>NC_089497.1:37296308-37921308 GCF_036850765.1 Saccopteryx bilineata
AAAATTCCATAAGCTGTGGGGATGTTGTTGTGTGCACTCTTATTGCTCCCATTGCAAACTTGAGCTGGAGAAAGGAAATCCAGTGAGACAGTGTTTCTCGGCTGTGCTACGTGGAGTCTGTGGGTGTTCTGAGGAAGAAGGAGGGGAGAAACAAGCAGGGAGATAAGGTTCTGCATGTCCCCCTCTCTTTCCCATGTCCGTTAAAATAGAGTATCTCCAGATTGGGGCTCCTGAACTTCCCAAAAGAAGAAAGTTTCTCAACTTGCTGGTGGCTGTGAGACTGACTTAATTAAGACCTGTTCCTTTTGCTCAATTTTTTTTTCCTGACTCCATCTTACCTATTCCATCAAGTATCAACTTCTTTGATGGCTTTCATGGTCTATCTATTTACCTTCCACTGCCCTATACAAACCCCGTCCACTCCAACCAGGTGTACCACTCACTTCTCCACAGCTCCCTTTCTTACTTCCTCTTCTGTAGGCTTAGCCAGTATCCCTCCAAGACACAGCACAAAGGCTGAAGACACAAATACCCAGTCTTTCCATTAAAAAAAAATGCCTATTTGCTTATCTTAGTAACTGAAGGGAAGACTTCTAATTTAACAGACATCAAGGGGCCAGCTGCAATCCTCCTCAAAGTCAGGGAGGCCCCTGTGAGCCATCTTCATGTTCGCCATTAGCCCTGCTTCAAGCCGCTGGTGTCTCTCACAAAGAAGCATGGGCACATGTCTGGTGCCCTGGCTCTTATGGCTGCTGTGCAGAGGATGTATCCTTGATAGCCTAGCTTTGGTGGCCAGCAAGGCTTGTGTTCATGGGTTCAACGAGATGGTAACAAACTAAGAGACCAGTTTGTAACTGGCTATCATCCCCAGCCTCAATGCAGAGGAAACAGAATACCCATTTCCCAGTTTTCCCCTGAAAGAGGTATATTTGTATTTTTTATAATCTCCTTTCTTAGGATCCAGCTTGCAATCAGCCTGCTTCTAGGTACTGATGGACATTCTCCACTTTGGGTGACTGACAGGTTGTGGACATCCTTAGCTACTGGGAGCTGGCTTGAGTGCAGGCTCATCTGGCTTGAGTGTGGGATCACCAGCTTGGGCATGCGGTCACTGGCTGGAGTGTGGGAACATAGACATGACCCCATGGTTGCTGGCTTGAGCAAGGGGTCACTAGCTTGGCTGGAGCCCCCCCCCCCCCAAGTCAAGGCACATATGAGAAAGCAATCAATGACAACTAAAATGCTGCAATTATGAGTTGATGCTTCTCATCTCTCTCTCTTCCTGTCTGTCTGTCTCTCTTGCTCTCTCCTTTTTACTGAAAGAAGAAAGAAAGAAAGAAAGAAAGAAAGAAAGAAAGAAAGGAAGGAAGGAAGGAAGGAGGGAAGAAGGGAGGGAGGAAGGGAAGGAAGGACAACAGCAACAAAAAACTGCCAATAAAGAATACTCTACTCTGCGAGTTGTCCTTGAATTAAAGGAGAGAGAAACAGTTTTCCAGACAAGCAAAAGCTGATGGAGTTCAGCACCATTAGACCAGCGTAGTAAGAAATATTAAAAAGATTTCTTTAAGATGAAATAAAAGGTCACTAATTATTAACAAGAAAAGGTGAAAGTATAATTCTCACTGGTAAAGATAAATATATCATTAAATTCAAAATAATCTAATATTATATAATGGTATAAATGAATAAATCCCTTATAATTAAAAGTTAAAGGACAAAAATAGTAAAAATAAAACTACAAAAATTTGTTGAGTAGACAAGACAAAAAATGTAAATGTTGACATCAAAAACAAAATGTGGATGGGGACAATAAAAATATAGAGCTTAAGAATGCATTAAAACCTGTTCTCAACTTAAAATAGACTATTATAAATATAGGTTGGTTTATGTAAGCCTTTTGGTAATCAGCAAAGCAAATACTACAATAGATACACAAAAGACAAAGAGAAATGAATCTAAGTAAACCACTCTGGAAAATAATCAAATCACAATCAGAGAAAACAAGAGAAGAAGAAAAGAACAAAGGAATTACAAAACAGCCAGAAAACAATTACTGAAGTGGCAATAAGTACATAACTATCAATAATTACTTTTAATGTAAATTGACTAATTTGATTGTCTTCAATCAAAAGATATAGCGTGGCTGAATGGAAAAAACAAAACCCATCTATCTGGTGCCTACAGGAGAGACACTTCAGATATAAGAACAAACACAGACTAAACATGAAGGGATAGAAAAAGATATTCCATGAAAATGGAAACAAAAAAATGTGGGGTAGCTACAATTCTATCAGACAAAATAGACTTTAAGACAAGGTGTAATAATAGACAAAGAAGGTCTTTACATGAGAAAGGGGTCAATTCAACAAGAGGATATAATATTTATAAATATTTATAAATATATATTTATAAATATATATTTGTGAGCATCTAAATATATGATATAAAGCAAAAATCAACAGACCTAAACATAAAAATAAACAGCAATACAATAATAGTAGTGGATTTTAATATCCCACTTCATCAGTGGATAGGTCATAGAGACAGAAAATCACTAAGGAAACAATGACCTTAAAAGATACATTAAACCATTAATCCAGGTGGACTTACCAAATATATACAGGACATTGCATTAAAAGTAAGAGAATGCACATTCTTCTCAAGGGCATATGGAATGTTCTACAGGCTAGGTCATATGTTAGACTACAAAACAAATCTTAATAAATGTAAGAGATTAAAATCATCAAGTATCTTTTTTCAGCACAATGGAACCAATTATAGAAAAACACAAAGATTTACAAATATATGATTAAACATTATGCTACTGAACAACCAATGGATCAAAGGAGAAATTAAAAGTACCTTGAGAAAAATTAAAATGGAAATACAACATAGCAACACTTATGGGATGCAGCATAAGCAGTTCTAAGAGAAAAGTTCATAGTGATAAATGCCTACATTAAGAAAAGAAATATCTCCAATAAAACAACCTAACTTTACACTTCAAATAAACTAAAAAAAAGAACAATTGAAGCTGAAAGTTAGTAGAAGGAAGGAAATAAGAATCAGAGTAGAAATAAATAAAATAGAGACTAAAAGTTGTAGAATTGGACACCCAAAACTTGTATAATTATGTTAACTAGTGTCACCCTAATAAGTTCAATTTTAAAAAGACAATAGAAAAGATCAATGCTACTAAGAGTTTATTTTTTAAATACAAATAAAAATGACAAAACCTTTAACTAGACTCACCAAGAAAAAAAGAAAAAGGGCTTAAGTAAATAAAATCGGAAATAAAAAAGGAGACATTACTACTAATACTACAGAAATACAAAAGATTATATGAGACTACTGTGAAAAATTATAGCCAACAACTTGAACAACCTAGAAGAAAATGATAAATTCCTAGAACATGCAGCCTACCAAGACTAAATCATGAAGAAAATGAAAGTCCAAAAAGAACAGTTGAGAGTAAGAAGATTGAATCAGTAATCAAAACCCTCACAACAAACAAAAACCCAGCACATGACTACTTTACTGGTGCATTCTACCAAACATTTAGAGAATAATTAATACAAATCCTTCCCAAATTCTTTCAAAAAAATAGAAGACAAAGGAGTACTTCCAAACTCATTTTATGAGGCCAGCATTACCCTGAAACCAAAACCAGACAAGGATACCACAGAAAAAGTGAAAATTACAAGCCAACATCCCCAATGAACACAGATGCAAAAATCTTCAACAGGGACATGATATTAATGATATGTAAAAAATTCTAAAGAACCCACCAAAAACTATTAGAATGAATAAACAGATTCAGTAAATTTACAGAATATGAAATCAATATACAATAAGGAGTTGTGTTTCTGTACACTAATAACAAACTCTCAGAAAGAAAAATTAAGAAAACTGAGCCCTGGCTGGTTGGCTCAGTTGATAGAGTGTTGGTCTGGTGTGCAGTTGTCCTGGGTTTAATCCTTGGTCAGAGTACATATGACAAGGGAACACCTGCTTTCCCCCCCCCCCCACTTCCCCTACACTCTAGTTCTTCCCCTCTTGCAGCCAGTGGCTTGATTGGTTTGAGCATCACCCCTGGGCATTGAGGATAGCTTGGTTGATTTGAGCATCAGCCCCAGACAAGAGTTGCTGGGTGAATAAGGTCAGGGCGCATGCAGGAGTTTGTCTCTCTATCTCCCCTTCTCTCACTGAATAAAAATAAAATAAAGAAATAATTAAAAAAAAGAAAACAATTCCACTTACACTGTGCCTTGGCCAGTTGGCTCAGTAGTAGAGAATAGGCCCAGTGTGTGGATGTCCCAGGTTTGATTTCTGGTCAAGGCACACAGCAGAAGGGCCCATCTACTTCCCCACCCCTCCTACTCTTGCTTCTCTCTCTCTTCCATTCCTGCAGCCATGGCTCAATTGGAGCTAGTTGGCCCTGGGTGCTGAGTATGGCTCCATGGCCTCTGCCTCAGGCACTAAGAAGAGTTTGGTTTCTTTTTTTTTTTTTTTCCTGAAGCTGGAAACAGGGAGAGACAGTCAGACAGACTCCCGCATGCGCCCGACCAGGATCCACCCGGCACGCCCACCAGAGGTGACGCTCTGCCCACCAGGGGGCGATGCTCTGCCTCTCTGGGGCATCGCTCTGCCGCAACCAGAGCCACTCTAGTGCCTGGGCCATCTTTGCTCCAATGGAACCTTGGCTGCGGGAGGGGAAGAGAGAGACAGAGAGGAAGGAGAGGGGGTGGAGAAGCAAATGGGCGCTTCTCCTATGTGCCCTGGCCAGGAATCGAACCTGGGTCCCCCGCATGCCAGGCCGATGCTCTACCACTGAGCCAACCGGCCAGGGCCAAGAGTTTGGTTTCTGAGCAATGAAGTAATGCTTCATATAGTCAGAGCATCCCCTGTAGGGGCTTGCCAGGTAAATCCTGGTTGGGGCATGCGGGAGTCTGTCTCTCTGCCTCTCCTCCTCTAACTGAATAAAAGTAAAATAAAATAAAATATAGAAATAAATTTAACCAAGAGGGTGAAAGATATATACAATGCAGACTATAAGACATTGATGAAAGAAATTGACACACACATACACATAAAAAAATGTAAAAATATTCTATGCTCTATGATTAAAAGAATATTGTTAAGGCCCTGGCCAGTTGGCTCAGTGGTAGAGCATCGGCCTGGCGTGCAGGAGTCCCGGGTTCGATTCCCGGCCAGGGCACACAGGAGAAGCGCCCATCTGCTTCTTCACCCCTCCCCCTCTCCTTCCTCTCTGTCTCTCTCTTCTTCTCCCACAGCCAGGGCTCCATTGGAGCAAAGTTGGCCCAGGCACTGAGGATGGCTCTATGGCCTCTGCCTCAGACACTAGAATGGCTTTGGTTGCAACAGATCAACGCCCCAGATGGGCAGAGCATTGCCCCCTGGTGGGCATGCCGGGTGGATCCTGGTTGGGCGCATGCGGAAGTCTGTCTGACTGCCTCCCCATTTCCAACTTCAGAAAAGTAAAAAAAAAAAAAAGAATATTGTTAAAATGTCCATAAAACTACCTAAACCAATCTTTAGACTCAATGAAATTCTTATAAATCCAGAGGCACAGAAATAGAATAAATAATTTTAAAATTTGGGAACCACAAAAGACCCTTTATAGTCAAAGTAATCTTGAAAAAGAAAAAGTTAAAGGTACTATGCTTCCTGATTACAAAGCTAGTCATCAAAACAGTAAGAATTTGCATAAAAAGATACACATAGTTCAATGGAATAGAATAGAGAGCCCAGAAATAAACCCACATATTTAGGGTCAATTATTTTATAACAAAGGAGCCAAGAATATACAATGAAGAAAGAAGAGTCTCTTTGGCAAATGGTGTTGGGAAAACTGAACAGGCACATGCAGAAAAATAAAACTGAACCACTATCTTAAGCCATACACAAAAATGAACTGAAAATAGAGTAAAGACTTGAATTTAAGATCTGTAACAATAAAACTCCTGGAAGAAAACATAGGGAGTAATCTCCTAGACATTGGCCCTGGCAATAATTTTTTAGATTTAACACCAAAAACAAAGGCAACAGAAGCAAAAATAAATAAGTAGAACTATTTAACTAAAAGACTGTACAGCAAAAGAAACCATCAACAAAATGAAATGGCAACCTATAGAAATGAAAAAAAAAAACAATTGCAAATCATATCTGAAAGGGATTAATATCTAAAATACACAAAGAACTCATACAACTAAGCAAAAATAAAATAAACAAACAAATACAAGTCTGATTTAAAAATGGGCAGAAGATCTGAATAGATGTTTTTCTTTCCAAAGAAGATATACAAATGGCCATCAGGTACATGACAAGATGTTCAACATCACAAATCATTGGAGAAATGCAAATAAAAACCTCAATAAGATATCATCTCACACCGTTAGAATAGCTATTATCAACAGGACAAGAGATAAATGTTGGTGAAAAGTGGAGAAAATGGAATCCTTATGTATTCTTGGTGGGAATGCAAATTGGCACAGCCTCTATGGAAAACAGTATGGAGCATCCTCAAAAAAATTAAAAATAGAAATACCATATGATCCAGAAATTAACTTCTTAGTATTTATTTGAAGAAAACAGAATTACTGACTCTAAAAATATCTGCATGTTCATGGCAGTATTACTTACAATAGCCAAGATATGGAAACAGCCTAAATGTCCGTGCATAGGTAACTAGATAAAGAAAATGGGGTATGTATATACGGATGAAATATTATTCAGCCTTTAAAAAAAGGAATCCTGCCATTTGCAACAACATGGATGGACCTTAAGAGCATTATGCTAAGTGAAATAAGTCAGCCAGAGAAAGACAAACAATACATGACCTCACCTATATGTAAAACCAAAAGAACTGAACTTATAGAATGAGAACAGATTGGGGGTTGCCAGAGGCAATGAGGGTGGAGAGATGAAGTCAGGTTGAAAAAACAGGTGAAGACTTTGGGACATTGATACACAGGCTTGGGGAGATGATTGGATAGAAAGCATTGCTCTAATTCATTTACTTCCCAGCCTACAAAAATGAAAGAAAAAAAAAATAGGTGAAGGTGATCAAAAGGTACTAACTTCCATTCATAAAATGAATAAGTCCTAGGAATATAAAGTATAGCCTCATGACTTTAGTTAATAATACTGTATTGAGCCTGACCTGTGGTGGCGCAGTGGATAAAGCCTCGACCTGGAAATGCTGAGGTCACTGGTTCGAAACCCTGGGCTTGCCTGGTCAAGGTACATATGGGAGTTGATGCTTCCTGCTCCTCCCCCCTTCTCTTTGTCTCTCCTCTCTCTCTCTCTCCCTCTCTCTCTCCTTTCTAAAATGAATAAATTAAAAAAACTAATAATAATACTGTGTTGTATTTTTGAAAATGGCTAAGAGAATAAATCTTAAGAGTTCTCATCATAAGAAAAGAATTTGTAATTATGTGTGGTGATGAATGTTACCTAAACTTGTTATAATTATTTCATAGTGTAAACATATACACTGTGCATCAAAACTAATATAATATTATTTATTAATTCTATCTATAATCAAACAAACAAATACATATAGGTTCAACCAAGCTGTTTCTGTTGCCTAGAACACACCCTCCTACCTCCACCTTAAAGTAGATATGACAATAATAGACAACTAATTACTAATTTTGAAGTTACTAAGGCAGGGACCAATATATAAGGAATAGGCTGGTTAAGAAAATGAGAGAAATCAATTGTTTAAATAAAATCTCTTTTCTGTTTTCATCTGCCTATTCCTCTACCTCTTGGGTGTAAGAAATTTGAAGACTCATAGAATTCTGTGTGTAGAGAAAGTTCCGAAACCAGCAGGTTTAATTGCTTAAAACCAGTTTATTGGGGCCAAGAAGTTCACTGTGTGGTGAAGGAGGCCACAGAGAAGAAAACTGAAAACGGGTAGAAGTGGTTGCCGATGTTAATGTTCCTTCCACTTGGGAAGGCAAGCCTTTGTTAGACCTCATCTCAGAGAAAAGTAACTGCAGTGACCATGGTTGTGAACTGCTCAAATTTCCTTTCAAGAAACTTGCTGTGCAGCTGTGAGTACAGTTCTCTGAACACCTCCAACTGTGGTGCCTTTGGGATCTGCCATAGCATTTACACAGAGATCGCAAACTCCCCAGGCAGCTGCCACCAATGACGAGGCGCAGTGGAGTTACTGGGGTCTGGCCATTTCTGCCCAACGTGGGACTCTGGCTCATGCAAGTTTTGTGCTAGAGAGGTGCTTGGAGCAGCATCGCAGTCTGAAGGTCCTTCTGTCTAATCCTCCTGCCTTCCTCCTTTCCTTTCACAGGGGTCAGACTCCCCGTGCTCTGGCGGCTTTCTCTGCCTGATCCTGCTCGCTCTCCTCTTTACCTTTCCCAGGTGTTACCACCAATAAATCTCGTGCTTCTGACGCCATCCTGGCATCTGGTTCCTGGAGAACCCACTGAGGACTAAATTTTGTTTCCTTATTCCTCAAAATTAAAGATACCAACTCTATAATTAGATTTAACAGGATTAAAGAGCATCAACACACAAATCCTTAAATATTGCGGGCAGTCCAAGGTAAAATGGGCAGTTGGATGAAGAGTGGAGGCAGAAAAACTGTCTTTACCTTCTTAGCAATTATATGTTTCTAATCTTACGTCTTGTTTTGAAGCAGATTTTTTCTAGGCAATGGAGAGAGAAAATAGGGTGAGTTTCTAAACGCTAGAAGGGCATAGGAGGGGAGATGAATGCACAGTGAGGACTGGCCACAGAACCACTGTGTCTGGGGTCACACTTCATTCTCTTTCCAGTGCAGTGGGATCTTCCCAGAGGATTTTTCCTAGGAAAGGAAAACCATATTTATGTCCCTTTCTAAATGACATTTTCAGTTGGCACCTATAATGTAATATCATAGCACACCCTGACTCACAGTCTTGATGGTTAGTTTGATGTTAAAAGAGAGCAGATGTGATTGAGTCAGCATCCATCTTGAATGCTTCCAAACATTAATATTGATATTAAGGAATGTAGAGGGCTCGCTAATGTCTCTTTTGAACTTACATGGTCTAGAGTCTAGACTAATATTTGCATAAAACAGGTATTTCAATTGGTGTTATCTGATTTGAATGCACAGACGTGGCACAATTGAATAGCTACACTCTAAGCATTGTGCAGACAGTTGGAAGAAATTAAGAAATATTCCTCTATATTATGTAGTACCTAGGGAATACTAAGATTACTGCTATGAAAAAAACAAAGATCTAACACGATACAACAAGAATGCAGTCCTTGGGCCAGCAAAATCCAAAGAGAAAAATAGCTTTGGTGTTTGTTCTAAAATGAAGTTGTTTACCGAAGAAAACAGCAAAACTAATCTGTCAGAAAAGAAAAAGAAAAACCTCAACATCATTAACAAGCAGCACCGCACTCCCTCAACCTAGGCGGCTCCCCCAACCCCCCTCCAAAGAGGAGGAGAACGGCACATCCTTCCTGCTCCCCAGCGCGTCCTTCCTGAGCCACACAGACTGGGCTCACTCCTCGGTGGCTTTGATACACCTGCCTGGTCGAACGAAGTGTCAGACTAGCTTGTCTTTGAAAGGAACCACTTATTCAGTAAAGAAGAGCTGGCAAGTAGCTCATTTCATCTTAATTAGCCCAAGATGATGCCTCTGAAGTGCTCTTCTTTCTTATCAACACTATTCTTCCTGCGGGGAGGGAGGAAGACTTTGATGTCTCTAACAACAATAATCTAGCCTCAGGAAGCAGGATCAGGACAGGCAGACCTTGCTTTAAGTACTACCCAAGTTGCTGTACAGGCGGGAGCCTAGAACGAGTTTGTCTTTTCACTAAATAAGCTATATTGTGCGATAGGAAGGGCTCGAAAGTGACCTTTGGCATCTGTTTTCAGCCACTGAAAACATGTTTATCTGCTCTGTGCTGCGGAGACACTGGGCCCGAGAGGGGCAAACATACAGTGCCTCTGCTATGGTGGAATTGCTGCGCTACTCCATTTGAAGAAAAAGGAAAAAAGGTTAGAAAACAAATAAAAACGAAGGATTATATAGCTACTTTAGAAATGTATTCATCACTGGTGTGAAGTCGCCCACCTCTTTCCAATTAGTTGCTTGAGACCCAGCTTACTCAACAGGAAACCAGTTAGAAAGCTTTGGAGGCCTCTCATTCGTTCGCTCCTTGCTCTATTTTCACTGGGCACCAGCACCAGGTAGAGCCTCAGTGGCCTGGAGCGTTTGTGCAACCAGAACACAGGAGTGCAAACGTCCCTGCCTCCCATTTATCCCATGTAACCTGCCGGCTGAGTACCCCCCACCTCTGCCAGTCACTTCATTTACACATTGCTCTCACTCCGGCTCTCACAGGAAGGAATATTCTGAAAGTGCTACAGGCATTATGTGTGAAAAAATAGGAACAGTATAAATAGCTTTTTACTTCTAATTGCAAATTGCTGCTCACATTCGGCTTCCTGAGAGCTCTGAACAGGGACCAACCCAAACCACTAATAGCACAGGCGCCCTGGAGGGGTGAGGCGGTGTCTACCGCTGAGGGAGAGCAGAGATGGAGAAGGAAGTTCAGGGGACCCACAGGACCATTTCTGGCATGGACAGAACCCATTTTTCCAGGGTGGAGCCCAGCCAGACAGGGAGAGCTTTCCTGGAGTACCTGGTAGGTCAGCTCTTTGACGCAGCGCTCCAGCCGGCGGGCTCCCCTCTGCGCCTCTGCTCTGCGATGGATTTCGCCCTCCAGTTCACCTTCCAGTTCACCAACCTGCAAACAACCATGATCTCAGACCACAGGCTGGCAGGAGGCAAGCCGGGCTGGCATTATACTTGCCAACTGGCGTGATCACTTGAGAGAGCAAAATCATCAAGGGAAGATGTGTCTGCTCTCCTGGCCGTGGTTAAACAGGGGCAAGCTCTGTCTTGAGAAACTGTCTCACTAAAGTGAGTTGGTTGAACAATGTGTGTTCACTGAAGGGCTGTTTAGACTCTGAAAGATGTAAAAGGCTGATCTATGCAGAGGTAATCAGCTTCCCCTCCTAGATGACACCATCGCCCACACACTTAGGAATATATGTAAGCAACTAGAGAGAATACACTATATAGCACACTTTGAAAAGTCAGCCAATACACTACTCCATCTTCTTTTTTCCTATTCAGCTCTGACTCTTTAAAAATCAGACCCTGAGTCTAGGCCACACAATGTCACACTCAGCCCCACAGCCCTGCTTTGAGGGAGAGCTATATAGTAGTACAGACTACCGATCTGCCTATAGCCTGATAGAGTCATACAAACAAGGTTAACATAGCATTCAGCTAACAAATATCTGATGCCTACAACACCAGACTCCAGGGCTAGTGAGACAGCCGTGAACATAATAAAAATCTCTTCCTCCTACAAGGGTGCATTCTAATGGGGAAAACACAAACAAGTCAAAGGAAAATATAGACTCTGTTACTATGTTAGATGGTGATAAATGATTTGGAGTAAAACCAGGAAAGGGGTAGGGCCAGTGCTTTCACCCTGACCTCTTCTTGAAGCAAATGCCATCTTCTTCTCAAAGAGGCCTTCCTGATCATCTTGCTGCAAAGCCCGATGCCCTGAGGCATGGATGTGCCTGGAATGTATCTGAATGCATCTCTAACTCCCTCAGCTCCCTCCTCCACCTTACCCATATAGTCCTTGTTCTTCAGAGAGGCATGATGGGAGTGGGGGAGTCAGCAGGTGTATAGGTTCCTTGTGAATAAAGCTTTTTTTTTTTTAAAGCTCCGGACCTCTGACATATAGGAACATAACACACAGTTCTATCAGCTGGAACATGAGGTTAACAGAGTCCACCCCTTACTTTAAGATTCTGCTGTGTTTACGTTAATAACCTCAGGGAAAAATCACTTTATTTAAAACAAATCCTAGCCATCGTGTAATTTCAGCAATAAATAGTTTTTTATGTAATTCTAATAGATAATGATAATATGTCTATGTTTTTAAGAAAATTAACTATAATTCTTTAGTATCATCTGAAATTTAGGAGCTCACTTCTACTGAGTTATCATTGATTCTAGGCCGTAAGAGTAGACAAACAGCAACTGGGAATAAAAGTAAATCTTGTAATCTTAAATTTGAATTGGGAATACTAGTATCATCTATGTATTTTTAGGGAAAAAAAAGCATAGTATAAATTCTTTGATTTTATGCCTAAATGCTTTTTTTTGCTTTATTCTAAAAATCTTGGTTCTTATATCTGTTGTTGGATAAAATAATTATGTTAGTGTTATTGCTAGTAGCGATAACAAGATATTGTAATTTTGAAACAACAAATGCAGCTTGCTTTATTTGCTGTTTTGTTTTGTGTTTAGATATATTTCATGAGAGATGTACAAACAAAACATTGTTTAAAAGACATTGGGAATAATTGTGTTTCGGTGTTTTATGCCCCCTAACATGATGTATAGACAGCTTCCTTTGCTTCCATTTATGTTAAAATTTGGGGGATTGCTTTGCTTTATTTTCCTCTGTGATTTAAACTTGTTTTTTTAATTATGAAGCATATAAATGTTTTATATGATTTTGCAATAAAAACAGCAAGGTGCATTCAGAAGGTCTAACTTTCATCTCGTATACCCCTCTTATGAGTAGCTATTTTTATTAGTCTTGGTTTTATCCTGTCATCATTTCTTTTTAAAATATATAAGCAAATGTGTACATCTCTCCGTATTTCCTTTGCTTGCACAAAAGACTATATTGTCTTCGCCTTTCATCATTACACTACTAGGCGTGATCTCCAGAACATGGTATAGAGCGGTGGTAGTCAACCTGGTCCCTACCGCCCACTAGGGGGCGTTCCAGCTTTCATGGTGGGCGGTAGCGGAGCAACCAAAGTATAAATAAAAAGATAGATTTAACTATAGTAAGTTGTTTTATAAAGATTTATTCTGCCAAACTTAGTGAAAATCCAACATAAAGTACTTGGTAAGTAATTAGTATTATATGCTTTAACTTGCTGCAACTCTGCTTTATAAATTTTATAAAGTAAAGTTACTTCCCTACTTTATAAATCACCATGACTGTGGAACCGGTGGGTGGTTAGAAAATTTTACTACTGACAGAGATATAAAAGTGGGCGGTAGGTATAAGAAGGTTGACTACCCCTGGTATAGAGCTTTGCTTGTTCCTTCTTACATAGCATAACTGTATGGACGTGGTACCGTAAGTGCCCACTGGCATTCCATTGTACGGATATATCATAAATGAGCAAAGGCAATACTTCACTTGTCAGCCCTTCTGGGCCATCAAATCCCAGTCAAATATTCTTTCCATCCTGTAGCATTTATCACGTGACCTGTACACTGAAATTGATTCAATAATTTTTAAAATCCTATTTTCAAGATAGGTCTTTCCATTTGTTTTGAAGCTCCCTGAAGGCAGGTACTACATCATTGCTGTCAGCCCTTACTATATCTTTACTCTGTCTTTCTGGTAACTTGATTTAGTTGTTTCCCTTCTCCTTTCTCTGGCTGTTAGCAAAGAGGCCAAGGAAGTAACAGAGGCAGAGGCACAGAAGCCAGGCTGTGAGGGTGTGTGGGAGCAGGAGGTCACCTCGCCAGTGTAGGTGAGTGGGCGGAGCTGTGTCTCATGGAGCAGGAAGGGGGTAGGCAGATTTAATCCAGTCCCGGAGAAATGGCCCAAAGTCAAATAAGAATAAATCAGTTCATCGAGATCCAACTCTTACATTATCTGAAAAAACTATTATATGAGCAAAAGTGATGAGCGAGGCAGGGAGTATCCGGTGTGATTTCCAGGCCTTGAATTGGGAGCTATCAAGACCCCACGATTACCCAGGCCACCAACTCCTACCCTGGATTCTAGTTTCTGGATTTGCTTTCTACTCCCCATCAGGGCCATCTGTTCAGCGTCATCCAGCCTCCTCTGTAAGTCTTTAATTGTCTGCTCCATATTCCTTCTTGTCTTCTCCAAGTGGGCACTGGCATCTTGCTCCTTCCTCAGTTCTTCTGACATGTTGGCTACCTAGAAAAGAGGGGAAAGAGACTGAGATCATCCGGCAGCTGAATGAACTTAATATTTCCACCCCCAATCTTCAGTGCTTGATCTAACTGGACGTCATGCCTGGCCTCTGCGCATGTTATCACTTCCCACCAGGCTCTCCCTCACCTCTGGGGCCCTCAGGATTGTGAAGAATAGGCAATCAAGAAAACAGCAGTGACTGAAGAGGTTAGGGAGAGGGCTGGTGGTAACAGACCAAAGATGAAGCACCACGTGAACGTTATCACACAATACCCGTACTGAAAGTAAAGTGACCACCTGAAGCCACAACTTTCCATTGAACAAAGCACCAGAACCTGTCCTGCCACATCATGCACCAGGCAAGTGGGGAGCAGTGCCTCTGACCACCATTTTCCACATCTCCCTTCTACAATTCTGTGATTCACAACTGCAAACAAGTTTAGGCTCCAGGAAATTGGCAGCAACAGATGTTCCGAGTGCCAATAATCTGGCACACGGTAGGTTAATTCTTGCTTGTGAAGCCCGTTCTTGGCTTTGGCTATGTATACAAGGGCTTAGTGTCTTGATGCAATTATTAAGAACTGTTTCTTGAATCTCTCAGTGCATTTAATGTAAGAACACTGCCCTCCCAGTCAAAGCTTCTCTGTCTGTCAGGTTACCAACCATCTGTGTAATTTAAGTGTGAGACGTCTGCGCAGATGGTGAGGGCAAAGAATAAATTACCGAGGCATCTCTGGGCTCTGCCATGTGAGGTTGGGACTCCGAGCTACACTACCGGAGAATTCAAGGCAGGGGGGAGAGATAGTGAGTTTATCTTTCAGGCTAGTCAAGAAAATCTTTAATAAGCAAGGTTAAATAGATGAGAGTCTTCATAATGTATGACTACATAAATTTACCAAGCAGATTTAGAAGCTCTTTTTATTTATTTCTATCTATGTGGATTTACATAAATGTTAAGCACATTATTTTTAACTTGGCCAAACATTTTTAAGCTTTCACACACCTCTTCTCCAGCAGAGAGCCGGAAGTGTCTGCCTTGGTTTAAATGGCTGAGTGAAAGGCATGCTTCTCCATTCTTCTGGATGCCACAGTGACCTGGTAGCTAGGCTTTAAGTTTGGTTTGGCTCCCCCAAGTGCTAAATAACTCAGGAAAAGGAAAATACAGGCACAAGACTTCCCTTCATTTGAATTTCAAAATGACAAATGTAAAGTCAAATTGAACATCTTGTCTCCCCAATTCCCACACCCTTTTCAAGAAGAGGGTCAGCTCCCATTAACACGGCAAGGTCAAGGCTGCTGCATATGCTTGTTTGTTTGGATGACACAGAATTGCTTGATTGGGTTGGGGTGAGTGGAAGCTAGAATCAAACCCAAGCCCGCTCAGCAAGTGCTGGAACCTGCAAGGCTGGACCCTCGACACACACTTCTCCCTCCACGTCCCGCCATGAATTTTCTTGGCATTTTCTTCTGCTTGTCTTATCCTTTGAGAGAGGCGCTGCATCTGCCCACAGGGGGTGCCTAAGGAGTGGCTCTCCTCCGGTTCCCACAGAGGCACAGTCAAGGCTGGCAGCCAACCCTGAGCTTCGTGTCATTGAGGAAAAGCACCGCCCTCCACAATTTTAAACTTGTAAACAAGGAAGGGCACACCAACCCGGGAGCCTCTCTTGATCGGCCTATTTGAGCCGTAGCAATGCTTATAAAAAATGCATGAGATAAGCATTCCTTCCAGATCATCATCATCAAACCATTACCTATTCTAGGAACATAACTATTTGGAAGTAAACACAGGAAGAACTGTGTCTAGACACTAGATATATTGATTCACAAGTGGAAAGTGGTGGAAGTTTTTTTAAAAAAAATCCCCTGCTTTCATAAGGTTCTGCTTATAGAAATTCAACTGTTCCTTTTCATCGCCCTGGGAGATGGGCTGGGAGGAGCTAATTGGCCTAATTTTTCAAAATGGGGACAGAGCGCAGAGGGGTGAGCTAACCTCCTCCCGGCTGTATGGGGAATCAATGGCATCCTTTTTGGCTGCAGACTGACCTCCACCTGTGGCTGCTGCTCCAGTGAACTCTGGAAGGCAAGATTGAGCAGGCAGTCGATGCACCCACCTCAGTGGTTGCCTTCCTGGCCTTCTCTTCCGCATCCCGACAGCCCTGCACTGCCTCTTGGGCTTCCTTCTGCATCCTAGCAGCATCCGCCTCCAGTTTCTTCTTCTGGCTGAGGAGACTTGTATTCTAAAGGAAAGCAGCCGTCTTGTTAGGCAGCTTGAGACCCATGATACAAACACAAGCTAGTCTGTTTAGGACAGGCAATGGGCGAGGACTCGGGCCACAGCTGAGTTCTTTTCTAGTGGGCCACACTCCCTTAAACAATTATTTCCAACCCCAGGAGGCCACATTTAGAAAAGCCTGTTGCCAGCAAAGGCACACTGGAATGGAAGTGATTTTCACCGATCAGTGTCAAAGAGATGGCGGCCCAAATCAGGAAGGAGAAAGGGATCTAGATAACCTACAAGACCCAACATGTGCTAGTTCTCAACTTGTGTTCTGTATTTCTCTGCCTTTTGCTCTTTAATGGGGTAGAACAAATGTCCCAGAGCAGAGGTCAGGGTCAACTGCAGACCTTTGGGAAACAGAGGGTTGGGGAATAAAAGCCAGTTTCCAGCAAAACGGTCCGGGAAAAACCCATTTTTCTCTTTATCTATCTTCCTTTCCTATTGTGCTTGCAGCAGGGAGGTGGGCATAGTAGTTTAGAGGGGCTTCATTCCCTGCCCCGTGACGCTGGGGGGTTCTTTGTTCTGTGGCTGATGTCCTAATTCTTTCTTTCCTGGGGTGTGACAAGAGGCTGGAGCTGCCTTTACTGCTGTTTGATCCATGTTTGAAGCACAGATTTTCTGAGGGTGTGAACCTTAGTATAGAGAGTGTGTAGAAAAGGCATAAGCTTATGAGCTTTTTTCTCATCGTCTTTTCACTTTCCTCTAGCGAAGGTCTTTCTCAATGGCAGGATTGAGCCTGAGATACAGAAAGAAAGATATCCTGCCTCACAGCTTCTGCCCTGCTGTTTCTTGATGGCATGAAGAATCTTCCAGGAAGGCTTGCATCCTCTGTCCTTCACAGAGAGCCAGGCTCTGAGCACCCCTGGGCTTTCCACGGCCACAGGTGTGGCCTGGAGTGGGTAAGTGTATTTTTCTGGAGTATATTCTGGATATTCACTGCACTTAACTCCTTAGATACCACTTCTCTGTGGCTCTGGCCGGTTTCCTCAGTGGATAGATCATTGGCCCAGCATACGGATGTCCCAGGTTTGATTCTCGGTCAGAAGCAACCATCTTCTTCTTCCCCCCCTTCCTCCCCACTTCTCTCCCTCTTCCCCTCCTGCAGCCAGTGGCTCAATTGGTTTGAGTGTCAGCCCTGGGCACTAAAGATAGCTCATTTGTTCAGAGCATGTCAGCCTCAGGCGCTAAAACACAGCTCAGTTGATTCTTGGGCCCCAGTGGGGGGTTGCCTGGTGGATCCTGGTAGGGACATGTGTGGGAGTCTGTCTCACTATCTCCCCTTCTTTCACTTAAAAAAAGGGGGGGAGAAAGTACTTTGTAAAGGAAAATACAGCTACAAATGATTTGTTTGTACATAGAATCAGTTTAAATCTGCTAGGGAGTTAATGGTTAAAACCTTTTCAAGTTGAATGAGTCTCTAATTGGTTCTTTTTGGGAAAAAGGAGGTTACAGGGTATTTTGTGGTACAGCTCAAGTTTGAAAAAGGAGATATGTAATTCACCAAGGATAAGTCTGGCCTCAGATGATTGCTCTAGGCTAAAGTTCTGAGAATTCAGTAGGGCCCAAGATCCATAAAGATTTCACTGAGCTATTAAAAGACTGTTCTAGTAATTGCAAGGTATCTCCATATGGGTAAGGTTGAGGAAAGGTCCTTAGGAGCAATGTAATATCACCTAGATAACCTGGTTGAAAGATAGTCCCTGGACCAGCAGTGTCACCTGACAACTCCCTCATCTCCTGGGTCCTACTGCAGAGACTGATTCATTAGGTCTAGGGTGAGACGTAGGAACTGGCATTTTGGTATTAATTTCTCTTACACACCTAAAGTTTCAGTAACTGCCATAGAGACCAGCTCTCTACTGCCTAATTCCCCCCCCCCTCCAAAATCCATCTCCTCTTCACTATGCCTGATTAATAGCCTCATCTCTCACTAGACCGGTGGT
Source organism: Saccopteryx bilineata (assembly GCF_036850765.1). Classification (NCBI taxonomy): domain Eukaryota; kingdom Metazoa; phylum Chordata; class Mammalia; order Chiroptera; family Emballonuridae; genus Saccopteryx; species Saccopteryx bilineata. The sequence goes on from NC_089497.1 coordinate 37,314,579, forward strand.
TTTTCATCACATTCAGATGTGCTGGTGCAGTATCAGTTATAATATGCACAGCAAATGATTTGTTACTAATAGCTATAAAGTACTACAGATAGTGAATTATTTACTTTTTAAAATTCGATATCCTCCCTTATAAAAACCCCACGCATTGTATTTATATCAGCTTTCTTGAGAGAAAAAGAAAACGTTGATGTAAGTTAGCCCACTGGGAATCACACATAACCTACAGCTATTTATTCTGTACCAGGCGGCATCCGAATAGGGTTGTGTCATCCACGTGGACACAGAAGTCAAACTGTAGGTACAAATGAGTCGTAGTGCCTTTCAGCTGACACAGCTCTGGTTTATGCTTCCTTTCTTCTCAATGAGGACAGGATTGGCCTCGGGGCGGGGGCAAGTCTTGGTGGTACAGGACTATACCTACTGCTCAGGAGTACTAGCATCCCTGGACCTTTCCCACTGAATATTAGCGGCACTTCTCAGTCACTGTGGTAACCGAAATACCTCAGAGCATGGTAGCTCCGCCCCTAGTTGATTTAATCCATCCTTCAGAACAATCATGAGAGTAAACTTCCTAAAATATAAACCTAATAACTTCACTTTCAGCTACTTAAAATCCTTCCATAGATACCCATTAGCTGAACGACAGAATTCAAAATCCATCAGTCTCATATTCATGGTCTCTGGTGACTTGCTCTTACTGAGCTTCATTGCCACTGATCTGTCCTTCCCTGACCCCATGATCTAGTGGGTATTTCCATTTCCCTTAACATTCCAATTCCATCTTATCCTCATGCCTCTGTCCTTGACTCTTCTCTACCTGGCTGACCACTCACAGGTCCCTCAGAACTCAGGGTTAAGTATATTGTACATCTACCTGAGTTTACGGCTGTCAGAGAAGCCTTTCTGCAGGAATATGGTCGCTCTATCACAGTACTCACAGCAGGACACTACAGTTCGTTTACTTAGATCTTCACAGTTTTAGGACATTAGAGATATATTTTTTTTTATCTATACCATGTATACCTTTCCAAATTATGGTGGGTGCCCTCAAAATGTTTGTTGAATGACCCATTTACTATATACGTTTGTCCTAGCCACTATGATTTTTCCTGATTCGATGAGAATTGCGAAGATTCTGAGAATTCTTGCTTGGTGTCACTCACATAAGCTTCCGTGAGAGGCCTGAGCCCTGACAGCACTTCAGCAGCAGCTTGGAAGCAGGAGGTGTTCTGCTTTTAGTTTTTTATCCTGGAATGAACATGTGGCTTTAGAGGGAACAGGAGAGGCAGGCAAGTGGTTCTGGAATGCTCAGGAATGTTCCTCTCTCTCCCTAGCACCCTGGTTGTGAAGGCCCTGATGGTCCATTCTTCTGGGAGAAGGCCCTGATGGTCCATCCTTCTGGGAGAAGGCCCTGAGGGTCCATTCTTCTGGAACAAGGCCCTGATGGTCCATTCTTCTGGGAGAAGGCCCTGACGGTCCATTCTTCTGGGAGAAGGCCCTAATGGTCCATTCTTCTGGGAGAAGGCTGGGTGTTATGAGTTAAATTATGAACCTACCCAAAAAAACATTTGTTGAAGTCCTAACCCTCAATACTTTAGAATGTTCTTTATTTGGCAATAGGCTCTTTACAGAGGTAATCAAGTTGAAATAAAGTCTTTAGGGTAGGCACAAACCCAAAATAACTTACGTCCTTACAAAAAAGAGAAAATCTGAATGGAGGCAGATACTCACAGAGGAAAGATGGTGTTAAGACACACAAGGATAATACCATGTGAAGGCAGAGCATTGAAGTGATGCCTCTATAAGCTGAGATTGCCAACAAACCACCAGAAGCCAGGGAAAGGCAAGCAGGAGTCACCTAGGCAACTCAGAGGGTGCGTGGCCCCGCCCGCACCTTGGTTTCAATCTTCTAGCCTTCAGAAATAGGGGAGAATGGATTTCTGTTCTTTTAAGTCACCCAGTTTATGGTGCTTTGTTACAGCAGCCCTGGGAAATCAATACACTTAGGAATAAAGGGCGTGACCGCTACTCTGAAGCCTAAGGCTCTCCCAGTGCCTCACATGCCGCATCCGAGGTTTAACATGGCAACTATGTATGGTCCCAGGCTGACGCCTGTGTGAAAAACCACTGCCCTTAACCAGCTGATGCAAGTAACAAGTAACGAGGAGAGGTTACAGCCCCACCTGGATGTGGAAAAGATTAATTCTTTCTGTGGCTTCCAGGAGTTCCTCCTCCGCCAGCCTGCGCCCACGTTCTGCCTGCTCCTGCAGGGACCTCAGCTCCTCCAGCTCAGACTGCAGAAGGGAGCCGCGCCGCTCAGCCACGGCCACCTGCTCCTTCAGCTCGTTGTTCAGGCGTGTGCTGTCGTCCAGCCGCACCTGGAGGTCCTGGGAGGGAAAACACGGGCCCGGGCCACACATCCCTCTGAGTCCAACGGGATACACACCTGGGCACACATGTTCTGAACAAAAAGCTCCACCAATTTAAATTCAAGTATGTTCCTGCTTTCCTTAAAGGATTTGACTAGCTGTCCCCACTTTTATTGCTCAAAACGATCTGTTGCTTCATTTGTTTCCATCGGCAGAGGCATTCCCCATAATGCACCTGGGAAATACCTTGATTTGAATCTGATGCTGGCCCAGGGCCCTGGTTGCCTCCGACGCCCGCCGGCTGGCACAGCTAAGCTGCAGTTCCAGCTCATTGAGGTCCCTTTCCATGCTCTTCTGCAGCCGGGTCGCCTCGATTCTACTCCTGGTCTCAGAATCCAGACTAGACTGCAGGGAGTCGATAGCGCACTGCTGCTTCTTCCTAATTATAGAATAACGTTCAGGGCGGGGGCATCAGGCACCCAAATTAAGAAAGGTTACCTGCTGTGTACATACAGTTTAGGAAACAGAAATGCATTAAAATTCAAGGAAAAAAAAATCTGGGTAATTAACAAAATGAGTCTAAAGGGTTTTTATTTTTAAAACACAGAAATTGAAGGATTAGGTTAGTGAGTATATTTCCATCATAACAGTCTAAGACTCCCAGACTCACGTCCTGGAAAAAATCAAGGAAAGCACCATAATCTTTTTGAGGTTCCTGTGGGGTAGACTTAGGCTTAAATCCCCCCAAAGACAGTCTAGGGCAAATATCTGTATTTTCTTGAGTGGTGGAGGGACTAAAGGAAGGATGCTTTTTCAGACAGCCATCATACTTAAACACTTACAGTGATGAAAGGTATCTGAACAAGGCAAGAAAGAGCCGTTTAGGTCGAAGGTCGAAACAAGTCCTGCACCCTAGAAATACTGCTCTAATGGCCGCTAGACACCTAATTCTCCTAGCGTAGCACAGTTTTCTCTCTCCAGGAGTTTGAGGGCACAAGCAAGGGCTGGCTGAGAAAACCGACTGCTGTGTGATATTGAATTGCTTCAACATTCTTTCATAAAAAACAAAAGCCCTATGCTGAATTCACATTTGCAAAGTGCCAGACGCATAGACGATCAATGTGTGTTCAGGAAGACAATGAAAAACATTTGGGGAACCCATGGAAATCATTTCCCAGACCTTTCGCAGTGAGTTTGGGACCATATGGCTGAATTCTTGCTGATGGTCGCTGAGAAGAAACATTTACTAGCCTTACCACTACAGATTTTTAATCGAGATCTTGTACTCTCTCATCCCCATCTATGGCAAACTTGGTGGCCACACACGGAAGATCATGCCATTACAAGATGGGAAAAACCTGGAAATGACTTTGAAGAACAGTGGCCGGCTTTCCATCCCTATTCTACATTGGACTCTGACCTAGAGCCAACAAACAAACAAACAAAAGAACAAACTTTGATCATTTACGCCATCAAGTTTTGGTGGCTGTGAGTCAGGATGGTTACCGCTGTAACTATCACAGGCCCTGTTAAGCTGACCCAATGAAACACGGCCTAGTGCTGGACAGATAAGATGGAGGAGAAAACAGCCTGCTGTTCTTCTTCCTCGTAGAGCCTGTCAGCTCAAGCAGCCTCATCTTGGCTCAGACTTAGGTTCCATGTTGAACTGTCTTTGAGCCTGTGTCCTGAGCCCTGAGGCCCGTCAGGAAGGCACACAGCCTGCAGGGGACTAGGAGTGTGGCCAGGGTTTCTGACTGGGTGACAGGCAGAAGCACCCCTTCCCATGACCATAGTCTCTCCGTTAGTAGGGGCTGGTCTCAGAGAAGTTACAGGAATGTATGGAAACAACTCTTTCTGCTTCCAGACCCCGGAGCTCACACCTTCCCTCTGCCAACCCCCTGGCCCGGCCGCCTCATGCTAAGGTCGGCCTCCCATGCCTATCTTTTGGTCCCGAGCCTTTGTTCAGTTTCCAGATAAGAATCCTGTAGGGATGCCAGTATATAAAGTTAATAGAGACTGTGATGGGCTTAATGTGTCTCCCTACACGCAAATTCCTACGTTGAAGCCCTAACCCCCAGTACCTCCTAATGTGACTGTATTTGGAGACAGGACCTTTTAAAGAAGTGATTAAAGTAAAATGAAGCCATAGGGCTGGACCCTAATCCACCTGGCATCTTTATAAAAAGAGAACATTTGGACACACAGAAACACCAGGGTTGCCCTGGACGGTTGGCTCAGCGGTAGAGTGTCGGCCTGGTGTGCGGGGGACCCGGGTTCGATTCCCGGCCAGGGCACATAGGAGAAGCGCCCATTTGCTTCTCCACGCCCCCCCCCTTCCTCTCTGTCTCTCTCTTCCCCTCCCGCTGCCAAGGCTCCGTTGGAGCAAAGATGGCCCGGGTGCTGGGCATGGCTCTGTGGCCTCTGCCCCAGGCGCTAGAGTGGCTCTGGTAATGGCAGAGCGACGCCCCGGAGGGGCAGAGCATCGCCCCCGGTGGGCGTGCCGGGTGGATCCCGGTCGGGCGCATGCGGGAGTCTGTCTGACTGTCTCTCCCCGTTTCCAGCTTCAGAAAAATACAAAAAAAAAAAAAAGAAAGAAAGAAACACCAGGGTTGCACACAGAGAAAGGACCCTGTGAGGACACAGCAAGAGAGAAGCCATCTACAAGCCAAAAAGGCCTCAGGAGAAACCAAATTTGCCGACACTTTGACCTTGGCCTTCCAATTTTCAGGACTGTGAAGAATGAAGCTCTGTTGTGTAAGCCACCAGTCTGCACATTTTGTTATGGCAGCCGGCGCCCATAGCTCCCGCAAGGACATGCTCACTCTACGTCACTAGAAGCTTTAAGACATTTCTCTGTGTCACACAGGAAGAAGCATGTTTGCCACTGCGGACTCTCCTTACACAGGAACACTCCAGCACTCCTAGTCTGATGTCAAAATCCTCTCTATAGAGATACATTCTACTTACGCAGACAAACTGAACGTTTCAAACTGTCTTTTTCCCACAGTTGTTTATGAAACTGCACGAGTGCCTCTAGACACATAAAAAGTACAGTGGTTTAAGGGGCTTGGATGTGATACAGACCTAGAGAATGGCTGCCGCACAATTCATCCGCAGTCAAGATATCTTTAAAATAAAAACTCCCCCAAGTACATTTTTTAAGAAAAATGAAGCTCCCAGAGCTAAGGCGGTATGGTAAAAAAGTTCCTTTTATTTCTTCCTGAAATGTAAAATACAATTCGGGGAAAGAACCCAAGTGTGAAAAAAAAATAATAATAAAACCTTGAAACTTAGAAAAGCTATCGACAGTCAATTCAATAGGTCTTTTATGTTCTCTTGCTATGCCGCTCATCTATATCAGAGAAATGTAACGTTTTCCTTTATTCTAATACGTATGATTCAGCTTTAAAATGATTAACAAGGTATTCTGCTAACCAAATGCCATGTCTGAGTTTGAGATCCTGTTTTTTTGAAGACACACTAAAATATTTTAATTAAAAATGCAAAGAGATATTCTTTGGCAGAGATTCAAATAATAAAAAAAAATTAAGTCAGATGGTGCGTACAACTTAAGACCATGTGGCAATGTTTGATATCATTGAGTTCAGCGGAGTGGACCATATGGCAGGACAAGATGATGGAATATTACCATATACCTAAGGCTATAGGGCAGAGGTGGGTTATGGGTTATGGGTCAAATCTGGACACGCCCATTTGATTTCCAATGAAAACCACCATAGGGTGGTTTTTCTCAAGCTACAGCTGCAGAGTTGAGTAGTTGTGACAGAGCCCCTATAGCCTACAAAGCCAAAGCTACTTACCATCTCACCTTCCATGGGAAAAGTTTGCCTAAGCCACCAATCAGAGGTCAAACCAAAGCAAACAAATGCATTTTGGCAGAATAAGGAATTTCTGTGCCTCGTTCCGTAAAGCTCTTTGCTCTGCAGCTCTCTGGGTATGTCTGGGAGAGCAGAATACAGGCCAGGTGCACCCAGATCTAGGCCAGTGTGGAGACCCTCACACACTCAGCATGTGTTTGAACACTCTGGGTTGGGAGGAATAGAGTTGGTGATCCCCAGAGATTCAGGATATACTGACCAACTTGTTTTTAACCCAGTCTTGGGTCCTGCAGTAGGACTTGACTTAAATGGCAGTTGTGGCCACCAGTTGGCCTTTAAGCTGGCCAATGACATCAGTCCGCCTTTCCTGTGTCAGTGATGGACAGGATCCAAGCCAGCTACCCAAAGCCTCTCCTTTCCTTCCATCAGTGACGACACTATCACCTCCCTACCTCTGGCTATGCTGATTGTAACATTTGTAGAAATGTAAACAAACAAAAAAAATGACCCTATCATCCATAAAAATTTAGGAAGTCTTGGCTAGAGTAGCAGGCACAGTGTCTGCCCAACATTATGTGCTCAAATATCTGTTAAAAAAGCAAAACACGTGACATGCATACGCAGCTGCTCATACTTTTCACCCCCAGCAGGGTTCCAGGCCCAGCTCACTCAGGATTAGTCCTCAGAATCAATGGATGAGCGAGCTGAGCAGCGGAGATGAGTTGAGCGAGTTACTCAGCCTGGAGCACTAGCAAGGTTCTGCCTTTACCTCCGTGTCTCCCTCCAGCTCTTGTGGTCCCTTTGGCTTGCTGGGTCCTATCTCCCAGGCCTCTTTCAGTTCCTGTGGGGTTCCCCATGCTTTATGTGGACATAAGACTTTGAACCTCAGCTTGCCTTTGGGTTCTATACTTTACCTGGTTTATCCTTGATTGCTTGAAATCCTATGCTTTGCTCAAATTTCCCTGACAGTCTATTCAGTTTCCTTACTCTCCCTTCCTCTCTGAGCCTCGAAGGCAGATTAAACCAAGGCACTCTGATACAATCTGTACTCACACAGAGCACTCTGCACAAAAAGAGCCTGGTTTGCTATTTGTGATTTTATAAGATATGCTCATCTTTTCTTTCTGGATGTACTTATTACAGTGATTATGAATCATTAACTAAAACTCATGAATAACTCAGCCCTCCCTGCAGCCCGCTCCTTCTTTTTTCAGCCCCTTCCCGGCTCCTGTCTAGTCCTCCGTTTATTCCTTCTTCTCCAGCCCGAGCTGTTTGGTTCTCCGGCTTCCTTTGCACTAAGATTATCATTGGTGAACAGCTGCCTGACATTCAGATGTACCTGATGACATGCAGACTCTCTGAGGATTCATTTTTCCTTAGCGAGGCATATTAATAGGCAGAGGTTTGACATTACCTGAAATGAGTTTGTTGTTGTTTTTTTTTAACTGCACAAGGAGACATTCATTTTTGTGCCTCATGAAAGGAAGTAGGGCAAATATCAAGGCCCAGTGTTTTTGCCCTTCATCCAAAGAATTCTTTTAGACACTGACACAGAGCCTCCTAAGTAGACCAGAATTCATCCCCACGGTCAGTCCTAGCGAGGGGAGTGCCGATGAGTGAGAGCAAAGACAGCTCAAAGCACACAGAGGGCCAGATTGGGCTTGACATCCTCATTAAAAAAAATGACCCCCCCCCCCCATGGGAGTTCTGTTTGAAAACGGGCTATGGGAAAGAGGCCAGTTCAACTGTACATGAAAAATATTTAACAAACACACTGAAAGCAAGTTGCCAGCTGAACTTCAGACTCGAACGACTTTCCTTGCTGACATATGGCATTGACTTAAGGGAACAGATCAGATAGATAATATAATCACAGTTAATTCCATGTGTTTATAATTGTGCCTTTGATCCATAAAGTGTGAAGTGCTTTGCCAACATTAGCTTATTGATCTTCCTTCCCACCTTCTGTGACATGTAGGGGGCTGCTTTCATCCCCTCTTCACTGAGAAGCTAAGAAGCGAGATGTCTAAAGTCATCAGCTTGTAATGATGAAGTTAAGAAAAGATCCTGCCACCCATGAATCATGTCTGATTCAGTCTCCCGACTATTAGGACTCAGCTGCTTCAACAGGGATTCAATAAGCAGCTCAGCTCTTGGCTCTGCAAACAAATGGCTGCAGGTACAGGCAGGGGGTGTGAGCATTTCATTCTGGTCTGACATTCATTTTCATTTTCATGTACAGCATCAAAGTTTTAGTTCTTTCCCTCCACTGTGTAGTATTATCAGTTTCCTGAATACCCAAGAAAAAGACGTTTTATACAAAGACCCGGAGAGTATACACAGTGATTGTATTTATAATTAAGCTTTTCTCTATGTGTTTGTTGAGTTTTGAATATATATAGAAGCTGCTCAAATGTAAACAAAAGGATAAAAACTGACCATAATTGTGTAGATGTACTTCTTGATAATAACAGTGGTGAGCTTTCTAGAAAGATGCTAGTGTAGTGTTAGACTGGCTAAGGTTCTTTGATCATGTTCCAACGGAGGCCATAAAAATAGCCAAATGCAGTGAGTTCTGTTCAATCTAGAGTTCTGAAATATACAACTGTTACTTATCAAGATAATCTTAAATACCTAAAATTTTCTATTTCTTCATCTTTCTCTGAAAGCTTTCTTTCCAGTTGCTCATTAGTTTCCAAGAGCTCAAGCTGGAAACGAAGAATCTTGCTTTCATTACGTTCCAGAGCTCCCTGAAATACATAAATAAAAAGCACTAAATTAAGTATACTTTTAGATAAAAATTTTTTCTTCTCAAAAGGTATGTCACTAATGTAGCTCTCTTTAGAGTTGCCGGGGAAGATCTAAACTCAAAGCAGGTCCCTGAAGTTTGGAACAGGACAAAACAAGTTTATCACTTTTGTCTGGCATGTGGTAGAAGGCAGTCAGACAGGCATGAGCAGAGCAAGGAAGATGTCTGAAGGTCACCGAAAGCTCTGGGTGCCAAGCAATGGGCAAAACTTGGAAAATAAGGACCTCCCCCATGGGGTGACCTTTTTTCCCCTAGCATATTGCTGGTCACGTGGTTTAGACCCCTGACCTTTCATATCTCTGACCATTCAGTTCAGACCCTCTCGTGACCTTTCCTCCCCTGGCATGTTGCTGGTCATGTGAGTTAGACCCCCTTAGAAGAGAAACAGGGAACAAACAAGGAGGTCAGAAAGTAGCCCTCAAACATTAAATCCTCAGGACAATAAGCTTCTGGTCTGCATCAGATATATCTGCGCCTCAGTTGTGTTTCAGCTCCAGGCCCAGAAAAGCTGCAAAACCAGACAAGCAACACCATGGACACCATGGCTGACTTCAGGACCAGGTACATTGACTAAAGGCCTCCTGCCCTGGTGCTGACCAATTAGAAGAGACCACAACTCTGAAAGGACACACCGGGAAAGCTGATGAATATTCTATTGGGATCCTCCCCTGGGCTATACATCCTCAAGGAGGAAGACCCAGTGCTGCTCTCTCTGTGGAGCATGCCCTCTCTTTTCCCCACCTCCTTCCCTCCAGGAAATTTTCTTCGCCTCTCTCTAAGCTCCAAGGGCCCTTCTTTTACCTCTACATATAACTTGTTTCCTGAGCCCATTCCTTCTAGAGCTCGCTTATTCTACCTCTGTGACTTTCTTTTATAGCTCAACTCTTGACTCTGAATTCCTTCTTAGCCAGAACGCAAGGACCGAGGTTGCTGAACTGAGGTCCAGTCTGATTCCACCGCTCTAACACCTGGTGCCATTTCAAGAACTAGAACACCTAGGGTAGGTCAAGAACTAAAGTTCTAAAGCCTTTTTAAAATAGAAAATTCTGATCTTTTCTGTGACTATATTTAAACTTTTAAATTTATTACTCTGGATTTTTTCTAATGTTGTCTATCTTTGGGATGAATCAATAGAAGTATAAAGCTAGGACAAAGATTCCACCTGGAATCTTTTAATTCTGAATATCACAAAGGGATATAGAAAATGTTGAAAGTATTCAGAGAGCAAGAAAGAGAATAGTGCCCAAATACTGTCATATGAACAATAAAGGCATTTAGGATGCATTTGAAACATAACACTTAGTGTGAGCCATTATCACCATAATTATTAATACTACTTCAAATGGATTACTTTGACAGATAGAGATATTCCCTGTCCCTTTGAATATTCAAAGATAAACAAAGCAACTACTCCATGGATTATTATAAAGGTGATTTAATTAACAAAATGTAGGTTTGATTAAATTTTTTAAATCTCATCTAAAAATAAAAGTTATATAGAAGAAGAAACAGGGGTGCCAGGTAATAACAGTGGTGAGCTTGGAGGATACTGAAGAGGATGTTTATAAAGGGCATCAAGGGTGGTGACAATCTATTGGTCGGTTAACAATGGGCAGACAGTCCTGAGGGCAGGAGTAATTTTTATAGTAGTCTCTCCTGAGGAAAGATTAGCACATGCCACCAAAATTAAAAAGTAAAACTAATGACCAGGCGGTGGTGCAGTGGATAGAGCGTCGGACTGGGATGCAGAGGACCCAGGTTCGAGACCCCAAGGTTGCCAGCTTGAGCACAGGCTCATCTGGTTTGAGCAAAAGCCCACTAGCTTGAACCCAAGGTCACTGGCTCCAACAAGGGGTTACTCGGTCTGCTGAAGGCCCACGGTCAAGGCACATATGAGAAAGCAATCAATGAACAACTAAGGTGTCTCAACGTGCAATGAAAAACTAATGATTGATGCTTCTCATCTCTCTCCATTCCTGTCTGTCTGTCCCTGTCTATCCCTCTCTCTGACTCACTCACTCTCTGTCTCTATAAAAAATAAAAATAAAAATAAATTTAAAAAGTAAAACTGAGTAGCAATTTCAAAACAAAAATAATAAAGATGTTGGAAATTTTAATATGGCTTAAGGTCTCGCTGCTGCTCTCTAAACACTACCTTCAATATAAAAGAAAATAAATCAAAATCAAATGCTGGGGTTGCAATTTCCTCGTAGGGAATGGTACCCTTCCTTTCTTCAGGGGAAACTGCCACCTCTCATCCTCCAGACCGCACTGAGAAAGTGAATCTCTGGAAAAGGTGACCCTGAGATAATTTGAGTTTTGTGACTTCAAAAATAATCTGATAAAGTTTCTCATAAAGGCTCACCCAGGGAAATAAATAAGCCAATTTTACAAATACATGTCCAAGTTGATAAAGTATTTATGGACGTGGCTGAAGACAACACTTGAGAAAATGTGAATAGAGTAGAATGCCATCTAGTGGCACTAAACGGTATGCGCACTATGACAAGAGTCTCACCTTTGATGTGAGTGCTGGTCACTTTAATACACAAAGATGTCTATATGTTATACAGGACTAAAATTACCCCTGACCAATCATACCTCTTATTGGATTGTCATGGTGCTTGAAGTTTTTACCATAGAAGTTACTTCTTTGGGTTAAAGTGATAGCTTTAGAAAGTCCCAAGCTAGGATGCCCAGAGAACCCACCAAAGGGAACAAATAAATGAAAAAGAAGTTTACCGGTTTTGCAAGGACCAATCTTGCCAGTAAATGCCACACCACACTACTAATAGAAAGGACTCTATACAAAATGTGGGCGACTTTGGAAAAACAATTATGCAGAGAAAGGCAAAAAAAAAAAAAAAAAAAAAAAAAAGAACTTGTCAAGAGCTGTCCACTTGACAACTCTCTGTGCAAGGGCAATATGAACACAGCTTCTGTCTGGCAGGCTTGTTACAGAAATGTACTGGTGAGATAAATTTAACAGACACTGCTTGGCACAAAGCAGTCTTCTGGGGTCTAATTTTCCATTGTCACACTTCCAAAAGGCCCCTGCCTAAAACTGCCTGCTGTGTCTTCTAAAACTTGTTTTCTATGTTGGAGGGTGAGTGGGTGGGACTGCATTTTAATACCACTGGGTGCTCATTCAGAGGGTGGATCAAGAAAAGGAAATTGGGCTGTGAGAAAAGAGGCTTTGCAGGGCTTATTAACTACTTAATGGCTGTGACAATATGACTTCCTTTTCAGTTCACCCTCTTTGACAAAAGGTCTTCTGAGTAGTCCTTTCAGTCACACCTAGGGATAAAATCACAGAGTTTTCCTGAACTTTTAGTCCATACCACTGAAAACTTTCTTGTTAAACAACCCACACAAAATGAGCTCTCAGAAACAAATTAAAGGTTTTTTTTGAGGGGGAAAAAAGTGTTTTGACTGATACTGTTTAGAGAGGAGGAAGTAGAAGGATATTTATTCATTCACTTTCAACAAATAGTTATTGAAATTCCACTACACAGAAGGCAATGTTCTAGACCAGTGCTTCTCAAATGTTAATGTAACGTGAACCACCAACGGGTCTGGTTAAAATGCAGATGGATTCAATAGAGCCAGGGAAAAGCCTGATAAGTCTACATTTCCACAAGCTCCCTGGCGATGCCCATTCTGAGTAGTGAGGGTCTAGGCACTGGGGATAAATTGGTGAACAAGGTAGACATGGTTTCTGGGTTTCTATTCCCAGTACATTCAGGGAATTTGAATCCACGATTGCTTATTCTGCTCTCTGAGCCTCGGTGATATCAAGCACTTGGCAGAGTGCCTAGCGTGCAGTTCACATGTGAATGAGTGCCCCGCATTGCTGTTCGTACTGGAGTGCAGACCTTCTGTTTTGTCACAAGGATAAGAAACCTTTGCTCCTTGAAGGTAATACCTCTGCTTCCTCCAGCGCCCCCTGGACTTCAGTCTTCTCTTGTTCAATCTGTTTCTTGATATTTTCCATGTCAGCTAACTTCTCGTTTCCTTCTCTCAGCTGATTTGTCAGATTAGAAATCTCTTCTGAAAGGGGAAGAAAGCAAAGTTAGTGAAAGGAGCCAGTCTCAGACCCATGCTATATCAGGCAGAGCAGACTGGTCCCATAGGCCCGCTGGGACTATAGACATGGCACCCTTGGTAACTTGATAGCAAGGCCACCTCTGGCACAGAAGGGACCTTTGTATGAATTTGAAAAAGGCATCCTTTCTTCGGTATAATTTTTGTCATCTGCCAGAAAGTTGCCTACAGCAACTGGTGAGTATGGTGCTTCCCAGAGTCCTGTGCTTTGAACACCTGTGCAACTCCATAAGGTGGTCCTGCTTGCTGGAGCCACCCCACATTCTGCGAGGCGGAGCTCAGACCTGGAATCCTTACATTTCCAGTGTAAGTGCTGTGCTGTCAACACCAGCGGCTGCTGTTTTGTTAGCTGCCCCTCAACACTGGGATGGGTTTCTGAAGTGTAAGCTGGGTCACTGTCTGCCAGAAGCCAATGCAATGAGCCCAAACAGACCAACAAATCTGAAGGAGCTGAAGCATTTGAGGGTTTGTGGCTAGCTTCGCATGAACACCAGCCTCTGACAGAGTAAGGCATCCGAACCTCCACCACCTGTTACTGTTATTGTCAGTTCTGCCTCTTCCTGAAGGAAAACCTCAAGTACCTAAGAGGTGTGGGGTGGGCCACGTGGCTTTGAGACTTGTCCACAGTCCAGGGGCAGCAGGAAGAGCTGAAGGGCTTGCCTCTCCTCTGGTTCTGAGACCCGGGCCGGGTGTGATGTGACAAGAATTTTTTTAAATTACAAAAACAAACCCATTAGATAGCACTTCTCATGCGAATAATAAGTCCTTCTATGATAAACTCTTTTCAGCCTGACCAGGCGGTGGCGCAGTGAATAGAGTGTCAAACTGGGATGCAGAAGACCCAGGTTCAAGACCCTGAGGTCACCAGCTTGAGCACGGACTCATCTGGTTTGAGCAAAAGCTCACCAGCTTGGACCCAAGGTTGCTGGCTGGAGCAAAGGGTTTCTCGGTCTGCTGAAGGTCCCCGGTCAAGGCACATATGAGAAAGCAGTCAATGAACAACTAAGGTGTCACAATGAAAAACTGATGATTGATGCTTCTCGTCTCTCTCTGTTCATGTCTGTCTGTCCCTATCTATCCCTCTCTCTGACTCTCTCTCTGTAAAGAAAAAAACAAAAAACAAAAAAAAACTCTTTTCAGAAGAGGTGTTCCCAAGAGAAAACTCAGGGTACTGGTTCTCTATTGGCCACAACTTAAAATCACTTGGAGATCTTTTTTGTTGTTGTTTTCAAGATTTTACTTATTCATCTTAGAGAGGGGAGAAGGAGATGAAGAAGAGGAGCAGGGAGCTCAACTCCCATATGTGTCTTGACCAGGCAAGCCCAGGGTTTCGAACCGGCAGCCACAGCATTCCAGGTCAACACTTTATCCACCGTGCCACCACAGGCCAGGCTAGAGAGCTTTGGAAACAGAATTCCGCCCATGCTTCTGCATAAGGCCCACCCAGACCAAGTGTGATTCCCAGACAAGCAGCACAGGCCTCACTTGGGAACTTGTTTGCAATACAAATTATTAGACCCCTTCATAGACCTAATGAATCAAAAACTGTCAGGATGGGGCCAGCCAACTGTTTTAACAAGACCTCGGGTGATTTGGATACAGCTAAAGTTTTCTAACCACTGTTCCCAACCCTCTTCTATGTCCAGTCAGTGATCTGATCATGGATACAGGTCAACATAGAAAACAAGTTCTATTCATGCCTCCAAAAGTCGTGAACTTGCTCCCAGGACAACTCAGGGTTTGGATGCACATCACCGTGGCTGCTGGCATCAGCTAGCAGTGCCCAGGGCACCTCAGGGTTTGGATGCACATCACGTGGCTGCTGGCATAAACTGGTAGCCTCTTTCAAGGGCTGCCTGGCATTATCTCAAAATTGAAAAATTCATTTCTTTCATTCAGCAATTTCATTTCCAGGACTCTATCCTACTAATATATTTTTACATGTCTACAAATATATGTACAGGGATGTATGAATACAGTCTACTTAAATAAGTGTTAGCCATGCTTACAAAACACTGTGTAGCTACTGATAATCACATGACCGGTCTCCACATAAAGGTTCACAGGCGCATGGGAAGGTGGCGCAGTCCAGTAGGTAAGCATGTGCAAACCAGTGTCAAGCTGGCTGGGCTAACACCTCAGATCTGCTACGTATCGACTATGAAGTTGAACAAGTTCTCAACCTTATGTGACTCAATCTAATCTGCATTTTACAGATAGAAAAACTGACACCGAAGATTGTTCTGAGAATTAGATCTGGAAACAGCCCAAGTGTCCATCAGTGGACGAGTGGATTAAAAAGCTGTGGTACATATACATATGGAATACCACGGGGCCATGAAAAAGAAGAAATCTTACCTTTTGCGACAATATGGATGGACCTGGAGGTTATTATGCTAAGTGAAATAAGCCAGGAGGAGAGAAAAATATCATATGACCTCACTTATTTGAGGAATCCAATGAACAAAGTGAACTGAGGAACGGAAGAGAGGCAGAGGCGGGGTCACAGGGACCAGAGGGACAGCTGTCAGAGGGAAGGGGGATGAGGGGATGGGATCAGAGAAGGTGAAGGGATTATTGAAATTATATATACATAACACAGAGATACAAATAACAGGACAGCAAATCCTAGAGGGAAGGGGGGAGGGTGCTGTGGGGAGAGGGGCCTAAGGGAATATAAAGGGGGACACAGGGTGGGTGTGAGGGAGTTAATATTCAGTGGGACACTTGAATCCATGTAAACAAAATAAATTACAATTAATAAAAAATTTTTAAAAATGAGATTGTTCTGAGAATTAAACAATAAATAATCGTATATAAAACAGTGCCTGACACATAGTATGGGCTATGGAAATATTTGTTAAATTAGAAAATATACTGATATATGAAAAAAAAAGTGTAGAATAATTTGTAATTTGAGTACAATATACATGCCTGGATATGCATAGAAAATTTTGGTAAGGCTATGGATATAAAGAAATTCTTAATTGTGGCTTTCTTTACAGAATAGAATTGAGGCCAATGATTAACAAAAATAATCTTATTTTAGAATGAAAATAGTATCTGTAGTAAAACAAAAATTATTTAAGCATGAAAAAAATAGACAAGTTAAAACCTGAGAGGGGCCATGCCCATGTGAAGCGTCTGCCCACGGGGACAGCCTTGCCCTTGCGCCCGGCTGTCCCAGGGCCTTGCTCCTGCTCTGGCTCCACGCCCGGCTCCGAGTACCTTGAAGGTTCTTGTTCTCGCTCCGCAGGGTCTCCTGGCTCACAGTGCTCTCCTCATAGGCGTGCCTGAGCTTGAGGAGCTCGGCGCCCAGGGCCCGGGCCTCGTTCTGAGCGGCACCCAGCATCGCCTGGGCCTCCTCGTGCCTCCTCCTCCAGTCGTCCCGGCACGTGTCCCAGTGCCGCTGCCTCTGGTCCAGCGCCGCGGCTGCGGAGCGGGCCTTCCCCAGGTCCGACAGGGCGTCCCCGAGCTCCAGCTGCAGTCTGTGCCTGGCCCTCTCCAGGGACGCGTTTCTGGCACTGGCCACGCCCATGGCTTCAGTGGCCTCCTGCAACTGAACTGCCAGCTTCTTCCTGACAAAAGGAGACCCGAAAGGCAAGTGAAGCCACCATCCTCAAGAGCTTGATTAAAGATCGTGCTTGGGGAGGAAATAGGATGGCCCCTGAAGGTGGATTAATATGAAGCAAAATCAGCTGCGTCTGAAAATGACCTCCCTGTGTTTACAGAACCCAGGGGTCTGCTGACCCTCATCCTCTCCCGTGGTCGTGTGTCCTTCATCCCCCCCACTTTCCATCCTGGCCTTGGAACTGAGGCCCTCTAAATCCTTTTAAGTTTTTGCTCACCCTAACTCTGAGAAATGCAATAAAGCATATAGACTTTAAGGAACTTATAAAACTCAATACCAAAAAAACATACAACCCAACTAAAAAATGGGCAAAGACCTGACTAGAACTTCTCGAAAGAGGACCTATAGATGGCCAATAGGCATATGATAAGATGCCAAATGTCACTAGTCATCAGAGAAATGCCAATTAAAACCACAAAGAGATACCACCTCACACCTGGCAGATGACTATCGTCAATAAGTCAACAAACAACAAGTGCTGGCGAGGGTGTGGAGAAAAGGGAACCCTCCTGCACTGCCGGTGGGAATGCAGACTGGTGCAGCCACTGTGGAATAAAGTATGGAGATTGCTCAAAATATTTAAAATGGAACTGCCTTTTGACCCAATGATTCCAGTTCTGGGAATTTATATAAAGAAATCCAAAACACTAATTTGCACCCCTGTGTCCATTGCAGCATTATTTACAATAGCCGAGATCTGGAAGCAGCCCAAGTGTCCATCAGTAGGTGAGCAGATAAAAAAAGCTATGGTACATTAACACAATGGAATACAACTTGACCATAAAAAAATAATGAAATCTTACCCTTTGAGATGGACCTGGAGAGCATTATTCTAAGTGAAATAAGCCAGTCAGAGAAAGACAAGTACCCTATGATCTCACTTATATGTGGACTCTAATGAACAAAATGAACTAACAAGCAAAATGGACACAGACTTACAGAGAGCAAGCTGGCAGGCAGCTTTTGGTGGGGGGCAGCCTGAGGGGGGGGGTGAAAATATTGAGCAAAGAAGGGGGAAAGAGAGAGGAAAAAACTAATGAACACAGTGTAGTGACTGCAGGGAGCCAGTGCCGGTGGGGGTGGAGGGGGTCAGGAGACCGTGTGGGGATGGATGGGGATGGCGGGAGACTTGACTTGGGGTGGCGAATTCACAGTGCGGTGGACGGATGACGTGTTGTGGAATTGTGCGCCTGAACCCTGTGCCCAGTGTCACCCCAACAAATTCAACTGAAAAAACCCTTAGGCATATCTAGTTTCTAAGAGCTCCATGGCTATGTTGCTTCCACAGAACATATGTTGGCTCTCACCACTTCAGCTCTGCCCAGATTTATACACCCAAATCCATCACACTGTTAAGCTCATTTAACAGGTCCCACTGCTCTTCTGGGGCACCGGAGCCCCCATCTGCATCTGCTGAGATGAAGGGGTGTATTAAAGCGCCTCTTCCACACCCCCCCCACCCCCAGTACAGTGCTTTGCTTTCTAACACAATGTGTTCTCTTGCTCACATCTCCTGCAGGGCCACTGGCAGTCCCATTCTTCCTCAGTCATCATGCTTCTTAGATGAAAAATACTGTAAGTACCAAAGCCTTCTCTCATCCACTGTAATTAAAAAGGGAATGGTCCTCAGGAATTCACATGTGCCACACAACTAGCACAACACAGTAATGTGGTCACAAAGCCTCTTTTTTGGTGGAATCCTACAAAAACCAGTCTGTGCTCAAACATCCAGGAAGGAGCTGGACACTAACAACTTCTCTTTTCTTACCGGCTTTGTAAACACGGTCACTTCATGTCTTTGCTCCATTTTTCTTCACTCTTAAGAGGAGATTCTGATGTGCTACATAATGCCCATAGTTAACAAAACGGTGCTGTGTACCGGAAAGTTGCCGTGAGAGTAGAGCTTTAATGTTCTAACACTAACAACTTCTCTTTTCTTACCGGCTTTGTAAACATGGTCACTTCATGTCTTTGCTCCATTTTTCTTCACTCTTAAGAGGAGATTCTGATGTGCTACATAATGCCCATAGTTAACAAAACGGTGCTGTGTACCAGAAAGTTGCCGTGAGAGTAGAGCTTAATGTTCTCACCATAACAACAATAACAACCACCAATGGTAATCATGTAGGGTCAACATTTTGCAATACGTCCATGTATCAAGTCTTAACATTGTATATCTCAAGTTTACACAATGTTAGAGGACATTACATCTCAAAAAAAAAAAAAAAAAGCTGAAGAGAGAGAATGTTTAACCCCACCTAAAACAAGAGTCAAATTAAATAATTATGTGTTTTTAAATTACATTAGAAATGCTCAATTGGTAACAGAAAACAGGAATTTAACTCTGTTGGTTTTCCCAGAACGAAGGGGTTGCAGCAGAACACCCCTTGGTTCAACTTGACAACCAGAAGTAACTACTTAGTTGTCTAGATTAGACATGGGGATGTGGGAGCTTAAGAAACCAAATTCCTATTGTTGGGGCATTTAGATTTAGAAGCAGTAAACTGCCTCTCAGGCAAGCTAGATTCTACTACACTTCGCATATCACGTGAACCCAAGCCTGGAAATCAAGAGACAGATTGTCAATTTTCCAACAACAACAACAAAAATAGAATCCTAGTTTTGTTTTGTTTTGTCTTGTTTTGTGGCTTTATCTCCCCAAGGTGACCAAAGCATAATTCAGAGACTGCTTTATTTAATCGATGTTCAACTAAGTTTAAAGCAAACATAGTTTTGGGGTATTACTATATTATTTTTCTTTAGTTGTCATGTATGACAGAAGAACAATTTGTTAGTTTTGACAAATCTATATGGTCATAAAGTAGTCTTACACTTTCCCTTTTCCCTACCCCTCAGAAAAGGCCATCAAACAGAATGACTGACAGACACTTTCACTCAAATTCTTTATTTCAGAAGAAAAAAAAGTCTTGCTTTAGAAGCAAATGCTGTATTTTGGATATGAAGAGCCATTTGAGTTGAAAGCCCCACATTTCTGTGGTCCAGATTCTGCAAAATACCTATCACAGGTATTTTTAGTATCTGTCATCCCAAAGCCCTTTTTAAGTTACTGTGGATACAGAGATGGATCGCTTGGTACCTGTTCTGGGACAGATCACAGCATCTGTTCAACAACTGCACAGCAATTTTATCTCAAAGATTTAGGTGAAGGACTGAAAAACAACATTTTTGGTTGAAGCTAAAAAGAAATGTATTAATCTGCCCTGGATTTTTGCCAAGCTACCAAGCCAGGGACACATTCTTTTGAGTAAACCATTATTGGTTATAAGCCGGGGTTGTTTGACATGTTCTCTCAAAGATATAGTCTCTCGATTTCTTAGCAAAACGCTTCAGTACTATACCGTGGTACCAAGTCTTGATTCATTCGGACCCCAAATTTCTGTAGTTCCTGAGAAGAACTTCTAAAGCCATTATGTAGTGTTGGCTATAAAACTAATATTCTAACCCTAGAGGTGGCCTGAGGGTGATTTCTTTTCAAAGAAAACTTGATCCCATAAGGCATTATGACAGATCCTAATATGTTTCCCACTCCCCCTGTCCATCTCCACAGACCAGTTTGTAATCTACAGTTGTCAGCCAGCAACACAATGACTTTAATGTATGGAGACCTGTACAAATATGAACTCAATTACTCTGGTGCTCCAAATGAAATATAGGCTTTTAAGTGCTACCCCATTTTCAAACTATAGCTCAAAGCCACATCTTCTATGAAGATTTTCCTTGTGCCCTTAGGAAGAGCCTCCTTTCTTTCCCCAGGACCTCTTTTTAGTCTTATCATTTCAAGTGACATTTTTTTTAAAGATTATTGATTTTAGAAAGAGGAGAGAAAGAGAGAGAAAGGGGGGGTGGAAGGAGAAGCAGGAAGAATCAACTCATAGTTGCTTCTCATATGTGCCTTGATCAAGCAAGCCCGAGGTTTTGAACCTGCAACTACAGCATTCCAGGTCAATACTTTATCCACTGCACCACCACAGCCCAGGGGTATAATTTTAATTTTTTTAGCCCCTCTAGAGCATGTATTTCTTGCCAGTGGTGGCTTTTTCAGCATTGGTCTTGGGCTTGTTTATGCATCAGGCCCTATCCTCATGCTCATCTATGTAACTAACTCTAGGTTCAGGGTCACCCTGTTCTACTCACTTGGCATCCTCCAAGTCTTCAGTTCTCTGGATGACGTCACCTTCGTACTTCATTCTCCACTGCACCGTTTCAGCGTTGCCTTTGGAGAGAGCCCGGAGCAGCTCAGACTTAGCCTCCTGTTCTTCTTCATATTGCTCTCGTAGAAGGTCGCAGTCATGCCTCGCTGACCGCAGGGACTGGGCTAAGGCACTCTGTGACTACATGGGACACAATACACACGGCAGAAAGACAACACCACCATTAACAACAAAAGCCTTGGAGGTGACATCATTTTTTTAAGATAAGGTTAATAACAACCTGCCACAAATCCAAGCTGAACCTGAACCTAGTAAGATAATATACCAGATAGAGAATTTGGGACAAGAAGAGAAAGAGTAGAGTATCTAATTGCAGCGGTTAAGACAGGAAAGAGGGCTCTATTTAGGGAAATGCCAGCCTGACTATGTGGGCTTCAACAGGAGACAGGCCCGCTGTTCTGGAAATAGTGGAGACTGCAAAGGTAGCAAGGAGAATATGCATTATCACTGAGGCCAGTGGTCGGCAAACCACGGCTCGCGAGCCACATGCGGCTCTTTGGCCCCTTGGGTGTGGCTCTTCCACAAAATACCGCATGCGGGTGCACAGGTCCGCGCAGGGGTGTCGGTCAGTCCTAATTAAGTTAATAACAATGTACCTACCTATATAGTTTAAGTTTAAAAATGTGGCTCTCAAAAGAAATTTCAATCGTACTGTTGATACTTGGCTCTGTTGACTAATGAGTTTGCCGACCACTGACTTAGGCAATAAGATTTACATTTAGCAATATATAAGTTTCAGATCTTATTTGGACTAGAAAGGACCGCTGAGATTTAGTCTAGACTTTTCATACCATTGATGAGGAAATCAAAATCTTTATTTCATCAGTAACTCTCTGACAAAATATCTCATCCCTTTAAACTGCGCTATCCAAGAGAACCTTCTGTAGTGAGGAAATATTCTATGTGTACACTGTCCAATGTAGCAACCGCTAGCTACATAGAGCTGCTAAACATTCCACATGTACTCAGGACAATGTGTGGCTAAAACTGAATTTTAATTTTTTATTTTTTATTTTTTTGTAGGGACAGAGAGGGACAGAGGGATAGACAGGGACAGACAGACAGGAATGGAGAGAGATGAGAAGCATCAATCATCAGTTTTTCGTTGCGACACCATAGTTGTTCATTCATTGCTTTCTCATATGTGCCATGACCGTGGGCCTTCAGCAGACCGAGTAACCCCCCTGCTCGAGCCAGTGACCTTGGGTCCAAGCTGGTGAACTTTTTGCTCAAACCAGATGAGCCCACGCTCAAACTGGCAACCTCGGGGTCTCGAACCTGGGTCCTTTCGCATCCCAGTCCGACGCTCTATCCACTGCACCACCGCCTGGTCAGGCCTGAATTTTAATTTTATTAAATTTTAATTAATATTGATTTAAATTTATAGAACAACTACCATTCAGAACTGCCTGAAACCTGGCTGAATGGAAGTCCTATAGCTAGGGAATTAAAGAAGAAGCAACATCAAGAATGGCAGGAGGAGCAGAGATGCAGAATGGGCTGGCCCCACGCCCATCTGTAGTGAATAAAAAGCAGGAGGGATATCCCGGCTATAGAGGTCTGCCTGAGGAGCAAGGCTCACATCAGGCCTCCTAGCCCAGGGTTCCAGTGCCAGGAAGAGAAGTCCCCATTACATCTGGCTATAAAAACCAATGGAGACTGTGTCTGAGTGAGACAGAAGGCTGCTGGAGTTCCAGATGTTCCTCTTAACGAGCCTGCGCATGGACTTACTCTGACTCCCTCCCTCTGAGCTCCAGTGCTGGGGCAGCAGTTCAAAAGGCAGAAACCCTTGGATGGTGAATGAGGAGCAACAGAATACGGTGACCCTGAGGAGTGTGCAGGGTTTGGAACCTGGTAAACTTGGCCTCAAATAAGGGATCCTTCTTCTTATTTAATCTTTATTAATTAAGCAGCTGCTCCAGGCATTAGTGTTTCAGTAGTAAATGGGACAAGGACAAAGTCGTTGTCATGAGGAGCCAAAAAGGAGTGAGAGGATACAGAAAGCAAACATGTAAACAAATTAATAAATGATAGAGCTAACAGGAGTAAGACGATAAAAGAGACTAACACACTCTGGAATAGTTAACTTCTTCTCATCATCTCCAAAGACCTTGGAGAAGGGCCTTCAAGCAATGGGAAGAGCAGCTACAAAAGTCCTGGGGCAGGAATGATGGTGGCCGTTTAAGAGGCAGAGAGGAGCCAGCGTGAGTGCAGTGGAGTAAATGAGAGAAGCAGATGTGTGAGGTAAGATCGCAGGAGGAGGCTGGAACCAGAGCAAGGGGGCCTTGTAGGCCAATTGTAAGGCACTGGGAAGGCAGCCAGAACGATGTTCTAAAGTATAAATCAAGTCGTTTCACTACCTGCGTGCACTCCTTCACAGTCTACTACTAACTCTATGACCTTGGACAAGTTATTTGTCATCTCAGAGTTTGGTTTCTTCATGTGTAAAGATATAATTCTACCGGCTTTACATGACTTGTAGGAAAATTGAGATAGCACAAGAGAAGTATCTAGCATAATGTCTGAGGTCCAAACCATGGTATTAATTTAAAAATGTATACACTGTATAATATAGAAAATAAGAAGAGTGAAGGGAACAAAAGAAAATATTTAAAAACAGAAGTCTCTGAATCCAATGACCTTTACCCCTCAGAGTAGATGCTTTTCCAGTGAGATTATATACAAGTGATGAACTTTAAAGAACCACTTTCTCTGGGGTCACCTACCAAGCTACATTATATATTCTCTTAGGAAGAAATTACTAATATCTATAATTTGTTGACAATTTCAAAGTAATATTGAGCTATGTTAGCTATATTTGTCTTATTCTGGTCTTTTATTTAATTCCACTTCTTAGTTCAATTCAAAATCAAAGACCCATAAAGAACCTTGCTGACTTCCTATGCAAGTAATAATGCAAAATGGAAATACATGCTTTGCTTGCTCTTAATCTGACAAACTAGAAATGCAATTTGAATCACCGAGGAAGATAGCTCAGTGATCAGGGTCCTTCCCAGAATATACAAGGTCCAACATATCCTTTTCCCTTAACTTCTAGAGCACTTTCCCCCTTTTCTTTGATATAAAAAGACATGCAGGCCCTGGCCGGTTGGCTCAGTGGTAGAGCGTTGGTCTGGCGTGCAGGAGTCCTGGGTTCAATTCCCGGCCAGGGTACACAGGAGAAGCGCCCATCTGCTTCTCCACCCCTCCCCCTCTCCTTCCTCTCTGTCTCTCTCTTCCCCTCCCAAAGCCAAGGCACCATTAGAGCAAAGTTGGCCCGGGTGCTGAGGACGGCTCTATGGCCTCTGCCTCAGGCGCTAGAATGGCTCTGGATGCAACAGAGCAACGGCCCAGGTAGGCGGAGCATCACCCCCTGGCGCACATGCTGGGTGGATCCCGGTCGGGCGCATGCGGGAGTCTGTCTGACTGCCTCTCTGTTTCCAACTTCAGAAAAATACAAAAGAAAAAGAAAAAGACATGCAGATGGATCCAACAAGCACTATTTTATTTTTTTAAACATATGGTCAAGCTATGGTGAGAAATAATAGATACATTACTTTGGTTTCCTCTTCTAGTTGCCCTTTCAGTTCTTCAATCTGCCGAATGAAGGTGCTCTTCTCCTTGGAAAGTCGGCTTAGAAGAGCCTCCTTTTCTTCTAGCCTCCTTAGGAACTCATCTACAGAAATGGCACAAAGTAAGTTAATCATGGTCTTCCTCCTCTACTGCCTCCCCCACTTAACTTGTTGACTTTAAGGGCAACCAGAATGAATCTTATCCACATATATCTGATCTTTAGAAAGGGATTGAGAGTCCGGTTATTAGCAAAACCACGGCAACGATATTTTCCAGGTCTCACAAGAGAGTCCTAATAAAGAACTGACTTTTAGTAGTAAATATGAGTCATTAACAGATAATATAGGCTGTCACTTATTGAGAATCTTCAGCAGTAGGCACTTTATGCATAGTATCTAGATTAATTCGAATAATGCCTCGATAATGTAGGTATTATATTACTCATTTTTGCAAAGGGAGAAAAAGGGAAGCTTACTTCAATGTGATTGAGGCACATGCAGAGCCAGTAATTGGTGGAGATAGATTCAAATTCAGTTTTTAACCCTGTAGAACACACTCTTTTTTCTATGCTGTGTCCTCTTGTTTATTATGTGTGACTCCACCAATTTCTGACTATATAAGTTTTTGGTTAATTTTACCTCTTTGTCTCATTTATAAAATAAGGATAACAATAAAAGATTATTAATGAAAATTAAAAGAGTGTGAATGTATTTTGTAGACTAGTTGCTAAATAAATATTAGAAGTAGTCGCTAAATAGGAGAGAACATGACCACGAGAAGGAGCAAGTCTTTTACACTCTAGTCTACACTCCCTGATTAGCATATTTCATTAATGCTAGGACAGAAGTGCCTTGGTTATTATAAATGGCACTAAAACCTAGCATGTCCTAAGCAAAGGCAGTTGTTTCTGTTGTATAATTAGTGCAACAATAAAGCTCCCAATATTTACAATCCCTACCCCTCTTATTACAAACAAATTATAAAACTCTCAACATGATAAGGAAGCACTTGTGTAGGTGAAAGTAGCAACTTCCAAATTTTTCTGTCTCAGGAACACTTTATATGCTTAGAAATTATTGAGGATTATTGAGGACCCCAAAGAGATTTTGTTTGTGTGTAGTCTATATATATTAACGAATAGTGTGTCAGAGTTTAAAATATGTATTACTTGATATTTAAATAAACAAAATCTGAATGCTATGTTAACATGTTAACACAAACAGCATTTTTTAGGGGAATAACTGCATTTTCCAAAACAAAACAAAAACAGTAGGAAAAAAATGACATTATTTTACATTTTAAAAAAACCTCTCGCTTAATAGAAGACAGCTAGAATCTCGTATCTGCTTCTGAATGCAATCTATTGCAATATACTGTTTTAGTTGTAGTTGTAGTATATGAAGAAAACCCAGCCTGTTATAGATACGAAGTTGGAAAAGGGAGATGTATTTCCATAATCTTTTCAGATAGTTGTGACCATTATTTGCTACTACATCAAAACCCAACAAATAGAAATTTCTTAAGGGTTAGTTGCAATATGGAATAAACCATATCAATGAATGTTTTTATTGTTACATTAAATTCATTGGTCTATGTTAAATTGTCAGTAGATCTTTTTGCCTATATGTGATTCTGTAACATCATGCAGTGGTGATTTAAAAAATATGTGTTCATTGAATTATGCAGATCTTCCAAATGTTGATATGTTTCATTTCATAATATTAAAAAATCATGTTTTTAATATCACCACTGGTCTCATCAGAAAAGTCTTTAAGACGTGAAAGCCAAGAAGTTCATGGTGTCATATACATTTCCCAAAATCTAATTTTTGCCTGAAAGCTTCAATTTTATTGCAAAAAATATTCTTAGTTATGTCCTTGAAGTGACAGTTTCACTTTATTTTTGAGAAATATCGGCCAAATATCTAAGTCTGAATTAGCATTGTTTGTCAATCATTCCTTCAAGTAAATGTGATACTTTCTAAAAAAACTGCTAGTTTAGCTCAGAACTTGATCACGTGTCACACTTCAGTTTGGAATAGAAGTGTTTATACATACTTCTGGTTGTATCACACAGAATGCTGACGATATATATATATATTCAGGGCCAAAATGTAATAAAATCATTAACCTCAAAGCCCCCTCAAAGGGGATCTGTGGACCAAACTTTGAGAGTCTCTGGGTGGAAACATCATATTTAAAAGGATTCTGAAGAAAGGCCACTCCATTAGGGGGTTGAGACTAATATATCATTTACGGCAGGGGTCCCCAAACTTTTTACACAGAGGGCCAGTTCACTGTCCCTCAGACCGTTGGAGGGCCGGACTATAAAGAAAACTATGAACAAATCCCTATGCACACTGCACATATCTTATTTTAAAGTAAAAAAACAAAACGGGAACAAATACAATATTTAAAATAAAGAACAAGTAAATTTAAATCAACAAACTGACCAGTATTTCAGTGGGAACTATGCTCCTCTCACTGACCACCAATGAAAGAGGTGCCCCTTCCGGAAGTGCAGCGGGGGCCGGATAAATGACCTCAGGGGGCCGCATGCGGCCCGCGGGCCGTAGTTTGGGGACCCCTGATGTACGGTATATTACAGGCCCAGAACTCACTTAATGTGGCTTAATTGATCACATTTACTATTGGTGTTCTTTAAAAGCAGAGTATGATAAGCCAGCAGGGCAGGAAAAAAATACTTTGATGATAATAGCAAAATAGCAGCAAACAAATCTAGAACATAGACCCAGTAAGGAGAGAGGACCGTTTAATTCACACAAACGCCAAAGGTAAAGGTAAGAATTACAGGAAGACAAAGGTCCTGCATCCTAAGCAGAATTATCGTCTCAGACCCACTTTCATTATACTTACACATCAATTTTCTTATCAGAAAAGTAAGTAGAAAATTAATGGCAATAATTAGTGGGAAGTACTCAATGCCTATCAAAAATTTTATACAACACTTCCCTGAGGGCCAGCTATACAGGGATTCTCCAGCCTTGTCTCTAAACTGTGGAGTCAACACACAGATTATATCCTAACTGGCACAGGAGACCAAAGTGTCATACAGCCTGTTGCCAGCATAGGACGAGTCCTTTCCGGTGTTCCTACTAGAACCAGAAACACTTTTCCCTCAGATTTCCAGGTTTGTAGTTTTGCCAGTTCATTTTAATTTAGCTTTGCCTCTAGATTTAGCATCTAGAATCAGAGTTATCCACTGGAAGAGGACTTATACAATCTAAATAGTCTTCATTCTCTTTCTAAAGTAAGTGCCTCTGGACATCAAGAACATATTGTTTATTTTCATTGACCTAGAAATTTCTCTCTGGGAATGTATTACTAAAAACAACTCTAATTACAGACAAACATCCAGCTACATGCTGTTCATAACAGAGAAACAAGTCAAGGTACAGGGCAAGGTTAAGTAAACCACAGTTCCTCTGCTTCATGGATTAAAAGAAGCCATTATAAGTGACTAAGATACAAAAAAGCTTATGACAAATTGAAAAAGGAAAACCCAAAATAGATTGTGTGAATAAAAAATATACTAAACCTGCCAAGCTCAGGGGGAGTCTGCATGGCAGGCCTAACAAATTCAGAGATCTAAAGTATAATAAATACACAGACTAGTCTAAACATAAAAATTCTTAGCGAAAAGCAGGTCAAGGTGGGTAGTCACATCTTGGACTCTACATGCTGTAAATGTTAATTATCCCATACCCCTCAATGTTAAAGAAGTCTCTATTTTTCCTTTTATCTAATCTTTGTTTCTCCCAACCTCTCTATTTATCACCTATGGGTTTCATGTAACCTTTCTTACATCTCCTCCTTTATTCTAATGTATAAAATAAGCTGCAAAACTGCTATTCTCTGGAGCATTTTCCCAATACATTGAGATTTTGCTTCCCCCAGCAGTTGTCATCAGTTTGGCTCATATATATTCATAAAATTCTCTACAGGTTTGGACATTTCTTATGTTGACAATTGCCACAATGTAAAAGATTGAAAAAAATACAAAACACACACAAACACACACACACACCTATCAATAGAGGATAATAGTAGAGAGTAACCCATGGGACATTTTTCTACTCATAATTTATCAAATGTTTGTGGAGTGCCAACAAGGAGCAGGCATTGTCCTTGATGAATGACATATTCAGTGAACAAAACAAAGACCCCCACACTCATGAAGCTTATGTTCTGGCAGAGACAGACAAATAATCAAAATAATCCTATTTATTATGTCTTGTATGTAGTTTGCTTTAAGGTATTAAATACTATGAACCCCCCCACACACACACACACACAGAGAAAGTGTGCTCAAATATCACCTTCCCAATAAGTCATATCCTAACTTCCCCCAGGTATCTGATTAACACTCATCTCCAAGTCTTGCAGAATGAATAGGAGACTCCAGATAGAAGAAATAGCTAAAGCAATACTTTAGGGTGGGAATGTGCCTGGTGTGTTCAAAGCAACAGCAAGGAGGTCAGTGTGGCCAAGGTAGAATGAGAGAAAGAGAAGTAGTAGAAGAGATGTGAGAGATAACGGGGGCCCGATCATGTGGTTCTTGTAGGCTATGGTACCGACTATGGCTTTTAATGAGTGTAAAAAGAAAAGTACGGGTTTATTATTGAAAATGAGGGGAGAAATGCCTCTTTCAATGGGTACACTTTATAAAACATCATGTCTTGTAGTTGGACAGCTCCTACCATCTTTTGATCTTGAGTGTTTCAGCCAATTGCATATTGCTTTTCCCTTTCATGGAGGAGAGCTAGGCATGGCCTCCCAAAGGGGCACAGAGGAATCCTTTCTCAGACAAGAGCATGTCTGTACACAGGAGTGTATCAGAGGCCTCATTCATCCCCTGGAATCTCACATGCCCTCTGAGGCTCAGTAGTCGGCTCATCATTTCAGCTGTCCCCTAACCAGTCTGCTGGGAGTGAGGCTCAGTCATGAATGAAGCAGTATGTTTACTTACTGTTCTCACTCTGTAGCTTTGTCTTCTGTGCTGTCAGGTCATTTGCCAACTGAGTCGCTTCACCTAGTTTTACATTTGCTTCATTTAAGCGCTCCTTATACAGAGCACAGAGCTTCTCAGCATTAGCCTACAGGTTGAGAAAGAAGGGTTGGACATGACTCAGAGAACTGATGCTGAATTAGCTGCATGAGGAGGGAGGGGAGGCCAGGGGAGAGAAGGGGAGAGAAGAGAGTGGAAGGGGGAGAGGAGGGTAGAGATGGAGGGCTGGTTCCTGAGACCCTTGTGCTCTCTTCTGCCCTGAAGACCACAGCCAGCATGGAGAAACCACACTGAATTTAAGCAAGCACAATAAACTCAAGGTTTGGCACCTTAAGGAGCCCAAACTTTTTGGAATATAGGTGTCAATAAAAAAAAATCCAGTTCTCTAGGTATTGGACCCTCTCCAGAGTTCTTTGGTCTTCTGGAAGAGAACATGTCAAATACTGACGAAGTACAGATTCACTTCCTGAAATTATATATTTAACCATCTTTCCCTCCCACTAAAATGTAAATGCCATGAGAGTCAAGATTCTATTTGATCACAGATATACCTCTTGTGCCTACAATAGCGCCAAACACATACTAGGAGCTTGAAAAACAAGGGGGTGCTTGCAAAAGAAGGAGAGGCAAAGGGTAAAAGAAGAAGGAAGGATAGCCAAAGGGTTAAGCAAGCAGGATGGGAGAAAGTAGATACATGTAAGCAGAAGTCTCTTAATAATAGAAATTTGAATGTCAAAACATCTGCACCCTCCTGATCATGAAGGCTGCAGGTCAAGATAATTCTATTGGGTTAATACTTCAATCACAATCTGCATCTTCTCAGAATTGGTTTTTCATGCTTGTTGAAAAGGATATGACACTTTGTTGATAAGGCCTTTGCACTTCCACCTGGTTTGGGTAACCAATCTAATCACTGGGTTCTTTCCATATTCTGGAAACTGATGCTAATGACTTTGAAACCCAATATTCATGGGACCAACAGCTGCCAAATATAAACTGGTGTCATCCTCTTTACTTAGCCTTCATTTGTATTCTTTGTATTATTTGGTCAATTAATTATTTTTGTATTATTAATTAATTAATACAATTATCTTTGTATTATTTGGTAAAATGACATAGCCATTTTTGTGTTTTTCTCTTTAAATGAATTAAATATCAATCCATACAACTGCCCTAGGAGACTTTTGTCTCTATAAAGAAAGAGTGCTATGGAAATGGCAGAATAAGACAAAGAAGGAATCACACCATAGGCATTTGAGAAAATGGTGACTCTGATGGTAAACCTAATAGTCTCAGTGTTAACCTAATTTTTATGATGTAGCAATGGCCAAGATCCAAGAACATTTCAAAAGTGATTCCAGGTTTGGTCTTCTGGGAAACTTCTGAATTAGCAAATATCCTGAGCTCTCCAGCTGGAGTCTACACTGTTCTCTTTAAGTGCATAGTGACTAATCTAAACTTCCTATGAAAGACTACTAGATTATATCCTCTTATATCTCCAAAGCCCAATACAATGCCTGACACACAAAAAAGCTCTTAAATGTTTGAGACATTCAAATTATTGCAGACTTTAGTGAGAGTATAGCCATCACACCCACTAAAGTTTACTTAGAGGTTATAGTCAAATCTTCTTATAAACTCCCCAATTTTTTTTAAAACTTTGTCAGGATATTATCCTCAAATTAGCAATCAAGTGAAGAGCCAAGTCAGGTATATGCCCATTTGGAAGCTAACGAGAAAGGTCATGTAGTTCTAGCCCACAGATGCTCCAAAGTACACCCAGAATTGTTGGTGGTTGTGAAACCACACCTGGCAGCTATTCCACAACATCTTCTCATACAATGCCATCAGCACCACGAAGATTAGAGCATTGATGTTAAATGCCAGGCACATTCAATTATCCATATCTCTGATGATATCAGAAGAAAGCTATACTTATGATAAATGTAATAGTATTTAGATGGTCTGAAATTCCATAATTATATTTTGAATGTTGACTATGTTTGTTCTCATTTCTGAAAGTTGGCTCACTTGTTGTTTTTCACACAATATCTCTTAAGAGTTTAGATTGACTCTGTTTTATAAATGAGAAAAGAGTTAGACAGGCAAAACACCTTGTCCAAATTCACACAGCTAGTAAGTGTTGGAAGTAGGATTTAAATTGATAACTGCATGCTGCATGTGTAGGTGCAAAAAAAAAAAAAAAGCCAAATACTACATTCCTAAGCATATGTTAAATGCATTAGTAATAATAAAAGGAATTGATGTCTTAGATGGCTCAAATTGTCATGAATCCTGAGCCCCAGAGGAAACTGAATATGATGAGTGTTAATTATTTTTATTTTATGTTGTCTCCAATAATAAATGACCCATTAACTGGGCCTGGAGGAATACATCCAGGTGTGAGAAATGGCACTTCTCTTTATGGCCCTGAATATGCTATGTGAGGCGCTTGTTTGCTCAGGGTGAATTAACACAGATCTCTATAAGATGGCTTAGTCACTGATGTGTGGAAATGGCAAATAGAAGAGCCAAAGAACTCTGTTTTCAAGAGACACTGTGTGGTAGAGCTCAGCTCGGCTGTGCATATATCTGCAAAGTAGGCAGTCTCCTGGGCAGACAGAAAAGGCACTGGTCCTTAGGTATAGCTTCAAATGGTAATATCTATGGACACTGCTAACCATTGGTATAGTGCTTTCAATTTACAAAATACTTTAATACAGGCCCTGGCCAGCTGGCTCAGCGGTAGAGCGTCGGCCTGGAGTGCAGGGGACCCGGGTTTGATTCCTGGCCAGGGCACATAGGAGAAGCACCCATTTGCTTCTCCACCCACCCCCCTCCTTCCTCTCTGTCTCTCTCTTCCCCTCCCGCAGCCAAGGCTCCATTGGAGCAAGGATGGCCCGGGCGCTGGGGATGGCTCCTTGGCCTCTGCCCCAGGTGCTAGAGTGGCTCTGGTCACGGCAGAGTGACGCCCCGGAGGGGCAGAGCATCGCCCCCTGGTGGGCAGAGCGTCGCCCCTGGTGGGCGTGCCGGGTGGATCCCGGTCGGGCGCATGCGGGAGTCTGTCTGACTGTCTCTCCCCGTTTCCAGCTTCAAAAAAGAAAAAAAAATACTTTAATACATAGAATCTTCAAAGATAATGAGATTGTTTATCTAAAGGTGGCCTGTGCAGGAATAGAGCCATCAAAGGGTTGTACCTTTAAAAGAACTTCACATTTAAGAATAAGGATAGGCACTTAATTTTGACACCAAGAAAGAAGAGGTTAATAGAAAAATGCACATCCATCCTGAAGCTGGTTCTTAAAATGATGCATAAAAATGCTGCCTCCCAGAAATGCAGAAACCAATGAGAATTCAAAATAATCAAAATAATTGTGAGATTGCTTATAACTTCTAAATTTCCTTGGGCCTCTCTGTCAGCATAATATGTTTTTGAAAATGCTTCCATTTCCAATGTACCTTTGAGTATTGGCATTTTTCTGGAATTATAATTCAGGAAAAAGAAAGTAAACAACACAAGAAAAAGTTTAGCATAATGAATATATCCCTATGAGAGTGAACAGAATCAATTTATCCCACCATAAAATGTTTAAGGCAGCAGCAGAATGTGGTCACCCACAGATACACATAGGATTTAGAGTTGGGGCCCATGTATGACATATGACTGTGTAACTGTGGACAAATCACTGCATGTTTGAGCCAAAGAATTCCCAAAATTCTGTGTAATTTTCACATGTGTAAAAGTTAATGATAGTGATTGACAGCATAGGCTATGCAAAGCAGGTAGTAAATGTGAGTAAAATAAGACCTACTGTCTGTCTTGGAGATGCTTTCTATTTATGCAAAGTAAAGAGACTACAACACAGCAGTATGGGACCCCAAAAGTGCTATAGAAATTCACAAACAGATAAATGTGAGTATGGAAAGTTGAAATTGAGCATTCCATGGAAAAGGTTGAGTCTGGGGAAAGCAGAAGTTCTAAGATCACTTGTAAGCAGGGAGATGATTCAGTAAAGCCATGTCTAGATGTATTAATATAGCTAATGGCTACTATATTGGATGGATTGGAAAAGAGAAGACCAGAAGCAAAAAAAAAGATAATTTAGGAAACCACTGCAATAGTCCCATTAAAAGGTAATAAAAGTGCTGCATGTTCATGGGCATGGACTGGAAATATAAACTAGTTGCAGAATTGATCTGATGCAATAATTGACTGGAAAGCAAAGAACAAGAGGAGGAGAAATGTGACCAAGTTCAGGCTTAGAGGCTGAGTGATGGGAGGAACCAGAGTGCTAGTGGCAGGAATGTCCAGAGGAAACACCAGCTTCCAGAGATGATAACTGTGAGGTTTGTTGGCAATGGGGGAAGATCACGTGAGGAACCAGACCCAGGAACTTTGGCTGGAACCGCCCACACCCATGTGCACCAAAAGAAACTTCCCAGGAATCCTTTGGAAAAGAGTGACCATCTGTCAGCCAATGACATTTGCCATGTCATATTAACCCAACCACCCTACAGACGCTATAAATTACCCCCACGCGGATCCCCCCCACGCGACTTCTCTGGCCCCCATCTCACGGACCAGAGAACATCGTCCGGCAAGCACTCTACTAAATAAATAAAGTTTTTGCTATTCCACACTTCGTGGCTACGCCCTTCCTTCTTCCTCAGTGGGGAAAATCCCTTACAATAACTTTGGTTTTAGAGATGCTGATTTGAGAAAAAGAAATCACTACTCATCTTTGAAAGAACATTTTAAGGAAATGCTTCTAAGAAAAGTGGGGGAAGTAAAAGACATTGAAGGAATTAAAGGAGTAAGGTAGTCATGAGGTATATATCTTCCTTTGGAAGCTAATCTCCAAAAATGGCCCTCTAATGAGCCACCCCTCTGGTATTCATAACCTTGTGTAGACTCCTGTTCCTGTGACTGGTAACTAATAGGAGTCACAGAGTCACTTACTGCATTGGAAATCTACCTCAGAATAATCTTTGCAGCTCCTGCCTTGGTTGGTCTCTTGGAATATGTACTTGGTCTTAGTGCCTTGAATTGCCATGTAAGAAGTCCATGTCTCCTGTGACTGCTATGCTATGAGGAAGCCCAAGCTAGCCATGTGGAAGAGGTCACACAGAAAGAGAGATGTCCAACCAGCACCCAGCTGTTCTAGCTATCCCAGCTCAGGAGCCAGACATCTGAGTGAATAAAAATCAGATAATTCTAATCTCAACCACCACTTAAGCCAAGCCTGTCAAGCCCCAGAACTGGGAGAGGTAATACTAAATTGTTGTGTTCAGCTCCAAGGTTTGAGGGTTATTTGTTATACAGCAACAGGTAAACAGAACACTACTCTTTGGTAAGGAGACAGATTAAAGCAGATGTAGACAGAAAAGTCTCAAAATTCTTTTCAAAATCCAATAACTCATACCTAAAGAAAGGTCTTCTTGTACTTTACATTTTTAATGGGTTAATAACACTGGGGAACAATATATTTTTATTTTCTGTTGCATGAGATTTTAGAACTGTTTCTATATATTTCTGAATTGCTGATTCCAAATCTGAAATCTGTTTTTTGCTGCATGCTCTAGTTTTTATGCAATTTTAATTTCTTTTTGTTACAGTTAATGGCATGCATTGGTTTTTAAATTGGAGTTAAAGGGCAATGACTCTTGGATTGAACATAACCACAAGGCAATTAATGTTTACAAACATCACTTTTACATAATTGTAGCTGTTTTTAAATGTAAAAAATTATTATCTTATTTTGTTTTAAGATTGAATCATGGCTTCTTCAGTAGGCGTAAATGTAAGAATAGTCCTGACACCTTTTGTTATACATGTGGCTGTTACACACTTCAACGTCAAAGGCGCAATATTTCATCATTTGTGACGTGGATATATTGCCTATTTTCAAGTTCCCCTTGGTGATCGAGATAAGAATTGGGCTCCTCATATTGTGTGTCATAATTATGAGGAAATGCTTCGTGAGTGGACAAAAGGAAAATGCAAAGGAATGCCTTTTGGTATTCCCATGGTTTGGCGTGAACTTAAGGACCACAGCAGTGTCTGTTATTTCTGTCTGATCCATACAAAGGGCATTGGCAAGAAAAAAATGGCATATGGTCACATATCCTAATATTCCTTCAGCAATAAGAGCTATCCCACACTCTGAGACACTCCTGGTTCCAGTTTTCAATAGTTTTATTTCTTCTAAGGACAAAGAAAGTGAACATGGTGTTCAAGTGTATTTTGATAAGATGCATGAGGAAATGGTTGTAGAATCTGAAGGGTCTTCTTTTGATGCCAAGCAGTCATTAACCCCTCAGCAGTTTAGCCAGCCGAATTGAATGACTTAGTAAGAATGACATAAAAATTGTCCTCAACTTTCTGAAGTATGAGGAGCATACTGGATCATTTGTGTGGATCTTAAAATGGTAAATTTCCTGCTAGGACAACAGAGAGGGGTCATGAAGTATCCTTGCTTTCTGTGTTTGTGTGACAGCCAAGCTTGAGAGAAACACTGGACACAGAAGGAGTGGCCAAAACGTGAAGCTCGGAAGTAGGGATGCAAAATATTGTGAATGAACCTGTAGTTAATCGAGACAGGACCATTTTCCCCCCACTTCACATCAAATTTGGCTTAATGAAGCAGTTTTTTCAGGCTTTGAATAGAGAAAGTGAATGCTTTCAACATATTATTTTTGCTTTTCCTGCCTTGTCTTTCGAGAAAAGCAGTTGTATTCAATGGACCTCAAATTTGAACCCTCATACGTGACAAAGAACTTGCCAGGAAGATGAATAAGGAGGAGAAAGCAGCATGGCAGTCTTCTTTGGCAGTTACAAAGAACTTCCTTGGCAACAAAAAAGCAGAAAACTATGAACTTCTGGTTCAAAGGATGCTATTGGCTTTCCGTGACATTGGATGTAACATCAGTGTTAAGATTCACTTCCTGAACAGTCACCTTGATAAGTTTTCCGAAAATCTTGGAGCTGTTAGTGATGAGCAGACTACTGCTGGAGCATCAAACGAGATTGTCCTCAACAAGTACACAAATGCAAGAGCTACAAATGCAAATTTTTGCCTGAAAAGAATTTAAATAAGTTTTGCACAAATTTTATAATTAAAATAAGTGTTTTAATATGTTCTATTTCAAAATTGTAGACAAATTCTGGTGCAACCATATCTTTTAGTATATTAGTGTATTTACTGCATTATATAAATTATTATATTTTCACAAAGATGATGCCCAAGAAGACATTCTCCTTCATTATATTAAACCAAATGTTGGAAATTTTACAATAAGATGAAAACCTAAAATCTTGAATTGCAAAAAAACTGTGGCTTACAAACTAATGTCAGATTTGGGATCAGCACACTTGAATTAGGTAAGAACAAGTGTTTTTGTGGATGCAACAAAAATTTTGATCCCCAGTGTAATATTTATGGGGAAGAATATTTTATTCTTTGGGACAAAAAGGAAATGGATGAGTGAAAAAAAAAAGTACAACATAAGGTGAAGAGAGAAGTTTTACTAAATGGTTTTGACCTTATCAGTTAGGTCTTATTTATTGAAAAGAAGAGTTCAAAAAGGCAGAATTAGAACTTGAGGAAAGATTTTCTTTCTGTTTAAAAAAAAATTTTTTTAAGAATAAAGGACTGAGAAGCAATGAAATTCTAGAGAAAGTTGGAAAGTATAAAATTCATGCCTAATTACTATGGATTTATGGCAAACCTATTACCAGTTACATGACTGCATGATTTCCTATGGAAACGTGAAGAAATAGAAGCATTCCTGGGGATAAACAAGAGGCACAGGGGAGCACAGAGAGAGTGAGGTCTTCTAGGCCCTCACTTGATCTGAGGAAGGCAATCAAAGCCTGCAGAGCATGGAGATATGTTTTCATTGCTGAGTGAGAGAAAATACAGAATACACAAGAGAGAGGACCCAAATCCTCACTAGGTTTATAGTCTATGTAATTGGGGGTAGGGTGGCAGGAATAGTAAACAGAGCAAACAGGGTGGGGGAGGGGAAGCAGGACGATCATGTTTCTTTCTACTCAATGTGGTCTTTAAAGGGAATTGATGCTAAACATTTAAATGTTTTAGAAACCATTCAATATCTCTAAATAAATGTTACATTTTTCTGGCCATGGTTCATGAAGATCAAGCTTTACTATCAGTTGTCTCTTTTCCAGATGACTACAAATTTTGAGCCTAAGGAAATTTTGCTTTGCTTGACCTAAAGCATACCTCTTCTCAACTGCCAGAAGGTAGAATGGTTGCTACTTCTCATCTGATGCTAGTCACCTGAGATGAGAGCTTGCAATGCATAGAGTAAACAGACTCAGTGAAGAAAGAAGATGTCCTAAAACTTTCTTTTAGAGCTTACTGGTTAAAGAGATACCAGAAGACAAGAGGGGGGACAGTTCTCTCCTTTCAGCAGAACTGTTTGTGTCTCCACTGATTCAGACAGAATTTAGAAGTATGAAGGCCACCCAACATAAAGCCATTCTTCAAGAGAGACACACTGTTCACATGGAATTCCAATAAAGCTAGAAGCCATTGTAAGACTACACTCAGGTGATGGCCATGCGACCTTAACAATGACCCCTTAGGTGAGCCCTGATCGCGTCAATCTGGAAAACTAAAGCCTCCATTAGCAAATACCTTGAGTCATCAACTTGGTTAATTTTTTCTTTTTTACCAAATTCCATAATCTAAGTCCACAAGAAGGGCTTGAGAAAGTTTATTACCTTAGCTCGGGTCATCTGCTCAAGATGGGTCCGATGGTCATCCACCTCTAGCTGCAAGTCACTGTTGTCTTTTTCTAATTTCTGCTTGATCTGTTGTAGATTTTCTACCTGGGCCTCGAGTTCAGTCAGGCTGTGCGCATGTCTCTTCTTCAAAGAGGCAGAAGTGGCCTCAAAATACAGTGTGGCCACTTCCATATCTTGGCGAAGCTTCTGTACTTTTGCTTCCTGTTTCCTAGTTTTCTCCAGCTGAGCCAAACTGGCTCCTCCTGCCTCCCCCAGCCTCTCGTTCAAGTCTTCCAGTTCTTGGGCAAGGTCAGCTCTCTCCCTCTCCACCTTAGCTCGAGTGGTCTTTTCAACTTCCAGTTCCTCTTTCAAATGCTGATTTTGAGTCTGTAGCAATAAATAATTTTTACCTTTACTAAGACCTTGTGGCATATTTTATATTTACGAGCTTTACTCTACATTTATATTTTAATTTCTCACAGCTAAGAAAAGTAACATAACCTTTTTGCTTCCCATTAAATAGTTAAAGAAGATAGGATACCCCAAAATGAACTAATTTGCTCCAAGTCAGTAGCAAGACCAGAATTAAAATTTGCAGTTCCTCTGTCTCCTAGCTCTTGATGATGAGCAACTCCATTAGGTTATATACATGAAAGAAAAATCTTAGTAAAGAGCGCTTTCCAAGGGAAGAGAGAACACCTTCCACATAACAAGAAAAAAGAATTAAAGATAGCTTATAAAAAATAACATGATGAGCTCTATATATAACACCTCACTCGTCTGGAATTTGTTTACCTGACAATCTCAAATATTAGAAACTTGGGCAAAAATCTAATCATTGAAATGAATCTCTCTGAGTTCATAAGAACACATAAGAAACAGTATCAATTTAATTTTATACACAATTTTGGAAAACTTGGTTATTTGGTTTCTTAATCTGCTGGCAATTTCAAGTAGCAGGAGATTTGAAGTAACAAATTAGAATTGGTGGAGGAATGGGACTACTAAAGAGTGTAGTAATCTGATACCATTCGAGGCAGAGTTATTAGATAAAGGAAAGCAGTGATAAGAACTCTAAGAGCCCCAGTTTTTTTTTTTTTAGTAGCTCTACAAATAGCTCTACAAATCTTGATAGCATCATTGCATTGAAGCCATTGATGTTCATTAACATCACCTTAAATAATTAGGCATAGGTGAGGGTAGGGAGAAAAATAGAGCCTATTTTAGAATAGGTTTTCTTTTTCAGTAAACAAGAGTATCATGGCTTAAAGGTAGCATATTTCTAGATCATACCAAAGACATAAGCTATCAGATCTGTGGATGAGTCATGACAAAGTAGGTGATAAAAAACATTATGGTTTCACATCCAAGTAAATGTGATCATCTTCCAACTAGTTATCTTGGGATCTAGCACATTTATCCCAAACAATGCTATCACTGGACCAAACATTTCTAAAACATTTCTTCAGAAATAAACTTTAGAGCACTTATTTTTATCATCGAGATAAGAAAATCTATCTTTTGAGTAAATTTAAATTTTGATGGTGTTTCTTTTTATTCTGGATAAAGTCAAGTGTCATTTGAAGAAAAGCCTGGCGAATATGATATGTAATTCCTTGGAGATTAATATTGTGTCTGAAAGCGAGTCCATGTAGCAGTGAGACTGGTGTTCTAAATTTGGCTCAAAATGTCTCAGAAAAAGGTTCTAAAATTATTTTGAGTAATAGTTAATTACCGAGATAAATATTTAGCTCCAAAGGGAAAACATCTATCTATATGCAAAAGTGGGGATTTATAAGTAATTTATGTAAATATGGTCATATGATATAAAATAATCACATGGTCTAAAACCTATAAATAGCTGTCCATGTCAGATGTTTTGAGGTTACATGTAGCTACAAAATAAATTTTCAGCATAACTGCCTTCTAATTACAAAGACTAATCACCATTAAAAAATTAAATTGCTGTCACTGAATGCTTGCCATGGGTGAGGCACGGGCACCTTACGTGTGCTGTTGCATTTGGTAACATTAGCTCAAAGGTTGTCAGGAGGATAAGCAAGTGAAAAACAGGGTTTTAGCACCATGCCGCATTCACGGCAAACATTTAACAAATTAGCAAATTGTTTTAATTATCCTCATAAAGAAATTTAAGCTTAAAAAGTAATTTTCCCTGAATTTATATATCTGTGGAATGTTACCATTTACCTTTTAACCACTGCTGTTTTCCACCACTGTCTGTAGTTGGCTAAGAGTATAAATACCTTGGCAGACCATATGTCACTGAAGCACCAATCATCACCCACTTATCTAAATACAGGTACTCACAGGAGCCTGATAAATGACTACCTGAAGCTCTTTAACCATCTTCTGAAGCTGAGCCACCAGGCCTTTCTCGTTCTCCACCTCTGATTTCATCTGACTCATTTCTAATTCTTTTCTGTTTGGAAAAAAGTACCAAATAGAATTGTTCAAAATCAAAACATTTTGTTTAAATATTTTTTAGAATTACAATAATAACATGAATTCATTCTCATTGTAAACATTCAACTATTACATCTACATCTGAAGTCTTTGTGGCTCTTCCATCCAATCTCTGTTCCTTTCCTAGAGGTGAACACCATTATCAGTTTGTTGTGAATCCACCCAAACATTTTTTAAGTATCGACATATGTTTCTGTTTATATATCAGTATTCATAGTTCTACAACTT
This sequence comes from Saccopteryx bilineata, assembly GCF_036850765.1. Taxonomy (NCBI): domain Eukaryota; kingdom Metazoa; phylum Chordata; class Mammalia; order Chiroptera; family Emballonuridae; genus Saccopteryx; species Saccopteryx bilineata. The sequence continues at coordinate 37,355,628 of NC_089497.1, forward strand.
ATTTTTAATGTAATAGTACTTTGAAGATTTTTTCCATGTTGGCCTACACATAGATTGCTTCATTTAATAATTAACTGTGATATACTAGCCTATGATTTAGACGTTGATGGTTTTATTTACCATTTCCCTAAAAAGCACTTAGGTTTTCCCAATATTTTGCTTTTATAAATAAAATTGTTTATATATGTGCTCATTATGAACTAGTGGGTGTTTTTATAGAGTGGACACTGAGCAGAGAATTGCTGGGTCAGGTACAGATATGTGCTTAAAAATATAGAGCCTTGGCCCTGGCCGGTTGGCTCAGCGGTAGAGTGTTGGCCTGGTGTGCGGGGGATCCGGGTTCGATTCCCGGCCAGGGCACACAGGAGAAGCGTCCATCTGCTTCTCCACCCCTCCCCCTCTCCTTCCTCTCTGTCTCTCTCTTCCCCTCCTGCAGCCAAGGCTCCATTGGAGCAAAGATGGCCCAGGCGCTGGGGATGGCTCCTTGACCTCTGCCCCAGGCGCTAGAGTGGCTCTGGTCACGGGAGAGCGACGCCCCGGAGGGGCAGAGCATCGCCCCCTGGTGGGCAGAGCGTCGTCCCTGGTGGGCGTGCCGGGTGGATCCCGGTCGGGCGCATGCAGGAGTCTGACTGTCTCTCCCCGTTTCCAGCTTCAGAAAAATACAAAAAAAAAAAAAAAAATAGAGCCTTGCCTTTAGACCCTCAATAGCAGCATGAGATCATTATTTCTCTACATTTATGCTTCATATGTGCATACTTCTAAATTTTCTAATATGAGAGAATAAATTAGTATACCATTGTTTTATTTTGAATGTCCTTGCTTATTAGAGATGACAGCACCTTGTTAACTACAAGGATTTAAATTGGGCAATAAACCAAATGAACTGCCTACTTATATCTTTACCCATTTTTCTATTAGGTTATTCATGTAATTAAATTATACAATTTTTTAACATTCTCAATATTTATTTTTTATATCTGTTGCAAATATTTCTTCCACTTATAATTTGTTACAATTTTATTTCTCTTGGCTTTTGCCACGTCAATGTTTACAGATTTAATGTAGTGAAATTTATCAAGATATTCCTTTTATAGTGAAACTAAGAGACATTGATAAGAGTGTGGTGGATACGGGGGGAGGGGGGAAAGGGAGAGGGAAAGGGGGAGGGGGAGGGTCACAAAGAAAACTAGATAGAAGGTGACAGAGGACAATCTGACTTTGGGTGATGGGTATGCAACATAATTGAACGACAAGATAACCTGGACTTGTTATCTTTGAATATATGTATCCTGATTTATTGATGTCGCCCCATTAAAAAAATAAAATTATTAAAAAAAAAAAAGATATTCCTTTTATGTCTTTTTGTGACTTATTCAAGAAGATTTCCTAAGACTTATCTGCTATATATTGCCTTTTAATGAATTTTATTGTTTTTATTGCAGAAAGAACATTTAACATAAGATCGTAAATATTTAAGTGCACAGTATTCTTAACTATAGGCTCAATGTCGTACATCAGATCTCGAGAACTTAATCATCTTGCATAACTGAAATTTTATACTCGCTGCATAGCAACTTCACTTCTCCCCCTCCATTCTGCCCCTGGGACCCACAATTCTACTCTCCATGTCTATGCATTTGACTATTTTTGATGTCTTATATAAGTGGAATCCTGTTGTATTTGTCTTTCTGTGACTGGCTTGTTTCACTTAGTCTAATGTCTTCCAGGTCTGTCCAATGTTGTAGCATATGGGAAGACTTCCTTCTTTTTAAAGGCTGAGCAATATTTCATTATGTGTATACACATGTTCTTCCTTTTTTGTTTTTAGACGCTATTCATTTTAGAGAAGGGGGAGACAGAGAGAAGGGGGGAGCAGGAAGCATCAACTCCCATATGTGCCTTGACAGAGCAAGCCCAGGCTTTCGAACTGGTGACCTCAGCGTTCCAGGTCGACAGTTTATCCACTTCACCACCTCAGGTCAGGGTGCATGTATTTTCTTTATGCATTCATCCATTTGTGGACATTTAGGTTGCTTTCATATCTTGGTGATCATGAATAATGCTGCATCTTCTAATGGCTTTATAGCTTTATTTTCACATTTAATTCTTGAATGCAACTGGATTTTGTGTGTGTATGAATAATGTAAGGTAGAAAATTAACTTTTATCTCAGAAAATGAACAATAATCTCACACCATTTATTAAGTTGTCTATCTTGTCATCAATATTTTGAAATGCCATCTTTATCATATATTGTTTCCATATATACAATAGTTCGTTTTTGAAAAGGTTTCCCAGTAAAGTTACAGCTTCCTACATGGATTTCTAAAATGCCAGCGCTCTCTGACCTGCAAGGTTATGGAGTATCATTTTCACTCTGCTAAGCTTGAACACAATCTTCAAAATTAAAGGCTAAGAAAACTATCATCATTTTGCCTTTCACTGTTCCAACACATTCACAAGGTTACTTATTTCATCTTTTCCAAACACTTATCAAGTTCAGTAACTCATTAACAGAATATTAATCATGTCTGACCACTGACATGCAGAGTGGAAACTCCTGTCCACACACAGGGAGACCAGAAGCTGGAAGGTGCTTGGCGGACTCTCTTCTCTATCACTGTGGGTCCTAAGGACCAGTATGCCCCAGCTCTAACCTGGCCTCGTCTTACTCTTGGACATCACTGTTTCCCCTCTCATTTGATATATTCCAAATCAACTTGAAAATCCTTTAAGAGTTAGAAGAAAGACTATGAAACTGAGGAAGACAAAGGGGACGAGGTGAGAAAATCCATTTCCCAGAGTTGTGAAGCTCAGCTGGGCCATTTTGCCCTGAGCTCCTTGGGCATTCATTCATGTGAACTGAGGTTCCACTAATTTTGATTGTGTTATGTTTTGCTTTAGATTTTAAGGTGTAATATTAATATAGCAAAAAGAAGTAGCCATATAGATGAGTATATCTGGCAAACAAGTATTTTGTTAATTAATCAGAGACTAAATAGGACCCCACATTTGGGTCAATTATTTATTTTGACTTATTTTTAATTTTATGCCATTGGTCTGATCATAAGGAAAAAAAAGTGGGCCATTTTATTTTTCGACTTGTAGCCTCAAGTTCCAATAATTCACATCTCACATGCTTTTGACCTTTCATTCACATCTGCTAGTCAGATTCGCTGTCAGTTATATTTTTCTAGATTATACATTCACTCTCTTTTTACAACTATATGATAAAGGCCAGAAAAATATAACTCCATTTTCTAGGCTTGTTATTGTCCCTTCAGGTTTTCACATATCAAGCCAAGGAGTCGTGAGGATAAATGATATGAGAAAGCTGTTCCTTCCGATATGAGGTCTCCCGGAATCCCGCGTCAAGCCTGGGGTGGCTCACCTGCTCAGCTTCTGGGCGAGCAGCCGCTGCCTGCTCTCCAGGTCTGCAGCGCTCCCCTGGCTCAGCTCTAACGCGCCCTCCAGCTTGTGCTTCTCCCTCTCACAGTTCATTCTCCTTCTTCTCTCCTGCTCAAGTGCACCCTCAAGCTGACAGAAGGAGATAATTAGTTAGCCAAATAAACAGGTAAAGTTTATACTTCCTTGGATGTGCTCATTCATTACTTACCTTCTAGAAAATTATTTTAAAAATAGAAGCACAGATTCTGTTTATTGATGCCCAGCTATGTTGATATTTTCAAATAAATACCACATGCGTCAACAGGATAATAAAAGACTCTAGCAATCAGCCTGACCAGGTAGTAGCACAGTGGATAGAGCACTGACATGGGACGCTGAGGACACAGGTTTGAAATCCCAAGGTCACCGATTTGAGTGCAAACTCATCCAGCTTGAGTGTGGGGTCGCCAACTTGAGCATTGGATCATAGGCATGACCCCATGGTTGCTGGCATGAAACCAAAGGTCACTGGCTTGAGCCCAAAGGTTGCTGGCTTGAGCCCAAGGTCACTGTCTTGAGCCCAAGGTCACTGGCTGAGCAAGAGGTCACTGGCTTGGCTGGAGCCCCCCAGTCAAGGCACGTATGAGAAAGCAATCAATGAAGAACTAATATGCTACAATGAAGAATTGAAGCTTCTCATCTCTCTTGCCTTTTCTGTCTGTCTATCTCTGTCTCTCTCATGCGCTAAAAAAAAAAATCTAGCAATCACAGTGATGGAAGAAAATTTTGGTGATAAAGGAATACACATTCTATCCTAAAGAAGGAGCCAACAATAAATGGCTAGTGAGGCCTTGTTTGATTCTTATCCAGTGAAGGGAGGCTCACTTCTTCACATGGCAGCTCATTTCATGGGTGGATAAGTCCATTTACTCGGGAGAGCTACTTCATAAGAAGCCAAGATATTCTCTGCAGGTTCTTCCCTGAAGTCTGAGCTCTGACCCCTGGAGCGATACCAAGCAAACCGTCCTCACAGCTGTCCTGCGTCTCCCCACTCTGCTGCCCCTTTCAAACACGTCTCACATGACACAATTTGCATACCTCTTCACCCCCCGGGGTAACTTCTCCAGTCCCCAGCATTTTATCATATTCTGGTGCCACACCGAAGTGCTCAGAACATTCTAGTTTTATCTGAATTAATGTTGCCAGCAATGATATTGAGGTTAGTTTAACAGGACAGATAACAGTTACAATATCGCTATTTTTAGTAATTGAAGTTCTTTCCTGTAAAGAGCAAAAATATGAAATTTAAATGGGAAGAGGAGAGAGAATTTCTGAAAGTTGTATATAAAAACCTGAAAGTAGGTGAATTCCTGGAGAGAGAAAATATGTGAGACCAATAAACCCCCATACAGAGACTCAGCCAGTGGAAGTAGGAAGAGAAGTGAGGCAATAGGTTATAGAGGAAATTGATAGAAAGGCTTGAGGAAAAAGCAAATGATGATGATGATAATAATAATAATAAAAACCTATCAACCTTTGTCAACAATTTTATAAAGGCTAAGCTTTAAGGACTCATAAGAGAATGAATGCACGCACGATGTCAGCGGGGACAGGAAAGGAAGAAGAATGATGCTGTCCAATGAGGCTGGTCTGAAATAACTTTCTATCACAGAACGGCTCAAGGCAGAACAGAGCACCATCTTTAGAATCTTACAAGTGCTTTCCAAGAGTGTATGTAGAATTCAGCTTCTGACTTACATCTCTTTCAACTAGAAATAAACTTCAGGTCACACTGGAGATATAATAGCCCTTTAAACCAATCCTTCAACACTAGTGTTAAAATAGAGTACCGGCATATCTGTGGGGCAAAATACCAGGTTCTGTGGGAAAAAGTCATTTAGGATAATGACACTTTATGCTTCAGCCTAATATTCTTCTCAGGCTGCCCAGGGTTGTTTGAAATTTGAATTCATAAACTGACAAATTACATACTAGTGCTTTGCTACATTATAGTAGTTCAATGTACATTAAGAAAAAAACACCCCACTATTTCTAACAATGAGGGGAAAAAAATCATGTGACGAAGTTTCCTGAAACTGTCAAGATAAATTAACTAAATAAAAACTGGAGATTTGTATATATGTAGACAGGTAGCTAACCAGCTAGACACATCACTTCTTACTGCATCTACTTGCTGGTCCAGTTTCAGCTTGTCTTTGCTCAGGTTGCTGAGTCTCTTCTCCTCCGCACGCAGGTCATCCAGGGTCTGCTGATGGGCCTCCTGCACCACCTCGGCTGTCCGGTGAAGTTTGCCGATATCCTCATTCAGAGACACCACTTCCTCAGTCAAGGTCCTCACCTGTGGAAAGAACACAACAGCTTCCACTGGAAGGCTGGGTGTAACACTAAGGACCATGTCCTCTCTTTTTCTAGTACAAAAAGAAGTCTCACGAGCTATCCACTCTCATAAAGAACCAAATCTGGCCAAATTCATGATATACTTTTAAAAACTCTGAATTCACTCCCCCCCCCCCCGCCCCCCGCCACACACACAAAATGATGTTACCCGTCATGGTCAGGGAAAGGGGTAGTCCGGTTAATCAAATATCGTCAGTTATCAAAATGGCCCGTTTTTAGAGTGTCATGCTATAGTTATACAACATGAGCGACCGCTAATGGTAGAGCCTTATTTTGAGTATTCAGGGGGTACATGTTAATCTTATTGTGCCTCAATATCCCCCCAAAAGTGGCAGTTAAAGAAGAGGTCTAGCCGATAAAATTTGCAAAAAGTGAAGCTGGCTGTCTCAGGCCCATGTGATTTTTATGAAAGTGAACCAATGATACAAGAGTTGCTATTTAATCATCTGCCAAAATAATAGTGTCATTTTGGAGACAAGTTATTGGAAGCCTGATATAGGCTCTTCAGCTAACTTCAATCCATACACAGATATGCAAGTTAAAACAACCTTCAACCGAAAAGGACAAAACAGCAAAGTCCTTAATTGGGATTAAAGTGACATCTCCAAATCAATGACAGAGCTGGAGATTCAGATACATCCCAGACCAGCTTTCCGTAAGCCTCAGGCTTGCTCTCCTTCCAAAAAAGGGAACTTAGAGGCTCCAGGAAACCACTTTGCTCTTTCTATTAGATTTCAGATGCAGTAAGATTAGAGCAAATGAAGACATTTCATTTGGGAGATTTAATGGGGTTGCACACATCAAACTGGACATTTGAACTGGGACAGCACAGTCCTTCAGATCCTTCATTTTATGCTATTTCTGACTCTCAGTGTTGTCAAGTTTACCAACTGCAGTCTTAGTTCAACAGAGCAAGGCCCTGGCTGGTTGGCTCAGTGGTAGAGCGTCGGCCTGGCATGCAGGAGTCCCAGGTTCGATTCCCGGCCAGGGCACACAGGAGAAGCGCCCATCTGCTTCTCCACTCCTCCCCCTCTCCTTCCTCTCTGTCTCTCTCTTCCCCTCTGGCAGCCAAGGCTCCATTGGAGCAAAGTTGACCTGGGTGCTGAGGATGGCTCCATGGCCTCTGCCTCAGGCACTAGAATGGCTCTGGTTGCAACAGAGCGACGCCCCGGAGGGGCAGAGCATCGCCCTCTGGTGGGCGTGCCGGGTGGATCCCAGTCGGGTGCATGCGGGAGTCTGTCTGACTGCCTCCCCGTTTCCAACTTCAGAAAAATACTAGAAAAAAAAATTTTTTTAAAAAACAAAAAACAGAGCAAGCCTGGTACGGTAGCTCGGTTGGGAGCGGCATTCAGGCATCTGGGCCTTCCCAACATTATAGAAAAAGCACCTTTTGCTCTGCAGCGTGCCTCTCCTTCTCTGACTTCGCCAGCATTGTTTCCAGGTCGTCGATTTCTTTCTTCAGCTCAGAACATTCATCTTCCAGTTTCTGCCCCCTGGCAGTCAGCTCAGAATTTATCTCCTCTTCTTCCTCCACCCGCGCAGACAGCTCCTTGACTCTGGCCTCCAGCTGGATCTTGGATTTAATCAGCATCGTGCACTGCTCTTCAACGTGTGCCAGGGTCTCTTGCTTCTGCCCCGAGGAGGAGAAAACTGTTGCCAACAGCTGGCAGCAATTTATCAGCTAGGCGAAAACTCTGCTTAACACTAGCAAAGAGATAATTGCCTGCCCTCTGCCCGGAACTCTCACCTGCCTTCTTTCCTAAGCAGTTGAAATGATATTTCCAGTTTCCCTGATCCTATTGTTGAGAAGTAGAAGAGTTGCTTGTGTTTGCAGGTGCTTTAGATCTTTCAGGCCATTCAGTGGATTAGATTACTTCTTCTAAAGCACTTAATAGAATCCTGGTGGCCTGTAGGAGCTAACATGCCTCTGGATACTGGGGGTATACTGCTTAAATCACAGCTCTGGAAGCATCCGCCGGGCATAGAGTTTGAGATTAATACCTGATCGGTATACAGTCTTTACAGATGTGTTATCTCAGACAATAGGATATTTATAATATTATTATAAGCACCCTGGTGTATTTGTTTAATATATATAGGTATTGTCTAATAAAGAGAGCTGAGCCATGGATTTATTCACAGGCTGAATTCAGAAATCATAGGTTACTTATAAGTCACTAACTAGATTTCCCTATTTCCATGGAAAGATTTTTCTCAGTGATTCTGCCAGCAGTAAATTCTGAAAGTTATATACGTAAAGCATAAAATATCTTTCCATTTATCTTTCAAATGTATTCTCCAACTCTCACCAAGTGACCCATTGCTCCTGGGTTATGGGTCAAGTAACCAATAAAGGAACTGATTGTTTTGTGCTACAATAGCACCTTTTAAAATTCAAAACTCTCTAATTTATCTCCGTTAGAGGATAAATAAAACTTCCCTTTTGTGAGCAAGTTCTTAATTACTGCATGTCTCATTGCAACGTAACTTAACACACATCTCCATCTTTCACCTCTAGGTCTTACTCATTGTAACGATGGTGGCTGTGGCCAGGCAGGTCCACATTGGGTTCGGGCAGACCACAGAAGAAGCAGGAAGCCAAAAGGCATTGGGCTGTTCCCATTTACTGGATTCTCACAATGGCGGACAATCAAACAAGCAGGGAGAACACCACCTCTCATGGCAGTGGGTAACCAGACAGGCAAACCTGCCCCTCACGGTGGGGGTGGGCAAGCTATCTACCATGAGGGAAAGTATATGTATAGACTTACGTAGACTATACACACACGTGGCTTCCTGCCACGTGCTTACGCACTAATCATGCAAAGTGTTTGCAGCTGGAAAACAAGCAAGCAAGCCTAACCACAGCTGTTTTCCCTACACTCCACCCGTTTAGGTCCCTTGCAATGGTCCCTGTGCAAGAAGCAAGGTACGTTACCTCCGTATTTCACAGAGACAATAGAGACTACAGCAGCAGACTACTAACGCACAAGCTATACCAAAAATGACAATAATTACAAAAGTACCCTTCACAATGATATCTCCCTGAGCACTCAAGGGATAATACACTTCTGCCTTAGGTGGACAGGTGCCAGTTGCCCAGGGAGTTAACTGGAGGCCCACCTCTAGCCCCCTACTCCATGGTCCCAACAAGGTCACCCATCATAGGTGGGGACCTGTATAGTCCAGGACCTCATCCATGGAAGCTGTTGGCCTTTAAGGAGGGCTGTTGGGGCAGGCAGCAGAACATTACCCTGGTGCCCAAAGCCCAGCTTGAGTAAAGTGTCCTTGGTGCATGCATATCTGCAACTATATAGATGGGAACAGCTACCTGGTGCAATAGGGCCTCTACAAGTGCTGGGCCTGATACCTCCCGCCCCCCCCCCCCAATCAGGGTCTTTCATACTATCTACAAGCAGCATGTCCATACAGCAAGGGAGCCAGTGCCCCTCCTCTTATCACAGTTCCTACTCCAAGAGTCCATTATACCACTCAGAGATCAGTCCACAGTAGACAGCCCAGCTGTCTGTGCAAATCATGAAATGTAAAGGTTCATTACAGGCAACTAGCCATATAGCTCTTTGATAACAAACCTCAGTGCCTTTCCATAAGTGCTCTGCTCATTGTCACAGCCCCATCCAAACCCCTCAGAGGTTACATGGACATCAAACTCACAGGGCCTGTCAAGGTCAAGCACATTCAAAGCCTGTGCCACCTTGACAGTTCTCTTAGCTGCTGCAAAAGCACCTATTATCTAGTAAGGCCAACACCTTCTGCACATTAGAAGGAGACCAGTGGACTGCCAATTCCACATGGGGTATCTGGTCCCCACCCATCCCCATTAGATGGGTCCCTCAGCCAGAATTCCCCCTATTCAAACTGGGACAATAGGTCTTGGTGGATCCTCCTCTCCCTCACCTGTCTCCAACATATAATCTTGCAGCTGTGCAACATGAGCAACAACCATTTTCTTGGCAGCTGCCACAGATGCTCATTCCCCCTGTTTTTCAGTGGCTGGAGCCTCTGTTCTGGCCTAAGCTGCCATCAAAGCTCTAAAAGAATTTTATTAGATTTGCCATCTAATTTCTCCCTATCTAACCAGCCACAATCAAATCTAGCCACATCTGCATTCAGGTAAACTTTATAAGCCCATTTCTCTTGTTAGTCAGGGAGGCAACACAGGCAGTAGCCTGCACACCCTTATGGTGCCACACGGCTTCTACTTCCCCCAAATCTGCCATCTTCCATGTAACAGTGTTGATGAACTGTCCCACAAAGGGGCCCAAGATACCCACCAGTGACCCCAAAAAGGTTGATGGGGTACTCTGGAGAATAAAGTCCCTCATCCCTGACATAAATACCTTTAATCTGGCCCATGGGACCATGGGTTGAAAACAGCATTCTTCCTACCCAGTTCCTGGAGGACATCATGCAACTCAGTATATAATTGCCATCAACTCACTGCCCTGGCAAGTCCCCAGTATACTGCCAGACCACACCAATGGCAGCCACCACCCATTCTAATGGGGTATGATTTCCTGGGTTGTCATGGAAGTTCTGAAAATGCTGCCTTAAGGAGAAGTGAGTGGTAATGGCAGCTAATTTCTCCATCTGTGCTCTGGAAAGCACAATACCATCCACTACTATGTCCCACAACTGCAGCAACCAAGCTGCCAGAGACCTGGTATGTTTCTGCCTAAATTTCGGCCCTAACTCATCAACTCTGTCTGGGTGTAGGGCCAGACCACAGAATGCTCACCTACTTGTGGAGGGGGTGGTGCCTGCCCCCGAGGCACTTTCTGCTGCTGGGTTTTCACCTTCTGGAAAACCAAGGGCCAGGCTCCGAGTCTCCTGATGCCAGTTTCAGCTTGAACTTCCTCTTCCTCCTCCTCAGAGGAGTCAGAAATTACTACCACGGACTCAGAGCCACTCTTCCAGCACAAATGCAGCTCTTCTTTATTTCTTTATTTATTTTTTTTATTCATTTTAGAGAGGAGAGAGAGAGAGAGAGAGGAGAGACAGAGAGAGAGAAGGGGGAGGAGCTGGAAGCATCAACTCCCATATGTGCCTTGACCAGGCAAGCCCAGGGTTTCGAACCGGCGACCTCAGCATTTCCAGGTCGATGCTTTATCCACTGTGCCACCACAGGTCAGGCCAAAAAATGCAGCTCTTCTTCCAGCACCTGCTGCTGTCAGCCCTCAGTCTCCAGCTCTCACTAGACAGAGCTCTTGAACTCAGGTAGCCTCTCACACAGAGCTTTCAGTTTCTGCTTTCAGGGCTGTAGAAAACACCCAGCCCATGGCTCCCAGCAGGGTATCCACAGGGAACTATATGCTCAAGAATGGCCACTCTTCTATCCCACTCTTCAAGGGCGCTGGAAGTTCCATACCAGTCAGAACCAAATCTTGCTCACAGTGCCAGGAGTAATGCCAGTGGCCATGGTCAAGCAGGTTCACATTAGATTCAGGCAGACCTCAGAAGAACTGGGGATCCAAAAGGCATTTGGGCATTCCCATTTACTGGACTCTCTCAATGGACAGTGAGCAAGCAGGCAGGGGAAATACTGCCTCTCATGGCAGAGGCTGAGCAGACAAGCAAACCGCCCCTCACAGTGGCAGGAAGGCAATCTTCCCAGAGGGAAAGTACGTATAGCCTTATATAGGTTATATGTACATGTGGCTTTCTGCCATGTGCTCATGCACTAATTATGCAAAGTGCTTGCAGACAGAAAACAAGCCAGCAAGCCTAACCACAGCTGTTTCTCTTATACTCATCCTCTGCATTATGCTAGTTTGGGCAATTTATTAACTATGTATCTATTTGTCTGGCTTAAATTAGTGTTAGATCAAGAGCAGAAAAAAGAAAAAAAATCCAGGCTATTGGTTTTTAGCAAAGAATGGCCCAACAAATAAGGCTTGAAGAAGCACAGATGGGAGATAATACGAAGTAGTAGATCTCCAACATTACTAAGGACCAAAGAGAAGGGCTAACTAAATTAAAAACAAACAATAATGTCAAAACAGGAAGGGTCCACACAAGTCAGAGAATCTTCCAATGTTTGAGACGCAATAGGGACAACTGGTCTTCATTTACTCCCGGGTAACCAGCAGAACGTTGTTTGCTCTGTCCCATTCAGCTGTGTGCAGGACCTGCCCCTAGCACCCAGTAAGGAGCCAGTATAATTCACCATCATCAACCCCTTCACTAAATGTGACAGCAGGACAGTTGAGCGATAGAAATACCCTGTTCCAAGCCTGACCCGTGGTGTCACAGTGGATAAAGCATTAACCTGGAATGCTGAGATGTGTTTTCAAACCCCAGGCTTGCCCAGTCAAGGTATATACAAGAAGCACCTACGAGTTGATGTTGTCTGCTCCTCTCCCATCTTTAAAATTAATAAATAAAATCTTTTCAAAATAAATAAAGAAATATCCTATTACCAGTGGCAGTTATTTTCTCACATACTCATAATGTTAATTGGAATGGCTTCTGAGTTCATCTGGTATTTTGAGTACATGACTGATTTTAAAAGGTTTCTTATTTCCTTCATCCCTATTGTCCTGTGTCTCTTAAAAATAAATGACAAAATCTTTTCTAACTCTGTCAACATTTTTGTTTTGTTTTGTTTTGTTTTGTATTTTTCAGAAGTGAGAAGCGGGGAGGCAGAGAGACAGACTCCCGCATGCACCTGACCAGGATCCACCTGACATGCCCACCAGCGGGTGATGCTCTGCCCATCTGGGGCGTTGCTCCATTGCAACCAGAGCCATTCTAGCACCTGAGGTGGAGGCCATGGATCCCAGGCCAACTTTGTTCCAATGAATCTTTGGCTGTGGGAAGGAAAGAGAGAGATAGAGAGAAAAGAAAGGGGGAAGGGTGGAGAAGCAGATGGGTACTTCTCCTGTGTGTTCTAGCTGGGAATTGAACCCGGGACTTCCACACACCTGGTTGATACTCTACCACTGAGCCAACTGGCCAGGGCCAGCTCTGTTAACATTTTTAATCACAGTTACCATTTGAAGTCATCTCACACTTCCTGGATTTGCTCTGGAGCTGGCTTCTGTGTGTTTCCCATGCTCAGTACACTGATCTTTTACCATGTATCCCAGGCTTCGACCCACCGCCCCTACACTAGTTGGGTCTATCTCTATTTCCCATGTCAGCCCAAGTAGCACTGGCTACTCTCTCTGTCAACAGGAAGAATGATGAAAACTTGGAGGCCAGGTCTTATCAAAAGCTGCCTCTCCTCTAAAACAGACAACATATGATATTATAAATAGTGATTTTCAAAGTATGGATCTTAAAGTAGGTTTGGGAGGGGCAGGAATTTGTATTTCTAACAAGCATCCTAGGTAAGGCTGATATATTCTAAATAGTCTGAAGTTCTAGAATCACTGTTTTATTAAATATTTGTCAGAAATGTGGTATGGGTATAAATTATTACATAAACTATGGCCTACTGAAACACTGATGGATAGCACAGCCCCAAAATAGAAGAATAACTTGGTTCAGTCTAAAATGACTAAAAAGCAGGAAAACAATGTTTTATTTATATAATTATATTTGAGCTCAGTATTTTTTTTTTAACTTAGCATTGTTCTACATCAGGTGAAGAATTTAAAAAGGTGAATTCAATCCTATCTCTGCCTTTGGGATGTTTAGGGATACCAGTAGTCCCAGGGGCTAGAGAAGAGGAACATGAAAGAGAGTAAATAGTGACATACAGGCATCAGGTTGGAGATGGAAGCTCGAATGCCAGGGCTTGGAGTCTATAACGCACATGTTGCAGAATCTGAAGCTTGTCAGAGAAGCAATATCATGTTCATTTAAGACAATGGTTCTCAATCCTGACTGGACTTCAGAATCATCCATGCAGATTATTTAAACCCACACAGGGTGTGCTTAGTCCAAATATCTGAGAATCGGGTCTAGGCAACTTTCTTTTTATTTTAAGGTTTCATAAATGACTTTGATGCAAATACAAAGTTCAGGACTGCTTTTTTAAAAGAACTAAGCTGGGCCCTGGCCGGTTGGCTCAACGGTAGAGCGTCAACCTGGCGTGCGGGGGACCTGGGTTTGATTCCTGGCCAGGACACATAGGAGAAGTGCCCATCTGCTTCTCCACCCCCCCCCCCCTCCTTCCTCTCTGTCTCTCTCTTCCCCTCCTGCAGCCAAGGCTCCATTGGAGCAAAGATGGCCGGGGCGCTGGGGATGGCTCCTTGGCCTCTGCCCCAGGTGCTAAAGAGGCTCTGGTCACAGCAGAGCATCGCCCCCTGGTGAGCAGAGCTTCGCCCCTGGTGGGCATGCCGGGTGGATCCCGGTCGGGCGCATGCGGGAGTCTGTCTGACTGTCTCTCCCCGTTTCCAGCTTCAGAAAAATACAAAACAAAAACAAAAACAATTAAAAGAACTAAGCTGATTGGTAATGTTGGTTTGGACGAGGGGAAGGGGAAGTAGGGACGGAAATCAGGAAAACCAACGAGGTGCATATTACAGTGATCCCGAAGCGCTACTAAAATCCTGCGCTTTGATTTGTGAATAAGTCTTGAGCTAGATACAGAATTTTAATTAAAAGCCAGAGCTTCTGGCTCCCATGATAGATCGCAGTGCTTTTATATAGTCAAACCTCATCTCAAATAGTTTGTCTATTTTTCAAAGACTTCCTGCCAATAAAATCACTTCTCTTTTGAAACAGGGTGTCTCTTTGTTCCCATTGTCTGTGTTTGATGAAATTCTACAGTATTTGAAAACGATGTGCCTGTATTTGGTTTTCGAGTCAACGCTGCCTGCAAAACAGGGATTCTGATTAAAGCCTTGATTTGAAGAACAAATGGTGGGGCCACTCACAGCCTGCAGCTGAAGAAGCAGGTCGTCTGTTTCCCGGAGAAGAGAGACTCGCTTTGCGTTCAGTCCATCCCTCTGAGATTCTGGTGCCTCCGAGGCTTCTTGCAGTTGTACACACTCTGCCTTGAGTCCAGCTACCTCCTTTCCCATCCCGGCAGATTTAACAATAGGCTTGATCTTGAAGAAGAGCCTCATCCAGGGCCAGTTCTTCACAGTCATGAAAGTCCTGATGTTCCACTGGATCAAAAGAAGTGCATCCCTAAGTCAAGGAGAGAAAAGAGAAACAAATTAACCCAGGCTATAAGAGAGTTACTTTCCAAGTTGAAATTCTTAATAAGCACATCTTTTTAGAAGTCATTATAAATTCTCATTTGTCTTCAAAGAACTTCTATATCTGTGGTCTCATTTGATTCTGGCAAAGTCTTTTGAGGGATTTCTGAGGCCAGCAATGTTTGTGGATTAGATATCCTGCAAATGCTCCCACCACGAACAGCTTTTAAATGAGAGCTGAGCCTAAAAAATAGGAGAAATAAAGAGGGAGCTAAACACCTGAGCAGTGAGTGAATGCACCGCCAGCTTGGCTATCTTCGTGGATGAAGGAAGCCAGTCTTAGTATTGCAGGAGTTTGTAATTTTATATCCATATGGATAAAGAAGCAGGCGGAGACGTTCAAAGAATATCACCCTCAATGAAAAGAAAGACTAAAATGTTCACCACTGGGACAGAGAAATGTCAAAGAGAACTACATCTAATTTGGTCTGAACTCAGGGTGAAGAAAAAAATCCTACTCTAAGAATTGTTATTTTTTTTTTTAATCATGGCCCAGCACCACTGAGACGTTTGAGATTTAAATTATACTACCTGATTGGTGTAGAAATATGCAAAAAGTTAGCATGATCATTTTTTAAATTGGTAATAAATATCTTTGGGTCCTTGAATGAGGAAAACACAAAATTATATTGAAGAAAACACCCTAATATCAAGCATCAAGATGAGCTTACAATTCAAAATTATAAGACACATATTTTAAAAATTCAACCATCTGGCCCTGGCCGGTGGCTCAGTGGTAGAGCGTCGGCCTGGCGTGCGGAAGTCCCCGGTTCGATTCCCGACCAGGGCACATGGGAGAGGCGCCCATCTGCTTCTCCACCCCTCCCCCTCTCCTTCCTCTCTGTCTCTCTCTTTCCCTCCCACAGCCAAGGCTCCATTGGAGCAAAAGATGGCTCGGGCGCTGGGGATGGCTCCTTGGCCTCTGCCCCAGGCGCTAGAGTGGCTCTGGTCACGACAGAGCGACGCCCCGGATGGGCAGAGCATCGCCCCCTGGTGGGCATGCCGGGTGGATCCCGGTCGGGTGCATGCGGGAGTCTGTCTGACTGCCTCCTCGTTTCCAGCTTCAGGAAAATCAAAAAAAAAAAAAAAAAAATTCAACCATCAGTGAAGGTGAACACTTACAATAAAAAGTTTGCTTAAACTCTCAAGAATTTCAGATAATTGAACAATCCTGTGGGTACTATGAAATAATTGTTAAAATTATTAGACTTAAAGGAAAGAATTAAAAAAACAAGAAAAACAATAAAGCATAGATGAATTTGAAAAAGGACCCAATAAAATGCCTAAAGCTGAAAACTATAGTCATTGAAATCAAACACAACGAAAGAATTAAGCAGCTTTATAGACCACTGAGAAAAAAAATGATTTAAGAAAAGAATAAACCCGAAGAAAATGGAACGAATAAATTAAGATGAGATCAGAAACTAATGAACTAGAAAACAAACAAAAAACAATACAGAAAGTGAGAAAAGCTGGCTTATTAAATAGGCTAAATAAACATCTGATATGAATAATCAAAAAAAAAAGAAAAAGCACACAAAACAAAACAATGCTGGGAATGGTGATACTCTAGAAATATTATAATCTAGGAATATGCTTCAGAAACAATCATAGATATGGTAGAGATCAAAAATCAATTTAGCAAATTGGAAAAAAAAAAACTTTTAATGTAAATTTTCTCTTTTCAACTACACTGCTTCAAAAAGAAAGGAATCTTAATTGGCCTATAACTATTACACTTGATCTTAGCCAAAAGGTTGAGAAGCAATAGGCCTGTAACTATTAAATAAATTGAATCAAAATTGTAAAATATATTACAAAAGAAACACCAGATCTAGATGGTTTTATAAGCAAATTTTACCAAACATTCAAGGAATAAATCATCACGATAAATTGTTCTTGTTTTGAAAAGATTAAAAACATTTTTCAACTCTTCTATTAGGTCAAGGTGACCTTGATCCTGAAGTCAGATAACACTTCAAGAGAAAAAAATTATAGGAGAAACTTATTTATGAATATTGATGCAAAAATCCTCATGATAATATTATTAATCTTTCATAAAAGCATTTTTTAATCTATTAATATAATTCAATACCTTTATAGGTTAATAGGAAAAATTATTTTAATAGATGCAGGAAAAGAACTTAACCATTTTCTTTGTAAAAATGCTTCACAAAATAAGATGGAAGAAATGTCCTCCACACAATATACCACATCTACAAACATACACACACAATACATACATACACACACACTACATAAAACATCATCTTTGGAAAATGAAAGCTTTTCCCAGAGTCGGAAATATGACAAAGTATGGTAAAGTTTTTGAAGTCTGAAATACTACAAGTTGGTTAGAATACAGAGCAATGGGACTTTCCTACACTTCTGATGAAGAGTAAATTGAAAAGCATTTTGGTAATATCTCATGAAGTTGAATTGTGTAAAGCCTAAAACCTAATAATTTATACCCTGAAGAAATGCCACTCAAAGTGAGGGCCTCAGCCAGCTGCTATCTACAGACTATCAGAAGGGATCACCAGCATTTTGAGTAACAGAATCCTCAAGAACCTACTGCATATGTTCGGGGGAAACATTAATAAAAGTGTCACTGCAGAACTGTTTGTAATAGCAAAAAATTGTGACTTCAATTTACTTGACATGGAAAATGAATAAAGTGTGTCCTATTTAGGTAACAGAATATAATATAGTAGTTAAAATCAATAATCTAGCACTATGGTTATCAACATTAGTAAAATTTAACCCTAGTACTGAATGTAAATAACACATTTCAAGATAATACATACAGAGTATTATTTATGTGAAAACTAAAAATATGAAAAATCATGTCACCTTTTAAAGTTAGCTACATATCTATGTATCTTCACATCTTTACAAAGCCTAGATCAAGAGCAAAATATGCAAGGGACTTTTCCTTTGCTAACTAGCTAACTACATAATTAATTTTTTTAAAGTGAGCAATTACAGAAAAATATATAACAATTGATGTGCTTTGGTGATAGCTCCATGAGTACACATTACAATATTTTCTATGTGTTTAAAATATTTCATAATAATTTTTAAAGCCATCTTATGATTTAGAAAGAATGGATAGTAAAGACCTCATTTTAGAGACAACGAAAGTGAACTATGAAGAAATTAAGAGTCTTACTCAAGTTCATACAACTGATCCTAGAAGCCACATCCCCTATCCCAAATTTTCCATAAACTTACATACCATATTGAGACTAAGAAGAGCTTTAGAAAATGTAGCCCTAATATCACTGACATCACCACGTAATGATCTTTTTCTTCTTTGGGGTAACAATAGGAATTAACAGATTATTAACGAAGTAAGTTATACCAAGACCTATGGACCTCTCTCCAGAAGATAAATTTAGGCTACAGAATACGTAAACACAACAATCGTAGAATCCCTTTGCTAACAGTCCCATCATTTACAGATTTTGCTAGATTGCTTTCCATGAGTCCATTAAAGAATAGATAAAACCTATACTCCTGTCCAAATGTGATGATAATTGTCCCTAATGAACCTGCCTGAAATAAAGTAAGAGAGCTATGATTACATGTCACCAAGAAGCACAGTTTCTGACCCATGGGAGGTTGTAAAGTAGTCAGAACACCTCCCCAGTTGACAGAAAACTTCCCCACAGACATGGCTGAGGGGTACATAACATCCCCTCCAGGTCTGTTTCTGTTATGAATTGTGAGTTACACCGCTCTCAAGATCCAGACTCTCCCGAGTATAAGGAATCCTCCCTAAGGGAAGGCTATAAGCAAGATAAGAAATATCTGAATTATGCTTATACTTGTTGGAATTAGTCAATAAACCACCTTTGTCTTTTTTTTTTTTTTTTTTTTTTTTTTTGGTGTTCCACAGTTTTAAAACTTTTAAGTCCAAGCCTAAGCAGAGGACGCAGCTCTTTACCTTGACCTATTACAATACAATGAGATAAGAGAACATCAATTGAGGCACACCATTACTCTAGCAGTGAGTAGGAAAGGGATATCACACCTCTCTTCCAGAATCTTCTGGAACCTGAGGCACATCAGTTTGCCCCGTAATCTGGCTTGGAAGAATGTGAAGACTTTAGATAGTCTTGCATCTTTCATTGCTTCCAGTTGGCCCAGAAAACCAGCTTTTAAAAACACCTGAAAGAAATGTCAGATGTTAGTTCCACTCATAACGAGTATTCAGTAAATGTCTGTTGAATTACCCTACAAACAACTGTTACCTTATGCGCAACTGATATATTCATCTCTCAGTTCTATTTCTTGTTATGTTTTATTTAATGTCTGAAGTGTATGTTTTAGAAAGTTTGGTTTTTGCCCTGGCCAGTTTGCTCAGTGGAAGAGCATTTGACCAACATGTGGATGTCTCAGGTCCAATTCCTGGTACAGGCACACAGGAGAAGTGACCATCTGTTTCTCCACCCCTCTCCCTCCCCCTTTTTCTCTCCCCCTTTTTCTCTCTCGCTTTGTCTCTCTCTTTCTCTCTCTCTTTGTCTGTCTGTCTGTCTCTCTCTCCTGCAGCTGTGGCTCTATTGGTTACAGCTAGTTGGCTGGGGCACTAAGGATAGCTTCCTGAAGCCTCTTGCTTTGGTCGCTAAAAATAGCTTGGCTGCCAAGCAACAGCTCTAGATGGGCAGATCATCACCCAGTAGGGGGCTCGCCAAGTGTATCCCAGTTGTGGGGCATGTGGGAGTTTGTCTTTCTGTCTCCCCTCTTCTCACTTAAAAAAAAAAGTTTGGTTTTATAAATATAAAGTTTGAAAAAAATATTTTATTTAAGTTCCTTAAGAAGTTAGAATATCCTCCTCCTTATCTATTAATAATGTGTAGGTTACCCAGGGAATTTGATTTAAGTTTTAAGATATGCCAGGCAGGCAGTTCTTTATAGTGAGAGGCAGGATTCTGCAAACATTTTCTGTAAATGGCCAGATAGTAAATATTTTTAGGCTTTGTGGTCACTTATAGTCTCTCTAGAATATTCTTCCTTTTTCCTTTTTTTAAACAACCCTCTAAAAATGTAAGTAGCAAGTGGGCTATATTAAAAAAATAAAGGCCAGAAAGATGGCCCTTAGTCCATAGTTTACTCATCCTTGCTCTATAGAAAGGCACTTTTGTCCTGGGAATTAAAGCTTTCACATAAAATTTTTTTTGAGAATCATTAATAATGGCCAAGATTAGGTGAGTGAAATACCTAAGGCCCAAATTTTAAGGAGCCTGTCTATCACTTTTAGAAGTGTACGAGTCAGCATATGTATAACCCTAAGAGTTAGCTCCTCCTTAAATTTTGTGCATTAGGATGCTCACTCACCTCATGATAGATGAGCAGTATACAGCAAAAATAACTAAACACACAAGGAAGCAAGGCACCAGAGGTGAAAATCATCAGGAACAACAAACAGTGGAACCAGCCTCTCAGGTACTCAAAATGTGGGACTCAAGTAACATTTTACAATTATGTCCTACAGAGTTTTTTTCCTAGGAGATCTTCAACCTAGGTCCTCCAATTATCCTTGTTTAGGTCTTTATATGGATATCATTAGAAAAAGACATGATGTTTTCTATCAGGTAAAACCAAATCTATTAGTTAGAAGTTTCCCAAAATACGTGGATCATCTAAGTTCAAGCAGAATTTAGTGAGTCACATTTAACAAAGTTAACTTTGTATTAATTTTTTGGATAGTGAGGTTGGCCTTAAAATTTTTAATTACTCAGATAGTCTTCTACAATTAATTCCTTAGAACAGTACTTCTGGATTAATCAGTTCACATACTAACAGGCAGTTAACCACAGCAATTTGATTCACTTTTTTCTAGCTCTGATATGTGTATATATTTTTTTAGCAGACTAAGGTTGAGTTGGTATTTTATATCTTTGCAACAACTTGCTTAGATGAATAATTATAAAAATGTGAATGTAGTCAAGACTGAGGTTTCAGAGGCATTGAATTTACTTTCCCAAATAGCACAGAAGTTTCCACTTTCAACTGTGCTGTATCCTATTATTTGTGGTCACAAGAGCTATAGAATGTCTTATAATTGAACTTTCATGGGTATTTTAAGATATACATTCTTTCCACCCACTCTTCTCCCAATGCGTTTCTTGCCGTGTTCTGGTTACCTTGGTGCTTCCCAAGCGGTACAGGGTACGGTCTATTTCCAAGGAGCCAAGTAGTTCTTCAGCTGCTTTTCTGCTGCTTATAGACTTGCTCTTTGGAAAGGCCTTTGGGTTCAGAATGAAGTACCTAATTTAAAATAGGTAGAAAATAAGTTCTGGAGTCAGGAGGTCATATGATTCTAATAAAGAATAATCTGGATGAGGAACTTGGAAAGGAATACAGACTTCTAGCTTCTACCAATATTTCCGTTTTCATAATACTCCTGGCAATAGGAATGAGCTACAAACAAAAATAACTTACTTTCGTATAATAGTTTGTACTTTTCATAGTACTTTAGAGACAGCTTTCATTTGACTCTCTGCTTAATTAGGGAGGGAAGGAGGGATGGGGAGGGGAAGGAGAGAAGCAGGCGTATGTGTCTGTATTGTACAGATAAGAAAAATGATAAACAGAGACACTATATCCCAAGATTCCTTCACCTTAACGGTAAATTGGTGAACTAGAAACATACTTTTTAATTCTGGGACAGGTACTCTGTCCACACTACCATACTTCGCTCACATTTGCTTCGTGATCTATAATTCACACTTTCAGAATTCAGGAACTAGGAAGCAGAGGATGCGTCTCCTGCTTCCTGCCTCACACCCTGCTGGCTCCCTTCCTTCCGCGTGTTTGCGAGTGAAGCCAGAGCCTGCTTGGATGGCAGCTATGATTAAGTATATACAACATTTCAGAGATTCAATTCAGCCTCCATATCTTTCTTCTGTATATATTTCTTCTATATGTGGGCCTATTATACGTTAATAGAGATTTAAGGATATTACAGCTACACGGCTGTTGGATTTAAGGGGAAATAATAATGGAGCTCCGTCATCATCTATCTCACCACCACCACAACGCATTGATCTGCAGCCTGGAGGACATCAACCGAACATAAAACGCGTGCCGAAACACTCGGAGAGGTAAACGGAATAGACTGCCTGTGGCTTCTTGACTCCTGGGATGTATGTTTACCTTTGTTTAAAATCAGCATACGGCAGTTGGTTTGGAAAACCTTCACGGCATATTCTAATCCCTTCCAAGACACCATTACAGCGCAGCTGCTGTAGAACCA
Organism: Saccopteryx bilineata; assembly: GCF_036850765.1. Taxonomy (NCBI): domain Eukaryota; kingdom Metazoa; phylum Chordata; class Mammalia; order Chiroptera; family Emballonuridae; genus Saccopteryx; species Saccopteryx bilineata. The sequence goes on from NC_089497.1 coordinate 37,377,866, forward strand.
AGTAAGGGTCCATTACACCTGAAGAAAAGGGAGTCAAGTTGAGTCTGTGTCTAAAAAAAAAAAATTGTTGCCCTCAATTTTGTCCTAATCGCCGTATGTTGGGTTCAAAGAGTTTGAATCTGGCGTTCTCTGTAAGAGAGGTGATAAATAGCCCGCCCACTCCCAGCCTAATAGTGCTCAGAGTACCCATCCTATTATGTGGGAGCCTCTAAGTAGGATTTACCTGAAATCCCTTTAACATGGAACGAGCCCTTCAGTTTGCTGTTAGTCAAGATTTTATAAGCAAATATTCCTCAAAGATGAAAAAGAATGCAGTGTTGCTAGAATATAAATAGCTGGTATCACATCTATTCACCAGCCAAAAAACAGCGAGAGAGAGAGAAATAAGAATTCCATAGGGACCTAATATCGCCAAGTAGGACAAAGGGATTACAAGGAGGGGGATAAAAAGAAAGAGGAAAAAGACACAACAACAAAATTTGGTTTACTGGTTTTGCCTTAGGAAGGACTTGGCCACATTCCAGACTATAATCAGCATCTAAGTTCTTTTCTATAGTATAAGCATTCTTCTATCTCTATAGCATAAACACAATCCTACCCCCCTTCCCTTTCTTCAGAAGAAGCACCACCAGGGCTGCAATCTCCGATAGAAGCTTTTGAAACACCGTCCAAGGAGCCACTGCATCTGACTCTCAGCAAGTCTTTTGGAAGAAGCCAAGCAGCACTCCTCCGAACACAAAGCCCTACTATAGTATTATCAGAAGAAGGAGAAGGAGATGACTGTCTATGCGCGGGGTCACAGCAACAAATAAATAAAAGCCATATACCCATATTCCTGTACTCTCATCCGACTCATAGACAGAAACAGATGAACTGTAAGAAGCAGCAAAAGTAAGTCCTGCTGTATCTTAAAGTCAGGCACACTTATTTCCTTTAAGTACATATGAAGAGATGTTTTGATTAGATCATGAAGCTTTTCTTATAACTTTGTCTTATGACTTAAATTATAAAAAAAGCCCTACTGAAATCAGAGCTAGAGCTGGCTAGATGGGAGACAACACTAATAAGTAACAGAATGACTCCAAAATAGAGGCAGCTAATTAGATTCCTTGCTAGATGGAAGCAGTGTTCCTAGATGCACTCAGAAACCCAGCTGATAAGAAACAATAAGACAGAACCATACAGTGTGAATGCACATGAAGTGTTTGCATTATAAACTCAAACTGCAGCATCATTGTTTAGCATTACACTTGCCAAAAATAGGTCATAGACTGTCAAGATTGGGGTCATAATTACACGAGGTTAATAAAAATGCAAAATATCAATACTACAGAACCTTAGAAATCAGAATCAGCAACATCTGGCTACATATTCCATGGGTGGTTAGTGCTCTGAAGATATAAGTGCTTGTCAAATACACAACTTTGAGGCCCTGGCCGGTTGGCTCAGTGGTAGAGCGTCGGCCTAGTGTGCAGGAGTCTCAGGTTAGATTCCCAGCCAGGGCACACAGGAGAAGCGCCCATCTGCTTCTCCACCCCTCCCCCTCTCCTTCCTCTCTGTCTCTCTCTTCCCCTCCCGCAGCCAAGGCTCCATTGGAGCAAAGATGGCCCGGGCGCTGGGGATGGCTCCATGGCCTCTGCCTCAGGCACTAGAGTGGCTCTGGTCGCAGCAGAGCGACGCCCCAGATGGGCAGAGCATCGCCCCCTGGTGGGCGTGCCGAGTGGATCCCGGTTGGGCGCATTTGGGAGTCTGACTGTCTCCCCGTTTCCAGCTTCAGAAAAATACAAACAAACAAACAAACAAACAAAAAAACAAATACACAACTTTGAGTCTGACATCCTCTGGCCAACCTCTACAGAAGCCTGCAAGTCTACAGAGAAGGCTGGGAATCTCTAAACCCATGATATAAGAAAAGCAATCCATGTAGTTAATATAGTGAAAACTGTGTTTTGGCAATTAAAAACAAACAAAAAAAATAATTCATCGCCACCCACCTCAGCTCATCATCCTTCTACCACCATCTTACTCATCAAAAGGTATCCACTACAATACACTAAGACATTTGAACAACCTAAGTGTCCATCTACAGATGACTGGATAAAAAAGTTGCAGTAGCCCTGGCCAGTTTGCTCAGTGGTAGAGCATCAGTGTCGTTTGGAAGTCCCAGGTTCAATTCCCAGTCAGGGCACGCAGAAGAAGCGACCCTATCTCTCTCCCTCTCTCCTCTCTCTCTCTCTCTCTCTGTTTCCTTCCTGCAGCCATGGCTAGAATGGTTCAAGCAAAGTTGGCCTGGGCAGAAAGGATGGTTCCATGGCCTCAGCTTCAGGCACTAAAATAGCTCCATTGCCAAACAATGGAACAGCAGCCCCAGATAAGCAGAGCATTGCTGGATATAGGGTTTGCCAGGTGGATCCCAGTCAGGGCACATGCAGGAGTCTGTCTCTGTCTCCTCACCACTCACTTAAAAAAAAAAAGGTTGTAGTGTATATATTCAGTGGAATATTATTTTGCCATAAAAAGGAGGAAATCTTGCCATATGCAACAACACGCATGAACCTTGAGGGCATTGTGCTAAGTGAAATAAGTCAGACAGAGAAAGACAAATACCATATGTTCTCACTTATATGTGGAATCTTAAAAAAGAAGAAGAAAAACCAAACTCATAGAAAAAGAGAGATCAGATTTATAGTTACTAGAATGGGGGATAGAAGGAGGAAGGTGGTCAAAAAGCACAAACTTCCAGTTATAAGGTAAAATATTACTAGGGATGCAGGTACGACATCATGAAAATAGTAAACACTGCTGTTGTTTTATATGAAAGTTGTTGAAAGTAAATCCTAAGAGTTCTCATCACAAGAAAAAAACATTTTTCTTTTCTTTTAATCTATACGAGATGATGTTAACTAAGCTTGTGATAATCATTTCACAGATATCAAATCATTATGCTGTACACCTTCAGCTTATATGTGCTGTATGTCAATAGTATCTCAATAAGACTGAGGGAAAAGGAATCCAAAAACAAGTAACCACTGCCCAGAAGTACATAACCAAAGAGATAAGTACTGTGAGTGAGAGGGAAGATATTAGTCTTGGGAAGGAAGACTAGAGGAAGTTCTTAACAATTAGAAATGGATTTAGGAACTACCCTTGTGATTTGGTCAATTTAAATAATCCAAATCAAACAATCTCCTTTATGCTTGCATATCTATCTTAATCCTCTAATTAATCATTCAATCTTTTTTTTTATTATCCTTTGCCTTTGTAGACAATGATGACATAGAAGCTTATCCACTTTTTAGCATGAAATTTAAGGAGGAATTTAAATGGTCATATCAAGCATTCTAATGTTACCCAATTGAGCCTGCTCTGTGAAATCCTTCTGTATGTCCACCTGAGTCTCAATTCAAAAGCAATCTGGTGAAGGTGCTAAGGACCTCACTTTTCACTTACTTTCATTTTTCCATCTGAAAATCCACCCTTACGTAAAGGGGATTTTATATAAATGTTTCTTAAAGAGACAATCAATATGGCTTAAATCAAATGTATGCCTTAGTGTGGATTACAAAGGAATCCAGTTCTTACCTGGCATTTTGTTTACATTGGGATTTATGCATCTCACAAAATGCGGTGCTGTTGATTTGAGATTAGTCATCAATTTATTTAGGTTCTCCTAAAATAGAGGCCATGACAAACACAAAATCACTTTGCAAATCACTAAAAACATTAATCCACCTCACAAGTGTCTTCAAGTCTATCAATTTAACTTAAAGCCAAGATGCATACCAACAATAAAACAGTGAATTCAAGATTCTTCTCTGTTTACCAAACACACATGATTTCTTTCCTATGCCAAGTAGTTCTTCATCTGATACAGTTCTATTATGAATCATATCTACCTGTTTTGAGTTTGTCAGCAATAATTTGTGGCTGGGTAATAAAATACCTTGAAGAAAAAATAGTTTCTAAAGTTTTCTGTCTGGAAAATATTTATCTTAGGTCAGATTCTCTGGAAGCAGAAATGAGATGGGATTCTGGTTCAAGAGACTTATTTGGAAAGTGAGAAAGCAGGGTGGGAGGGAGCATAAGGGGAGAAAAAGTGATTGTATAGAGTAGACTCTGTTTAGGGAGGCTGATCCCTGCTGGAGCTCTGAGCATAAATGCACTAATTACATCACAGTTAGTCCCACCTTGAGGCAGGGGAGGGGCCAGAGTCTGGAGATGAGAGTAGAGAGTCAGTTTAGCTTCTCATTTGGCCAAGAGCAGTTCTGGCAACTACAAATTACAAGTGGTACTTTGAGATACAAATTTAATTCGTTCTGTACCCGAGCTCGTAAGTCAGTCAACTCGTATATCAAACTGCCGGTACTGGACCCATGCGCCAATGTGCCAACTAGCGGCAGCTTCCGGAATCACGATTTGTATCTTGGAATTTTGCCTGGATCTCAAACAAAAATATGGACCGAGTTGTAGCTCGTATCTTAAAAAATTTGTATGTTGGTCTGTTCATATCTCAAGGTACCACTGTATTATGAAGCAGTATTTTCATTAAAGCCAACAATGTCCACTAAAACCCATAACATCAAGATAAACTTCAACTTTTCCAACTTGGCTAGTTTCAGATACTTTATTCTTATTTAAAGATGTAAAATTTCAAATAAGTAATAACACATACAGATTGTAAGGCATTTAATATATGAATAGATGCAATTAAAAATTACTTTATGCAGAGATGCAACTGTTTGGAATGAAGCTCCTTTCTTGGGTTTGTTCTCCTCAAACTGTAGAGCTAAAATAAGAAGAAGAAAAAAAGAAAGAAACATTTAAAAAGCTCTTTTTTGTCACAATTACCATACCCTGCTGATGAAAGCTTATGTTCGCCAAAGTTCTAGAAGCAATATGGCAATACCTACAAAAGCTTTAAAAATGCTTATGTCTCCACACAAAAAGGTTATTTCTGGTGCTTTTCCTTAAGGAATAATCAGGCTACTGTATAAAAATACTCATTGTAGCATTGTGTAGTCATTACAAAAAAATTAAGCAAAAAAGAAAATTATCAACAAATGTTCATCAATAGGAAGTTGGTTAGTTAAACTATAAAAAAATAAACACAAAATGAAATGCTTTCACTTTTTAAAATGATGGTGTAGATTCACATAACTGCCATGGAGAGATCGCTAGGATTGTCATAAGAGAAAAGTATGTTCCAAAATAGTTTTATATTATAATCTTGAATGTATATATAGGTTTTTAAGTGTAGTTATATTATGGATGATTACATACACCAAAATATTGGGAGGAGTAGATATCAAAATGTTAGTGGTCATTTATCTCCCTATGTGAGATTATAGGTGAAAAGCCAGTAGCCGTGGCCACCATCACAGCCGCCTGGCCCATGCAGGTTCGCATCTGATTCAGACAGACGGTAATGAAACAACGGAGCCAAGAACTGGTGGGCCATCACCTTTAATCCTAGTTTGCACCTGGTGGGCAAGAAATACACACAGTGGGAAAATACTTCCCTTTCTATTCAGGGCTCCAAAAGCCACTGACTTTTCCGAGTTTCCTAGAATCAAAGGTTTCTACTTCACCAGCCTTATTCACCTCTGTTCCCCATCTCCTTCTCTCTGCACAAATTCTGCACAACCTGGCTTCTCCTTCAGCACTCCGCTATCTTGGCTGCTTCTCCTTGCAATGTTAATTGCAGGAACCGAGAGAGAAAGCTTATAGTTTGCAAACTATAAGCGAGCAAACATATATATCATATTTACAAACTTATTTGACTGACAATAGGTAATTTTTATGTTCCTCTGTTTAGTTTTTCTATATTGTCTGTATTTTTGGCAACACTCACACATTATCTTTATAATTTATAAAAAACAATCTCTTTCCATTTTCTTGAAGCAAAAGAATTTATGCTAAGCCGATTTATTTTACAAACATCTGTGTAGTAACTCACAAAGAGGTAAAACAATAACAAAATCCATAGGTCACCTGGGAAGGATGGGCCAGCCATCAATATGGAAACCTAATAAAATATTCTCTCTGCCTGACTAGCATTGTGCTGAGACATATGTCATAAGGCTTAATCACAAATGTCCTACTGACATGCCCCAGGCCCTCAAAGGGAACCACTTGACTTCTTTGTATTTCAGTTTCTCCACACATGAAAAGGGAATGTACTACCTTCCATTAATTAAAATATATATATATATATATATATATATATATATATATATATATGGTTTAAAATACTTAGCCACCCCCCAAAATTGTGGCTATTATGGGTAACTTGATATTTGGATGAGTCACAAACTTGGAGGCAAGTATTTTCAGGAGTGCTTTAAGAATTACAAAAAAAGGATATTCTGAACAATTTTCTTCGATTTCCAAAGAACATAGCACACACCCTGAAGAGTTAGAAGATGATTTCCTCTCTAATTCTCGGCTTAAACCACTCTCTGATTTTTTATGATCAGAGAATGACACATCTGGGAGCCATAAGTGATGTGACCACTATCTAACAGACTTCTCAGAGCCACTTTAGAAGCTATTAGAATCAGGCAAATGCACTGCCTGAAGATGATCAGGATCCAAACACAATAGCTTCCATTTCTCAACTTCCTCTTGAGACAGGCCAACAGAATTTCAGGCATGCTCCTGAATTATGTTGTCATGTGCTAATGAAGCCAGGAAGAGCTAAATTCTTTCTTCATTCCCTGACCATGTTAGTCAGGAGTTCCAAATCAGCCATCAGGGGCCAGGAGTTAACTTAAAGCTGGGTGTTAAGATAATAGGAGGAAGAGAATGTTAGGAGATAAGAGTATACACTCCACTCAAAGAACAGTTAGTGTTCTGTCCCATTGCCACGGAGGTACCTGAAACTAAATATGTATGTGAAATCTGATTATTTTTTTATCCTGTGTGGATCAAACACAACCATGTCTGAAGGCCAGGCTCTTCTGTTCAAAGGCTGCCAATTTGTGACTTTTGCTATGAACTGTAAGAGTTTACTTCTGTAGCTAGGCTAGCATTACTTCATTTGTGATGCCAATTTTAGCAACGAAAGTTCGGTATCTTCAAAGTCTTGGTTTCACGGTGCAGAAGTCTGAATTGGATCCTGAATACATCTATCCTGTTCATCTCTCTGGTTTGTTTGATTGTTTGTTTGCTTGTTTGTTTGTTTGTTTGTTTCTGGGAGACAGTGACAGTGGAATAGGCACCAGACTAGGAAACAGAAGTCCTTCCTACCATGGCTTACCCATTTAGTAGATTTCTGAAACTGGGGACGCTACTCAACTCTTCTGTACTTTTTCTTGTAAGATGGGAAAAGATTTTCCTTTATATGTATCCGAAAGGGTCATGGGAAGGGCTGAGTGAAATAATATATCTGAAACTGCTTTGTAAACTGCAAACCACTAAACAAGATTAGTTACTAGTTGATCAATAAATATTTATGGGGTACCTGCTAAACAGAAACTTGCTACATGCTTGAGGCTATCATTGAACAAATCAGAAATAATTCCTGTCATCATGAAGCTTAGAATAGCCCCAAGTTATTATAATATTGATATAAAAGCACTGTGATGGAGAATTCCAAGATATTTGGGGAATATCTATTAAAGGGACTTGTTATTTTTCCAAAATCACTTATTGCTCTTCTCTCTTTACAACTGGATTGAGCAGAAGATAAAAGCAGGCTAGCGTAGGCTCCCTGCCATATATCTATCTCTGAGCACCATTTCCTTAAAGAACCAGCAGCTTGAGGACAGAAAGGCTAATAAGAGGGGATAATTCAGAGCACAGGGAGCAGACAGGGATTTCACAGGAAAGAAGCAAGGGTTCTTGTGAGCACTGAGGCAGCCATGGGTTCCATTCTGAGGCTGAAAAATTACAGAAGATTGTTTGACTCACCACTGTCGGGATTGAAATAATTTTCAAAAAGATTTGCCAGGAGTCGATTGGATGACTTCTGAAATATAGCCACCACTGTTTCATTAAGAAGGTCTTTGTTTTTTTCAAGCCAGCCACTGATGTTATAAGGCACCTTTAGAAAGACAGGAAGTTCAGGCAGAGGCGGATTAAGGTTGGTTGAGGCCCCAGGTGTAGAAGAAAATATTGGGCCCTTTACATTAGAAAAAAAAGTGTAAAGTTGGGGTTTTGTGGGGCCCTTCAGAAGGTGGGGCCCAGGGCATGTGCCTGTTGTTAAATCCACCTCTGAGTTCAGGTGACAAAAAGAGGAGAATACATAAATTAACACAGCAAACTGTGCGTTCTGTTTTTAAAAATCACCAATTGTGTGGTTCCTTTTAACTTTAAATTAGTTTGATGTAACAGTACTAAAAAAATACTCCCAGAAGTTTACTGTGCTAACCAAAGAGATTCATAGGCATTACCATTTGTGTTGCAGAAGAAAGGAAGAGAAGAAGGGGGAAAAGAAAGGGGGAGGAAGAAATATAGATAGTATTTCCAGTCGAAACTTCACATCAGCACTTTTTCATAGGCAATTATAATGAAATAACCCAAATGTCTCCAACACACAGTAACCATTCAAAAAAATATTGGCAATTATAAGGATATTTTGCTGTAAATATTATTATAATTAATCTTCAAAGATAACAAAGAAGAGAATTACAAGCATGTCTGTACAGTTGGCTTGTCATTTTTAGGTTAAAATATGATTTTATCCTTTATCAGTTATCTTTCTGTTCCATCTAGAATCACCAGAAATATAAAAGCAGGGAGAAAAGGAACAGCCACACAGAGTGGGAGAATGAGAAGAGGTGGTGAGGGTCATTAGAAACCTTTGTTGGCCATAGGTTGGAGACCATTACTTCATAGTAACTATTTCTTTATGAAAGAACTTTTTAGACTCTTCAATAAAAAGATCAATTGAAATTCCTCATTCATACAATGTTAAGTTAAAAGGAAGGACAAATAAGAAAAAAAACCATGACTTTGTTAGTCTCTATGACTCTTTGAAGTTGTCTTACTTTGAGTTGGGGGTGACAGAGTCTATTTTGAGATTTTGACCTCTGTGCACATAAAAATTTGCTATAATATAGGTATTTTGTTTCCTAAGTGCTAAAAGGCCACATCAACTTATTTTGGGGGACTGAGATTTATTTTGTTCATCTCTTCCTTTAATCTAAACTTTATTTATATATTAGCTAAGGACTTTGGCTGAGTGCATTTGAAACAGTCAGGGCTGAAGGTCTAGAGGTAACTTACCACTCCTGCGTAATGGACAAGTTCAAAGTGAGCTTCATATTTCTGCTTCTTATCAGGCTTGGGCTTCTGGAAATGAACCGACTTTCCAAAATGGTTGTCAAAAAGTTTGGCCTTCAAAGTCACATCCGTAGCCTGAGGCAACATACATTCCTCTTCAAGGATGGAAAAGATACCCATTGGCTGTTGGAGATACACAGGAATAACAGAAGAAAAAACACCAAGAAAAAGTACTTTCAGTAAGGAAGTCAGTGTAAAATCCTTCCCAGGAACCTAATCAGTTGACAAAGAGTAAGGATATTCACTACCTATAACTAGCCAAATCATCCATTCAACAAATAGTTATTTAATACCTACTAGGGACCAGACACCAGCAGGAGCTGGCCACGGATAATGGATGCTGCTATTAACCAATATAGGGTGTGTGTGTGTGTGTGTAGTACCAGGTTGGGTGGGGGGTGTCAGGGACTCATATTGCAGATGACTTTGTATATTTGTATATTTATTTAAATACTTCATGACTATTTTAAGGGCCTTCATGAACAAATTTTTGTACCAGATACTTTAGGTTTAAAAGAAGAACTCAGACATGGATTCTGGGTCCAGAGCATTTAACCAAGAAGACAAGACATATATGCATGATATGTAGACCTCAAAGTAGACAAAACAAAGGTACAGGTAAAATGTCACAAGCATGCCAAGATACAACATGACCCTTTGGCCTAATAACATAAATTTCACAATTATCTACCAACTCTTTGCGCCTAATATCCAAAGATTCTTAGGCCTAAGAAAGACATTAAAGGTCTAGTCCAGGGGTTGGGAACCTTTTTGGCTGAGAGAGCCATGAACGCCACATATTTTAAAATATAATTCCATGAGAGCCATACAAAGACCCGTGTATGTCACGCATCATCCAATAAAAATTTGGTATTGTCCCGGAGGACAGCTGTAATTGGCTCCAGCCACCCACAACCATGAACATGAGTGGTAGGAAATGAATGAATTGTAATACCTGAGAATGTTTTATATTTTAACGTTATTATTTTTTTATTAAAGATTTGTCTGTGAGCCAGATGCGGCCATCAAAAGAGCCACATCTGGCTCATGAGCCATAGGTTCCTGACCCCTGGTCTAGTCCAATCCACCTAATACTAGCTCCTTGAATTCCCTTCACTATTTCTTTATAAAAGCAGATTAGGTTATGCTCAGATATTTCCACAGAGAACACAACAAGTTTGAGTCAATGCTCTGGCAGGGTGATGTATTAAAAGAAAATTTGTGTGCAGTTCAGAATCCTTTGTTTTAAATCATTCCACTGGAGCCAATACAAATAGGTCTAATTCTTCTTCTAAATGGTGGATCATCAGATATTTGAAAATTGTGTTTTTGCTCCATCTGAGTCTATCATTCTAATATATGGACTATAGTTTTCTACCTCTTTTGTTTATTCTCAGAGACATAGAACCTGCATTTAAAAGAAAATGTATTGAACAACATTTCTACCAACTCAGAACTCTTGTACTGAATAGTCCCAGGACACCTTTCTTCATCTCAAGCATGTGGGTGGGGCATGATGAAATGGGTGAAGATGTGAAGCATTCTAAGTAAGAAAACAGTCTAAGTGAAACCGACACCTGTGTAGCTGCTGGCAGCACTGACCTTGTGGGTTCTTGGGAAAATGAGAAATGAGAAAGAGGATTGAGACCAGGGAGGATCTGAACAATGAGACAGTGATGCTGTACAAGCTCTTGGAGGCGTGGACTCCATCTTGTGCCATGTATTTTCTCATCGTGCCTGCAGTCAACCCTTAATAAACACTGGAATTGGTCACTTAAGATTTTAAGCATGTCCTGGGATGGTGTCTGTTAACAAGAGGGATTTGGCAAACTCTCCAGGAGCGGTAGCCCCGTTTCAGCCAGAGCCACCTTCTGTGCTGGAGGACTGCCGTTTCCTTGGGACTTCAGTGAAGTCAATTTGGGGTGAATAGAAGTCATATGTAAAACAACGAGATGTCATAGCTCATTATGTAACAACTAAACCACTGAGGAGGGTAAAACACTTTCCTCAGACTATTCTCCATTTCTCCAGTCCTTGGGAGGTACAAAGCTTCTGATAAATATGAGGCTCTCCAGCAAATGAATTTCCAAATGCTGCCCCATATCATCAGTGTGCTGTACCTCACAGTAAATAGTTCAATCCAGTTGCCCAGGCTCAAAACATTAGTGTTTTTATCTCTCCCTCTTTAACTAGAATTATTTCTGCCTTCCTCTCGTTTATATCTGTCACTTTCTTACTATTTTTGTTTCTGCCATCATCCTGATGCAAGACCTATTACTGGCGTGGACTACTGTCACAGCTTCCTAAAGTGCCTCAACTGTAGCCTTTCCTTCCAGTCCAACCAGCACATATAAATCCAACAGATTAAACACAAGCAGCTCTAAGTATTCTACGGCCCAGCACAGAGCCCTCTTAGGCTCCCCGTTGCCTAAAATCAATGCAAAAATTCATTAAAATCCTTTCACAACCTGACAATCCTCCCTCCTTTTTTTCCCCTTCTAGCTATTTCAGTCTATGTGGTCTAAAATCCAACTAGACTGCTTAGCATTTTGGAAAAGGCCCTTTGCTTTCCTGTCTCTATACCTTTGCTCTTGCCAGGTGCTTCACACTCTAACTTTTCTCTTCACCTACTGAAATCATATCCGTTCCTTAAGATCTAGTTAAAATTTTATACTTCTTCCCACCAGGCCTCCCTAGATTCCTGCAGGTAGAGAGGATCTCTGCTCTTTTAAGTTCTGTGGGTCTTCGACAGTGTTTTTACTACATTAATACTGGCACATATTTTTACATTTATTAGACTTACAAATCTACTTGACTGCATATTTCCTAAGGGCAGGTGTTATTTATAACAAATGCTTAAGTTTTCTACAGCATTTAATTTAAAGTCTTCTACACAGTAGTGTCATGTTAGGCTTAAAATGAAGGCCCAACATTATGTGGGCCTTGACAGCAGGGAAAACCAGGAGACCCTCAAGAGAATGGAAAGTTCCCCTTCCCGTTGTGCCTCCATGAGTAAGGTCCCCTAACCAACAACCCTCCTTATCATGGGACCTGTCACAGTGCCTGCTTATCCTTGAGTAATGGGTTTCAGTTCCCTTCCAGCCCATGGAATTATTCAAACAAGTCAATCACTTCCTCCAGTGGCAACCAAGGGTCACCTCACCCTATTATTATTACAAAGCCTGCCTCCCACAGCCTCTGCCATTCATTCTCTTCTCAAGTGCAAATGCCACGTGGCTCTGCAGACCTCCCAGTGTTCTTCTCCCCTAGGCTGTGATATATGTGACTAATAAGCTGTTGTCAACCTCATCTGTCCAGTGTTGGGTATTCTATGTTTAGCTATAACCATCACTCTAGGACAGGACTCTCCTCTCACCAGTGAGATGAGAAGAAGTGATCAAAAAAAAAAAAAGGTAGTTACTGAATAAATGTATTTGTTTCTTTAATAAAACAAAACAAAAAACAGTAATCGTTTTGGTCTTTAGACATCTTCCCAATTACACTGCAAATTCCTTGAGTGCTAGGATGATGCCTCTGGTATATGTTTCTCACAACCCTGATCATAGTAAGTTCCAAGGTAAATAAACTCTAAGTCCTCAGCAAATTTTTACATAATTAACTGACAGGTGAACACTCAGACATACAGGTTTTGGCTTTGGGGCCCAGGCTACTTTGCTGTGGGCAATAGTCAGGCAGAAAGTAAGAGTTGCAAAGAAAAAGGCACAGTTATATGTTTAAAAATATATGTGTGTGTGGCCCTGTTTGGTTGGCTCAGCTGTAGAGCGTCGGTCCAGCGTGTGGAAGTCCCAGGTTCGATTCCCAGCCAGGGCACACAGGAGAAGCGCCCATCTACTTCTCCACTTTTCCCCCTCTCCTCTCTCTCTTCCCTTCCCACAGCCAAGGCTCCACTGGAGCAAAGTTGGCCTGGGCGCTGAGGATGGCTCCATGGCCTCTGCCTCAGGTGCTAGAATAGCTCCTATTGCAATGAAGCAACGCCCCAGATGGGCAGAGCATCGCCCCCTGGTGGGCATGCTGGATGGATTCTGGTCAGGAGTCTGCCTCTCTGCCTTTATGTGTGTAAAAAAGTTAATAGAAACATCAGAATTAGCACACTCACAGAACCCCATTTAGGAAGCAACAACAATCATCACCAAGATGCTATCAGGATTTAAAGTATTTTAGAAACCTCTTCAGGATATCTGACACCATTGGCTATGGTACATGGAACCTTCCGGTTTCCTGATGGTATATATCATTTTGTAGAAACAATCAAAATTATTCAGGCCAAGTCTACCAAATAAGGTGAACAATGTGATAAAGCTAGATGGTGCCCTCTGAACTCAAAAAGCAGGTAAGATGATCAGTATTAAAGTTAATTTGCTCACAAAGTTGGTAACATTCTAAAACGTTATTCTGATCTTCATCCCATGAGAGACATTTTCCAAAAGGGCTGAATAATTGGAAGATGAATGTGGCTTCTCAAGATAACTACAATGAAGGGGCAAGAAATTATTTCACGTATAATTTCAGGGTTATTTTCTTAAAAATATTAGAATTAATCTCTACCAATTATATGTAAAACCATAAATATGTAATTATAAGTTAAACTTTAATATATAAATGATTGATTCTCAATTCTAAACAAACTAGAATATTTCAAGTAATGAAATAAGTGTAAGCTAATCCTATAATAGATTTGTTTACTCCAAATATACGGAAGGAGGTCACTGTATGCTTGAAGACCAAATTAACAATTAAAGCTGGTGTTAAAATACATTGGTTAAAATACATTTGCTCCTTGGTATTTACCAAAAGGAGTTGAAAACATGTCCACCTAAAAACCTACAAATAGAACCTGACCAGGCAGTGGCACAGTGGATAGAACATCGGACTGGGACTCAGAGGGCCCAGGTTCAAAACCCGAGGTCACCAGGTTGAGTGCAAGCTTATCTAGCTTGAGTGCAGGGTCGCTGGCTTGAGCATGGGATCATAGATATAACCCCATAGTCACTGGCTTGAACCCAAAGGTTACTGGCTTAAAGCCCAAGGTCACCGTCTTGAGCCCAAGGTCGCTGGCTTGAGCAAGGGGTCATTCAGTCTGCTGTAGGCCCCTGGTCAAGGCACAGTGTCCAACTAAGGAACCACACCAAGAATTGACGCTTCTCATCTCTCTCCCTTCCTGTCTGTCTGTCCCTATCTATCCCTCTCTCTGTCTCTTTCTCTCTCTGTCACAAACAAAAAATAAATAAAAACCTACACATAGATAATTATTGTAGCTTAGATTATTATTTTTTTTTCTTTATTTATTTTTTATTTTTCTGAAGCTGGAAACGGGGAGAGACAGCCAGACAGACTCCCGCATGCACCCGACCGGGATCCACCCAGCATGCCCACCAGGGGTGACGCTCTGCCCACCAGGGGGCGATGCTTTGCCCCTCCGGGGAGTCACTCTGCCATGACCAGAGCCACTCTAGCACCTGGGGCAGAGGCCAAGGAGCCATCCCCAGCGCCCGGGCCATCCCTGCTCCAATGGAGCCTTGGCTGCAGGAGGGGAAGAGAGAGACAGAGAGGAAGGAGGGGGCGGGGGTGGAAAAGCAAATGGGCGCCTCTCCTATGTGCCCTGGCCGGGAACCGAACCCGGGTCCCCTGCACTCCAGGCCGACGCTCCACCGCTGAGCCAACCGGCCAGGGCCTGTAGCTTAGATTATTTATAGCAGTTTTGCTTGTCAAAATTTGAAAGCAACCAAGATATCCTTCAGTAGGTGAATGGGTAAACTGTAGTATATTAAGACAATAGAATATTACTCAATGCTAAACATAAATGAGCCACCAAACCATGAAAAGACATGGAGGAACCTTAAATACATATTACTAAGTGAAAGAAACCAATATCTAAAGGGTTATATGCTGAGTTCCAACCACATAACATTACAAAAAAGACATAACTATGTAGATAGTAAAAAGATAAGAGATTCCCAGGGGTTGGTGGGGGCACTGAAATACTCTGTCTGATACCATAGTGATGGATCCATGTCATCATACGTGTGTCCAAATCCATACAATGTACAACACCAGGAGTGAACCTGAAGGTAAATGATGGACTGTGAGTGATAATGATCTGTCACTGTGGGTTCATCAGCTATACCAAATGCACCACTCTCGCTGGGGATGTCGATAACTGGAGGGGCTATGCACATGTGGGGAAGGGTAAATCTCTGTATTTTGACCTCTATTTTTCTGTGAACCTAAAAATGAGGCGTCGACCCAGAGCTCTGAGGTTGCCTGTTCAAAACCCTGGGCTTGCCCGGTCAAGGCACATATGGAGATTGATGCTTCCTGCTCCTCCCTCCTTCTCTCTCTCTCTCTCTCTCTCTCTTCTCTAAAATAAAGTCTTAAAAATAAATAAATAAATAAAATATTTATAGAAAATACATTTGTGTTATTTTGACATAAACTTTTAAATAAACATAAACATTTAAAAATTTTATATATGAAAATCCTTTTTTCTTTATATGTACACACAGATGCATGCTATAAGACATTTTATACATATTGATGTATTTTAGTTCCTTTGAGGTTTGAAAACTTTCCATGATTTATTCTATGTTAAGGAGTAAGTTTGATCATTAATATTTACTACAAATTTTCTTCACATAGCTGGAACCAACACAATGAATCTTTTCAAAATATAAATTCATTTTAAGAAAGAATTGCTATTCTTCATTTGCCTGACCAGAACACCTGTGAAATCATACATGGGAAGCTTCTATCATCTTGTCAGTTTTTGTTTTCTCATTTTATCATGTCAGGAGAAAATACAACAGGAAATTACATCCACGCTGCTAGTATGTTATTTAGAATAACTGATACTGGCATACATGAGACAATAACCTTTGGATCAACTAAAATTCAGTAATATTCACAGACCTATCAAGATTTGAATCATGTCTATGACCCATTTTTCCTGGCCTGAAAACAGCATCTTGCTAATAAAATTAAGTTAATATTATATAGGTAACAGTTGCCAGAAGCTACATCAATCTCTCTGAAAAGATCTAGTTCTTTTTTTTTTTTCATTTCTAATCAGAAAACTACAGCTTTATATCTCAAAATGAATACCCCCTAATTTTTGTGAGTAGTGTTATTTTTAACCAACTCACAGGTTTGGTCATTATCATTATTTTTAAATTGGTTTTCTTATCTTTTTTCTTTTGTATGTAAATATATTGTTATATATTTTTTTATATTTTTTTAACTTATTGATTTTAGCGGGACCGGGAGGGAGAAAGACAAAGAGAAGAATATGGATTTGTTCCCCTATGTGCCCTGACCAGGGATTGAACCAGCAACCTCTGCACTCCATCTAATCAACCAAGCTATCTGGCTAGGACTCAATATTTTTTTAATCAACCTGTTCACCCCTCAAGAAGACAATGTTTATAACAGAAATAAAATTAATGTGATGTCCATTCCTGTTGAAAATAATGGCCATTTTCAAGGAAGATTTAGTTTCATCTAAAGCCTAATAAATAAAATTAATGGGAAACTAATTGATAAAATCTGAGGCTCAGAAAGAATCATCATCTTACCCTCCTCCTGACAGGGCTGTTGAGAATCAAATGTGACAGCATCGCTCAAGAAACCATTCAGATAGTTAAAAGCACGAGGCCTTGATCTATCCGCCCAGCCCTACCTTTAGGCCTCATGACAATCCACAGTTATTGTAAGACACTAGGGGCAGGGAACTGCTGACATGTTGCCATGCTTGCTCTCCTGGGCAAAGCCATGGAAAAGGGCCCTCATGAGTTCTCCTAGCAAACCTGGTTCATCTTTCCCAGAGCACGTGGAAATATTTCAGAGTCTGGAAACACCACCGAATTCAGAAACCATGCACTGCAGCTAATTTACTAATAAGCCATGAAGTATTGTCATAAATTACTTAAACTAACTGGTACTTGTCCAATTAAATGAACAAACTACATCCTGCAAGGTAGTGGCCTTGAGGATTTATGGTAGTTGTTTGTTTGCATGCTAATTTGCAAAATTTTGTTAAGCTGCTGTGGGTCTCCTCCTTCACCTTATGTTAATCAGCCAGGCCCGACAGTGCTCATATTTTCAGCTCTGTTTTTCCAGTCAAGAGCATGACCATTTTTAATCTCGACAAGTTTCCTCACGCATTAACAGTGGAGGCCATGAGTAAGCAGCGAACAGTCTGAGTTAGAGATGATGGAGTAGGTTAACTGACGTGAGAGTTTAGTTAAGATGTCACGGGTGCTGCTCTCCAAGACCATTAAGGGAAAATGTGCAGAGCTCTCCTGCCCCATTTCCCATCCCCTGACTAAGCCTGAGTCCTGACATGAATCAACGTGGCAAGCAGGGACAGTTCCCCTCAAATGAAAATGGACGAGGAGAAAAATACGCATTACCTTCTCAATGAGATCTAGGCAGGCTTGCAAATCCAGACCGAAGTCAATGGACATCCAGTCAATGCCTTCTTTCTTATATTCCTCTTGTTCCAGAACAAACATGTGTTGATTGAAGAACTGTTGTAACTTTTCATTGGTAAAATTAATGCAAAGTTGCTCAAGACTGTTATACTTAAAGATGTAATAAGGTAAAAAGAAGAGATAAAAATAAAATTGAGAAAATGGCAACTACTTGAGGTGATATGTTAATTAACTTGACTGTGGTGATTATTTTACAGTGTATGTGTGTACCAAATCATCAAATTGTACACATATATATATATATATATACTATTTTTTGTGTGTGACAGAGACAGAGAGAGGGACAGACAGGGACAGACAGACAGAAAGGAAGAGAGATGAAAAGCATCAATTCTGCATTGTAGCACCTTAGTTGTTCATTGATTGCTTTCTCATATGTGCCTTGACCAGGGGCTACAGCAGACCGAGTGACCCCTTGCTCAAGCCAGCGACCTTGGGTCCAAGCTGGTGAGTCTTGCTCAAACCAGACGAGCCCGCACTCAAGCTGGCGACCTCGGGGTCTCGAACCTGGGTCCTCCGCGTCCCAGTCTGATGCTTATTCACTGCACCACTGCCTAGTCAAGCTATATATACTTTTTTAAATTATTAAATATACCTGAAAAATTGAAGTCCCCTTGGAAAAATGTAAAGAGAAACCACAGCACCATCATTAGATGGCAAATAAATCCAGTAAGTAACAATGCTCAATTAAATTTCTACCTCCTTCAGATACACTCACAAACTAAAGATCATGACACTAAAATAACACAATATTACAATTCAAAATCATCAAATAACCTTTATCTTTATTTACCTTTATTTAAGGTTTAATCTCAATACTATTAATTGTAATCATTATTATTATTTAGTAATGTTAATATGGCTCTTTTTCAACCAAAGTAGCTCTTAATGTTTGCAAAGGACAAATTTCATCATGTTTTGATGGCATTTTCTGATGTTCAATTCACATGTTTTAATTTCCTTGTAAATATACATTGACCTCATTCTTATCAAATATACTTACATCAAGGACTTCAAAACCAGTTATGTCAAGAATGCCAATGAAGAACTGTCTCGATAGCTTGACATCCAGGGCCCTGTTGATACGTTCCACCAGCCACTTAAACATCCTCTCATATATTGACTCGGACAGGGCACCAACAGCATAGGTCACCTGGAAATCACATGGAATGAACTCCTTCATCCAACAACAGTGTTCCTCTTAATACCGGGCATTCTCTATCAGGAACTGCCTTCTAGTAAAATAAAAATATTTATTGACTCTCTGTGGCTCTAGCATGCTGCTGAGATGATACATGAGGGAAATACAATGAGAGAAAAGGAAAAAAGAAGCAAGAAAGGGAAGGCAGGGAGAGGGGAGAAGGAGAGCAGAGGGGAAGAAAGGGAGGTTAAAGGAGGTGGTAACCTTGGTGCCTCCTTACCCAAAAGTCCTGTGAGAGAAATCATGCTCCTATTACTGAAGGACTGAACTCCTGGGGTGAGGTGGCATGTGTTCTAAAGCAGTGGTCCCCAACCCCTGGGGCCATGGACCGGTACCAGTCCGTGGGCCATTTGGTAATGGTCCGGAGAGAAAGAATAAATAACTTACATTATTTCTGTTTTATTTATATTTAAGTCTGAACGATGTTTTGTTTTAAAAAATGATCAGATTCCCTCTGTTACATCTGTCTAAGACTCATTCTTGACGCTTGTCTCGGTCACGTGATACATTTATCCATCCCACCCTAAAGACCGGTCCGTGAAAATATTTTCTGACATTAAACCGGCCCGTGGCCCTAAAAAGGTTGGGGACCACTGTTCTAAAGCCTTGCTATTCCAAGTGTGGTCCTAAAACCTGCAGCATCAGCACTTCCTGAGAGCTCGTTCAAGACGCCAGCTCCAGTTCCAGACTATGAATCAGAATTCGCACTCTAACACAATCCCCTGCTCATTGCTATGTACCATGAAGGTCAAAAAGTATTGGTAGAATCAGTAAGGACTCTGGAATCCCCGGCCCTTGTCCTACTGCTGCTGTTGTAGCTGCTAATGAATTGTGTCACCTTTTGGCAAGAGACCTGACCTCCCCTGGCTGCATGCAGTATAATCATCTGAATAATGCTCTTGAAGTTTCTTTCTAGCCTCAGCTTCCACCTTATTATATTAGTTCCCAGGGCTGCTCTGAAGTCCCTGTAGGGAGAACTGGCAATTTAATGCATCATTCTGACTCAGATTCTCCACTCTTAAAACTCAGGCTGCATTCTCCTCCCTGGAGGTGTGTGGCTAAGGCTCTCGGGTAACTTACTGGGGAGAACTCCAGCCTCAGTGCCTGGATGATGCTGTGAAAGGCAGATCCTACTCCCATGATGCAAAGGCAGTGATGTAGTAGCAGGTTTCTGAGAGACTCCAGGTAGGAGTGCATTGCAGCTGGACATGCTCCAAGCCTAGAAGCAGAATGTGCTGCAGCCATTTCACATTTAAAAGAGGCCCATCGCACCCATCCTTCAGCTGCCCAGGAGAGAGCACGCAGCAGCAGCCTGTTGGTGTCTGGTGATGATTTAGCTCTGAGTCACCCAGTCTCTGATAAGTTATCTTGAGTCATTCCCACAGTGATCCATACGCCGAATGGCACCACAGTTTTTTATTAGCATAGGCGTCAAGAGCACAGCCGCACAAACAAAGCACCCAGAATGATTTTCAGTCTCCGGAGCACTGAGGAAATCACTCTCTGTCTACAGCAGTCATTCTGAAACTTTAAAAAGAACATGACTAACTTGTTCACCTGCTTTTAATTCCCTAAATACTCAAGAAGTGGGGGTGGGAGAAAATCTGGCCAGAGGAAGTAAGAGAGGAAATATAGGGAAAGAAAGCCCAAAGATGTGGGCAGAGAAAGAAATAGATAGCAGAATGCTTGCTGGATGAATTAATGAAACCAATAAACCAATATACAGCACACTGATTCATCATTTTCTGTCCATTGGAAGAAATTAGTCAGAGAAACCTATACTTCTACTTTTCAGGGACTAAATGGACTCATTTTTTTAGCTCTTTTTAAAATAACCTCACAGAAGACTTTGATTACTGGGGTGGGGGGTGAGCATGCATGATGGCAAGAACAAAAACAACAATCATGGGGTCAGCCATATTTTCAGCCACTGTGAGCCCTCCCTTTTTCATCTGTAGGATAACAATACTAAAATGTGCATATGGCAGGGTTGTTGGGAGAGACTCAATGTAACAGATTATGTAAATATATATAGCACAACATTTGGCACTTCTTGGATACTGTTAGTTCCCCCTTTCCACTTTTACCACATCCTCGTCCTCACTCCAGTATTTACTAGCTATGTTACCTTGTGGAACTAATCTAAGGTTCAGTGTTTTTTACTATAAAATGGAGATATAAGTAATATCAACTTTGCTGGCTTGCCATTCAATTGAATGAGATAGCCATACTCAGCACAGTACCCGTAGTAAGTATTCAGTGGCTACTGATTTTTATTCTTTTATTACTTTTTTTAATTAAAGCAATTTATATCTTATTATTATTAAGTGAGAGGCAAGGAGGCAGAGAGACACCCTGATCGGGATCCACCCTGCACATCCCTGACTGGGCATGCCGAGCTATTTTAGCTCCTGAGATGAGGCCACAGAGCCATCTTCAGTGTCCAGGGCCAACTTGTTCAAACCGATCTCGAACCATGGTTGCGGGAGGGAAAGAGAGAGGGGGGTAGGGGTGGAGAAGCAGATGGTTGCTTCTCTTGTGTGCCCTGACCAAGAACTGAACCCTGGACATCCACATGCTGGCTGTCGCTCAACCACTGAGTCAATCAGCCAGGATCAAAACAATTTTTTTCTAATAGGCATAGTTAGAACTCTCATTGGATCATAAAACACTAGACCTAAAACACTCGTGTTTTTTTCATTAAATTTATTGGGGTGACATTGGTTAAAAGATTATAGTTTTCAATGTACATTTCTATGATACATGATCAGTATATTACATTGTGTGCTCACTACTCTAAGTCACATTATCCTCTATCACCATATATGTGACCCCTTTACCCTTGACTATCCCCCCCTGCCCTTTCCTCTGGTAGCCACCATACTGTTGTGTCTATGAGTTTCAGTTTTATATCCCACGTATGAGTGAAATCATATGGTTCTTAACGTTATCTGTCTGATTTCTTTTGGTTAACATAATATTCTCAAGGTCCATCCATGTTGTTGCATATGGCAGTCTTTCATCTTATGGCTAAGTAGTATTACATTGTATATGGCACATAATCACATATAGTGGCTCTCAACTCAGGATGGTACTTCCTCCTGCAGAAAGAATGCCTTTGGAAACAGAAAGGACATCTGCTGGATATCATTATGACTGAGTGTGCTACTGGTATTCAACACCAGGAAGCAGGAATGGAAAACCTCCTACAATGTGCAGGACACTCACATATAAAGAACTATCCCATTTAGATGTCAATCACCCCTTCATTAAACACATGGAGGAATTCAATCTCTTCACTAGGGTGCACGAAAAGATGAAGGTATTTAACCAAGGTCCCAGAGTTAGTTAGCGTTAGAGCTAGAATTAAATTAGAGCTAGAATTAAATTTTGTAGAGTGTTAACACTGCAAAAATTTTTGCCATCTTCTGCAATTGTCATCAAGAGAGTATATACATACATCTCTATTCTTAGCCATGGCAATTGTCTCTATAAAGTCAGTAAAATTCCTAAGGAAAAAAAAAAGCCTTACAGTGTGCTTTCTTATTCTGTCTCCAGGAGAGGGAGGAAGATAGAGAGGAAGAGGGAAAGGGAAGGGGGAGAGGGAAAGAAAGGGGAGAAGAGGGGGGGGTTGGAGGATGAGGTGGGGTTTTTTCCTTTTCTGTTAATGTTGAATGATAATATATAAGCTTGCTTCACTGGTTCTATTATAGCAAGGGTTGGTGTGTTAACTCAGTCCCTGAGAACATACTGTCACAGAGGCAGAGGTTTGATTTCAGACCTTCATTATACACACACTCAGTGGCCCCAAGAAGCCCAGGTTACCATGGAGGACAAAAATGTAAGCAAATTGTTTCAATATAGTTAGTATCATGGGAGAGGTAGAATTACTGATTTCTAGAGTAAGCCAAACTAGGAAATTGATTTTGATTAGTTGTTGAAATATTTTAAGTAACACAGTCACACAAGATGACTTCATATATCAAAGTAAATAGTTTACTGCAGTCAAAATAACTGTCTTCTATCACAAATATGCAGTTATCTCTCGTTTTCAGATTTCAGATGTATAAAACAATCTAAGTGTCATCTGAGTACTAGCTGTGTGTCCTTTAGAATGTAACTTATGTTCTGTAACCTTTAGTTTCCTCAACCGGAAAAGCATAAGTAGTATTCCTGCCTTCCTTACTTATCTCTGAGTATTTTAAGAATCAAAGGAAACAATACCTCTGAATGTTTAATACATGGATGTGATCATACCATTTCCTATGTCTAGAAAGACTACATTTCTCAGACCCCTGTAGCTAAGAGGATAATTTGACTAATTCTTACCCCTAGGATATTAGTGAAAGTGATATCACTTCTAGTCCCAATCAGCAAAAGAGGGTGTATTTTCTCCACAAATCATCTTTTCCCTTATGCAGTAACATTGGAGGCCATTCCAGATGGCTTAACTACAGAGGGGAAGAAGATTGTCCAATCTATATCAGTCTTGGTGAGATTAAGAAATTAATGTTTATTTTACTGTCACTGAAGACTTGATCATGTGTGTGTTACTGCAGCATGCCTATTTCACACTGACTCATACACGATGCAGATGTAAATGATGATTTTGAGTACTGGCATACTCAGATGGACACATTACCCAGCAGCACTGGGAATATCTACTGTATTCTGGCAAAGCATCACAGCACTTGTTATTTTATCATTAAAACATTCTCTTGGATGCTGAGTAAGACCTACATCACCTTTCATCTTTCATTTCTGTTTTTAATCTCCTCTCTTCAAACGCTAACTTAAGCATGTGTTCTGAAATCTTTTCTCAACTGTCACCACGTGTCCATTACTCTCAAAACTCAATATTCCAAATAGAAGAGGGATGCCAATTTGCAAATTTTATTCATGTCGGTAACCAATAGCTTTGAAAGCTTCTTAGCTGGACAATAAAGATTTGATCACAACAAGTAAAGGGCTTCCCTACCTCTGCAAAGAGATTTGTTGCCCAAGGGAAAACTGCCAAAATGGTATATTTCAGGCTACAGAGAGTCTTAACACAAGAGTGCTTACGCTGGTGTGCATCACAAGTGAAAACATTTGGAATATTCATCACATTAGCTCTTTTCTTTTTCTTTTTTTTTTTTTTTTTTTTTTTTTGCTTTTCTATAGAAGCTCTCATTGCAGACATAATCAGAAATAAAAAAATATACAAGTACAATGTATCTACAATTATTACAGAATCATAGATTCATAATATTTTTTAAATGCCACCTTACCTGCTCTACATTTTGTGCTCTAGTGACATATTCGTTACCAACTTTGATTCTAGGGTGGCTCAAGCCCTTCACCAACTCAGAGGAGCTCATGCCCAAGAGGAAAGCAGCTTTGTCAGCACCTGGTCAGAAGAAAGGAAGGAAAAAGGAGGAGAGAAGGAGGGAAGGAGGGAATGAGAGAGGAAGAGGGGAAGGAAAAATATTGTTAAAATTTATTCTGTTATAGGCAAATAGACTATCCAGAGGATGGAAGGATGGTTTTTTCTTTTTCTTTTTCTTTTATCAAGTGAGGGGCAGGGAAGCAAAGAGACAGACTCCTATATGCATCCCGACTGGGATCCACCTGGCAACCCCCATCTGGGGCTGATGCTCTGCCCATCTGGGGCCACTGCTCCGTTGCTCATCAACCAAGCTATTTTAGCAGCTGAGGCAAGGCCATGGAGCCATCCTCAATGTCTGGGGCCAACTTGCTCATTCGAGCCATGGCTGCAGGAGGGGATGAGAGAGAGGAAGAGAGAGAGAAAGAGAGATGAAGAGCAGGGGTTGGGAAGGTAAAGAGCAGGTGAAGAAGCAGATGGTTGCTTCTCCTGTGTGCCCTGACTAGGAATTGAACCCAGGACTTCCACACACCGGACCGACATTCTACCACTGAGCTAACTGGCCAGGGCCAGAAGAATGGTATTTTAAATTGATGTAGTAGCAAGATTGATTATAGTTTTGTTTTGTTTTGTTTTGTTTTGTTTTTTGCATTTTTCTGAAGCTGGAAACGGGGAGAGACAGTCAGACAGACTCCCGCATGTGCCCGACCGGGATCCACCCAGCACGCCCACCAGGAGGTGACACTCTGCCCACCAGGGGGCGTTGCTCTGCCCCTCCGGGGTATAGTTTTAAAATAAGTATCTGAATCCTATATATTTAAAAGATTACTTTTTGTAACTACAAATCAAAACCACATGAAATGGTACTTCACGCCCTCTAGAATGACTATAATAAAAATGATAGAATCATAGGGTTGGTGAAGATGTGGAGAAATTAGAACCCTCATACACTGATGGTTAGAATGTGACATAGGACAGCTTCTGTGGAAGATAGTTTGGAAGCTACTCAAAAGTTAAACAGAGTTACTCTAGATCCAGAAAGTCTACTTCTAAGTTATATACCCAATAGAAATGAAAACATATAGTCACACAAAAAGAAAATTGTACACAAATGTTCCTAGCAGTATAATTCATAAATTTTCAAAAAGCAGAAAAACCCAAATGCACATCAACTCATGAAAGGATAAATAAAATGCTGTATATAAATACAATATTTTTCAGCCATAGAAAGAAATAATGCTACAACATGGATAAAACTTGAAAATATCATACTACATGAAAGAAGACAGACACAAAAGGCCACACATTATGTGATTCCATTTATATGACCTGTCCAGACTAGGCAATCCATGGAGACAAAGAGATTTGTCGTTGCCAGAGGCTGGGGAGAGAAGGGGTTCATGGTTTCTGCATGGAGTAATGGAAGGTTCTAAAATTAGATAGTGGTCACGGTTATACAACATATGAGTACACTAAATTTCACCACTAAACTGTATTTTTTTTTTTTTTTTGTATTTTTCTGAAGCTGGAAACAGGGAGAGACAGTCAGACAGACTCCCGCATGCGCCGGACCGGGATCCACCCGGCACGCCCACCACGGGCGAAGCTCTGCCCACCAGGGGGCGATGCTCTGCCCCTCTGGGGCGTTGCTCTGCAGCGACCAGAGCCACTCTAGCACCTGGGGCAGAGGCCAAGGAGCCATCCCCAGCGCCCGGGCCATCTTTGCTCCGATGGAGCCTTGGCTGCGGGAGAGGAAGAGAGAGACAGAGAGGAAGGAGAGGAAGGGGTGGAGAAGCAAATGGGCGCTTCTCCTATGTGCCCTAGCCGGGAATCGAACCCTGGTCCCCTGCACGCCAGGCTGACGCTCTACCGCTGAGCCAACCGGCCAGGGCCAACTGTATATTTTTAAAGGGTGAATTTTGTTGTATGTGAATTATAACTTAACTTTTAAAATAATCTATTTCTAGTATTGGCCCTTTCTAAAGAGAAATATTTACCTGAAGGACATAAAATAGTTTATCTTTATTATTTACCTATTTTTCCCTTCTATGTATATACTTGTAGATTCTTTCAATGGAACAGGGACTTGTAATTTGATAAGTCAAGTCCACCACCAATCAACAAAAGCCAGGACACCTCAAAACTTTTCCTTTGCCTGTGAAGTCTCAATTTGTGCCATAGTGCCCTCTGCTGTCCAACAAGAATACTTGCAATCCACACAATTGCACTTCTATAAACAATTTCCATCTTAAGAAGTGAAGAGTGTTATCAGAAGGAAAAGTAAACAAGCATGTATCCCAGTAGGTGATAAACAAAATTAACCTCAGCACAAAAGAACACCACAGGCAAAACATTATAAGCATACTTCAAATTGTAGATTTCTTCAGTTATCAAACAAAAGGAATATTTCACTCATCTGAAATCTTTCTGCTATATCTTCCATTTAAAATTAACCCTGAGATATACTAATACATGAGAGGTAGTCACTCTATATAAAATAATGTCTTACAATAGAAGGAAACACAGTCTTTTCCTTACTTCACTACGAAGTATAAAATCTGCTGAGCAACAACCACAGAGGGAAAGTAAACCATACACACACACACACACACACACACACACACGCAATCAGAGGGCTGTATGCCATTCTTAACAATATCCACCTCACACACACACACACACACACACGCAATCAGAGGGCTGTATGCCATTCTTAACAATATCCACCTCACACACACACACACACACACATGCAATCAGAGGGCTGTATGTCATTCTTAACAATATCCACCTCACACACACACACACACGCACGCAATCAGAGGGCTGTATGCCATTCTTAACAATAACCACCTCATACACACACACACACACACACGCAATCAGAGGGTTGTATGCCATTCTTAACAATATCCACCTCACACACACACACACACACACACACGCAATCAGAGGGCTGTATGCCATTCTTAACAATATCCACCTCACACACACACACACACACACACACACAATCAGAGGGCTGTATGCCATTCTTAACAATATCCACCTCACACACACACACACACACACGCAATCAGAGGGCTGTATGCCATTCTTAACAATATCCACCTCACACACACACACACACACACACGCAATCAGAGGGCTGTATGCCATTCTTAACAATATCCACCTCACACACACACACACGCGCGCAATCAGAGGGCTGTATGTCATTCTTAACAATATCCACCACACACACATACACACACACATAATCAGAGGGCTGTATGCCATTCTTAACAATATCCACCTCCTTTTCAGGGGCCTTTAAATTTTTCACAAAGGTTTAAAAAGCTTGAAATGTTTGATTTGCTTGTTAACTAAAATCAATACATATACATACATTTCTGGGAGCTACACACCTACCCCATGTCAGTGATAATGGCCTAGGTTCTCAGTTGCTATGAAACCTTTCAAAATTGCAAATCTTGTTTTGGAAAATAAACAGAAAAATCAAAACTTGAGCCAACGTGCCATGCTACACTGTGATACTCTTGCCAGAGTGCCATGTTTGGAAACAAAGGACTGATTATTTCAAGTTGAGAATACAGTGGGCCAGAGCCATAGACTTTAAACTGGAAGAGACTGTCTAACCCAACATGAAAATATTTTTCAAAAAGGGAGAAATGCAACATGCCTGGTGAATCTGAGTGGAGATGAATAGTAATCAACAATGTAGAAAACAAGCAATTCCACAATATGTGTCCAGGAAAAAGAAAAAACAGGAGTCTGGTTTTTTAAGCTTTGAAGCATTCAGAGGTGGACATTACAGGTGCTAATAGTCTCAAATTTACACATCCTTTTTCTAGTGTTAAGAACAGCCCTTTGAGTCTATTTTTATCCATTAACAAAGAAAAAAAATCCAGAAATAGCATCCAACATTACAGAATTATTTCTCACCCACTCCAGAAGCAATCAAGTATCATCAGACAGAGAATCAGCATGCCTGGATTTACTCCACAGGTGTGCATTACATTACACAGTGTTCCCCATCCTTTTTTTTTTTTTTTTTTCTTTACAGAATAAAACAGTGGTCATTATGTCCCAAAAAATAAATTACTTCATTTGCATTAAAAATTTATAGTTTGGCCCTGGCCGGTTGGCTCAGTGGTAGAGCGTTGGCCTGGTGTGCAGGGGACCCAGGTTCGATTCCCAGCCAGGGCACATAGGAGAAGCGCCCATTTGCTTCTCCATCCCCACCCTCCTTCCTCTCTGTCTCTCTCTTCCCCTCCCGCAGCCAAGGCTCTGGAGCAAAGATGGCCTGGGCGCTGGGGATGGCTCCTTGGCCTCTGCCCCAGGTGCTAGAGTGGCTCTGGTTGCGGCAGAGCGACGCCCCAGAGGGGCAGAGCATCGCCCCCTGGTGGGCAGAGCATCGCCCCTGGTGGGCGTGCCGGGTGGATCCTGGTCGGGCGCATGTGGGAGTCTGTCTGACTGTCTCTCCCCATTTCCAGCTTCAGAAAAATACAATATATATATATATATATATATATATATATATATAGTTTTACAACCAAGATGAAAATAGTTTAAATCTGTGAATACGTTTCCAGCTAACATGAAGAGAATGCTAGTACAAGCATAGCAATCAATGTCTATAAACGTATTTCCATCATGTGACCAGATGTGGTCCTGAAAGAGGCTTTCTGAAGTTCCCACCCATTAATCCCATTCCTTTAGGGCTTTGAGAATAAACCCACAAGTGTGAATTAGGCTTCGCTGAGAGGTAGAGCAGGGGCTCTCAGACACTGCTGTGGACCAGAATAGCCTGGAGAGTGGACACAGAAATGAGGGACTGGCCTGTGGAAAGAGGCTAGGCTCTGGGCTTATTTATTCACGTTCTCCAAGTGATTCTGCTGCACATAGATGTTGGATTGCAGAGTCCTCACTACAATGGCCCTCAACTTTTCACTGAACATTGGGGTCACACCTGGCAAGCTGTGAAAGCAAACTCTGATGCCTGCACCCACCCCCAGAGATAGCTTTCTTTGGTCTGGGGAGACCAGACATTTAACAGCCCCACAGGTAATTCTGATATGAAGCCAACTTTGAAAAGTACTCTCTTAGAGAATGGTGGCTGGGTTTTTGTAAGCGCATTTTGAAGTCAAGAAGATGGAGAGAACGAAGTCTGACTTCATCTGAAAACAGGTAAGGCTGTCAAGGAAAACAAAAGGCAATTCTTTGCAACTTTACAATCTTATCCCAGTTTAGTGTCATCTGTAAACAACCAGATATAAAGAAAGAAGACCCAGTTTTGTCTGTCCACAACTGGGCAAATCTGAAAGAGAGGTTATGATAACGACATTCAATAGTCTTTTATGAAGGGCTGGAATATGGTTTCTGAGTGTACACATTTCACTAATTTATTGAACAAGATTTACTGAGCACTTGCTATGTGCAAGCCTGGTGCTCAATACTATAGTAAGAAGAAAGCTAAACAAGACAAAAATCCTCAACATTGGGGACTTATAATCCATGAGAGTAAATAAAACACAAGCAAAAGTATCAAGTAAGTAAGTAAAACAACCACAGAAGAGATTTTAAAAATCAAGTATGATGAAAGTTTGAAATAGAAAGAGATCCCTTCACAGTAGTGATAAGTGGAAATAACTCAAATGCCCATCAACGGATGAATAGACAAACAAAATATGGTATATACAGATAATAGAATATTATTCACACTTAAAAAGAAATTAAATTCTGACTCATACAACATGGATGAACCTTACAGACATCATGTTAAGGAAAATCAGCTAGACAAAAAAGGACAAATGTATGATTCCACTTACACGAGGTAGCTAAAATAGTCAAATTCATGGAGACAGGAAGTAGAATAATGGTTGCCACGGGTTAGGGGAAGGGGAAACAGGGAGTTATTGTTTAATACAGTGGTCCCCAAACCCCAGGCCTCGGACCTGTACCAGTCTGTGGGCCATTTGGTATCAATCCACAGAGAAAGAATAAATAACTTACATTATTTCTGTTTTATTTATATTTAAGTCTGAACGATGTTTTATTTTTTAAAAATGACCAGATTCCCTCTGTTACATCCGACTAAGACTCACTCTTGACACTTGTCTCGGTCACGTGATAGATTTATCCGTCCCACCCTAAAGGCCGGTCCGTGAAAATATTTTCTCACATTAAACTGGTCCGTGGCCCAAAAAAGGTTGGGGAGCACTGGTTTAATAGGTACAGAGTTCCATTTGGGAGGATGAAAATTTTCTGGAGATAGATAGTGGTGATGGTTGCACAACAGTGTAAAGGTTCTTAATGCCACTGACCTGTAAAATGGCATTGAACTTAAAAAATAGTTCAAATAGCACCTTTTATGTTATGTATATTTTATCACAATTAAAAAATATTAAATCTGTTAAAAATGTATCTGTTGAAGGATTTGAATGAGTTTTCTCTTTTTGTTTCAGTTGCCAGGAATTTTAATACTAAAAGAAATAATTATAACAACTATGCCTTCTTCTTTTCAAAATTGTGATTTCCTATATTAATGATTATTCTAGACAGATCATTCAAAGAGAAAATGCTTCAAATCTTTTTGGTATGCAGGCAAGATTATACAAGAGATTTTTTTTTAACGTGAATATAACACAAGGGGAAATGAAGCCACTGTGGTCTCTGACCAGTAAAAACTCCACCCTTGGAATTCTAAAGATCTTTGTTCATATCTCTATGATATCACTTACTATATTTTGTGGTAATTTGCCTGTTTCTTTCTCTGTTTTCCTCAATATTCTATGTGGTGAAGGCAGGCGATGTCCTAGTCAATCCTGTGTCGCTCAAGTTTAGCAAATTCACTGGTGTCCTCAATAATTAATTAAGGAACACTATTTATTCTGAGAGTCTACATTAGATTGGTGGTTGAGAAAATAATTTTGAGGAACAGCAATCGAGGCAGATTGCTGATTAATTTCAACATCGTTCCAAAAACCAAGAGGGGAGCTTCACTGCAAGGGAAGGAGACTAGACCTGGGCTCAGCGATTCGGAGAGAGTGCACTTTGCGTCTTCAAAGCGGTTCTTACTTTCTGTGCCATCTGCTTCCACTTGCTCTTCTCTGGGTTTCTGTTTAAATTTCATGTTTCCAAAGTGCATGATGGCTCCGGCGAGTTTATAGGATCCATACTTCTCCTCAGGAAGAAAGCCCAAGATGTCCATGGCTTGCTGTAAAAAGAGAAACAGATGGCCATGTCTTCATTTGCCTAATGGCGGCAGTAAGCACCCCACCCCCGCTGTGTGTCACACTTCCCTACATTCTGTGGGCTGCTGGTACAGAAGGGAATGAGACAGCACCATAGCCCCGAGGGGTGACAGCTCTGCTCAAAGCAGTGCATAATGAGCTCTGTTGGCTTGGTCACCACCTCTACTCATTCCCTTTAAAAGAGAGTTCGGAAGGCACCAGACGTGGCTTCCTGAATTCCCAGTAGTTTCAGCGCTTGCGTGGTTGCCCTGCGTCCCCTCACTCCCTTCCAGAAGTCCATCATTACCTGGCTATGTGAGGTAAATTATTTTGCTTTTCATAGTTATGGCAAAATATAGCTCTGTATCTGATGGGTTGCTTATTTCTGGGATTCCATATGTTCTCCCAACTTTATTCCAGAGCTGATACATTTCAAAGGCTGGTGAAAGGAAGTGTTTAAGAAAAGAAAAACCTTGTCATCAAAGAACTGTATCCTAAGAAGCCACTGTACATGGTAAGACGTATATCAATTCCCATCTTCCACGCTAGGGAGGTGAAATTAGTACAATCTTTCCAGTGGTGAATTTAGAATATGTATAAAGACTATAAAAAAAAGTATAGTCTATATTTTATATTATATTATAGGCCTTACCTAGTATTTTCCCTTTTAGGAATCTAGCATAAGGTGAATCTGATATACAGAAAAAAAAATTTACTTAAAAAGATATTCACCACAAAAACAAAAACAAACAAATGAAAAACCTTGTGTCTAACAATAGGAGACTGGCTAAAAAATATCTACAGGACAAATGCCTGATAAAATATTAAGTATTCGTGTAAATGGCTATGAAGAGTTTGTAATAATACTGAAAATGCTTATGTTATAACATTAACTGAGAAAGCAAACTCTATATACCGAATACATAGGCAGTATGATTATGATCTTTTGTTTAAAAATAAAAGCTAGCAGCCCTGGCCGGTTGGCTAAGTGGTAGAGCATCGGCCTGGCGTGCAGAAGTCCCGGGTTCGATTCCCGGCCTGGGCACACAGGAGAGGCGCCCATCTGCTTCTCCACCCCTCCCCCTCTCCTTCCTCTCTGTCTCTCTCTTCCCCTCCCGCAGCTGAGGCTCCATTGGAGCAAGGATGGCCTGGGCACTGGGGATGGCTTCTTGGCCTCTGCCCCAGGCGCTGGAGTGGCTCTGGTCGCAACAGAGCGACGCCCCGGAGGGGCAGAGCATCGCCCCCTGGTGGGCGTGCCAGGTGGATCCCGGTCGGGCGCATGTGGGAGTCTGTCTGACTGTCTCTCCGTTTCCAGCTTCAGAAAAATACAAAAAAAAATAAAATAAAATAAAAAATAAAATAAAATAAAAAATAAATAAATAAAAGCTAGCAACCCTGCCTAGGGGGAAAAAAGGATAAAGACTGTAAATAAAGACATGTATAAAATCAAAAACAGTGCTTTGGTTAAAACATCTTCCTATTGTTCTATTTGTCCTGAAGTTACTATGCAAGCAAGGTGTACTTTCACAATAAACAAGTAAACTTTGGACAGAAGCAGCCTTGGAGAGCCTCCTACTCTTCGTCTCCAGGACTCTTCAGAAGAACAGAGGTCTAGGATGTTTTCTTTTGTTTCCCATTGTAGCTACCAGACTTTGCTTTAGTGACTAACAAGCCTTACGTCCGTGGCCAGCAATTCTCCAGCATCCTCCGAGTTCTCCGCAGCAACTATGCCATGACAGCAGAAGTGAAAGTCCGAAGGCTTTCCAGACACCAGGAGCAGATCTGCAGAAGGCAAACCACCAGTTCAGCAGCTTAAAGAAACCCAGGAATCTATAGAAAACAATTGACCGATATTCTCCGTTTACTCTTACAGCTTAGGGCATACTTGTAAACAAGCCAAAATACAGTCCATATTCAATACCTAAACTTCTGCAATCAATTCTTGCCCTCTATTAACTTGTCAGTCATGTGTTAATGCCTCCCCAGAGAAGATCAAGCAGGCCAAATCTGAAAGCAGATTCAACTGCCGCAGCTTGACATGATGTGAAAGAAAACAGATAATGTGTGTAGGCAAAACTTTGAAAACAGGAATTTGGCCTAGATGCATGGTTGAGGGTTGGAGAACAAAAACTACTTCATGAAATTATAAGTATAATGGCCTGAGCTTCAAAGGCTAGGAAGCAAGCAGACCGTGAGGTCAGCGCTCAGGGAACATTAGCGGTATAATCCTGTCACATCATATCCTCCCTATTAGGAGGTCGAATCTGTCCTTCTAGGAGCCCAGAAATCAGTTACGGTGTCCAGCGCTGAACCTCTGATATGTCTATAACTCCTGACATGATTCACTTAGTCGGGACACACGATGCAAGTGAAAGCCATGGCAGGCTGACAGGAGCACATCAGCTGCTGACTTGGCCAAACCACATAACCTCTTAGTGCCAAACATGTCCTCTCCAGGAAGATTTTTTGAGTTGATCTGATTTCTCTATTTATCACTCAGTGAAGTGAAGCTCTGTTATCCTAAACCCCAAATCTCAGAAAGAAAGTAGGCTACTACGTAGTTGCTCCTAGCAGCTCTAGTTGGGAACAACCCCAATGTCTATGAAGAGTTCAACTTCTGTACATGTAGACAATAGATTATTACTCAAAATAATTACGCTGAGTGAAATAAGCCAGACAGAAAAGTATATATACTCTATAAAACCATCTTATAAAATTCTAAAAAAAAAAAAATGTTGGTATTATTTTATTTTTATGAACCTAAAAGGAAATTTACTCACTGAAATCTCAAAAGATCTTGGGTATGCATACGAATCTTGTTATTGATTCTTCTGAATGTCTCTTTAATCTATATGAATTTTTCCACATATTTAAAACCTACAGTTTTACTGTATATACAGCCTAAACCATAGCAACCTATGATTATGTAATAGGATTTGCAAAATCCTCAATAAATAGTGTTATGATAGAACAAAAAAAAAAGTAACAAGTAAATTTCATCTTTAAACATTCATATAATTTGATCCTTCTCTAAACCAAGTGCAGATTAAAAAAAAATCCATCAGCTATGATTCTAAAATACTGGAGAGAAGTCTGAACCCATGATCAAATGTTGGAAGTCAACAGATGATCTTTAAAGCCATCAGTAGATGATCTAGGACCACAGATAAATCCAAGCATTGAGCCTCAGGACACTCTAAAGCCATGGGGTACGTGAAAGAGAAGAACACATCCACAAAGAAATGCTCAAGATATAAGAAAGAAACAAGTGAGAGAGGTTTACTAAAAAAAAAGCCAAGGGGAGAGATTTTCAAGGAGGCGAGACTGAGCAGTGTCAAATACTGTCACACTCTCAAAGTCAAGAATACTCTTCTGCAAGGTTCACTTGTGACTTTTCTGACGACTCTCAAATCTGTATTGATTTTCTGAGCTCTAGACCTAGATCTCCCACTTCCCCTTAGATATTTCAATGCAGATAGCCATAAGTAGTTCAAGTGGTTCCTTATGTCAGTGAATGTCAGCACCCAACCCAAGCCAGACACCTGAGCGCCATGACATCTCTACCGTAGGTAGAGAAAAATATTATGGCGGGAAGTAAAGGTACAGCAGTAACATAGTCCTTTCCCTCAAGGGTCCTGAGGGATCATACAACCAAACAGTGTGGGAAATGCTGTGTGTTTGGTGGGGGGGGGGGGGTGTCTTTCATTTGGCAGACTCATTCAAAACAAAATTTACTTTTCAAGATTACTTTGCCAAGAATTACCTTTTAGATTATTCAAATTGTGACTTTTATATACTTTTTGTTTTAGTCTCATATTTATGTCATTTTTGATCATTTTCATCTCTATCATAAGAATCAAAGGTGCTATAATTGATATTGTATACTTTACGTTAAATACAGGAGAATGGCAGACTAGAAAGGCTTACCACTTGCTCAGCATCAGTTAATGATAAATTGGTCTGAGAACATAGTCTGTAGTATTTCCGTTAGACCACGCCACCCACTTACTTAAAGTTGTGAGTAGTGTGAACTTTGGTTCCGGGTCTTGTTAAACAGAATAGGACCCGTTTGTGCTGGTCTACATTACAAATCCCCCCTTTTTGTGGTTTATTCCTTAATCTTGGGGAAGGGAAACAACTGCTGTAGCTACTGCTCACTGATAAGGAGACAAAGTAAATCAGGAAAAATGCAAAACAGCATAAGAAAGTAGAATTCTAGAGCGATACAAGCAAATATTACAACCAGGGAAGTAAAACACTTATTTAAACCAAAACAATAGCAACTATAATAAGAATTTAGGTTTACATAGCCCTTGTTTGGACTCTTGGGCAGAAGCAATTTAGTATACTTTCAAGATGACCTTCTCTTCCTGGCCAAGTGAAGTCTGAGCTGTTCTGCATCCTCTGAAAGTAATTTAAGAGTAGTCAGGTTACAAGTGCAATCAGGGGCTGAAAAGTCAGTATTGGGTTTCCAGGCCCATCCAGTGTTAGGACGATGGGATCCTCCTCCTTCCTTTTAAGAGAGTGCACCCTGATTTGGAAATTGTAAAGGGGGTGAGGGCTCCTGGCTAAGCATGGATAACCAGAAGGATTTCATAGGGTCCATTTCATTTGGGTTACCAAGCCTTGAGGAGGACCCAATCTCCTGGGCTTACACAATGCAGGGGAACATCTGGAGGAGACATTACCGGGCATACTTATACAGGAAAGATAAGGCGGTGCCTAGAGGCTGTATACATTTTATGGTATCTAATTCTTCTGCAATATGATCATTTTCAAGATAGCAGTAATAGTCTTAAGAAAGGGTCTCCATATAACATTTCATAGGGGTTCGATTGGAGCTTGTTTCTAAGGGGCAACTCTCAACCTATATAGGGCAACCGGTAGGACCCGATCCAGTGCGGACAGCTGTAGCGCGCCTCTTACGTACCACAGACTTTACACCTTGGCAAGGCCAGTGTCTGCCTGGAGCCCACAGGGGAACCGTCTGAGGCTCTCTTTCCCCTTTGCATCGACCGTCATTTCTTTTCTAGGGAAATAACTTTTCTTCTTTTACACACGTCATCATTTCCTCCTCTTTTATGTTCTGACCAACGAACACCTATTCCTGTTTTAGCTCCAGGTTGCTTTTCTTCTCTTCCTTCTCTTCCAGCCAGTCCTTCACCTCTTCCTGCACTTTCTCTTTCTCTTCCTTTACCTCTGATTATCACCTTCCCTTATCACCAAACTACTGTCCGTTTGCTGCTTCCCCTGCCATGTGTCTGCTTTCTCCTCCTTCACCTCAGGCCCACCCTCCACGTCCTGCGCTACCTGCGGACCACCCAGCACACCTTCTTCCATCTCCCCTGGTCCGTAGCTTCTCGCTTCATAATCACTAGACCCATTCGCATTTCCTCTGCCCTCTGTCCACTTCCCTCTTCTCTGTCCCCTGTCTTCTCCATTCCTGTCAGTCTGTCCCAGTGGTTTTCAACCTTTTCACACTTGGTGACCAGTGATCTAGCCGACCTGAAACAGAAACATGCAACTAATAAAGTTTTATCTTACAGCGCAGAACAGTGCCACATGGTACAAAGTGGTCCTTGATTTTTTTAACTCCACATGTACGATGCATTGAATACTACGTAAGCTTGTCCGAATGCTTGTTGTCTATTGCGCATGATTTGTAAATGCTCTGCATGGTGCAAACGGTTGTTTAAACAAGCCTACAATTTCCAAAGATAGCTAAGACAACTTCAATAGTATTTCCATCAATGATACAGGCTGATAAGTGGCAATCCCTCTGAGCATAAGCAAATTCAACTAAGATCATTGGATCTATGATTTTCACAATATCGGGTGGTTAACTCTTCTGTGGACCAGCATGGAATTTCTAGCAGACAGGCTCCAGTCTGCAGACACGGGTCTATTGCCTGCCACCCCCTGCATCCCTGCTATGCCCCGACTCCCTCCCTACCTGAGGAGAGACTCAGCCACGGCCCCTCCACTCTATTCTGGAGACCGCCTCCCGATGTCCCTTCATTTTCAGCAGCGAAACCCATCAGCGTAAGACCCTTGGCCTCCACATCTGGTAAGCTGATTTGTGGAAAGTTCCTTCTCTATCTTTCAAGGGGATTAGGACATGCTCCTCTCCAGTGTCCCTCCTGTGTACAATATGCACATCATGTGTGTGTGTTGTGGGGTCTTACCCATGGTTGGTGTGAGCGCCTCACTGGGTCTTGACTGGTTGCAGTTAAGTGCTGGGGGAGCAGAGCAGTTTGCTGTCTCCTGGCAAGTGGTAAGCCTTGGACACCTTCGCAAAGAAAGTGGATAAGGTCTCTGTTTGGGGCCCCTTTATAAAGTCCCGTCATCAGACACATGCCACTTGTTTCTGCTGAGAGCAGGGCTGGTATGGGGCAGGCAGATCCCAGTGGCTGCTGCAGGCTTACATATGGAGCTCGGGGCTTGCTGCCATCTGGGCTCAGCCTCAGGCTGGTCTTGGAGACACCAAAGCTATGGTAGGAACCCTGGGCAGAGGCTGAGGCAGGGGCGCCTGGCCCTGGAGCTCTCCACGCTGGCCACTGCCTGCTGTGTCTCCACCTGGTGGGCTTCTCAAAGCCTTGTCCTCTGAGCCCTGCCTTCCGTCACTCCTGAAGGAATAAACTGCTGCCCTGGAACAAGGCCCTCTCCGGGGTTACCTGTTCCTTCACTAGCCCCAGCTCCTCCTCGGTGGAGGCTGCCAGAGTGCACCGGTGAGGAGATTCCCCATCTTTTTAGGAACATCTCAGTAGAATGAAGCAATTCTCCTAGGTTAAACTTGGGATTTGTCTCAACACATATAATATTTGCCCTGCCTGAGGCAAAGTATCCTTGGGCCAAATTGAATACCCTGGGCAGACCAGGCTGTTCCTTTCTGACTATACGGCCAGGAAGAGTACAGGGCTGCCCCGTGGCCATGGGAGGGCTGCTGGTGGAAGCCCCAGCATTATCCACAGGAGCCCCTCCTTCAGCAGAAGAGGAATCACGGAAGGAGTCAGAGGCACAAAATGAAGATCATCATTTGGCTCCGACTCAGACAAGTCAGGGTTTTTTAAATTTCCCTGGGGGGGACAGGGGGGTCTTTCTTCCGAACCATAATTTTGGCTAAAGGACCCATTTTGGGACCATTTCTCACCTGACTCTGATATTGGGGCCAAGCAGTATTAAAAAAATCATTTTGCTAAATATTGACCAATTTTGAAGAATACATCCCAAAGAATTGCAGCCAGATATAACATTCCCTACAACTTCAGTTATAAATCTGATTATAATGCAACTTACAAAGAAATTTGCTTTTTTTCTGTTACATATAATATTTAACATTTTCAGATAACAACTAGAATTATTTCTTTATTTGACAAAACTTCCCATGTGATTTTAATCCTGTTAGTTTAAAATGTCTCTTTTATAAGGAGAGAACAAATCTTTGAGGCATTCCAGGATAACCCAAAGCCATTTCCAGGTTAAGAAAAAGTCTCCTTTTAAAATTTGAACCCTGTGAAGTTTATCAAACACACTTGACTAAAATGATCATATATCACTATGATTTGTTTACCCAAAATGACAATAAAATATAAGTTATTAATCCTTAGTAAAACTTTAGTTCTTAGGCTGAAGTGACCAGGCTAATGACTTCCCACTTTGAAGCCAATTAGTGTGCGGCTCCAGTGCCATCCAAAACAAAGACACACA
Organism: Saccopteryx bilineata; assembly: GCF_036850765.1. Lineage (NCBI taxonomy): Eukaryota > Metazoa > Chordata > Mammalia > Chiroptera > Emballonuridae > Saccopteryx > Saccopteryx bilineata. The sequence goes on from NC_089497.1 coordinate 37,417,166, forward strand.
AAACAAGACGGATACACATACAATACTATAGACTGAACACTCTTCCAGACAAAGAAGTCCAAGACACAAGGACTCCAACCTGACCTTTGAGGACCTTCGCAGTTGGAACCTTGCTTCCAATTGTGTCTCTAGGGTGGGTCTAGAACCCACAATACTAGACCTGGGACTCTAACCCAAGCCTGGGGAGGGGTGGGGTGGGACTGAAATGCACAATTAAAGAGACTTTCAGATAATTTGGAGACTAACACATTTTAATGAGGTCACTCCCCCAATGTAATCTGATCCAGGAGATGTTTCTTTCCTCAAACGGGGTGGAGGAAGCAGAAACCCAGCAGCCCAGCCCCTAGACAGACTGGTTAAGGTGGCCACAGAGTGAGAATCTGGCAAGGGACCCCATCCCCCACCCCGGGGGGCTGGTGCCACAGGCAGGCAGTCACAAGGACGATGTCCCTTGGTGGTTACTAAGGACTGTTACCAAGCATGGGCTCATTGCCCCACGCACACAGAAGCAAATACTATGGCACCAGTTTTTGAGAAAAGAAAAGAGCGTTATTTGCAAGTCAGTTAGTAAAAAGAGAGGAGTCAAGGTTCAAATCTTGATAATCCAGGTTTCGAGGTGCATTTTAAGGGGTGGCGGTTTAAGGGTGCACAAGTGTTACTTATGAATGATATAATGTGTGGTTCCGGGTCTTGGTACATAGGCCAGGGTCAGTTTGAGCTGGTCTACAGCAGCGAGGCGGAATGGTGAGCCCACGTGCAATACAGGCACTTCTCCCTCAGCATCTCCCTTCTCCAGTTGCAGTCCTTCCAGAAGTCATAGGAATACCTAACGGAGCTTTCTTCTATTTCTTTACAGCCGGAGGTATGGCTGCTTCACTGGCCTACGCATGCGCTGGGACAGCTGCGCTCAGAACGAAGCGCGGGCTCCAAGAATCGTCCGCAAAGACTAAGCTCACACGCGTCTGAGAAACGCGGGGAGGCCGTAGCTGAAATGTCATCCCCACCAGGCTTTAAGCAGTTTTATTTTCAGGGAGCAATGAATTAATAATTAGGTTGAGGATTGAGGTTATCTCAAAGGAGTATCATGTAAACAGGAATTCTTTTATTTAATTAATTTTATTTCTACCAAGAGAAATGGTCTTGAGAGAATGAAAAAATAAAATAAAATAAAAATACATGCATTTTCATGAGACACTATTAGGACCAGAGAGACTGTCCAGGCCAGTAAGGACCCGCAGAGAAGACTATGGGCCTGTGAGGGAAAGGAGCTTGTCAGGAGTGTGTGTGTGTGTGTGTGGGGGGGGGGGGGGGGGGTAGAGTAGAGAAGAGGGATGAGAAGACGCTAAGAAAGGCCGATTGCTTCACAATTTCAAAAACTGCAAGTATCAACCTTTGTGCAGGCTCATTTCTAGAGCCTTCTCTCCAGTAGGAGATGCAAAGGGTCCTTTCTTTAAAAGCAAATATTTTATCATTAAGCTTTACTTTCCGCATGGCTGAATGTTCTCCAAGATTTTGCTGTATTCACTGTAAAAAGAAGCAAAGCCGACATCGGGCTAAAAACCTGTTAGAAAGCAAATAAAATTCTGTAGCTGGTGCCCCTGTGCATGTCACCCCCCATCGCTGCTCCTCGTGTGCAGACGCAGCTGACGGGACTCCACCCACCTCCAGAGAGAATATTCGCGTGGCGCACAGTGCGAATAGCATTCCCCGAAGTTAGACTGGGCGCCATCTGCACGACCAACACTTCTCGTGCCTCACCAATGACCGGCGGGGAGAAAGGGAGTCAAGATACACCTCACAAGTTCAAGAGAGACCTCACAAGTAAAAGGGATGCAACTGAATACGCTCCAGGATAGGTGGTCCAGATGCCAACGATGTCGTTCCCGGAGGCAGGCAGGCCACCAGCAGACAGGCTCAAGTGCACCTCTCGGCAGGTTGCCGGCAACACAAGCACCAGGCTAAGTGTCAGGGTTCCAAGAAGCAAGGGCGCGCTTCCTGGCCTCTCCTCTTGAAGTTCACATACCAGTTGAATAGCAAAAACAGGTACAATAAATACACAGGAAAAAAAAAGTCAAAGAAAAGAAGAGAAAAGGGGAGATGTATGTAGGACCAAGCGTAAGAACTACAAACTGTCAGGGAGCCATATCCGAGGGGACTGAGCAAGTGGGTTTAGCCAGGCCTGGAGTTGAGGTCAGCCTTAACTGAAAGCAAAGGAAAGAAGGGATATTCCAAGCAACGATGTGGAGACCAGGTGGGGGCTGGCTCTGGGGTGAGTCATGACCCCATTTCCTAGGCTTCCTCACTGGGTGGCCCGCCTCTCGGCTGGGGTTTTTTGTACCTGATTCTTTTCTAGTAAGCAAGTGCTCCTAGTTTAGAAAATTTGGACATAATTCTCGCTTTGCTAAGGTGTGCCTTCTTGTACCCATCCTTAGGACTCTCAGAAGCTCTTCTTTGCCAAACATGAACAGAAAGAGTTCCAAATTTAAAAATGTCCCAGAGGACAATTTGTGCCAAAAACAGGTAAACGGACGATCCCTAATTCAGGCCAGCAGATGGCAGTCTTCGTGCAGTAATCAACCCAACAGCCCCCAAAGACTCCACAAGATAAATGAATTCAGGGTAAGTATACGATTTCCACAGCAGCCCAGAGTCTTCAGCGAGTTCTGTTAGTAAACAGAGATATTCCGAAAAGGATCTTGCAATCACTGCTGGTACCCACGTTGGACCCCAGGTGTCAGATGTCCTGCACAGCGCAGACATTTGTGTCAAGAGTATTAGATTTGCAACTGTTAATCAAAGGAAGTCCAAAAACAAATAAACAAACAAGAACCTGTTCCAAGTTTAGGTGGAAGGATGGTGGAAAGAAGAATACTTTCATATCATTAATTACACCCAGGGCGAAAATAATCGTCCAGTTTACAGAGCTTCCCCCATCTGGTCAGGCCATTTAGAAGTTAAAGACCATGTAGTCAAAACACCAGCAAATTTCTGCCAGATTTAATCTAAGCATGATGGGCTGAGGAATTGTTTCCCATCAATTTGCTCACCTGGATCTTCCATCTCATCACACATCTACTCCTGTGGGAGCACTGTTCTCCTCAACAGCTTACATCATATGAATCTTTTGAAATCCAATCAGCTTGTCATTCTTCCCTTCCAATTGACTCCCCAGAGCACTCGCTGCCCTGGCCTACAAGATACTGTGTGGCCTGCCCCCTACATTACCCTCTCCACTTCACCATCCACAATGGTCATTTTTCTAGCCTAAAATTACACCAAATGTATTCTACCTCAGGGCCTTTGCATTTACTGTTGCCTCATCTTGGCACTTTATTCTTGAAAATCTTTGCCTACTGCCTGACCAGGTGGTGGTGCAATGGATAGAGCATTGACCTGGGACACTGAGGACCAGGTTAAAAACCCCGAGGTCCCTGCCTTAAGCACAGGCTCATCGGCTTAAGTGCAGGCTCACCAGCTTGAGCACAGGGTTGCTGGCTTGAGCTTAGGATCATAGACATAACCCTGTGGTCACTGGCTTGAGCCCAAAGATCACTGGCTTGAAGCCCAAAGGTTGCTGGCTTGAAACCCTAAGGTTGCTGGTTTGAGCAAGGGGTCGGCTGGAGCCCCCTAGTCACGACATTTATGAGAAGCAATCAATGAACAACAAAAGTGCTTCAACTATGAGTTGATGCTTCTCATCTCTCTCCCTTTCTGTCTGCCTCTCTCTCTCTCTCTCTCTCTCTCTCCCCCTCTGTCTCTCTCTCTCTCTCTCACTACTTCTTCCTCACTCATTCAGGTATCTGGAAAAATATTGCCTTCTCAGAGAGATTGTGCCTAACTCTCTATTTTAGATATAACCACCCTCCATCCTACCGAATTCCAGATTACACTATCCTTTCATCTATTTTATTTTTCTTTGTAGATCTCCCATTCTCTGAAATTACTTGTTACCTGTCTTCCATACTAGATTGTAAGCTTGTGAGGGCAGGAACCTGTCTGTCTCATTTACTTTTCTGTCTCCCTTGCTTAAAAAAGTAGTGCCTGATGCACCCACTTCAGTTTCACAATAAATATTTGTTGAAGGAATACATGAAATTTATTCTTTTACCCCACAAGTTGCTTTACTCTTTCTGCTCATGGCATTACCTTTTATCTTAGTCAAGTTACAAAACTTGGGCATATTTTTGACTCATCACTACCCTTCATCTTTACCTTCAATCACTGCTAAGACCTTTCCACGCTCACACACCCTCCCAACGACCTAAGAGGTTAGAAACCATCAGAATAAAATCTCCACTATACCTCTAAGCAAATCCTTTCCCCAGTTCACCTGTCTCTCTGTTCTCGCCTTGCCTTATCCCTGACATTGTATATAAACTGTTCCTCCAGAAATATTCTTCACTATTACTCTGATTAATTCTTTTTTTTTAAGAGAGAGAGAGAGAAGAAGAAGCAGGGGTGTAGGGTAGATGAGAAGCATCAATTCATAATTGCTTTCACTTTTTTTACTTCTTTATTGATTGTTCCTCAGACATGCCTTGACCAGGGGGCTCCAGCCAAGCCTTGGTCAAGCCAGCCACCTTGGGCTCAAGCCAGCAACTTTGGGCTTCAAGCCAATGACCTTTGGGCTTAAGCCAGAGACCTTGGGATCATGTTGATAATCCTGCATCCAAGCCAGCAATCCTGCGCTCAGGCTAGTGATCTTATGCTCTCGTCAGGAAATTCGGGGTTTTGAACCAGGGCCCTCAGAGTCCTGGGCCAATGCTCAATCCACTGTGTCACCCTGGCCAAACTCCTTCTTATTCTTCATATCCCAACCCAAATCTTTTCTTCTTTATAAAACTCCCATTGACCACTATACACCATGGTAAAGTCTCCTACCTCTCACCTTTTGTCTATAACATGCGTGCAGTTTTAATTACTTAAGGCCATAAATTATCTAGGGCTTTTTACACACACACACACACACACACACACACACATTCACACACACACACACACACACATTCACCCACATTCATTTAATTTTCTGTGCATCCTACCCGACTCCGAACACTATCAAATTTTTTTAAAAAGTTACTATTTACTTCTCTAACTATATAAAGTTACAGAACATAAGTTTTATAATTGGTTCAATTCTCTAAATTTTGGGATGAATAAACTTAGTTCTAAAGAGGCTAAGAGATTTATAAATAGTACTTTGCCAAGTCTCATAATCTGACTTTTGCCTCTACTTTTAGAATGACCCTCAGCTCCAGAATAATAATACATTTACCACGAAGTTCTTTTTTTCCAGACAGAATCTGATAGAATATATGGTAGTTCCTCTCTCCAGGCTGCTGAAAAACCACCCGGGACTTTTCAAGCCAATCTGCATGATAAGAAATAGATAAAGACACATATTTAGGTGTCTTGCGACACATAGAAGAAAAGTGGTCAGACGGCGACAGCGTGATGGTCACTTACAGATGTCGATGTCTACAGACGACAGCTCGCCGCTGGCGCGGAAGTGCATCCTGATGAATTTGCCCTAGGGGGACAGAGAACACAGTCTCCCAATGAAACGTCCTGAACAGCTGCAATGGCTTCATCAGACATATTACTCACAGAGAGACTATCTTCCATAAAAGTTAAAAGAAAAAAAAAAGGCAACATGGTTCTGAGATGGCATGAGTCAATGTCGGGAGGCAACTGGAACAATAACCAGGACCAGCAGCGGTCCTGGGTTCAATCTCAGATCTGCTGAGTGCTAGCTGTGTGTTCTTATGTGCATTACTGAATCTCTTTGGGACTCAGTGTTCTTATACAAAAACAAGAAAAATAATATCTGCTTGCCTTCGCACATTCTTTCATTTACTCAACAAACATTCCTTGAGCATCTACTATGATCTAGGCAACTTGCTCGGCACTGGCCATACCACGTTAGAAAAACAGATGTGGTCCCTACTCCTCTAAATTCTAGGTGAAAGCAGCTGATGCAAGAACTCTAGTAGGAATATTTGGCATGTCTTAAATCAAAAGAAAAGCCAGTTGTGCTGGAGTTTTGTGAGAAAAGGGGGCAAAAAAAAAACAAACAAAACCCAGAGTCTGAGAGGCAGACAGGCACTGGGCACCATATCATGGAGACCAAGCGGGCCCTGGAAGGAGCAGGGTTCTAGCTGGTGAGACACGGAAAGCTTTAAGCAGAGGAGTGACATGATCTGTGTTTGAAAACGTCAGTTTGGCAAAAATAATAGATGGGGCTCACTTCCTTCCTTCTCAATGAAAAGCTATGGACAGGATCTAGAGCGTGAGAAAGGCTGACAGGAGGTGACAGAGTCTGCGTTGGAAGGTCAAATGCAGCCAAGGAGGCAGGCCAGTGGCAGCAAGAGACTACGGGGTGACAATGTTGGTGCTGGGCTGGGCCAGCATGGTGGAGGGCTGATGTACAAGGAAGGAGTCAGGGCAGCACAGCAGCTGGGGAAGGGGAGGCTATGGCTGCCTGCGGGGAGGTTGAGCTGGTAAGTTTAAAAACTATAGGGGCGGCCCTGGCCAGTTGGCTCAGTGGTAGGGCATCAGCCTGGCATGCAGGAGTCCCGGGTTCGATTCCCGCCAGGGCACACAGGAGAAGCGCCCATCTGCTTCTCCCCCCCTCCCCCTCTCCCTCTTCTCTGTCTCTCTCTTCCCCCCCCCCCCCAGCCAAGGCTCCATTGGAGCAAAGTTGGCCCGGGCGCTGAGGATGGCTCTGTGGCCTCTGCCTCAGGTACTAGAATGGCTCTGGTTGCAACAGAGCAACGCCCCGGGTGGGCAGAGCATCATCCCCTGGTGTGCGTGCCGGGTGGATCCCGGTCAGGCATCCCCTTTTCCAACTTCAGAAAAAAAAAAGCTATAGGGAAATTGGAGCCACTCACACATACATATACAATGCACATATATGCTTGTGTACATTTATACACACATATATGCACATACACATAAATTAATTGAAAATTTTTAACCTGGATGTATAAATTTTTTGAACCCCTTTTTCTCTCTTCCCTTCTCCCACTTTCCTCTCTTCCTTGCATTCATCTATCTATGCTTATTTCTTTCTCTATTTCTCTTTCCAACCTTCCAACCTTTCTCTTGTTCTTTTCCATTGCTTTCCCCCCCCCTCTTATTTCCTTCTCTCTGCTTGATAGTCTTTCCTTTCTTCCTTCTTTCTCTGTCTTTCCTTTGTTTTACTCTTCCCTCTTCCCTTTCTTTTCTCTCTCCCTCTCTTTCTTTTTCCTCTCATTTCCTCCCAGCCTTCTTCCCTATTTCAGCAGAAAATTTAGTTAGAAATTCACATTCTAACAAATCCCGGATCTAGCAGTTGTTTGATGGACCAGTGTTAGCACCTGCTATGCCGCCAGACATCGCAAGGAGATGGAAGGCCTCAGGTGGAAACCAGCCCAAACAGCAGGCAGCCATTATTTAATTATGCCCAGAGACTCACACAGGAAGCCTTCTGCAAATTTCCTTGTAAATTATATAGTTGCTCCCTGCCACACATTCTTGGCATAAAATGGATTTGTGGAATGAGTGCTTGAAACCCAAACCCTTCCTCTATTATGGGACTGCTAGTTTTCAACAGCTACTGAAAAATAATCCACAATGAAAAATACATGTAGGGGTAGAAGTGGCCACAGGCAGGATGAGAAATAATAATTTTAGTGATTTAGAAAGTACTTATATTGATTTGTTATTTTTTTAAAAAGTATAAGAAATGATGAAGGAGAAAGTACTTTTAAATCTGTAAAATATAATAAAATATAACTCATTATTAGAATTAGCTGGATAAGCTTCCCTACTGAGAATGGAAAGGAATATGAAATTATTAAGATAAATATTTTCTCCCTGAAATTGGAAAAATAGGAGAAGCTTCTCTGGTACATATTTTTATGTAGTTTTCATTGTCTTAATGATAATGCTGGTTAAAGTTTCTCAAGGAACCTAATATTATAAACTGTAATCAAAGATCCTCGTTGATGCGTTAGAAATATTTTCATACCTGTTATGTGCTCAGACATGAATGTTACCACTTGCATAAAAATGAAAGATTCTTCTGTTCTGCCCAATCATGTTACTTACAAAACGAGAGGAGTTGTCATTTCTCAGGGTTTTGGCATTTCCAAATGCTTCCAAGATAGGATTTGCTTGCTTGATTTGATCTTCTAAAATCCCCTAAGAAACAGGTAAGAGAAGTACAACTGATGAACTTCTCTGCCCTTTTTGAGAAGAATTCTGTAACGTAGCGAGCCCTCCATTCCCAGGTCAAGCCCCACTCTTGCCTGATAACCAGTAGTCAGAGCTGCTTTCAGATGTAGTGACGAAATGTTATTTTGGAAAGGGAACTCAGAAAAAAGATGGAGGAGAGACCGGCAATATAAAATGCCCCTGTGAATACATGTGGGAGCTCATTTATTCACAGTGCTTCTCTTTGGGTTGGTATTGTTTTGAGTAGGAAAAGCAAATGGATATTTTGCAGAATAAACAACAAATACCATAGCCTGTTTTTAAACTTCATTCCATATGTTTCCTCCCCATTGTTAATCTTCCTCACTCCCATTTAATCCTCGCACCTAAAATTTTATTCCAAGATGACACAGCCAACCCTTAGCGTTATTAAATCATATTTTTCTTTGCTAGAATTCATAAATAATCTAGAAGTCCAGGTCAAGCAAAGACTTGTAATGGTATTGATATTGAGTTTGAATCATGTGTGCTCAGATCAATGGGCCAAAGCAGATAATCTACAGAGTGAGTCTGAATGACCACTCAGCATCCAAACTGCAATGGCTTTTCTTTCACTCAGTTTCAAAGACATATGTTATGGGAAGAATTGTATACTATATGGTATTCAAGAATTTATAGAATTACAAATACTATATCCCTAGTAAAGTATTATGGGTACACTGTCCTTTAAGTAAATGAAAGGGCTATATGAGCAAAGATTTTTATAAAAGTATTATGTACTATTATAGTATTATGTATTATCATAAGGCTCCATGGCTAGACCAAACAAACAGATGCATACCAGACAACCTAAAAAGCATGCAAAAATAAAGTGACATGTGATAGAGTTCAGTGATACCCAAAGAAATCGCTCAGATTCAGGAAGTTGATGGTTGTAAAAGAATGAAAACTAGTACAAGTATGTGGTTCCTCAAAAACTTAAAAATAGAACTACCATATGACCCAGCCATCCCTCTACGGGGTAATTACCCCAAAACTCGAAAACATTGGCCTGTAAAGCCACATGCATTTCCCATGTTTATTGTAGCATTATTCACAGTGGCCAAGACATGGATACAACCAAAGTGCCCTTTGATAGAGGATTAGATAAAGAAGATGTGGTACATATATACAATGAATTACTACTCAGCCATAAGAAAGATGACATATTGCCATTTACAACATGAGTGGACCTTGAGAACTATATTATACTGAATGAAATAAGTAAATCAGAAAAATTATGATTTCCCACATAGGTGGAATATAAAACTTAGTTTCATGGACATAGATAAAAGCAAAATGCTTACTGGGGGAAGGAGATGTGCAGAAGGGAGTTGGGGAAAGGCAGTAAAGAGGGACAAATATATGGTGACGAAAAATGTTTGACTCTGGGTGAAGCGTATACAACATAATCAACAGTTCAAATGTTACAGAAATGTTTACCTGAAATTTATGTACTCTTATTGATCAATGTTACCTTGTTAAATTTAGTTTTCTAAATAAAATTTTTAAAGAAAGAAAATAAATGACTGGATAAAGATGTGGTACATATATACTATGGAATACTACTCAGCCATAAGAAATGATGACATCGGATCATTTACAAGAACATGGATGGATCTTGATAACATTATACAAAATAAAATAAGTAAATCAGAAAAAACTAAGAACTGCATGATTCCATACATTGGTGGGACATAAAAACAAGACTAAGAGACATGGACAAGAGTGTGGTGGTTATTTGGGGGGGGGGGATAGAGGAGAGGGGAGGGGCACAAAGAAAACCAGATAGAAGGTAACAGAAGACAATTTGACTTTGAGTGATGCGAATGCAACATAATTAAATGTCAAAATAACCTGGAGATAGTTTCTCTGAACCTGATTTATTAATGTCACCCCATTAAAATTAATAAAAAGATAAAATAAAATAAATTTAAAAAAAGAAAATAGAAAATTGAACCAGACTTATTTTACTTCTCACTTTGCAAAAACAGCAAATAACCAGTATCAAATTTAAAGAGAAAAATAACAATATCACATAGAAACATTTGAGGTTCTAACAGCTTATAACTCATTAATTCTGAGTTCCACTTAGCATTATCTAATTTTGTTTTGCGTATTGTCTCTCGTGGTCTAGTTATCCTCAAATTATTATGAAGCCCATCAACCTGTTAATGAAGCTAAACAAAGTAAGTAAAATTAAAAATCAGCAAGGACACAGATAATTAAATAGAGATGGTAAATGTTTTCAGAACCTAGAATGTGATTAGGTTGATGGGATATCTATCAGGTGTTTGAGATTTGATCCAAATGTTAGTGATAAAGGAAGCAGCCCTCTATTGGCATTTATCTATGGGAGTCTGACAGCTCACTATAAAGAAATTCAGAAATATCAAAAGTGGCCATTTAAGGCACTAGCCTTTAAGAAATGTAGTTTGGATATTAAGTGCCTAAATTTCAGTGTGTTCAGTCATCAAAGAGTTGGCTGGTAAATGCTCTTGAAGCAGATCTTAAATAAATTATATAATTCCATGTTTTTGGATTATTGGTTTAAAGCCATTGGTGATTCTCTCAAGAGGCAAAGAAAGGCCCTGGCTGGTTGGCTCAGCAGTAGAGCGTCGGCCTGGCATGCGGGGGACCCGGGTTCGATTCCCGGCCAGGGCACATAGGAGAAGCACCCATTTGCTTCTCCACCCCCACCCCCTCCTTCCTCTCTGTCTCTCTCTTCCCCTCCTGCAGCCAAAGCTCCATTGGAGCAAAGATGGCCTGGGCGCTGGGGATGGCTCCTTGGCCTCTGCCCCAGGCACTAGAGTGGCTCTGGTCGCGGCAGAGAGACCCCCTGAAGGGGCAGAGCATCGCCGAGCGACCCTCCAGAGGGGAAGAGCATCGCCCCCTGGTGGGCAGAGCATCGCTTCCGGTCGGGCGCATGCAGGAGTCTGTCTGACTGTCTCTCCCCGTTTCCAGCTTCAGAAAAATACAAAAAAAAAAGAGGCAAAGAAAAAATAGGAAAAAAAGACTTTTTAATCATTTTTTAATTGTTCTATGGCTCTTTCCATCTCCTTTTCCCCTATAAGTGGTCAGGACACAGCTTCCGTGATCAGCAGATAGGTCCACCTCACCTTTTCTGCCAAGGTATGTGAACACTTACCGGCTTTTCCCTAGATTCACCCATGGTTGCTATACTGGCAAAATACTGGATAATATGTTTGGTGTTCACAGTCTTTCCAGCACCAGATTCTCCTCTACAATTAGAAATCGATGACACAGTTAACCAGTTCAGATTACAAATGCAGTGAAAGTTGAATAATGTCAACTATATAGGCTAAGGCAGGAAGGGAAACATTTATGGAAAAGCGGAACTTGAGAGGGAATTTGAAGGAGATGCAGATGGCTAACTGGATGGAAGAAGGGCCAGGACAGCTCATGCTGGTAAAACAGCACTAGCAAAAATCTGGAAAGATCAAAGGCGTTTATAAAAATGAGACCCCTATTCCTCGTGGTCCTGTTAACAAAAAGCTAACGAGTACTTCTACTAATTAGAGATAGGTCTACTCATTACGAGCTGTTAAAAAGATTTGCATATACTGAGGCTACCACATGGCCAGGTCCGAACACTTTCCTCCGAAGAAGGCCTACCAATGATTTCACCAAGCAGTTGGACTTTAGACTTCCCTTTTACCATTGGAACCAGCTCACTTTGCTTTATGCGGAAAACCCAGTGGTAAATTTAACAGCCTCACCACCCAAAGTGTCATAGGACCCAGGCCTGCCTTTCCCCATTTTAAACTCCCCCAAATAGTCTAGCCTCTCTGCAAAAGGCTAAACTCTCACTGCCCCTTCAGCTCTAAGATTCTGAGATGCAGTATCTTTCTCGGCATGGCTGGAGCCAGCGGAGAGCTCAACATAGGAGGCGCATCAGGACTGCACAGGAAGACCAGCAATGCTGCTTGAGTCTCAGCCTCTCCCTTCAGCCACCACGCTAACCGTTCACTTGGCCGGTCAATGCTCTTCCCATCAAAACGAACAAACACTGTGGTATCATTGAATGCTTTCCTTCCTTCCTCTTCACCCCCTTTTCTTTTCCCTCCAAGGCTCACCATCTTTTAGTTCCTACTGCTTCGTATACCTTGGCGTGCCCCAGTCCAGCTGCCAGGACAGCATGTTATATGTTCCATGGTCATAAATCCCCATTGGATTTTCAGTCTCTCTGCCTGATTAGCCAGTGAGAAGACCTTTGGAAATGACTATTTGGACAGGGGAGCTCTCTCCATCAAGAAAATGATTAAACCCAACTTGTGCACTATGGGTTTTAAGGGTTCCCTAAAATGATGGAGGCAGCCTGGCTGGCAACATATTTGGAGTAAAATCCTGAGTACCTTACTCTTTCCCAGAACAGAATCTGTATCTGAAGAGCAAACAATTCATAGACTGCGAACTTGTGTTTTATTCCTAGTGGATTGTGGGTGTCTGTTTCCACTGAAACTCTCACTGCTGGCCAAGAGGAATAAACAAGGCAAACACTTACGTGAAGACCACAGACTGATTCTCTCGGTCTACGAAAGAGAAGAAAATGTCAGAACATCCTTCTGCCAGAGTTTCTATGTATTGGCATAAACTTATTCAAAATTTCCTTGGTTGCAGTTTGAAGTCAGATACAAGGAAAGGGATTTGCTCTGTATATGGTTAGGGGGGAAAATACCATTTAAATAGTACAGAGTAAAACAGATCATCTCCCCTGTCCATGTGTACGCCAGCCATAAGATCATACAGATTCTCGACCTATTTTCTCGCTCCAAATACAAATGACCACTGGCTAATGGTTGACATTTTTGTCATTTTAAGCCTTTTAAGAAGCATGGTGTAATAATAGCTACAGAAAAACGTCTTTATGCCAGAAGCCCTAGCAGGTGCCTTCTATAATGAAAGAGGTCATCCACAGGGGGCTCTCTCTGGGCCAGCCCCTGAGCCGAGAACTTGCAATGCATTATCTTACTTAATTTGATGTGTGAGCTTATCATCCTCATAACCCTAGGAGGTAGGCCCTATTTTGCCCACATTTTATCCAGATGGAAAAAGAAGCTTCAAGTGATTAGACAACTGTAAAGGCCACGCTCTGCTCACAATGCCTATGTACCTCTTAGTGACACAGAAAAAGTAGATCAGATATTTTTACTTTTCCTTTTGTAGGGCAGCCACTTACTGTGAAGCATGTCCTGAAAGGCGGTGTCGGCAACAGCGAAGATGTGAGGGGGACCCTCTGACCGCCTCTTCCCTCTGTAGGCAGCCGCCACTTCTCTCTGATACACTGGAAGCCACTTGTAAGGGTTTATGCTCACACAGAAGAGACCCGAATATGTCTGAGGGAAGTACAGAAAAGATTTCAGAAACAGGTGAGAAATACTTCCAGGATTATCAACTCTTTCACTGTCAGGCAACACTTGCTGGAATATTTACTTATAAACCAACTGCAATGAGAAAGCTTTGAATTCTGGCAAAGACGGGAGTTCTTTCTAACGGGAGGAGACAGAACCAGCGGGACCTGGGATTATTACCTCTTCCCCTGGGAGAGCCTAACTACTAATACGTCTGACACAAATGCCTTTCAGACAGAGAAGATGCCAACGAAGAGCAGGGCTGCAGATTTTTCAGGCATTTGAGGCTGGACCGGACTCTATGCCTCAGCAAGGACCGGAACCTGATGTCTAAGGCATCACGGGGGAATAGCGCATGTGAGTCACTCTGTCACTATAACGGCTGAATTGCAGCCACGAAAGATATGTCCATGTCTTAATCCCCAGAATCTGTGCATACAATCTTATTTAGAAAAAAGATCTTTGCAGATGTAATTAAGTTAAGGATCTCAAAGTGACATCTGTGTGGCCTTAAATCCAGTGGCTGGTGTCCTTATAAGGAACACACAAAGGAGAAGGTGATGTGAAGACAGAGACAGGGATTGGGGTGTTACAGCCACAAGGAATGCCAGTAGCCACCAGAAACTGAAAGAGGCAAGGAATGACTCCCATAGGAGCCGCTAGGGGGGACTCTGCTGATTTGATTTTGGACTCTGGCCTCTATAACTGTGACAGAATAAATTTCTGTTGTTTGAAGCCTCCCAGTTTGTGGTAATTTTGTTACGGCATTCCAGGGAAACTAATACAGTCATGCAGTAAATCAGAGAGCCGAGGAACAAGCTGGCTGCCTATCAAGGCTTCTACAGTTATGGGTCCCAAATGCCATCATGTCAGCCTAATTCACTCAGTGCTGCTTCTGCTGGATAGGTTCTGAGTAAATAAAAAAAAATCTTGGCCCCGGCCAGTTGGCTCAGTGGTAGAGCATCGGCCTGGCGCACAGGAGTCCCGGGTTCAATTCCCAGCCGGGGCACACAGGAGAGGCGCCCATCTGCTTCTCCACCCCTCCCCCTCTCCTTCCTCTCTGTTTCTCTCTTCCCCTCCCGCAGCCAAGGCTCCACTGGAGCAAAGTTTGCCCGGGCGCTGAGAATTGCTCCATGGCCTCTGCCTCAGGCACTAGAATGGCTCTGATTGTGGCAGAGCGACGCCCCAAGATGGGCAGAGCATCGCCCCCTGGTGGGCATGCTGGGTGGCTCCCGGTCGGGTGCATGCAGGAGTCTGTCTGACTGCCTCCCCGTTTCCAGCTTCGGAAAAATACAAAAAATAAAAATAAAAATAAAATCTCAGCAACCTCCCATCACCAATTTAATAATGATGGGGAAAAAAACAAAACATTCCATTTATTGAGCACCAACTAGGAAGTAGGCACTGAACTTCTTTACCTACATTCTTCTACTAAGCCCTCCAAGCTACCCTGGAGAGACAAGCACTGTCATCCCATTTGACTGTAAAAGTGACTTCAAGAAGATAAGAAACTTGACACCTAGTAAGTGACAGAGCTGGCATATGGACACTGGTCTGTCAGGCTCCAAGCCTCATGCCTTTACCTTAGTGGGACAACTTTGGGAAGGGACATTAATATTGACGAAATAAAACTGGGAAATGCTAAGATAAGGACCCTTCCTGTGAGCATTCCTCAAGGATTATCTCCATGAGATGATGCTTAAATTCAATGGTATTTTTTTTTTCACCCAAGAGAGGGCTTGGGACGTTGCCAATATGAGTGTCAACACAGTATTTCAGCAGGAAAACACATGTACGAACATAGATCATCCAGTGGTCATAGCGCCGCTTCAGGATGTGCAGCACAGACGCTTCATTGAGGTGAGTCAGCATTGCCATGTCCTCAATCATTTCCAGATTGGGAGGATTCATCTGCTGAATACCCTCCTCACTGACACTCAGACTCTGCAGAGAGAAAAATTGAAGACATATGTTTCCACTTTTTCTATACTCATTTATTTTGCCATGTATTGCAAAGAATTTTCAGAGTCAAGAAAAAGATGCTTTATTAGAGGATTGGGTGAGAAGAAGCTAAACCAACCTTAATGGAAGAAAGAAGTGTTCCTCTTGCCCATGCTTTTTTCTTGACCAAAGATGAAATTTGAAAAAGTGTTCTTGTTGAATCAAAATTTTCTAAATTGCATTGCCCTGACCCTATAACTTATGGCTCTGATGGCCTTGAAGAGCAAACGCATCACAGAATGTACGATTTGGCCTCTTTAAGAGGTCTCAACATATCCTGGAGGTTTAGAAGAAGAGACCAAGGAGGCAGACTCATCCTTTCAGACTCAGTTCAAGATGTATCCTCTTCTTCAACCTTTCCCAATTCCCCATTTGTTTTTGTAAAGTATTTTACCATATATACAAACTGCACTATCTTGACATTTTTAACTCATATATATTTTAATAATTGACTGTGTTAGGTTATTTCCCAGATAGATTATAAATATCTTACAAAAGTGTTTTTGATATCTTATTCTATAGTTATTAAAGCACCTATCACAACGCTAGGGACATGGTAGGTATTCAATAGCTATTGATCACATCATTAATATAGATGCATTGCTACTATCAAATAGTTGCATGGAGTTTCTCTTAAAAGTTTCCTAACACAATTGCCTATAGCCCTCTTCCTTGATTAATTAATATGGGTATCAGCCGATTCCAACTTGGCGATCACTTCTTTTTCCATCTTGCTTCAATTTCCACCCACATTGTTCCAACAGTAATTCCTTTTCTGTTGAGTCCTTTCAATTTTTTTTATCTCAGGGATTTCTCTTCTGTAGAGCATAACCAATGTTCCTCCATAAGTATTACTCTATATCCACTGGCTGCATTGCCTCTATTGCTGTTGGGAAAACCAACAGTGATTGGGAGTGGAGTCACTTCACTTCTAACACCAGAAGGAGGAAATCTGGAGCCAGGGAGATGCAGAATAGGGCTGTGTGAATGGGACCTCCATTATACGGTAGAAAAACAAGCAGGACAAAGCAAACCAACTTTTTTAGACTCCTCTTTCTATAAACTTACTGTTTTCATGTTCTTCTTTCTAGAATTTTTTCTGAAAATCATAATTATAACCACCTTACATTTATAAATCACCTTAAATACTGTTGAAGACAGTAGTTTTGGAGAATGTGGTCCAGTGAGGCAAGGTTCTCATCTAGAGGACTAATAAAATTGAGTTGGTCATCATGGAAATGAAAAGATAACACACAGACTAGGAGAAAATATTTGCAAATCATATATCTAATAAGAAACTTGTGTCCAGAACGTATAAAATATTCTTGCAACCAGTGGTGGGATTCAAATACTTTAACAACTAGTTCTCTGCCCTAATGACTATTTTAAATATAAAAAAACCAATAAACTAAAAGGTAGTTTATTATTTTATGCATTTAGTACTTAAGTAATTAAGAACAATAAAAAAGGTACACAGAACTAGATTATGTTTTAAGAGAGTTTTCAAATATTGATGAAAAATATTAAATAATAACTGACAAAAAACAATAAAACTATTATTTAAGATATTTTTATATTGCTTTTTGATTGGTGTTCTCACTTGCAATTTTCCCCCCTATGGATGGAATGAACATTACTATGGGCACTTAGAATACACTGTTGTGCAGACGAAAGTTAAAAAAGAGTAAGGAATGTAAATTTGTGATTTCCACATTGGGTGGTTGTTCAGGCATCTACCTTAGAGAGAACCCTGATTACAAGTGCCATTTTAACAACCAGTTTGCCAAACTCAACAAAAAATTAGGTATTGGTTCTGCCAAACCAGTGTGAACTGGCTGAATCCCACCACCACTGCTTACAACTCAATAATAAAAGAGCAACAAACTAATTAAAAATGGGTAAAAGGCTTGAATAGATATTTTTTAAAGAAAATACACATATGGCCCACCTATAAGGATATGCGAAGATATATCATTATTCATTATGAAAGTAAAAATCAAAAAAGCCTGACCAGGCGGTGGCACAGTGGATACAGTGTCAGACTGGGACACGAAGGACCCAGGTTCAAAACCTCAAGGTCTCTGGCTTAGCATGGGCTCATCTGGTTTGAGCAAAGCTCACCAGCTTGAGCCCAAGGTCGCTGGCTTGATCAAGGGGTCAGTTGGTCTGCTGTAGCCCTCTGGTCAAAGCACATATGAGAAAGCAATCAATGAACAACTAAGGGGCCAAATGAAGAATTGATGTTTCTCATCTCTCTCCCTTCCTGTCTGTCTATCCCTATCTGTCCTTCTCTCTGTCTCTGTCACACACAAAAAAACTTAAAATAGTATTTCACACCCACTATAATGGCTATAATAAAAAAGATAGATCATCAGGCCCTGGCCAGTTGGCTCAGCGGTAGAGCATCGGCCTGGCGTGCAGGGGACCCGGGTTCGATTCCCAGCCAGGGCACATAGGAGAAGCACCCATTTGCTTCTTCACCCCCCCACCCCCCCTTCTTCCTCTCTGTCTCTCTCTTCCCCTTCCGCAGCCAAGGCTCCATTGGAGCAAAGATGGCCCAGGCCCTGGGGATGGCTCCTTGGCCTCTGCCCCAGGCGCTAGAGTGGCTCTGGTCGCGGCAGAGTGATGCCCCGGAGGGGAAGAACATTGTCCCCTGGTGGGCAGAGCTTCGCCCCTGGTGGGCGTGCCGGGTGGATCCTGGTCGGGCGCATGCGGGAGTCTGTCTGACTGTCTCTCCCCGTTTCCAGCTTCAGAAAAATACAAAAAAAAAAAAAAAAAAAAGATAGATCATAATATGTACTGGTAAGGCAGTAGAGAAATTACAACCCTTATACTTTATTGGTGGGAATGTAAAATGATACAACCACTTTGGAAAATAGTTTGGCAGACACTCAAATTGCTAAACATAGTCAATACCATATAACCCAGGAATTCCACTCCTAGATACATACCCAAGAGAAATAAATATGCAAAAACCTGTACATGCATGTTTAAGACAGCGTTATTCATAATGACCAAAACATGTAAACAACACACATGTTTGAATGAGAAAACAAAATGTGGTATATTCATAGTATGGAATATTATTTGGCTATAAAAAGGAATGAAGTACTGATACATACTACAATGTGAATGAACCTAAAAACCACAATACTAAGTAAAAGAAGCCAGACACAAAAGATCATATGTTGTATGATCCTATTTATCTTAAATGTCAGACTAGGCAAATCTATAGAAAAATAAAGTTGATCAGTGGGTGACTGGGCTGATTGAGGGAGGGGAGACAAGGGAGTGACTGCTAATAGGTATAAGATTTCTTTTGGGGATGATGAAAATATTCTAAAATTAGACTATGGTGATGTTTGCATAATTTTTTTTGTGTTTGTTTGTTTGTTTTCAGGGACAGAGAGAGAGAGTCAGAGAGAGGGATAGATAGGGACAGACAGACAGGAATGGAAAGAGATGAGAAGCATCAATCATCAGTTTTTCATTATGAGACCTTAGCTGTTCATTGATTGCTTTCTCATATGTGCCTTGACTGCAGGCCTTCAGCAGACCAAGCAACCCCTTGCTCAAGCCAGCAACCTTGGGTCCAAGCTGGTGAGCTTTTGCTCAAACCAGATGAGCCCATGCTCAGCTGGCAACCTCGGGGTCTCGAACCTGGGTCCTGTACATCTCAGTCTGACACTCTATCCACTGCATCACTGCCTGGTCAGGCTATAATTCTTTTAATACACTAGAAACCCACTGGGTTTTACACCTTAAAGAGGTAAACTATATGGCATATATAACTATATATATAACCATATATATCTATCTATATATATATATCACATCTGACTATAAGACACACCTAGGGTATTAAGGAGAAAAATAAGAAAAAAAATATTCTGAACCAAATGGTGTGTTAAAATATTTAAGAAAATACCATATTTTTTGCTCCATAAGATGCACGAGCATTTTCCCCTCCACTTTTGGGAGGAAAAGAGTGTGTCTTATGGAGCAAAAAATACAGTCTGTAAAATTATTTTTAAAAAGTTGGTATGAAAATGATACAAAAAAGACTTTTGCTGATGTCAGAGTAATGGTGGCATGAGAGATACTACTGATCTCTCCCCTTGAAATTTCAACAAATTGAACAACTATAACACAGAGAAGGAACTCCAGCTGGGCTCCCAGGCATGTCTGAAAGATTTGCTCAGCGAATGGACTAAAGGTAGGACAGGTTGAAAAGGGGGGCAGAATACAAAATGAACTCACAGTCAGCTCCCCAAGTGACTGGGTTTTGTTTTGTTTTTTTCTGCTGGGACTATAGGGAGGAAGGAAGCTTGGGCTATCTGGGTTTTGACTGCCAGGATATGAAGAGGGTATCTATCCTCCTCAAAGTCTTCCAAAAAATAGAAGAAGAAGCAATATTTCCTAACACATTTTATGAGGTCAACATAACCCTGATAGCAAAACCTGGGAAGGACAACACAGAAAAATAAAACTACAGACCAACATCTCTAATGAATACAGATCAAAGAATTATAAACAAAATGCTAGCAAATCAAATACAACAACACATTAAAAAATAATACATAACAATCAAGTAGGATTTATTTCAAGAGCACGAAGATGATTCAACATATGAAAATCAATCAACATAATACACCACATCAACAAAACAAAAAACAAAAATTATATGATCCTATCAATAGATGCAGAAAAGGCATTCAATAAGTTACAACATCCTTTTATGTTTAAGACACTCAATAAAATGGGAATAGGAGGAAAGTATCTCAATGTAATAAAGTCCATATAGGACAAACCATCAGTCAATATCATACTAAATGGTGAAAAAAATGAAGGTTTTTTTCTCTAAAATCAAGAACAAGACAAGGTTGCTCACTCTCTCCACTCTTATTCAACATAGTTCAAGAAGTTTTAGCCAGAGCAATCAGACAAGAGAAAGAAACAAAAGGCATCCATACAGGGAAAGAAGAAGTAAAGGTATCACTTTTGCAGATGTAATAATCCTGTATATAGTAAATCCTAAAGAGTCCACCAAAAAAACTATTAGAAACAATAAACTGATACAGTCAAGTTGCAGGATATAAAATCAATATACAAATGTCTATTGCTTACCTATATGCCAACAATGAAACTTCAGAATACAAACTCAAAAAAACAATTCCTTTTACAATTGCAAACAAAAAATGGAATACCTAAGAATAAACTTGATGAAGGATGTGAATGACCTACATACTGAAAACTACAAAGCATATTGAAAGAAATTGAAAATGACACAATGAAATGGAAACATATTCATGTTTATGAATTGGAAGGATGAACATACTTAAAATAACCATATTACTCAAGTCAATATACAAATTTAATGCAATCCCCATTAAAATCTTAGTGTCATTTTTTAAAGACATAGAACAAAAAATCACCAGGTTTGTACAGAAACATAAAAAAACCCCAAATATCAAAAAAAAAAAAAAGCAAACAAACAAACAGAAAAAAAGCCCGAATATCCAAAGCAGTCCTGAGAAAAAAGAATGAAGCTGGAGGTATCACACTACCTGACTCTAAATTATACTATAGAGCCATGATAATCAAAACAGCATAGTATTGGCAGTAAAACAGACTTACAGACCAACGGGACAGAATCAAGAGCCCAGATATAAAACCACATATGTATGAACAAATAATCTTAGACAAGAGAGCCAAAAACACAAAATGGAGAAAAGAAAGCCTTTTCAATAAATGGTTCTGGGAAATTGCAAAGCCATATGCAAAAAAATAAAACTTGACTACAGTTTGTCTCCCACACAAAAATTAATTCAAAGTGGAGCAAAGACCTAAATATAAGATCTGAAACAATGAATTACATAGGCACTAAATTTATAGACCTTGGCCATTGAGAACAATTTATGAATTTGACCCCAAAAGCAAGGGAAGGTAAAGGCAAAAATAAATGAGTGGGACTATATCAAACTAAAAAGCTTTTGCAGAGCAAAAGAAACTGACAACAAAACAAAGAGGCAGCCAAAAGGAGATGATATTTGCAAACGACAGGTCTAATAAGGGATTTTAATATCCAAAATACATAAACAACTCACAAAAGCAACAAACAGACAATTCAATTAAAAAATGAGTAGAGGACCTGAACAGACACTTCTTCCAAGAAAACATACAAATGGCCAACAGATATATGAAAAGATGCTCATCTTCACTAGCTATTAGAGAAATGCAAATCAAAACTACAAGGCCCTGGCTGGTTGGCTCAGTGGTAGAGGATTGGCCTGGCATAAGGAAGTCCCGAGCTTGATTATCAGCCAAGGCAAACAGGAAAAGCACCTATCTACTTCTCCACCCTTCCCCCTCTTCTTTCTATCTCTCTCTTCCCTTCCCACAGCCAAGGCTCCATTGGAGTAAAGTTGACCTGGGTGCTGAGAACAGCTCCATGGCCTTAACCTCAGGTGCTAGAATGGCTCTGGTTGCAACTAGAGCAATGCCCCAGATGGGTAGAGCATCACCCCCTTGCGGGCTTGCCAGGTGGATCTTGGTTGGGCACATGCAGGAGTCTATCTCTCTGCCTCCCTGCTTTTCACTTCAGAAAACTACAAAAAAAAAAACCCCAAAACACTACAATGAGAACCACCTCAAACCTGTTAGATTGGCTATTATCAGCAAAACAGGTAATAACAAGTATTGGAGAGGCTGTAGAGAAAAAGGAACCCTCATTTACTGCTGGTGTAAATGCAAATTAGTACAACCATTGTAGAAGGAAATATGGTAGTTCCTAAAAAAATTAAGAATAGAACTACCATGTGGCCCACTAATCCTTCTACTGGGTATCTACACTAAAAACTCAGAAACATAGGTACATAGAGATACCCTCCTCCAACATTCATCACAACATTAGTCACAGTGGCCAAGACATGGAAACAACCAAAATATCCTTTGATAGAGAATTGGGTAAAGAAAATGTGGTACATAGATACAATGGAATACTACTCAGCCATAAGAAACGATGACATATTGTCATTTACAACAACATGGATGGGCCTTGAGAACATTATATTGGGTGAAATAAGTAAATCAGAAAAAGCTAAGAACTGTATGATTTCACACATAGGTGGGATATAAAACTGAGACTTGTGGACATAGATGAAAGTGAAGTTGTTGCTAGAAGAGAAAATTTGGCGAGAGGACGGGGAAAAGGGGGGTAAAGAAAGACAAATGTATGGTGACGGAAAATGATTTGACTTTGGGTGATGGGTATACTATATAATCAACAGTTCAAATGCTATAGAAACATTTACCTGCACTTATGTATTCATTGACCAATGCCATCTTGTTAAATTTAATTTCTAAATAAAATTTTTTTAAAAAGAAAAGAGATTTTTAAATCTGCTTTTTTTTCTTTTCTTTTAATAAAAGATTGTCCCGTCATGGAAATGGCGCCGTGAGCAGCGCATCCGACAGATCTCCCCAAAATTTCAACAAATTCATCAACTAGAGACAGAAAAATCTATCCTTGGAGCATCCGGGAGTTCCACACACCCTAAAGGCAAAAGGGCTGCTTACACTTGGAACTGAGAGTCGAGAGGGAGCTGAGGGTGTGGAGGAAGCTAACTGCGGCACGGACGTTCATTCAAGCCGAGGAGGGAGTGTGCCTGTGGTGAGTCAACCCACGTGAGCAACTGCCTGCCAGTAGTCCGGGAGCAACAGCCCGCGCACTGTGAGCAGCCGCCGTGCTGTGAGAAACTGCGTGCACTGCGAGCGTCCCCAGCAGCCCGTGCGCCACTACCGTCCCCAGCCGCAGGCGCACCCAGTGCACCCCACTCGCCCACGAGCCCAGAGCACCCCACTTGCCTGCGTGCCCAGAGCACCCCAACAGCCAGTGGCAAGCAGGGAGTGCGCCAAAGCGAACTTCCCTATGCCCAAGCTTCTCTCCTAGGGTGCGGCACCTCACCCAGCCATTCAAGCTAACAATCAAGCATCAGGGGAGGGGCGCGCGGGCAGCTTGCAGTCCGTCCTGGAGCACATCTGCTGATCCAATCACTGAAATTACCCTAACCCACAGTCTGCGTACCTCCCAACTGACCTACGGGGCTCCAATTGACAAGATCTCTCTCAGTTTAGCGATCCAAGACAAGAGGCATGATATTCTTTAGTGCCTCTTGCTAAAGGATTGGGGGCAACTTCTGATTGACAGATCTTTCATACTCAGGGATATACGCTAACAAGAGGGACTTGGCAGATGTTAAGACCTGTACTGCAGGCAGTGAATAGGGCATCTTCTTCCCAGCCAAAACAGGCTACAAAGTGTGGAAAGCCTAGGGAGAGTGGCCCACAGAGTACTAGGTGTGCTGAACAGGCCTGGAGGCTCATTGAAAGTCACCTTGAGAGCAATTGGCTCCCAGCCCCACCTGATTACGCTGGCGGCTCTAACTGCCAGAGCCTTACCCAGAGCCCAGCGTTGAGTGGGGTTAGAGTGGGGATTTGTCAGCTCTTGGAGCCTCTTACTCCCCAGGCAGAGGAAGTGGCAGCCTCATAGTTGGATCACCAGGCTGCTAATTCAGGAAGGGGAGACCAGGAGAGAGGCTCCGGGAAAACAGATTCTCTCATTGTCAGAGCCTGCAAAGGCTAACTAGCCTTGACTACCAACGAGACTGAAGCCAAATATATGACATTGCCATAGAATCTCATCAACTGCAAATCCCTACCTAAGCATGGCACAGGGGCAGAGCCTGGGGTACAGAGTCACCGACCAGGAAGAGGGAGAGGAAAGAAAAAGGAAGAAGTTAACCTCTCAAAATAAAGAAAAATCCACAGACTTTATAACTTGTTCCACTATTTTTTTTGTTACTTTTATCTTCTTGCCTTTATTATTACTATTTCTATTTCCTCTACCTTGGTCCTTTTATTCTCTGCCCATCTTATTCGCCCCTTTTCTTGAACTACACTACCCATAAGTGTTACATTTTATTTCTTCTCTTCTTCCTTACTCTCTATGAGGGTTACACTCCAAAACCCTTAATTCTCTCTCTCTCTCTCTCTTTGTTTTTTTCTTTTCCTTTTATTTTCTTCCTTTCTTTTTCTTATTCTCCCTTTCTATTAGTTTCTTCTTTTATCCTTTTACTTTTCCTCTCATTCAATCCTCAATCATGAACCAATTATTTAATTTGGGACTCAAGTGGGTTTTGGAGGGGCATTTTGGGTGCTTTTTACTTCGCTTTTTAACTCATTAGCATTCCTCCCAACCCAGGATCTCCATTCTATTTAGTCTTTGCTCCACTTAATACAATAGTTTTTTTTCTTTTCTCCATTTTCCTCTTTCCCTCTTATCCCTCTCATTATATCTCTTAGTCGACCATCACTTACAAGCAAATCATTTTATACTTGACCAAGATTTTTCCTTTTTTGCATTTTGTAAGTCCCTACTTCCTTTTTTGCCCCTTGAACACTTCCCCCAAACTCAGACCCTCTGTTATAGGCAGTTTTTGTTCCATTTAGCATAATATAATTCAAAGGTCATCATGACATTTTTCCTAAGGAGGAGGGAAGAGGAGGGGAAGAGAAGAAAGAAAAGAAGGGGAAATAATAAATTATTATTGGGTTTTTTTGTGGGGGGTTTTTTCTTTCTTTTTTTTTCCAAATTTTTTTCCATTTTTTATTTATTTTATTTTATTTTTACTTTTTATTTCTTATTAATTCTCATTAGTGCCATCAACAAGACCACCCTCAGATGCCATTAATAAAAAGGAAATCGAATATCATAGATACAAAAGATAGAGAAGTAACAGATAGATGTGGAAAAATGTATGAAGAAAAAATTTAATATATTGGAAACCTTGGAGCTAAATGACAGAGAATTTAAAATAGAAATCCTAAAAATACTCAGAGATATACTAGAAAACACAGAAAGGCAATTTAGGGAGCTCAGAAAACAACTCAATGAACACAAAGAATATATTACCAAGGAAATTGAAACTATAAAAATAAATCAAACAGAAATAAAAAACTCAATACACGAGCTAAAAAATGAGGTAACAAGCTTAGCTAATAGAACAGGCTAGATAGAAGGTAGGATTAGTGAAATAGAAGACAAGCAACTTGAGGCACAACAGAGAGAAGAAGAAAGAGACTCAAAAATCAAAAAAAAAAAATTGAGAAAGCCCTAAAGGAATTGTCTGACTCCATCAAAAAGAATAACATAAGAATAATAGGTATATAAGAGGGAGAAGAGAGAGAAAATGGAATGGAGAATATACACAAACAAATAATAGCCAAGAACTTCCCAAGCCTGTGGAAGGACTAAAGCCTCAAATTCAAGAAGCAAACAGATACCAAGTTTTCTTAACCATAAGAAACCTACTCCAAGGCACATCATAATGAAGATGGCACAAACCAACGACAAAGAAAAAATTCTCAAGGCAGCTAGGGAAAAGAAGAATACAACATATAAAGGAAGGCCTATTAGATTATTATCAAATTTCTCAGCAGAAACTCTACAAGCTAGAAGAGAGTGGACCCCAATATTTAAAGCCCTGAAAAAGAGGAATTTCAGCCAAGAATACTATACCCATCAAAGCTATCCTTCAAGTACGAAGGAGAAATAAAAACATTCACAAATACAGAAAAGATGAGGGAATTTACCATCAGAAAGCCCCCACTCCAGAAAATACTAAAGGAGGTTTTCCAACCAGATTCAAAGAACAAAACAAAACAAAACAAAATGACAAGTAACAGCTCCACCAAGAACACAATAAAACCAAATTTAAACTGTGACAACAAAAGAAAAAAAAGGGGGGGGAGAGGATGAAGATTAACAGTAGCAAAGGACAATGAAGCGCAGAAACACTCATAAGATAGGGTACTACAGTGAATATGATAGGTACCCCTTTCAATACTTAATGGTAACCACACTTGAAAAAACCACCACAGAAGCACATGACTTTAAAAAGGTAGCAACAGAAGAAAGAAGTATGGAATACAAACAAAAGATAGAAAAACAAAAGAGAAGAATCAAACAAGATACAAACTAACAGAAAGCAATTTGTAAAATGGCAATAGGGAACCCACAAGTGTCAATAATTACACTAAATGTAAATGGATTAAACTCACCAATAAAAAGACACAGAGTAGAAGAATGGATTAAAAAAGAAAATCCAACTATATGCTGCCTACAAGAAACACATCTAAGCAACAAGGATAAAAACAAATTCGAAATGAAAGGCTGGAAAACAATACTCCAAGCAAATAACATCCAAAAAAAAGCAGGTGTAGCAATACTCATATCTAATAATGCTGACTACAAGACAGAAAAAGTACTCAGAGACAAAAATGGTCATTTCATAATGATTAAGGGGACACTGAATCAAGAAGACATAACAATTTTTAATATATATGCACCAAACCAAGGAGCACCAAAATATATAAGACAGCTACTTATTGACCTAAAAACAAAAACTGACAAAAATACAATCATACTTGGAGACCTCAATATACCGCTGACGGTTCTAGGTCGGTCATCCAAATAGAGAATCAATAAGGACATATTGGCCTTAAACAAAACACTAGAGAACCTGGATATAATAGACATCAACAGGACACTTCATCCCAAAGCAACAGAGTATACATTTTTCTCCAGTGTACATGGAACATTCTCAAGAATTGACCATATGTTGGGCCACAAAGATAACATCAGCAAAATCAGAAAAATTGAAATTGTACCAAGCATATTTTCTGATCATAAAGCCTTGAAACTAGAATTCAGCTGAAAAATAGAGGGAAAAAACCCACAAAAATGTGGAAACTAAACAACATACTTTTAAAAAATGAATGGGTCAAAGAAGAAATAAGCACAGAGATCGAAAGATATATACAGACAAATGAAAATTACAATACGACATATCAGGATCTCTGGGATGCAGCAAAAGCAGTAATAAGAGGAAAGTTCATATCACTTCAGCCTATATGAATAAACAAGAGAGAGCCCAAGTGAACCACTTAACTTCACACCTTAAGGAACTGGAAAAAGAAGAATAAAGACAACCCAAAAACAGCCGAAGAAAGGAGATAATAAAAATCAGAGCAGAAATAAATGAAATAGAGAAGAGAAAAACTATAGAAAAATTAATAAAACAAAGAGCAGGTTCTTTGAAAAGACCAACAAAATTGACAAACCTTTGGCAAGACTCACAAAGGAAAAAAGAGAAAGGACTCATATAAATAAAATCCAAAATGAAAGAGGAGAAATCACCACAGACATCATAGATATACAAAGAATTATTGTAGAATACTATGAAAAACTATATGCCATCAAATTCAACAATCTAGAAGAAATGGATAAATTCCTAGAACAATACAACCTTCCTAGACTGAGTCATGAAGAAGCAGAAAGCCTAAACAGACCAATTAGCAGGGAGGAAATAAAAAAAACTATTAAAAACCTCCCCAAAAATAAAAGTCCAGGCCCAGCCAGTTATACTAGTGAATTCTATCAAACATTCAAAGAAGACTTGGTTCCTATTCTACTCAAAGTCTTCCAAAAAATTGAAGAAGAAGCAATACTTCCAAACACATTTTATGAGGCAAACTTAACACTCATACCGAAACCTGGCAAGGACAGCACAAAAAAAGAAAACTACAGACCAATATCTCTAATGAATACAGATGCTAAAATACTAAACAAAATACTGGCAAATCGAATACAACAACATATTTAAAAAATAATACATCATGATCAAGTGGGATTCATCCCAGAATCTCAAAGATGGTTCAACATATGTAAAACAGTTAATGTAATACACCATATCAACAAAACAAAGAACAAAAACCACATGATCTTATCAATAGATGCAGAAAAGGCATTTGATAAAATACAACACAACTTTATGTTTAAGACACTCAACAAAATGGGTATAGAAGGAAAATATCTCAACATGATAAAGGCCATATATGATAAACCATCAGCCAACATCACATTAAATGACATAAAACTGAGGACTTTCCCTCTTAAATCAGGAACAAGACAGGGTTGCCCACTCTCTCCACTCTTATTTAATGTGGTGCTTAGAAGTTCTGGCCAAAGCAATCAGACAAGAGAAAGAAATAAAAGGCATCCATATCGGAAAAGAAGAAGTAAAGGTATCACTTTTTGCAGATGATATGATCCTATACATCGAAAACCCAAAGGACTCCACAAAAAGATTACTAGAAACAATAAACCAATACAGTAAGGTCACAGGATACAAAATTAACATACAAAAGTCCATAGCCTTCCTATATGCCAACAATGAAATATTAGAAAATGAACTCAAAAAAATAATCCCCTTCACGATTGCAACAAAAAATATAAAATACCTAGGAATAAACATAACAAAGAATGTAACCTATATAACGTTATATAGGTCATTATAGGACCTATATAACGAAAACTACAAAGCATTGTTAAGAGAAATCAAAAAAGACACAATGAAATGGAAAAATATTCCTTGTTCTTGGTTAGAAAGAATAAATATAATCAAAATGGCCATATTACCCAAAGCAATTTATAAATTTAAGGCAATTCCCATCAAAATTCCTATGACATTTTTTAAAGAAATGGAACAAAAAATCATCAGATTTATATGGAACTATAAAAAACCCCAAATAGCCAAAGCAATCCTAAGGAAAAAGAATGAAGCTGGGGGCATTACAATACCTGACTTCAAACTATATTATAGGGCCACGACAATCAAAACAGCATGGTATTGGCAGAAAAATAGACACTCAGACCAATGGAACAGAATAGAAAGCCCAGAAATAAAACCACATATATATGGTCAAATAATTTTTGATAAAGGAGCCAACAACACACAATGGAGAAAAGAAAACCTCTTCAACAAATGGTGCTGGGAAAACTGGAAAGCCACATGCAAAAGAATGAAACTCGACTACAGCTTGTCCCCATGCACTAAAATTAATTCAAAATGGATCAAAGGCCTAAATATGAGACCTGAAACAATAAAGTACATAGAAGAAGACATAGGTACTAAACTCATGGACCTAGGTTTTAAAGAACATTTTATGAATTTGACTCCAAAGCAAGAGAAGTGAAGGCAAAGATAAATGAATGGGACTACATCAGACTAAGAAGTTTTTGCTCAGCAAAAGAAACTGACAACAAAATAAACAGACAGCCAACTAAATGGGAATTTTCAAACAATAGCTCAGATAAGGGCCTAATATCCAAAATATACAAAGAACTCATAAAACTCAACAACAAACAAACAAACAATCCAATAAAAAAAATGGGAAAAGGACATGAACAGACACTTCTCCCAGGAAGAAATACAAATGGCCAACAGATATATGAAAAGATGCTCATCTTCATTAGTTATTAGAGAAATGCAAATCAAAACTACAATGAGATAATACCACCTCACACCTGTTAGATTAGCTATTATCAACAAGACAGGTAATAGCAAGTGTTGGAGAGGCTGTGGAGAAAAAGGAACTCTCATTCACTGTTGTGGGACTGTAAAGTAGTACAACCATTATGGAAGAAAGTATGATGGTTCCTCAAAAAACTGAAAATAGAACTACCTTATGACGCAACAATCCCTCTACTGGGTATATACCCCCAAAACTCAGAAACATTGATACGTAAAGACACATGTAGCCCCATGTTCATTGCAGCATTGTTCACAGTGGCCAAGACATGGAAACAACCAAAAAGCCCTTCAATAGAAGACTGGATAAAGAAGATGTGGCACATATACACTATGGAATACTACTCAGCCATAAGAAATGATGACATCGGATATTTACAACAAAATGGTAGGAACTTGATAACATTATACGGAGTGAAATAAGTAAATCAGAAAAAAACAAGAACTACATGATTCCATACATTGGTGGGACATAAAAACGAGACTAAGAGACATGGACAAGAGTGTGGTGGTTACCAGGGGTGGGGGGAGGGAGGACGCAGGACAGAAGGAGGGAGAAGGGAAGGGGAGGGGAAGGGGCACAAAGAAAACTAGATAGAGGGTGACGGAGGACAATCTGACTCTAGGCGATGGGTATGCAACATAGTTGAATGACAAGATAACCTGGAGATGTTTTCTTTGAACATATGTACCCTGATTTATTAATGTCACCCCATAACATTAATAAAAATTTATTAAAAAAAAAAAAAGATTGTCCCAAGGTTAAATGTTCTTGAGTTTTTCTGTTTCCTTATGTAGAACATTTGTAATTTCTCATTGCTTGTTGATAAGGCTCAGATCCCTCCCTCAATTCTATTAGTTAGAGAATAATCTACTTAATTTGGGATTTTTTTTTTATGTCCAGATACTGTCAGGAAGGCATGTTAAGACACCATATGAGTAGTTTATGATTGGCCTCCGGATAATTACAACTCAAATAGCAATGCTTTAGGCCAGGGATTTTCAATCTTTTTCACCT
This sequence comes from Saccopteryx bilineata, assembly GCF_036850765.1. Taxonomy (NCBI): domain Eukaryota; kingdom Metazoa; phylum Chordata; class Mammalia; order Chiroptera; family Emballonuridae; genus Saccopteryx; species Saccopteryx bilineata. The sequence goes on from NC_089497.1 coordinate 37,448,224, forward strand.
CATGACACACAATAAACTAATTATTAAAATTCTGTGGCACACCAAAAAATATGTGTTTTGTTGATCTGACAAAAAAGTAGGTATAATTTTGATTCATTCACACCTGATGGCTAATGTTGTGCTGGCTGTTGTCATTTTTCTATTTGACCATTCACAGGAAAAGAATTCAGTGCCCCTGACTAAATAGTCAGGTATTGCATGTTTTAAATATTATTTCGGCACCCCAGTGTGCCTGCAATGGTACATCCATTGAAAATTGCTGCTTTAGATCATAAATTGTCCAAATACAAAGATAAGAGTGTAAAAAAAGACAAACTTTCTGATAATTACGCTTGTTTTTTATAGGATATTATAGGGTGTTATACCTCTTTGTTATGCAGTTGGAAAAGAAGTCAAAGGACATTGGAGAAGTGGATTGTGGGCAGTGAATCATTTGTAAAATCTACAAGGAAGTATTCATCCAAGTTGGGACAGAAATAGGGCTCAACTCACTGCCATGGGGCTGGCAGGCTACCTGAGGTCAGTGATGTAGGCAAAGGTTCTGAGAATGGGTCATCTCCTCTGTATCAGCCTGCCGCTCTGAATGCTTTAGTGACAGGGAGAGGGGTTAGAGACTGTTACAGCCTTACTACATATGCCCTCTGTGACCCATTACTGTCTAGCTTTTGCCCCAACACTTGCCTTCACCTTCTTTTTCAGAGGTCATAAGTGACTTTCTAATTCTGAACGCAAGGCTTTCCCAACCTAGCATTTGACATTTCTGACCATTCCCACATCTCTAGGTTTCTCTGACACTGTGCTATTCTTATTCAAATCGTCTTTCTTTCTTGTTCCCATACACACAATTTGCTCCATCGTTACTTATGTCACTATTCATCCCAGCGGGCACCTTAAAAAACAAACAGACTTGGAACGTTGATGAAAGAAGTGAAAAAAGTTGTGAATTCCAGAGTCAGTGATCTTTACCACCAGCAACTGGTTTACTCTGATTTACTCAGTTTGTCATTAAATCTTTGATAGTAAGTGGAGAAGCTTCTTAATGATGAATGTGTTCTCCCAAGGTTATCATCTCCTACTACAGGTTCTTACCTAACTATTAGAGAAAATATTCATTATTTGGTTAAACTGAGAACCTAGTCATTCCTGAGATAAAATAACGACTCTTTTACCTTTCCATCTGTTGTCTCAACAATTATTTTGCCATCATCTCCAGTCCCTTTAACCTCGGCCTCAATGTAAGCATTCTTGCTGTCACGAATCCAGCACTTCTTCTTCTCTATAGAGAAAAAGGATGGATTACACGTAATATATGTTAGACACTTTCATACTGACAGGTGTGATTTTGTTTCTGCTAACTATGCGTGTTGACCTGTAATCACCAATACAAGTAATTTCAGTATTCAATAAAATCATGAAAGACCATCCTGAAAACACACCCACACAAGGACTCCTCAGGAACAAGAAACATCTCGGCAAGCAGAAGCTGGGAACATCCTACACCATTTTGGTACCAGAAAGTTACCTGCCTGAACCTTACCGACTCCTCCCAACCCCTGGTGCTCTGACCTTCCCAGCTCCCTTCCAAAAGACTTCACTCAGAAAAGTCTGGGTACAACTAATAAAAACTTAGGTTAGTGGTCATGTGTGTCCTTCAGGATTTCTTCAGACCTCAGTTTTAATTTTTGAATGAAAGCCTGCCAAGAGAATTTCATGGTAGAATCGGAGGGGAAGGTTGAAGGCAGAGAATGTGGTCACTTTTGTCATGCAGCATAACTGGTTCATATCATTTTTCCCCATACATTATTCTCCTCTCCTCCCTCTCCTTATGCCCATGACCCATCCCTAAGCAAAGCCGCCCTCCCTAAAGCGATTAACCAATAAGAGATTTTTGGTAAAATGAGCCAGAACTCTTATAAACACCTGAGGCAGCTTCACAAGTTCTTCCCCACCCGAGGCTGATAGCCAGGGAAGATGAATACAAAAAAAACAGACTTTTAAAGCCAAGTGAGTCTTACCAGAAGCTCACAGAAGTCTTCTGTAACAGCTTCTCAAGTAGGTAGAGGTGTGGCGAGAGGAGAGCGTTTGGCTGGAAGCGGGAAGAGCTGAACCCATGGCACAAGTGCTGCCCGGCTGCAACCACGGTGGCAATGCCAACCTGGTCACCGCCAGCCCTGACACATGACTCACAAGAGCTAGGGAGGCCCGAGGCGGAAGGACAGGGCCCTCAGCAGAGACCCTCCCCAGGGGTGGGGAGATGGACATAGGGACAGAGTGTGTAAGGAGGAGGGGAAGTTGGCCGGCACTCACCCTGACTTCTGCTGAGCTTGTTTCGCTCACTACTTTCTCGCCATCCCCTTGCTCCCTTCCCTGTTTTCCTGACTGCAGCTAATTCACCACTGAAGCTGCTAGGCCAGAGGAGTTTTATATTCCTGTTTGACTGAGTCTGCATTTGCTTCTACTTGTCCTTTGCATTTTAAATTCTGGGTTTGCATTGTATTTCTTCTTTTGGTCTCTTTTTTGCAAAAACAGAATTTGCGTTGTGTTATTTCTTTTTTTTTTTTTTTTTCTTTTTTTTTCTTCATTTTTCTCAAGCTGGAAACGGGGAGAGACAGTCAGACAGACTCCCGCATGCGCCCGACCGGGATCCACCCGGCACGCCCACCAGGGGCAACGCTCTGCCCACCAGGGGGCGATGCTCTGCCCATCCTGGGCGTCGCCATGTTGCGACCAGAGCCACTCTAGCGCCTGAGGTAGGGGCCACAGAGCCATCCCCAGCGCCCGGGCCATCTTTGCTCCAATGGAGCCTTGGCTGTGGGAGGGGAAGAGAGAGACAGAGAGGAAAGTGCGGCGGAGGGGTGGAGAAGCAAATGGGCGCTTCTCCTGTGTGCCCTGGCCGGGAATCGAACCTGGGTCCTCCGCACACTAGGCCGACGCTCTACCGCTGAGCCAACCGGCCAGGGCGCGTTGTGTTATTTCTATGAAAATGGGCTTGTTTATGAAAAGCACCTATTTAGCATACATTTTGTGTATTTAAGGTAAATATACTGTATTTTAAACCAAATATTATCACTTGAAAAAAAACCAGGGATATCACCTGGCACAGATTCCCCCCTCCCCTACTTTTTGATTTTTTTAGAGAAAGAACCAAAGAAAAGAGATTAAGAGAGTCCTCCAACCTGACCAGGTGGTGGCACAGTGGATAGAGCATTAGACTGGGACACGGAGGACCCAGGTTCGAAGCCCTGAGGTCACCAGCTTGGGTGCAGACTCATCTGGTTTTAGCAAGGCTCACCAGCTTGAGCCCAAGATCGCTGGCTTGAACAAGGGGTCACTCGCTCTGCTGTAGCCCCCCCCCCACTCAAGGCACTATGAGAAAGCAATCAATAAACTAAGGTGCCACAATGAAGAATCGATGCTTCTCTCATCTCTCTCCCTTCCTGTCTGTCTGTCTCCCTATCTGTCCTTATTTCTGTCTCTCTCTGTCTCTGTCACAAAAGTGAGTCCTCCATAGTCCCATAGCTAATTAGTGGCAGGCATTAGAATAACAAGTCTAGAAATTCAATAACCTTCCTCTTAAATCAGAACTCTTCCAGTACAACATTACAACATGCTTCCTTACCTCACACACTTAGCTTTTTTTCCCTCCACTGTTTCTCTCAAGCATAGGGGTCATCACGGGCCTCTTAATTAGCGATTGTTTTTATCATCCCTGGAAACAGTAGGAGAGAAGAACTTTTGAAGAACCCTCACCTATCTGAGGCCCTGTCCCTGACATGGATGTTTTTAACAATGAAGTAAATAAATTCAGCTAACTTTCACTTTTTTGCCTTCATAAATAATTGCAGAGATGGAAATGGAGAAAAGAATGAATTTGAAACAGGAAACCTGGATTTTAGTGTGTCCATAAAAGTCATGCTGCACTTTTTTTGTTGTTTTGTTTTTGTTTTATTTTTACAGGGACAGAGAGAGAGTCAGAGAGAGGGATAGACAGGGACAGACAGACAGGAATGGAGAGAGATGAGAAGCATCAATCATCAGTTTTTCATTGTGAGACCTTCATTGTTCATTGATTGCTTTCTCATATGTGACTTGACTGTGGACCTTCAGCAGACCGAGTAACCCCTTGCTCAAGCCAGCGACCTTGGTTATAAGCTGGTGAGCTTTTGCTCAAACCAGATGAGCCCGTGCTCAAGCTGGCAACCTCGGGGTCTCGAACCTGGGTCCTCTGTATCCCAGTCTGACGCTCTATCCACTGCGCCACCACCTGGTCAGGGTTTGTTTTTGTTTTTTGGGTTTTTTTTTCATACATGGTGCACTTTTGACCGGTAACAGGAAAGCAACAAAAGATGATAGAAATGTGAAATCTGCACCGAATAAAAGGAAAACTCTCCCAGTTTCATACCTATTTAGTGCAGTTCGATGTGGGCTCACGCACAGATTTTTTAGGGCTCCTTAGGTAGCTATCCCGTATAGCCTCTACAGACTCGTCACTGATGGCCTACCAGAACGGGGTTTCTCCACCAAACTGCCGGTTTCCTTCACCTGCTTATCCCACTGAGTAATGTTATTCCTATGTGGTGGCGCTTCGTTATAAACGCGCCGATATTCACGTTGCACTTTGGTCACGGATTCGAATTTAGCGAGCCACAGAACACTGAATTTTCCTCTGTACCATCCACATCTCGACTGACATGGCTGTGGGCTGCTCCGCTGTATACACCGTGTTACATCATCATCTGTGCATGCGCACATGCTGCCACATCATCCTATAGAAACTGGGAGGGTTTTCCTTTTATTTGGTGCAGATTTCACATTTCTGTCATCTTTTGTTGCTTTCCTGTGACTGGTCAAAAGTGCACCATGACTTTACAGACACACTGTAGTCCTGACTTTCCTAGTAACAGGTACAAAGAATGGTCTCATTTCTTTGGGCCTTAGTTTTCTCATCTGTATATTCAGGAGGTTTGTATATAAGATTATGTATTTTTAGATGATTAAATATCTTTCCCAATATAATGGTAACATGTTTATTGGAGAAAAAAAGTAGAGAAATGTATGAAGTTATTTTTTAAATCACCTGTGATGAAACACAGAAAACTACTATTATCTATGTGAAGCATTACTTTCAAGTCTTTCTTCTAGGATAATGATCAGAATTGGAGCAATACTTTACTCAGTTTTGTAGGGGCTTTTTGTGGGGGGTTTTGGTGTTTGGTTTTTTTGTTGGTTTGTTTTTTTTTTGAGAGAGAGTGACAGAGAGTGACAGATGGGAACAGACAGACTAGAAGGGGGAGAAATGAGAAGCATCAGTTCTTCATTGCGGCACCTTAGTTGTTCACTGATTGTTTTCTCATATATGCCTTGACTGGGAGGCTACAGCAGAGCGAGTGACCCCTTGCTCAAGCCAGCGACCTTGGGCTCAAGCCAGTGACCTTGGGCTTCAAGCAGGAACCTTTGGACTCAAGCTAGCAACCATGTGGTCATGTCTATGATCCCCGCTCAAGCCAGCGACACCGTGCTCAAGCTGGTGAGCCCGCGCTCAAGCTGGTGAGCCCGCACTCAAGCTGGTGAGTCCGCGCTCAAGCCGGCGACCTCAGGGTTTTGCACTAGGTTCTCTGCCTCCCAGTCCAATGCTCTATCCACTGGTCCGGCTCAGGTTTATAGTTATTTTTAAGTAGCTTATTTACCTGTTCTTTTATAAAAATCATTTACATTTGGCTTTGGGATGGTATTTTGTCTTTATCTCTAAAAGCTTACTTCCTCCCTGACACCCAGCAATTCTAGTTCTCTTTCCCAGTCATCACCCTATTGCACTGTGTTTGTTTTTCTTATTTATTGTCTCCTTTGGTCCTGATAGAGGCAGGTAGGCAGAGTACGTATTATTATACGGTTTGACAGATGAGGAAATCGAGGCTCGGTAAGAAGCGATTTGCTCCAATTACACAGCTAGAGAACACGAAGGTCAGGAAATTGAAACTCAAGACTACTTGTCATATATGCTTATCACACTGCTTTCACTTGGCCTGAGTTCAAAAGAGCATACTTAGTTGTCTACCAGCCCAGGGGGATGAAAACTTTTGCTGACTCTGGTCCTTTTTGCTGCCAGTGCATTTTTTTATGAGAAATGATCATTTGGCCAAAAAAAAAAAAAAAAATTAATTAAAAATTATGTGGTTGTTATATTTTAAGTAATTATTTAGAGTGCCGAGTCTACGAAATGTATCATTCAATTATGATAGTGCTGTGGCTCGATTTTTGTTTTCCCTCCGGCATCGCTATGGGCTTGTCCTTTGTTATCTAACTACCTGAAATGAGCGTCTGCGAGACCGGTTCTGACCTCCGGCATAGTTCTGTTACTGCGTTTGATGTGATGGATTATAATTAGCTCCTCTAAAATGCAATCACAGCAATGAAATGCTATGACTGGAAACTGGGAACCGATCCAGAGCTGGTCTATGATGGAAATATAATGTCCTACATAACTGGCTTGAATTCTAATTGGCCCTATTAAAGCCTGATGTTGACTAATGTTGAGTACTAGAACAATGTCCAGTCAGTATTTATGTTGCACTATTGAATAATTTTGGAATTAAGATATGTAGGTGGCTTGATGCTTGATTACACTGTGAATCTGACTCCAAATCTTCAATTATCTGAAATTCAGAAGATGACCATGCAGTGCAGACATAGAAAAGGAGAGGGAAGAATATATCATTTATTTAGAGATTTCCTTGTAGCGTTTAGCCTTTATCTTGAGGCTAAATCCTCATTAACCTTTGTTTTTTCCCTGTAACTACCAAGACATTATTATTAATCAGGGTGGTGAGCAAGGCTCCTAATTATCTTTTGTTTAGTGTTGGCTGAGGGGTCCTGCTGACCTAGAAGACAGCCAGAGGGCCAACTTCCAGCTTCAGTAAATTCTGAAGAGGGCCAGGCCAGAGACAGCTTCTATTTTCCCTGCCGTCCAGAGTCTTTGCGTTTTTTCTTTACCGTGAACAAGCCTAGCCTACGGTCCAAGTCTCGGTTTCCTCTCTCTACTGTGGCATTCACTGACAACAAGGAAGTTCCTGAGAAAGGCTTTCTCTGGAGTCACTCTGCAGATGGCTGTCTTATAATAGTGCTTCCCGGAAGAGAAATCATGTTTTAGGGCCAAGTAAGCAGACCCTGCAGCTGGGCCGCCGCCCAGCACTCTGCAGACCTTCACCATCACCCTGGACACCCTGAGCTCCTCAGTGGCTCAGTCAGAGGTTGCTAGAGACAGATTTCTCCTCCAGCACATAAGTCAGACTCCAGAACTGACAGTTCCTCTCAACCAATCAAACATCTCAGTTGCCACCTGGAAGCTGTGAAATAAAGCGAGGCCAGCAGCCAGCATGAGTCTTACCTTCGAAGGCCGGCGCCTGTACTGGAAGCAGCTTGGCCTCGCTGGCTCTGAGGAAGGTCCCGGCCTCTCCGAGCTCTGACAGGTCCATCCTTCTTAAAGTGAGGCACCCGGAAGCTTACCTAAAGGTGAAATGAAAGCGTTCACTCTGCAGAAGGTAGGTAGGGGGGAAAAGGGAAACGAGGCATCAGGCATTAAAATGAGAAACCATTCACTATAAATAGACCAAAAAGGGTTAAGTCTTTCTTTTTTTAAAAAAAAAAAATTCCATCAATTTGAGAGAGAGAGAGAGAGAGAGAGAGAGAGAGAGAGAAGCATCAACTCGCTGTTCCACTTTGTGGTTCCATTTAGTTGTTCACTCATTGGTTGTTTCCCATCTGTGCCTGACCAGGGATAGAACCCGCTACCTCGGCCCACGGGTACCACACTCCATCCACTGAGCAACCTGGCCAGGCCCTAAATCTTCTCTTTAACTACCTCTATTCTTCCTCTCTCTCTCTGTCATGTCTCAAGTGTATGACCAAACTGGACTCAAGAACATCTGACCTAAGCAGGGCCAATTTATCCACTAGGCATGGTGCCTATGGCCACGATACCGGGAGGGGCCCATGGAAATATTTTAATTTTTTTTATTAATTCACAAATATTTTATTTCATATAATTTTCTAAAATCTCTATCTAAATAGTTGCATCTCATTTACAACTTGGAACTCAACAACATTGTCTATCAAGAGTAACTCAATATGAAGAGGTTCAAGAATATATCTGAAAATTGATATATTTTATAAGGTGGTTAACCTTATTAAGTATACATAAAACACATGCTCTCACACACAATGTGGAAATACTAGAACCCATGGTACAATAGTTAGTTAAGTAATCTAAGTCTTGCATAGAGTAGCATACAAGAAATGAAGTTTCAAAGGTTTTAGAACCAAGGATAAATTATTTTCAGAGATGGGCTTCTATGTCTTCACTTATAATTTCTTTTAAAACCAGAAAAAGTTATGAATATAATATATATATATTATATTAATGAATCCAGCCTAGGTTATACCAATTAGTTTTTATTATCAACCCAGTTGTAAAATCTAATTCTGTGTGTGTGTGTGTGTGTGTGTGTGTGTGTGTGTGTGTGTGAAAGAAGGGGCTCACAAAGATAAAACTGCCTCAAAGCATCATGGGCCCTGAACCACAGACTTCTGAAGGTGGCAGGCAGGAGAGTGGGCCAGATGGAGAAATGCCAAGTTGGGGACTCTAGGTCTCTTGCTACGAATGAAGGAAGGGCTGGCAGGTATCTGGGTGCATCCAGGTAGACGGAGCATTGAAGCCAGATGATGGTGACTGAGGAGAGAGGTTATTAAACAGATGTTCGACATCAGTGAGTAAAGCAATGAGAAAGTATCCCAGCAGAGATGAGTGGCTGGGAGCAGACAGAATACAAAACCACTGGCAGACAGACACTTAGGAAGCTGGTCTAGGCTAGCAGTGGGCGAACACGTGCTGGAGGCTGACGCAGGTTGTGTGGTGAGAGGAGAGAGTGGGTATGAGTTCAGGAGTTCCTGGGCACAAACATTTCCCGCCTTGGAGGGACTGGGTTACTAGGAACGCCATCAGAGCTAAAGTCATTGAGCACTCACTCTACATCAAACACTTTACTTATTTCATCTTTAATCTTCACACTTTACATTTGATAACCTGGAGGAGGAGAAATGGCATCTGGGCCACAATAATTCAAAATGAGAGGTTATTTTCTGCAATTGACAAAAAAAGTCTTAGGCTCTGTCCTCTTCTGCTCAAACCTGCACAGCAAACATTACTAGCCCCGTGTTACGATGAGAAGGTGGAGAAGGCCTGGCCAAGGTGGCTTAACTCCAGTGCCCCACTAAAGGGCTGCTCAGCTCCAGGGCCTGCCCCTCCCAAATGAACTGTAGTCACTTTCTCTCTTACATGGGGGTGATCGTTACCCCTAAGAAAGTACTACCTTTCACTACACTTAATCTACTCTTGTCCTCTTTTGATGTGTCTAGTGATACTATTTCTAGGATCTAAGGAGTGTGGTTTAAAGCAAAGACTAGCGGTCCAGTCTAAGAGTTTTATCTCTGCCTGAAAATAGCCATGCGCCTTGTAGGAAATGCCTTACCCTCCCTTGGTTCAGTTTCGTCACCTACACAATGCAAGGACTCGTCGTAATCTACAGGGACATTTTCCAAGATAGACGGGAGGAGAGTTACTCAAAAGAAGCATGTGAGCAAACGTCCAGACATAGCACTGAGGGTAACATTTCCCAGGAGAAAAAGATAAAATTGACCTTTCTGCAGGTGAGCATTCATAATAATAATAAGAAGAATAACAACAATAAAAACAACACTTGAATGTATAGAATGGAGCAAAATGAAAGAAAGTTCTGAAAGTCAGGCACAGAAACTTAGAAATAGATTGCAGGAAATATCATAGACTCTGGGCTGGGACCCAAGGGTAGCAAGATTTTAGGAAGATGGTTCTGGCAGAATATTTAAGGTGGATTGAAACAAGGAGAAGCTGTAGTCAGGGAGATGAGTTGTGAGTTCATATTTGTGAGAGAACTGCACTGTATCCTCCTCTTCTCACTATGTGTGGCTTCCTGGTGGCTTGTAGTCAGCAGACAGAGAGGCTCAGGAAGCAGATTTGGATAAATATGTGGGGGTGTGTATTGTACAAATTTCCTGGAAGAGTACCTCAGACACGGGTACCTCGGCAGTGGGAACAGGATGTGGGTGGGAGGAGGAGACAGCTACCTTTCACTTCATACCGTTACAGTCTGCTTCCATTTGTGGCATGTGCACGTTTTTTTAACAGGTTTTTAAAAGTAGTTCTCATTATAATATTCAAGGATAGAATGATCACATCAAAACACAAAGAACACAGCTGTGCAAATCTCTGCTAGTCTGGACGACTTAGCATATTTAAAGGCAGGCAGGAGACAGTAAGTGCAGAAAGCAGCACCAGGTAGGAGGAAACAGCCTGTGCCAGGAGTAGAGAGGCACAACTGTTCCGAGATCCGTTCCTGAGGCCCAGAGAATGACCCCCCTGGGCAAAGGAAGGATCAGGGTCCTCCTAGGAGGAAACAGCCTGTGCCAGGAGTAGAGAGGCACAACTGTTCCGAGATCTGTTCCTGAGGCCCAGAGAATGACCCCCCTGGGCAAAGGAAGGATCAGCATCCTCCTTCCTCCCTGGCCTCCTCCTGCAGCCATTAACCCAATGCCCCTACCATCCTCTGGGCCCCTTTCGTTTCAAGTTACACACGTGGCTTTAGAAATGTATAGAGTAACACACCTGTCGCAGAACAGTCATATCAACACCTTAAAATAGAAAATGAAAGAGCCCAAACTCCCCCAAAAAGTGAACAAAAATGGACCTTGGCAGCAAAATAGAGAGGAGGTATATTTTAATCAGGATAGAAACACATAGATGAATACGGAACTCTTTTAGAGTAATTCTTTTAGAAGGATATGTCAATCTATATATTGAGAGACAATTCCATTTGAGGCTGGTATTTTGGCACAGTTTTGTTAGGAGACTCTGAGACCTTCTGTGAACTTTTATCCACTAGTAAATACAAATATATCAAAGAGGCAGAAGAGAGAAGGAGCAGGACTGGAACCCTAGCAGAGGAGAGGAAGGGACAGACACCGCACTGTCTCCACCTTGCTGTGCCGTCCTCATATCCGGCCCCAGTGGTCCCCTTGTCAGTGTTACTGGGATGATCAGGCTCTGAGAGTCAGACAGCTACACTCATGTGTGTGGTGACCATAGTATTGATTACCCAAACCTGGACATATTTTTTTCATACTGGGACACTGTTAAGAGTGAAAAGGGTTGCTGTTAATAATTAAACCTGGGCAACAGACGTAATCTGACATCACCCCAGGCAAACAGAGACACATGGACACCCCAGCCATAAGAGAATTAATGACTTGGAATGACAGTTTATGAATCAGCAACAAAAGTGCACCTTCCTGGTAACTATAAAGTTCAGATTACTTGTCTCCAATATTCCCAGGGTACATGGACAACACTACTATCAGGAAGTTGAACTCAGAGAGAGGCCTGAGATACTGACATGCATTGTCATTTTGTTTGTATTCCAACTAAACGACTCCTCCTGTTCTGTTCTAACACCCACTTTTTCAGTTCTCTATGAACCACCACTCTTCCGTCTGCACTGACATGATGCAATGTCCAGAATTAAATCTATCTTAGTGACCTAGTTAGCAAGGTAAAGATGAGGAGTGGGAAGGCCTCCCGTGGAAGAGACAGCTGGGATGTGAGCTTTTCACCCTGACCCAGAAAGGATCATGTTGGTCCGAATCTAGCTGCCCCTGATAGGAAATAAATGAATGCCTGCCATGTGAGCGATGACATCAGCTTAGGTGACCGATCCTCTTGGTAACTGGGATCTGAAGCATTTCCCAAGACTTGGGATTTCAATGCTCAGACTAGGTAAGTCTCAGGCAAGCTGGGACAAATTGGTCATCTTATGTTTAAGTCTAGAGCATTGAGTTATTTTAAGAATAAAATCTCTAGTTTAAAAATTAGCTATTTTTATGCTGATTGTATTTCTGAGCTTCTCTCTTCCCAGGTATTTTGTAAATAGCTTTTTGAAAATGTCCGTTTATTCTCTCATTAAAATAAATTTATTGCCCAGCTATAATTGCCCACGTGGACTGGGGGTGGGGTGTATGCAATGATGGACATGATAAACACACTCTGTCCTTTTAAAAGTGATAGATTGGGATTGTGTTGTATATATATTGGGGGAGGTTCTTTCTGTCTTAAAATATGGTGGCTGCATATTAAGCAGATTTGAACAACAAAAAGAATCCCCACACCCTGGGGAGGGGCGGTGGTGGTCATGTGGCAGAGATCAGAATGAGGCAGCCTGGGGGAACCGTGAAAGCCTGGGGGAGAGGCGAGTTTGTGCAGCTGGAACTCCAGCTCACCACTCAGCTAGAAACATAGACTTGTTATGTGTTTCTTGATACAGAAGCCATTTCGTCACATTGTTCTTTCAGAGGCTCCTTCACACCCTCACCCTCCTCTGCTTGACACGCCAATGGAAGGGGTCCCATGTTTGACCCTTTTCGTCCCCATATAGAATCCTGGGAGTCAGCTCCAATTGTCCTTCCTTCTCATGCCCACACTCAATTGGTCGTCAAGATCCCTTGATTCTGTAATGATCAGATTCTTATCCATTTTAGCAGACATGGTTTGGGGTGCCTGCTGAGCCCACACACTTCCTGAGTAGTGCCTGCCATCGTCCCAAAGCATAAATCACAGGCTGTCATGTCTCTAAGGTGACCCTGGTGACCTGGCCCAGCTGATTATACAGGTGTGAGTATCTGATCCAACTAGGGACAATCAAGCTGTCTTTCCCTGGAACACAGATTTATGACTTAGGTGCCATTCTCAGTCTGGGATTTTTGCTGGGATGAAGTGATGCAAACTTGGGGGTTGAGGTTGGCATTGTCGCATGGAGCCAAGGCCTGGCAATCGGTGGAAGCATCAACGGAGAGGGAGTCACAGATTGAGGAGAAGCAGCAATATGGGGGAAGACAGAAAGAGAGATTGCTTGCTTATGTTCTCAAAATCTTTCCTGGTTATCGTACCTTTTGAGACCTATATCCAACTCCTACCTTTGGATTTTACAAGGTCTTTCAATAACCTTCCAGTAATTTCCATTTCTCCTTCAATTTTAAATTATCTTGAGTAAGCTTCTGTATTTGCCTACAAAATACCCATAACGAAGACATTATATCCCAATCTTTGTCCCAATCCAGGTTCTTAATTTCTCTCCCAGGATGATGTGAAGATTATATGTAAATAAAAGTCAGCACAGTGTCTGGTGCATAGTAAAATTTCAATCAATGGTAACTACTCCATTGCTATTCAATAAACATTTGTTCAGTCTTTGAATGCTGTGCTAAATACGCAGGGTGGTAACTTTGCTTTCTAAATTGCTTAGTGACTAAGATGTGCATAACCACCACAGAGGACAGTACCTTTGGGAAACAGGGAGGGAACTTTGTCATTGGGTAGACAGAGGTGAGACAATGGCTTCATTTACTTAGGAGGTGTCTGTCCTGGGCAGTCACACTGACTCTAGTCCTCTTGCTGCAGGCCACAGTGAATTTATATATAGGCAATCTTCCTCTTTCAATCAGGGCAGACAGTAAATTTCTGGAGGGGACTGGAGGGAAGGGACACAGAGACTGCTTTCTGTGAAGTCCACATCACGTTGGCATTTTAGTGCCTTAATTGTAAGCACCAACTAAATCAAAGCCTATCAAGCAAATTGTTAAAAGAGTTAAATTATTTTCATGTTAGCAACCCCAATGGTTCTTCAAGTTGGTTTCACCATAATTGATTAGATTCACTAGAGTTCTTCATCAAGTCGGGTTATTATCCATGTTTACTTTTAAAGGCTTCCACTGCTGGGAAACCATGGTACAAGTAATAAGAGGAAATATTAATATTCCTCTGAGTCAACAAACACTAATAATCTCTTGACAAAGCCTCTTCCATTATTAAAATTTGGGACAAAGTGTTTGAAAATGAGAATGGTTTTATCCAGATGTCAACAGAGGAAGGAAAGAATTATCAAGCAAGTAAATGATTCCCAACATGCTGAAACATGTGTCTGAAGGCAGTAAGTGAAACATATCTAGTTACAAGGCCCAGTGAACACCCCGAATCTGGGGAAATGCAGCAATATGCTCTTAATTAGGGGCACTACTGGGTAGACAAATGATGCTGGATTCTCCTAATAACCATGCTGCTAGGAGAATCTGTCACATGCCTCAACTCAGCAAGGTTTACTCAGTAGAAAATTGCTAATAGCTTAGTTCTTACACATAAATCTACCACCCCTTAACCAGTGATAAATCTGCATTTTATTTATTTATATGCACTTTAGCTTCTATAAAAGCAGGAGCTTTAAGCAGGTTTTGCTCCTTAAAAGAGAAATGTTAAAATGTTGAATTTAGTTGAATTGCAAATCAGAGTGTTCCACAAACCATTGATTATTCGAAGCACTCACTTCAAAGGGTAATAGCAATGCAGACTTCAGGTCTAGAGGCAATCCCGTTCACACTCCTGCATTCTGCTCCCCCCCCCCCCAGCCCCTTCAGGTCCCTCCTTCCACTGGCTCTCCTCTCCCAGTTTCCCCGGCCCTTCTGTCTTGTCCAGGACTATTCGTCCTACTGCTTGCCATCACCTAGTCTCTCATCAGAATTCCAGTTCTCTGCACTCAGCTACTTGCTATTTACCCAAAGAGAAACTTCTGAATAAACTGTCACGCATTCACTGTCAGTCGTGCCCTCTTAAGCTCTGTGGGTGAAAGGAGCAGTAAGACCTGAAGCAGTTCCCACTTTGGTGGGGCTGGGGGCTGGTCTACAGAGATGTGTGTCAGCCCTTACAGCTGATCATGAGAAATGCTGAGACAGAGCCATGGACGGGACAATGTAGGTCATGGGGACAGGACCCACTCAACTATAATTGTATTTTTAAAATAACAGTTTGCAGCTCAAAGAATGGAATCTCAAAAGTCCCTGAAATGATATCCAGAGCATCAGTGCCAGCACTATTTTATAGGAGCAAATAATAGTTGCCATTTCTGAGGGTTTATTGTATGCCAGTGCTTTGTATATAGTAACTCTTTTAACCTCACAACAGCTCTATGAGGGACATATATAATAACCTACATTATACAAAGACACCGATCCCTGGAGAGGTAGGAAGTGGTGTCTCTGGTTTGGATTCCAGATGTGGGACAGTCATCTGGATTTCTATTCCTCCCTTCTCTTTCCTAACCAATCACATGCCAAACTCTGCTGACTCTCCAAAAACTGCTCAGAACCATCCACATCTTTCCAGTCTCCTGCCAGCACACCAATCAAGGCCATCACCATTCCTCTCCCAACTTATTGCTTTACTCTCTTAATTAGTCTCTTGACAGCAGACAGTCCAGAGTGAGGCATAATATACAGGAACAATCATGTCACAATTCTATTTAAAACCTTTTTACATTTTACTTACGACAAAGTCCAACATGTTATCAGGGCCTCCAGAACTCTCCACTCTCTGACCGGCCTGATGTCCCCACTTCATCTCCCTTACTCTCTCATCCCAGGCCTGACCTGGCTAACGCACTCCTAGTCGGCACTGAGAACACTCTCTGACCTCTAGGTGTTCACACTTGTGGCCTCTGCCTGGAACATTCAGTCCTGCCACTGCCCCCTGGCTAATTCTTAATCATGCTCTGAGCCTGCATTCAGCAACATCTCTACAAGAAGTAGTTCTCTAGGATGTGTCTCTCTTAGATGCATTTTTAGATCCCTTTACTACTGGTATCATGATAATCTTCATTCTTTATTATTATTATTAGTTTAATTGTCTATCTTCCTACTAAGCATTAGCAATCTTAGGGCAGGTCCTAGGTCTGCTACATTCAAAGCAGACACCAGTCCTCTGCACAGAGTAGGGAACTAATTAGACGCACCAGTCTGCCTCCTGAGTTCTTGCTCCTAAGCATGATGCTGTACCGCCTCCTATCTGAGCTCCAGCTCAGGAGGGATCATGTTCTTGGTTAGAAAACGTTCTAACCAAGATGCAGCATGCCCTTGCAGATAACAGGTCTTTAGTTAAGAAAGCATTACCAGTTCATTCTCTAAGTTGAATGAGAAATGCAAATGTAGGTGTATGGTTCAAAAAGAGTACGATGAGGATAAAAGTCAACTGGTTGGTTATACTATGAAAACTGAGCTTGCAGGGAAAAAAAATTTTTTTTTGAAAATTTTAAACAAATAGCTATTCTTTTATAAAAGTATTTGTTAAGAAATATAAATAGTCTTATCCCAAGATTTTTGAATCTGTGGAATTTAAGAACTAACAGTTCTTTAATATCAACTATCTCAGTGCTCCATAACTTAGAGGTGAGCATAAAAAGGCTCAGCAAAATAAATGATGGGCCCAAGTTCACCAGCCAATGACAGTGAAGTCAGGATAAAAGTATGGACAGTTTTGAGCAGAGTAGGGAAAAAAATACTCATGATAGATCTATAAAGAGGGACTGAAAAGAACTAAGATTAGGAGTTATATCTGTTTTAGAGTTGAAGGCAAATATACTGTCACATAAAATACAAGTTAACATCATAGAGAGTAAATATTAGATGGAATGAAACATTCTCATGACTGGTAAAATAATATGCCTTAGGGTGAGTAGACGCATGGTGTGCATAATAGCTTAACACTTAGTTTCGAATTGCTGGTGCTATTATTCAGCACAAATAATTTGCATTAAGTAGATTTAGTGATTCTAAAAGGTGATGTATAATATAAAGTCAAGGTATTATTTGTATTATTCTCATTGTTTTTGTCTTTTTCTGATTGATATGACCTTAACCTTGGATAATTACATGAGTTTTAACTATGTACAATTGCAATCAACATCTTAATGGGATAGATATTCAAAGACAGGCTTATCTAAAATAAAACTGGAGTATTATGTATTCTAGTTTAATTAATTTCAACAAATACTTTTTGAACAACCAATAAGTGCCCAGAATGGGTAAAATAATTGGAATACCAGAATAAGTAATATATTACTTCTACTCTAAAGATTTGAATTTAGTAGGAGACAAGACTTATCAAAAAATTATTTTCAGTATGTTATGTAAGTGCAATAATAGGCATACATTCTCCAAGAGATTATTAAAAAAATAGATAAAATTCTTACCTCAGAGCAATTCTATTCTACATATACACAGTGTTTTTCCCTTAAAATATTTTATATAATAGATAATCCCCAAGGGAAACAAATTAGTAAAACTAGCAAATTGTTTTTCATACCCATCAATCAATATATTGGTGGAAAAGAGAGAGAAAAATACCTACCTTAGAAAGAGCAAAAGAAATAAGCAGACTGGTGCTGAATCAAGACTTTATATGCTTTTGTCAAGGTCAATGGTGACAACCTCAGTTAGTTTTGCCATTGTTTCTAAATATGTCTACTGGTTTTTGAGAAACTGAACCCATGGATCTGGATTTGGCACCCAAAATGTCTCTGAGACAAGGGTGTGAGATGCCAGAAAATGATTCCATTCCTATAACCCAAATCCACAGACTAATTTAACTCATTCTCTAAATGCTTGCTGCATAATAAGATTAGACAATATTAATAAGAGAAGCAGTAACACCCGTCTGGTGCCATCAATTTTGGAGTCTTGGGTTCTAGTGCTTTCTCCCTCAGCGATTTTGGACAATTAGGTTAAGGGTCTCAACATTTTCTATACTGACAAGAAAATAATTAATAATATTTGTCTATTATGTATTTAGGCCATTCTAGGAATACTAAAAAACACATATTAAGGGTTTTACTATGTTCCAAGCATGGTTCTAAGCATTTTGCATATTTGAATCCATTGGAGTCTCATAATAACCCTATAGTATAGGGCTTTTATTATTTCCATTTTACAAATGAGGAAGCAAAGGCAGAGGTGATAAGTTAGAAATTTTTGGAGACAAGATTTGAGCCCAGAATGTTGGGTCCCCAAATCTATTCTTATAACCATTGCAATATAAATTATTTGCTCATAATTCTGATAATGTCCTTTAATTTCTTCCCCTTAAAAGTATAACTTTAAAAAGTGCTTTTTTACCCAAGGAAATTTATTGCTATTTGCTTCTTCTAACAGTCAGAAAATTTTCTTTCACTGCAGTTTAGGTGAAGCAAACAGCTAGCCAATTACTCTAAGAGGGGAAACATCTAGTCAGAGCCTTTGGCTTTTGAATCATTTTCCCAGATCTTAAAAAGCCTTTGAAAAACCTGAAAATGTCTCTCTGGAGCAAAGAACTCTCTAAATTAAGTTTAAAGTAACTTGGGAAATGACATAAAGTGGAATTCTTTTGGGTTATAGGAAATAACTCATGCAATCAGTTTTCAGTACTGATAGACCAGTTCGGCATAACTCTTCTCCAAATTAATTCACCATTTTCCATTGAGGGAAAAAGAGAAGAAAGTAGAGAGTCACCTATACGGAAGCCTATTACAGCCATGTTGCGGGCAGAAACGGGCTAGTAATGAATGCTGAAAAAAGTACTGCACAATTATAACTAATCAGTATGCTAAAATGAGCAATATGGCAGCCTAATTGAGATGATCCTTGTTGCTTCTCACAGGAATGCAATTTAATTAGAATGGGTAAACTGACCGTCAGCAGTAACCTCACAGAATCCCAAGCAATATGAGAAGCAAGAGAAATATCACCCTGGCTGGCTTTCACTATAGCAAACGGACACTAACGTTGTCCATTTGGCCTTTGGGAAACCGGAGGCCATTTTTCATGTGTGCTTAGGACTTGAGCAAAGGAGTGTGCTGTTGTACTTGAACTTTTAAAAAAGAATCAATCCAAATAAAGGGGACAAGACTGTTTAATTTGCATTCCAAGGAGCTTTGAGAATTTAAAATGTCCAAATGCACAGAAAACTAACCAGATTGGATTTTCAGAGGGGTATAATTTGGAATAAATAAGAGACAGCTGTTAAAATGAATAAATCTCTTTCCATTCTGAATGGTAAGGGAGAGAGGGATATACAACAAACCCTGGAAGCAGTGGTGGAGAGAAAGAAAAGATGTATGTGGGAGGGAAGGGTACCTGTTCTGGCTCTGCCTATTAAAAAAGAGAACCCAAGAAAGAGCAGAGAGTTGCTGACGTGGCTCATTTAATAACTGACAAATCTACACAGTTGGTAGGCATGGCAGCCCTGGAGATTGAAATTTGGCCTTTGATTATTTTAATTTAACTTGAGTCCCCACTTAACATCATCAATAGATTCTGTGACCTTTAGCAAAACCAATTTTACCATAGGCTAATTGATATAAACAAGAGTTAAGTTGCTTGACCAGGTGGTGGTGCCGACCTGGGACACTGAGGACCCAAGTTTGAAACTTCAAGGTCGAAGACTTGAGCATGTGCTCACCATCTTGAGCAAGGGGTCGCTGGCTTGAGCATGGGATCATAGACATGACCTCATGGTCACTTGCTTGAGCCCAAAGGTCTGTGGCTTGAAGCTCAAGGTCACTGGCTTAGGCTCACTGACTTGAGCAAGGGGTCACTGGGTCAGCTGGAGAAGCAATCCATGAACAACTAAATGCTGCAACTGCAAGTTGATACTTCTTATCTCTCTCCCTTCCTGTCGGTCTGTCTCTCCCTCTCTGTGTCTCTCTCTTGCATTAAAAAACAGAAAAAGAGTTAAGTTCTTACAATATCTCATCAACATTATAATAAAATGACATTGAATGAAAGGACATGATTTGAGGACTTGCTGTGGGTGAGACAGGATTATTCATTCTCTTTTATGTGTTCTCTGCACCGGAGAGAATGAGGATCAAAATGTTGAAACTTGATGTAAAGTATTGTCTTAACAAGAACAAACAGGTAAGAACTAAACTTTGTCAATAGCTGCTATATTCAAATGATCAAATTCCATAAATAATTGACTGGACAATAAAATTAGACATTCCCAACATAGAAACTCCTTTGAAGATATGGTATGCACTGAAGACCATAAATTGTCTACTTAAAATGTAGTTAATCAAGCACTTTAATACACCGAACCAAAAGTCAATTCTTGGCTCTTCCAGTAATAATTGCTGAAGGTGAAATGTTTTGCAGCATTGACTGCGCAGTCCTTAATAAACCATCTGAGAGCCAAAGAATTCACACAATGTTGCATTGAAACACAATTTATAACACGTTACTCTTTTCTGTTCCAACATAGATAGAAGGGTCAATATCATAAAATATGTCAGTATATGTTAGAGGATGGAAGGAGGGGAAGAGAGAGAGAGAAAAAGATTTACAAAGAAGGAAAAACCTTCCAAATTCTCTTGCTTCCAGGGTGTTTATTCTCTTTCTTTCTCAATTCTAACCATGTAATTTGAGGTCGAGCACATTTGTGAAAGGACTTGTGTGGATATAGTGATTGTTGTGTTCGTTAGAAAATAATATCAATTGGTTAGAGCAGGGGTAGTCAACCTTATTATACCTACCACCCACTTTTGTATCTCTGTCAGTAGTAAAATTTTCTAACCACCCACCGGTTCCACAGTAATGGTGATTTATAAAGCAGGGAAGTAACTTTATAAAATTTATAAAGCAGAGTTACAGCAAGTTAAAGCATATAATAATAACTACTTACCAAGTACTTTATGTTGGATTTTTGCTAAGTTTTGCAGAATAAATTTTTATAAAACAACTTACTATAGTTAAATCTATCTTTTTATTTATACTTTTATTGCTCTACTACCGCCTACCATGAAAGCTGGAACGCCCACTAGTGGGCGGTAGGGACCAGGTTGACTACCACTGGGTTAGAGCACGCCCTGAGGCTTCCAGTTTGATCCCTGATCAAGGCACATACAGGAACAGGATGATGTTCCTGTTTCTTTCTTTCTCTCTCTCTCTCTCTCTCTCTCTCGCTCGCTCTCGCTCTCGCTCTCTCGCTCTCTCTCTCCTCCTTCCTCTGCTTAAATCCAATAAATAAATTGTTTTTTAAAAGAAAGAAAATAAGATCATAAATTTTTGAAAAAGAGAATTAATGATTAAGGAAGTTACTATAGTATTTAAATGAGAATGAATTGTGAAACAGTATCACAGTGTATTTAAAAATATATGCAATTAAAAAAGTGTCCCAAAGTGGTTACCTCTGGGTGGTGGGATTATGGGGGTTTTTTTGTTTTTTTTTTTTTTGTATTTTTCCTAAATTAGAAGCAGGGAGATAGTAAGACAGACTCCTGCATGTGCTTGACCGGGATCCATTCAGCATGCCTACCAGGGGGCGATGCTCTGCCCATCTGGGGCGTTGCTCTGTTGTGGCCAGAGCCATTCTAGTACCTGAGGCAGAGGCCATGGAGCAGTCCTCAGCGCCCGGGGCCAACTTTGTTCCAATGGAGCCTTGGCTACTGGAGGGAAAGATTGAGAAATGGAGAGAAAGGAGAGGGGGAAGGGTGGACCTATCTATCCATATACATACACACATGTAATTGATTTAACATATAAATATTATATAAATAAGTCAAACATATTATAAAACTTTGTTTGGCTTGCCTTCGCCCCTTATCCTTCCACTCATATTACCCCTCTTGCTTTCACCCACTCCACACATGATGGGGTTAACAGAATCCATCCTTTGATATTTTCCTCCATGCTTACACGTTCATGTAGACGTGTAAACACATCGCTCATTGCTATTGGTTGTTTAACAAAATTGGGTCAGTATACACAGGTCTCCATGTCTTGCCTTTCTCACTCAGTTGAACACCTGCCAAACCTAATGCTGGAAATCTAATTTATTATTGTGATGGCTGTATGATATTCCATAGTGGAGATGTGCCATAACTTATTCAGCAATTCTCTTATTGCAGTTTCTAGAGGGTTTTTTTTTTTTAACCATTATGAAAAATGTAATTGGCATCCTTATATATGTGTCATTACCCAGAATTTTATTTCTTTGGGAAAGAGTCCCAGGAGTGGGAATGTTAAGTCAGAGAAAATGCATTTAAAATTTCAACAGATATTACTAGATTGCTTTCCAAAAGGCAGTAACACTTAACAATTTCACCAGCCACGTATAAAAGTATCCTTTTTTCTGTATTTCTAAAAGTAATTGGCATTCTCATTCTTTTTTAATTTTTGACAGTCCAATAAGTATAAAGTAATATCTCATTTAACTTTGATCTTCTTATTAAAAAATTTGAGTGTCTTTTCAAATGCTTATCATTTGAATTGATTCTTGTAGTGTTGTTTATTCTGCCTGTTTATCTTGCCTATTTTTATGGAGTATTTGCTTTTTCTCTTCAGTTTGCAATTTTGACTTTTTAAGCTGACATGAGAAATTTATATTTTAGAAAAGCAACATCCAGAGACTGCCTCAGACAGCCCTACTATGTCTAAAGTACTATATATAAAAATAGTAATTGCTCATAATGACAACACTGAAGCACTGAACGATATCAAGCTACATGCTGATTTCAAGAAGTCATATTATACCCAGAATGATTTAATGTCCTTATATATATCAAAGTTCTAATATGCTGATACTCACTAAACCAGATAACCAGATATTCAATCATGTAACTTCTGGTGATACATGACTTGGCAATATCCAAGTCTTTTGGCAATACATTAACTTACTCATACTTACCTGGTATATCTCCACTCAAGTATTTTAAAATTCCATTTTCTTGGTCAGGCAGTATATTGATTGGATTTATTAAATATATTTAGACTTCTCTATTATAAAAACAAAATTAAATGTCCAACTAAGTTAGTAAAAACAATTTGGATTAGGATATAAAACCTAATCCTTTGTGTCATCTGTGTTATTCATTCAAATTTATCATATTAATTTTTCCCTAAATTTGTTTATAGTAATATTTGTCTCATATTTTGATATAGCTAAATATTTCTATCTCTTTTTTTAATCAAATAGGCAGCAGGGATGCAGAGAAACAAACTCCTGCATGTGCCCTGACCAGGATCCAACTGGTAACCCCAGTCTGGGACAGATGTTCTGCCCATATGGGGTGGCTGCTCCATTGCTCTGCAACCCAGCTATTTTAGCACCTGAGGTAAAGCCACAGAACCATCCTCAGTCCCCGGGGCCAACTTGCTTATTCGAGCCATGGCTACAGGAGGGAAAGAGAGAAAGAGAAGGGTGGAGGAAGGGTGGAGAAGCAAAAGGGTCACTTCTCCTGTGTGCTCTGATCGGGAATGAAATCCAGGACTTCCACATGTTGGGCCAACACTCTACTGCTGTGCCAACTAGCCAGGGCCTCTGTCTTTTTATAACTATTAATTTTTGTCTGGCTTTGAGGATTATAAATGGTTATATTTAGTCAGTATTTCTCGGTAGCCCCAGTATTAGTTGCCAAGGGGAACAACAGTAACAAAATTGCCCTTTACAAGTGAACAAGTTAGGAACAGAAAATTCCAAAATAACAATGACTTAAATAAGATCAGAGTTTATTTCTGTACTGAAGTCTAGAAGGAGTTAATCTGGGGCTTGTCTGTATACCCCAGGGTAAGGGATTAGGTTTCTTTTGCTTGATGATCTACTGTGCATGGCTTCCATTCCCCAGGTGAACTAATGAGTTGAAATTCTGCTAGAGGTCCAGCCATTTTGTCCATTTCCAGTTGAAAAGATAGAGAAAGAAAAAACGAAGGGCCGTGCCCTCTCCTCAAAAGACTTCTCCCAGAAATTGTCCAGTTCCCATTTATATCGCATTAACATCACATTAGCAAGAACTTAATTACACTTAGTTGTGAAAGATGCTTTTCCTAGGCAACTAGTAAAAAGAAACATAAAATAGTCTTTATTTCAAGTGGCCTTCTGCTCAGCTAAAAGCAGGAGGGGTTCAATATCATACATTAGAAAATGGGTAAAAGCTCACCACAAGTTTCAAATCAAAAATTACCTGAGATGGGCTTCCCCCTCGCTCCTCTAAGGGAGGGTTCAGTCTCTTCCAGGCCTGCTCCAGCCACCTATGACCTAACCTTGCCCAGAATGCTGGGGTTTGCCACTGAAGGCTGAAGGTGCCCAGGGCCGTCGACCCCATCTACGACACTGTGGACGAGCCTAGGGTATTTCTTCCAAGAAGCAGGTAAACTGATCTCATTTGCACAAGGGCCACTTAACTATGTTTTGCCTGAATAGTCAGGTTCTTTATTCTTCCCTCAAAGATCTCTGTTGTGGGTGTTGATAGTCCTATTTTCTGCTGCTTTGCTTAATATATAGTGTTTCCTTTATTCCTCCTACCTCAATGCCCCACTCATATTTCAGGCTTGGACCTACTCTTAATTTAGAGCTCTCTTTCCTCCTTTTGCCAACTTGTATTATGAATTTACCTTTGCCACCCAGCTTAGTGTATCCCAAGGTTCTCTTTACCAGGCCACAGTCACAGAGCTCCAGGGAAAAGCAACCTGGTCTCAACTCTCCAGGCAGAGGAGAACAGAAGCTCCATATCCACGCATGCTGCAAATGGCTTTTTCCAGTCTACCTGAATCATTACCAGCTAGAAGCAGCGGTCATTGGGACTTGGACATGAGCTGCAAAGTATAGAATGGTGACAACAATTCCAGTGCCATACGGACTTTTCCTGTGGGGAACTTTCCTGGACTCCTGCTCCCTGTGACAGCTCCTAACAGACTGAACTGTGGTTGGGTTGCATTTTTCAGGGATTTGGCATGGTGAGGGGGCCACCTTGGACTTGGGGAACATGTTAAGGACACTACTCATTTATGGATTCTTGCTGTATTGGCCAAGAGTTTGCTTAAAGGCTTTTAATCACTGTAAAAAAAATAGAGGACTAGATGAAGAAGATGGGGCACATATACACCATGGTATATTATTCAGCTAGGAGAAATGGTGACATTGGATCACTTATAGCAGAATGGTGGAGTCTTGGTAGCATTGTGCGGAGTGAAATAAGCGAATCAGAAAAAAACAGGAACTGCAGGATTCCATACATTAGTGGGACATAAAAGCGAGACTGAGAGGCATGAACAGGAGTGTGGTGGCTATGGGGGGTGGGGGGAGGGAAGGAGGGAGAGGGGGAGGGGAGGGAAAAAAAAATTACCTGAGATACCTTGAGACTAATGATTTTGGAAAAAAATATCTCTTATAAGTTTTATATTGCTTTAAGTAAACAGGTATGCAAATAAATAATGCATAAATTAATAAATTAATAAGCTCACTTCTAATATTTTTCCAGAGTTCATTTACTATCCCTAACCTTGCTCTCCCAAGATGGCCAGTCCCCGATCATCATTTTCTTCTCTAGCCAGGCGGACACAGATGTTTTAGCAGATGATGCCTACTTATTTGGAAAACTGCTATCAACCAGAAGTAACCCAGCACCACTGCATAAAGAAGAGACTATTTTTTCTAGCCATTGCTCGGGTTCATAAATTGCTCATCCTGTATGCTCAATGCTCTTAACAATCTGGAAACATCTTTTATAAGCCTGGTAAAAGGATCAAAAAATAACCTACTGGGAAAAATAACATTCTTCAGCTACAGAGTTAATGCTGGTGGGTGTTTTTTAATGAGTAGCTGGATTCAAAGGAGAAACTTCTGTTTAGATGCTCTCATATCTAGCCTATTTTTAATAAGATTGTACATTGCAAAAGAACGTAATAAATTTTATCTCTGAGAAGTAAAGATAGACGCAAAGCAGATGCCATGGTTTATAATGTGGGTTCGTTATCTGGCTGCGGTTTAAACCTAAGAGATGAATTCCAAAATACATTTCACCAATGCGTGTTGTATATTACAAATAATGCAAAGTTTCTGAGCAAGTTGGGTCTCCAATATTAAAATAAAATGATTAAAGTGATGGTCAGGAATTAGAATTAAGGGCACATGATAGGCAGACATATGTCCTTTTGTTTTATTCTTCGATTATGTCTAATGGTAATAAAAAAGGAGAGGAGAGGAAGAAGAAAGGAATATCCGGCGTTGAGCTGCTCATTTACAATCCACTGTTTCTGAAATTCCAGGGTCTGTCATTCCGCAGGATGACTTCTTACCTCGTGATTGACTCTGAACTCCAAAGCATGAAATGGGCCAGTAAAGTTAGACTCTTCTGCAGGGACGCTTTGATAAACAAATTCTCCATGCAGCACTTTATTAATCAATTCATGCCACCAACAAGTATGTGAAAATTATAAATCATGCAAATCAGAGTGGCCTGATTTTGCAGCTGTGAGGCACAGTCCTCTATGTCGAACTTCGATTCGTCCTCACTACACTGGATGGTAAATTGTCAAGGTTGAAGTTTGTTTTCCCTGTGTGGCTCCCTTTTCCTAGCTCTTCCTTACTTGTGAGGTTAATGCTCTCTGACCTTTTTACTCATTTCCAGTCAGTTCAGCTCAGGATGTGTTTCCTGGGCAGCTGGGCACAGGCTCTGTACTGGCTAAGGGGTGAACGTTGGTGAATAAGGCGGGTCCTGGTCCTCCAGTAGCTCCTAGTCTAGAGTGACATTCTCAGTCCTGTATTGAGACCCATCATCAATTATTTGAAACGGAACAATAACAATTGTAATGCTTAGATTTCCCAGGGATTTTTATTTAACTCTCTCTTTTCCTCCCTCCATCTTCTAACATATTCTAACATCTATTTAAAATTAGAACAGATTTTTAAATATCCATACATTAACACATATTATTTGCACTCACATGTTTTTCTCCAGCTGATACCTGGCCAAAAACTGCAGCCTGTCTGATCCATGCCACAAGCCCCAAACCTTGACTTTCCGGAACATCAGTCCTGTACATGGAGGAGGGCAGAGGTGAACACTGGACTTAACTGGTACACTTATTTCAGTGAAAGAAAATTTGAAAACAGATCAAGTGCAGTGAGTCAAACTTCATTTACATTTATCTGTAACTAATTCATCTTAAAGAGCTCTCAACTATGTTCTTACATTTTAACACTCTTATTTCTAATTGTGGAATTTAAAAAAGTATCCTGCTAGCAGTGATTCTTAGAATTAAGTGTTTATCACAATGATCTAGAGGATTTTTTTCAAACAGATTGCTGTGTGCCGCCCCGAGTGTTTCATTCAGCTTGTCTGGGACGGAGCCCGAGAACCGGACATTGAAGCTGCCGGTCTGATATTGACACTGCTGGTCTGGGGATCTCACTCTGAGAGCTATTCTGCTAGACCAGCAATTTTCAACCTTTGTCATCTCACAACACACGTAAACTAATTGCTAAAATTTTGCAGCACTTCTGAAATACATTAAGTTTTTACCAATCTGACCAAAAAAATATGTATAAGTTTGATTCATTCACACTGCACAGCTATTGTTGTGTTGGCTATAGTCCATTTTTCTTTGACAATCTAAGGGAAAAGAGCCGGCCTAGGCTGGCACGGTGGATAAAGTGTCAGCTTAGAATGCCGAGGTCACCAGTTTGAAGCCCTTGGCTTGCCCGGTCAAGACACATATGACAAGCAATCAGTGAACAACTAGAGTTAAGCAGCTATGAGTTGATACTTCTTGCTCCCCTACCTCTCCCTCTCCTCTCTCTCTGTAAAATCAATCAATAAAATCTTTAAAAAAAAAAATTTAAGAGGGCCCTGCCCAGTTGCTCAGTGACAGAGCAACGGCCCAGCGTGTGGAAGTCCCAGGTTTGATTCCCGGCCAGGGCACACAGGAGAAGCGCCCATCTGCTTCTCCACCCCTCCCCCTCTTGTTTCTCTCTCTCTCTCTCTCTCTCTCTCTCTCTCTCTCTCTCTCTCTCTCTCCTTCCTGCAGCATGGCTCAACTGGAGCAAGTTGGCTCCAGGCACTGAGGATGGCTTCATGGCCTCTACCTCTGGTTCTGAGAAGAGCTGTTACTGAGCATGGAGCAATGCCTCAGATGGGCAGAGCAACACCCTCTAGTGGGCTTGCTGCGTGGATCCTAGTCAGGGCACATGTGTGGAGTCTATCTTTCTGCCTTCCCTCCTCTCATTGAATAATAAAATAAAATAAAATATAAGGGAAAAGAGGTCAGTTCCCCTGACTAAATAATCAGGTATTGCACGTTTTAAAAATTCTTGTAGCACACCAGATGAAAATCGTGGTGCTAGGCTAAAGGAATTTCCTACAGTAATAAGCAAGTGGAGAGATTATGTTAAGCCACTAGGGACAGACTGTATAGCCCCTTGAACCTGTCTACCCAGCCAGCTCTAAAGACAAGCCTCAATTACCCTTTCTCTGGTGACTTACCACTGGCACACACTAGTACTTTTCCATATTCTAAGGGAGGCAAAGCTTCTTCCCCAAGTGCACCTGCCCTAACACAAGTCTACCTGGAAATACCCCTCATCCCCTCTCACTACTAAGGCCTCTCAGCTGTAGGTCTATGTTTTATGAGATAATTTATGTTATTCTAGATAGCTTTTAATTATTGTTTTTTAATCATTACCCTTCCCATCCTCAAATAATATCTGGAATGCATTTCTGTGACTCCTGTTTTGTATTGACCATGTCTCAGAACTTGCCAATAGCTATACTAGTCGGGCCTAATTGGAGTCAGACAAATATGTCACCATATCTTATCTTGACTTACCAGAAGAGTACAAAGGCTACGTGGTGGGCTCGGAGGTCTGCCTGG
The DNA here is from genome assembly GCF_036850765.1 of Saccopteryx bilineata. Classification (NCBI taxonomy): domain Eukaryota; kingdom Metazoa; phylum Chordata; class Mammalia; order Chiroptera; family Emballonuridae; genus Saccopteryx; species Saccopteryx bilineata. Next base: position 37,476,808 of record NC_089497.1, read on the forward strand.
GTGGGAATTCCTACTCAGTCCGTATCTAGCCAGGTGACACTGAGGAAGTTCTTTATTCTTTCTGTGCCTTAGTTTTCTCATCCATATTATATTCACACCATAAGTTTTCCATTTTAAATAAAACAATATCTAAAAATATCTGGAAAACAGAAGGTATTCAATAAACGACAACACATCATTATTATAAAAGAACTATAATTATATTGAGGCATATATGGGTAGAATTGATTTAGTTTCTCAGTAATTAAGAATTGGCTAAATAAAATTTTTTTGTGATAGAGACAGAGAGAGAGACAGAAAGAGGGACAGATAGGGACAGACAGGCAGGAAGGGAGATGAGAAACATCAATTCTTTTTTGTGGCACCTTAGTTGTTCACTGATTACTTTCTCATATGTGCCTTGACCAGGGAGCTACAGCAGACCGAGTGACCCCTTGCTCAAGCCAGAGACCTTTGGGCTCCAGCTGGTGAGCATTAGCTCAAACCAGATGAGCCCATGCTCAAGCTGGCAACTTCGGGGTTTCAAACCTGGGTCCTCCGAGTCCTAGTTTGACACTCTAGCATCTATGCCACCGCCTGGTCAGGCTAAATAACTTTTTTTTTTTAAATGCCCGAAGCTCTGAGGTTGAGGGTTTGATCCCCACTCAGGGCACATGCAGGAACAGATCAATGCCCCTGTCTCTCTCTTGCTCTCTCCCTTCCTCTCTCTGAAGTCATTTTTTAAATGGCTATATTCTGGAAAAACTAATAGGCAGGCATAAAGAACAATAAATTTGTTCGAATCTGAAACTTCTTGCGATACTCTTCTTGGTAAAACAGGTTGAATTCACAGATGGATGAGAATTGAGGATACTGGTCCGGTCTTCCTGCACTCACTCATTGCCGTGGATCTCAAACATTAAGGTAAGGAATTATGTTCTTAAAAAACAATGACCCAATTTAGAAATATGAGGTGCATCTCAATTCAATTGGAAAGCGTTCAACTCCCACCGAGTATGGGAAGATCTAAGTTCCGACAGAACTCCCTGCTGGGTGTAGTTAGCGTCTCCTGTTTATAGGTGAGGAACTAGGCTTGGGGAGGAGAAATGGCTGCGCAAGGTCACAGTGCTGATTCCAGCCAAACCAGTGCTCAAAGCCAGGCAGTCAGATACCGGAGGCCAGGCTCTTACCCATCTGGCCCTTGCCTCTGGGTTGGTCCCATAGACAAATACTCTTAGTAAATATATACTTAGGGTTCATGCAGGTTTGGTGTCACTAAAAATAGAGAAGGCAGCATGCATATTCTGTCCTACTAGGTAAAAAGATGAAACCTGGTAGAGTGGAAAATATTAGCACCATGACCCCCGGTGTCTGAGAAAAGGAGAGGGAGAGGTTGGTGTTGTTGGATTGGATATAGAGTACACAGAATAGCCTGACCTGTGGTGGCGCAGTGGGATAAAGCGTCGACCTGGAACACTGAGGTTGCCAGTTCGAAACCTTGGGCTTGCCTGGTCAAGGCACATATGGGAGTTGATGCTTCCTGCTCCTCCCCCTTCTCTCTCTCTCTCTCTCTCTCTCTCTCTCTTTCTCCCTCCCCTCTCTCTAAAAAAAATCAATAAATAGAATATTAAAAAAAAATTTTTTTTAAAGTCCTTAGATAATTTATTAAAAAAAAAAAAAAACTTGCCAGAGTACACAGAATAACTCACATGGAATGTTTTACCATCTGTCTATAAATTTTTAAAAAGTAAGCTGACTACATTTATAATGTCATATTATGATTACTCAGAAATTACATCATAGCCTATTTTTATATAGTAATTTGTGTGCTGCTGATTAAGACTAGGAAGAATAAAACTATAAGCTCCTACTGTCAAGGTGTTCAGCATTCCGTTAGACAAATTACAGACATATGCTAAGTGCCTACTCACTGCCCAGTCTTTGTGCTAAGCTTATGAGAGAAATATAAATAAAAATAACAGATATAGTTACCATCCTAACATATGATCTTGTTGGTAAGATGAGATAAACACACAATTAAAAGGATTCTATAAAGTCAGAATGACCAAAATAGAGCATCAGATCAAAGGGCAGTGTCCAGGAAGACAATATTCTATTTACAACACAGGGAACCTGTAAATGAAGAGATGGAACCATGTGAACTGTATTTAATCATTCTGACTGCCACAAGGCAATAAATTTGAAATTTAGACTGCAGGCAAATTGTGGAAGGCCATTCCCAAACAAAACTCAAAGTTACTTACAGAAATACAAATATGTCTGGCACCAAACAAGCTGAAATTCACAATGTCCAGCATCCAATTAACAATCAGTAGGCATTCAAAGAGAAAAAAATATAGCTTAAGATGAGAGGAAAAATCGATCAATCAAAACTGACCTAGAAATGACATGGAAGATAGAATTATTATACCTGTATTCCTTATGTTCAAGAAACCAGAAAAAAAGATTGAACATAATAAGGAGAGCTTGGAATAGCTGCTCCGGTTCAAGGAATGTTAACCCAAAGACGAGCAAAATCATGTGGTTCAGTGAAGCAGTTTGAGAATTATTATTCTGGGCTATTGGAGCCATTGAAGACTTTTCAGCAAAATTTGACATGAAAATAGTGGTATTTTAGGAAGACTGAGTGGGTAGTTGGATTCAGAATGAATTGATGAGAAGATTAGGAGCAAAGATTTTAGGCAGGAGATAACTGTAATAATACATCAGGAAAATGAGATTTTGGCCCAAAAGAATGGCAGGGGAAAAATGTGAGAAAAAGTTTTTTTTCTCTTTAATTTACATTTTGTTACTAAGAACAATGTATAAAGAAGGCACTATCTTTGAAATTTCATGAAGAGTGGGGCTTATTTTAGAGACAAGAAACAGAATAATTCATGTTGTATGTGAAAGTTAGTATTAGAATGGTGCTTGGTTCTAAGTTGATGAATTAAGTGGAGTTAACCTTTGTGACAAGTAAAATTATGAAGGAAGAGACTTGTGTTTAAGTAGAAGAGATTATATGAGCAAAGACGCCAAGAAGGAAACACCCAACTTAGAAATGGAACATGGTGTATCAGTGCCCAAGACACAAGTGCAATTTAAAATTTTCTAGTAGCCACATTAAAAAAAAGGTAAAGAGAAACAGGTAAACTAATTTTATTAATAAATAGACAATATATTTTATTTAAACAATATATCTGAAATATATGATCATTCTAAAATCATTGAAAATTTATATAAATATATTTTTATACAGAGACATACACATTAATCTAGTGTATATTTCCCTCTTATAACTCGTTTCAATTTGGACTAATTAAATTTCAAGTATTAGTAGCCACACTGTCCAGTAGCTATTGCATTCAACAGCAGGGCCAATAAATATCAGGTAGTCAGCCTTGTTTTCTTCTCCAATTTTTTCCCCACTTTTAACTCCTTTGAGTATCTATCAAGTGCAAGATGCTTTCCCTATCCAAAGCACCATGCACAGTTAGACACATTAAATAGAGAGCCATAATAAGTATTTTTGTGGAAGATGATTCTTGCTATTGCTTGTGAAAATAAAGAAGGAAATGGTTCTAGCAAGGCTGCAGGTGATTGTAATCCAGGGCCAAGGTAGTTATAAACATGTGTGGTGGAAAGCCCTGGCTGGTTTGCTCAGTGGTAGAGTGTCGACCCAGCATGCAGACATCCCAGTTCAATCCCTGGTCAGGGTACCCTAGAGAAGCAACCATCTTCTTCTCTCTCCCAACCCCTCCCTGTTCTGCCCTTCTCCCCCCCCCCCTTCCCCTTCTTCTCCCTCTTCTCAGTCTCTTCTCCTCTTGCAGCCAGTAGCTCAATTAGTCCAAGCATGGCCTCAGGAGCTGAGGATAGTTCAGTTGATTTAAGCATTGGCTCCAGATGGGGGTTACCACTTGGATCCCAGTCGGGGCTTATGTGGGAATCTCTCTATCTCTCCTCCTCTCATTTGAAAGAAAGAAAAAAGAAAGAAAGAAAGAAAGAAAGAAAGAAAGAAAGAAAGAAAGAAAGAAAGAAAGAAAGAAAGAAAGAAAGAAAAGGAGAGAGAGAAGGAAGGAAGGAAGGAAGGAAGGAAGGAAGGAAGGAAGGAAGGAAGGAAGGAAGGAAGGAAGGAAGGAAGGAAGGAAGAAGGGAGGGAGGGAGGGAGAGAGGGAGGGAGAGAATATAGGCAATTTGGTTACAGTTTTTACTCTAATTTTTCACCTTGGGATCATTACCTAAGTATCAAATTCCTAAGTGTAAAATAACTTGCAAAAAATGTAAGTTATTGTAAAATCAAGGTAATAATATTAATACTCTCAATTGTAGGTTTTCTTTTGTCCTTCTCATAAGTTCTGGGCAGGAGGATAGGCAAAATGGGTAAAACCAAATATGACCTGGAGAGCAGACCGCCTAGAGAAGGTCCCAACAGCAAATAGGAAAAGAAGTTCAGACAGAGATAAGTGCTAGAATTTCAGTAAAATTTGGCACATAGGGAGCGTTAAGAAAAACAGTACTGAATTTAAGTTTAGAGGACCTGATCTCACATCATTTTGATTACTTGCTAGCTGGGAGACCCTGGGCAGTTTCACCCCTCTGAGCCTCTTTGATGATCAAGGGAGATGTATAAAAAGATAAAAGGGTGGTTTGTCAAAAGTAAAGTCCTACACAGATACTGGTTATGATGGTCAGCCAGGTGGCAGATGCACTGGAATCCTCATAACAGCGTAGGGTAGAGAGTCAGAGTGGAGGAGGCTCAGCTTGTATTTCTTGGAAGACTTGGATACTAGGCAAGATCATAATCATGAAAGAATTAGAGTTATGTAGAGAAAACCAGAACACATACATCAGGTCAAGAATCCAATTACTAGGGCTTGGTTGTAAGGTGGGATTTAATTAAAAGGTAAAAGTCTAGGTAGTGGAATTTGGACACTCAATTAGAGCTGGATCATCAGCAAGTTCAACAAGGTAAAAGTACCACCTTACCTCCCTCTGCAGGGCTTTTTAAAAATGAGGCCTGATAGCTGTGGCCAGGTGGCTCTGGCTCAGCGGATAAAGTATCAACCCAGCACACCAGAGCTCGCAGATGCAAGCCCCCCCCCCCTCAGGACACATAGGAGGAGCAACCAATGAGTACACAGCTAAGCGGAATGAGTTGATGCTTCCCCCTCTCTCTCCCTTCTTCTTTCTCAAATCAATGGAAAATTTTGGAAAATAATGATGCCTAATCAAAGTTCGAACTGACTAAGATTATAGGGTGGGGATGAATGTTCAGATAGAGACCATGCATTCCTAGATTTGGTGGTAAAGAGAGATGCTCTAGAGCCAAGTAGATTTTTGCCTTAAGCATTACAAAATAAAAACTTACTCTGAAAGAAACAGGCTCATAAATTTGAAGAGCTTTTGGAAAGAGTTCTGTTTCCTATTCATGGGTCACTACTAGAGCATTTCCTGTCATTAATCCAAGGAGTCCTGTGAAATATATGGTCCTTTTCCAGCTGCTGTACAAAGGATCACCCTGCTCAGTAACAGAATACTAATGAGATGCCTGGGTCCTTTAAGAAAGTTGAATAACAGTGATTGTCAAAGGGCACATCAGAAAATCCAGTTGCGTATGATGAAACATGGCAGCCATATTAATTCACTTAACTTGCAAAGAGGAGAAAATAGCCCTGGCCAGTTGGCTCAGCGGTAGAGCATCGGCCTAGCCTGCGGAGGACCTGGGTTCGATTCCCGGCCAGGGCACACAGGAGAAGCGCCCATTTGCTTCTCCACCCCTCTGCCGCGCCTTCCTCTCTGTCTCTCTCTTCCCCTCCCGCAGCCAAGGCTCCATTGGAGCAAAGATGGCCCAGGCGCTGGGGATGGCTTCTTGGCCTCTGCCCCAGGCGCTAGAGTGGCTCTGGTCGCAACATGGCGACGCCCAGGATGGGCAGAGCATCGCCCCCTGGTGGGCGTGCCGGGTGGATCCCGGTCGGGCGCATGCGGGAGTCTGTCTGACTGTCTCTCCCTGTTTCCAGCTTCAGAAAAATGCAAAACAAACAAACAAACAAACAAACAAAAAACAAAGAGGAGAAAATACCAGTCTTTTTGATAATACATTCTCTTCCAATAGGTTTATCCTTAGAAGGATGCTGATAAAAGCTCTATCAAACCAATGACATTCAAAACTAAAATTATTTGATCTTCCATAAATTCAAAAACAGTGAAGTAGTCAATTATTCAACTAGAAACTGGTTTAATTTTCTCTCTTGATTTTTTTCAAAAAAGTCTGGTGGTAAAAGATACTGATTAACTGTCCTCTCTTCAAATTGTCCCTAAAGTTTAAAGAGATTTATACAAGAAATCATTAACCAAGGTGAAAAATAAATTTTACTATTTTCTTTTGGAAAAGACAACTTTTGATCATGTGCTTCTGACATCTGAGTCACTTAGGCATTCCTAAATTATGAAAACTGAACATAATATGACTCCTCACAACATCTTACATCAACTGTGCTCTATTTTCTCAAAATAGTTGTAGAAGACAACACAGCATTGATTTTATAAAACCACACATTTTAAGGCATGGTGCCCACGTGAGTGCCATTAGCCTCCTCTGGAAACATGTTAGAAATGCAGATCTTAGATTCACCCCAGACCTACTGAATCAGAAACTGAGGATAGGCCCCACCAATTGTATTTTAACAAGGCTTCCAGCTGATTTCTGATATGCACTCAAATTTGAGAACCACTGTCTAAGGTGCTAACAATGTGAGAGCCTAGTAAAAAGGTGCTTGCTCTTTTTTTATTTTCCTAACTAAGGTAAGTGTATTGAGAAAAAAATATTTATACTAATAATTTAGACTTCTCATTCTATAGTCTTATAATTAATAAGGCAGATAGGCAGTAAGCACCCAAATCTAACATAAGTATCCACTAGCCAAGACCTTCCTCCTCCCAATTCAAAATAGTCAGTACGGGTTTTGTAACTGTACAATGATACTATCCCCTTTTTTTTTCTGATGCCTCAAGAAAAAGCATTAGAAGACACTAGCTTGTACAAGACAGGAAAGAGGGAAAGAGTTGCTGACACCCTTATCTATCCTCTTTTATTAGAAAAACAGAAGCTTTTAAAAAAAACACTCACTTCGTGTATTTTTATGGTTCACTGATCAGAGAACCATGGGCTCAGGACAACCACTTGCATCAAGGGAAGCAAGGATACGATTTTGTTTTCCCACACTGCAGAGTTTGAGAAAGAGTTCACACAAAGGTTTCCATGGGTGATGTGTCAATCTATAAATTTACAAATAGATGTCACTCTAGGTAGCCATAACTGAAGTATTTACAAGAAGGATCTTTCCGCTGCAGGGACAAAAGGTCAAGTGAAGTGTGTCAATGTGGGATCCCGAGTCCCATATCCCCAAGTTTCCCATGAAGTGTCTTCCCTTACAACTTAAAAAGGGACCATCTTAGGATGTCCTCTTGTGGTACCTCACTGATCATTACATGCCCCTTCAGTTGGAGTGACTTGTCTGCCTGGTGAAGCTTGGGAGAGCCTGGCACCCATGGCTACATCATTCTGGATGGCAGCTCCTGTTTAGAAACACAGTGCAGGTTCATCTCTCTTTCTCTTGACCCTGCCTGTGCTGAAGCGAAGCATATTCTACTCAGTTACTCCTCCCTTCTGGTAAATGCAGTGAACAGTCCTCTTCAGAGTGGGGATTTAATGTTTTCTCCCTGTTGACTAAACAGGAAAATTTTAATTGGAATAAGAAGAAGGTTGGCTTTCCAATTTCTGAAATTCAGCTTTTCCATTATTATTATTAGGGATATTTTGTTTGTTTGGGGTATTTTTCTTTCTTTCTTTCTTTCTTTCTTTCTTTCTTTCTTTTTTCTTTCTTTTTTTGTAGCAAGAGAGTGAGAGAGAGAGGGACAGGAAGGGAGAGAGAAGCATCCACTCATAGTTGCGGCACTTTAGTTGTTCACTGATTGCTTCTCATACCTGCTTTGACTGGGGGGCTCCAGCCAAGCCAGTGACCTCTTGCTCAAGCCAGTGACCCCTGGACCCAAGCCAGTGACCATGGGATCATATCTATGATCCCTCACTCAAGCTGGTGAGCCCTCACTCAAGCTGGTGACCTCCCAGTTTCAAACCTGGGACCTCAGTGTCCCAGGTCAATGTTCATCCACTGTACCACTGGCCAGGCCAAGTTTTTTCATTATTAAGCTAAATCTGTATTTTGACTCTGGCTTGGAGTTTTGGGTTGTTCTTAATTGAACATAACCCAGAGAAAAGAGAGGGTACATGACAATTCCTCCGAAATGCTAACATAAAACCACAGAGAGACCTTTATCTGCAACCTACAACCAATGAGAAATAAGTTAACACTATCTAATAAAATGTTAGAAAATCAGAAATAATTTCTGGAGGTAGAAAGGTCTATGAGTGGAATAATCAGTGTTCCATCAGGAAAGCAGAACTGTGAGTCTCATGAAATAAAGGATTTATTGTAGGAAAAAGTGAAACAATTGTGAAAGATCGTCCTCTCCAGGGGAAGTTAGAACACCAGAGACAAGCATAGCCAACCTCCTGAAGCACTGAAGCAAGTCAGGAGCTTGAAAAACAACATGGGGATGATGTCAGAGTAGTGGTGTCAAGAGAGATACCCTTGATTTCTCCTCTTGAAATTTCAACAAATTGAACAGCTATCACTCAGCAAAGGAACCCCAGCAGGGTTCGCAGGCTTTGCCTGAAAGATCCATGCACTGAATGGATAAGAGTGGAAAGAGTTGAGAAGGGAGGTGGAAGATAAGATGCACTCAAGGTCAGGCTCCATAGAGGGGAGAGGCCCAGACTGCCTGGGTTCTTGTCTGCCGGGGCTCCAGAGAGGGGAGAAACCTGAAGTGACTGGGTCTTCTGCTGAGAGGAGCAAAGAGATTGGGGGGAATTTGGAGAGATACTGAACCAAAGTGTCAGAGTGTAGGGTCACCACCACCAGTGTTTCCACAGTCTGCTGGCAGTTGAATAAAGACAAAACAAAAACAAAAAAAAAAAAAGTGTGGCCTCCCAGATCCCGCCACCCTTCCTTCATAATTACAAAGAGTGGCAGAGATGTACCCCACAGCTAGTTCAACAGGGCCACTCTTTCCCCTTAGGAACAGAGTTGCTCTGTGTCTGGTCTCCTGGTCAGACCCAAAGGCATGAGATAGCCATTGCTAAAGCCATAAACCTCACAGCAGGCCCCATCCATCATCACGACTGCAGCCCTGTCTACATCATCACAACAGCAGCTTCTCAGTGGAGGTCAGCCTGGGAATTTCACAGTTCTAATACTGTAATCCAGTGCCACCTACTGAAAAAAAAAAATAGACAAATCCTCTTGGAAGTCTTTTGTTTGCTTGGGTGTTTGGGGGTGATTTTTCTTTTTTCCCAATTTTTTCCTTCTCTTTAGTTTTTTGTTATTATTTTGTTTGTTTTTATTGTTTCCTTGGTTTTTGTTCTTTTTTGTCATTTTTCTTTTTTCTTCATTTAATTCATTAAAAAATTTTTTTTGCTTAATTTCTTAACACATTCTCAAATGTCCTCAAAGAAGAAAAATTTGAATACCATTGCTACCCAAGAAAGAGACACAGTTTATTTAAAAAGAAAATGAAAATCTCCAGAAAGCAATCTCACTCACATGGAAACCTTGGAGTTAATAGAGAATTCAAAATTGAAGTTCTGAAAATACTCAGTGAGACGCAAGAAAACACTAATAGACAACTTAATGAGCTCAGAAAACAAAATGAGCACCTCACCAAGGAGACTGAAATTTTAAAAACAGAGATGAAGAACTTATCACGTGAATTGAAAAATAAGCTAGCAAGTTTAGCTTTTAGAACAGGCTAGAGAGAATCAGTGACATCAAAGACAGGCAACTAGAGATGATACAGAAGAAAGAAGACAGAGACTCAATAATTCTTTTAAAAAATTGGAGAGCTTTATGAGAATTGTCTGACTTCATCATAAAGAGCAATATAAGAATAATGGGAATATCAGAAGAAGTGAGGGAGAAGAGAATGGAGAGCCTATTCAAACAAATAACTGATGAGTACTTCCCAAGTCAATGGAAGGAGTTAGGTACTTGAACCCACGAAGCAAACAGAATGCCTAATTACTTCAACCCAAACAAGCCTTCTCCAAGGCACATTGTAATAAAACTGGCAAAAATAAATGACAAAAGAAAAAATACTAAAGGCAGCTAGGGAAAAGAAGAACATAACAGAAAGGAAGTTTAGTTCATCAGGTTATCATCAGATATCTCAGCAGAAACTCTATAAGCAAGACAAGAGTGGACACACCACTCAAAGTACCAAAATAGAGGAATTACCAGCAAAGAATACTGTATCGTCGAAGTTATCCTTCAAATATTAAGGAGAAATAAAAACATTTGCAGATATACAGATGCTGAGGGAATGGATCACCAAAAACCCGTCACTGCAGTAAATACTCAAGGAGGTAGTTCCACTGGGTACAAAGAAAAAAACACACACAAAACTACAAGTAAAGGCTCCAACAAGGTTACAATAAAAACAAGGATAATCTGTGACAACGAAAACATAAAAGGGGTGGGGGTTAAGGTGTGAAGTAGCAAAAGAGGATAGAGTGCTGAAGCACTAATAACAAAGAACTCTTATATATAGGAAACTTTTCTTCCCATAACCCAATGGTTACACACACACACACACACACACACACACACACCTCAAAACTGAAACACATAGCTTAAAAAAAGAAATAGAGAAAAGAAACATGGAATACCACCAAAAAATAAAAATGAAAAAAGGAAGAAGGAAAGCCTTGTCATTAAATGGTGCTACAAATATTGGAAAGCCACATGCAAAAGAATGAAACTTGAATATATCTTGTCCCCACGCACAAAAATTAAGTATGGATCAAAGACCTAAATATAGATCTGAAACAATAAAATACATAGAAGAAAACATAGGTTACTAAACTTATGGACCTTAGCTATAGAGAACTTTTTATGAACTTGACCCCAAAAGCAAGGGAAGTAAAGGCAAAAATAAATGAATGGGACTATATCAAACTAAAAAGCTCCTGCACAGCAAAAGAAACTGACAAAAAAACCACAAAAAGACAGCCAACCAAATGGGAGATGATATTCACAAACAGCTCTGATAAGGAGTTAATATCCAAAATATATAAATAACTCTCAAAGCTCAACAACAAAGCAATAAAAAATGGAAAGAAGACTTGAACAGACACTTCTCTCAAGAAGATATACAAATAGCCAACAGATATATGAAAAAAATGTTCATCTTTGCTAGCTTTTAGAGACATGCAAATCAAAAACTACAATGAAGCCCTGGCCTGTTAGCTCAGTGGTAGAGTGTGGACCTGGTGTGTGGAAGTCCCAGGATCAGTTCCCGGTCAGGGCACACAGGAGAAGTGCCCATCTGCTTCTCCACCCTTCCCCCCCTCCTTCCTCTCTATCTCTTTCTTCCCCTCCTCAGCCAAGGCTCCTTAGAGCAAAGTTGACCCAGGTGCTGAGGATGGCTCCATGACCTCCGCATCAGGTGCTAGAATGGCTCCGGCCACAATGGGGCAATGCCCCAGATGGGCAGAGCATTGCCCCCTGGTGGGCATGTCAGGTGGATCCAGGTTGGGCGCATGTGGGAGTCTGTCTGACTGCCTCCCCTCTTCTTCTAACTTCGGAAAAATACAAAACAAACAAACAAAAACTACAATGAGATACCACCTCATACCTGTTAGATTGGTTGTTATCAACAAGATAGGTAATAACAAGTGTTGGAGAGGCTGTGGAGAAAAAGGAACCCTTATGCTGGTGGAAATGTAAACTGGTACAGATGTTATGGAAGAGAGTATGGTGATATCTCAAAAAATTAAGACTAGAATTAATATGACCCAGTAATCCCTCTACTGGGTATCTATCTAAAAAACTTGAAAACATTGGTACGTAAGGACACATGCACACCCATGTTCATCACAGCATTGTTCACAGTGGCCAAGACCTGGAAACAACCAAACAGCCCTTCAATAAATGATTGGATAAAGGAGATGTGGTACATATATACAATGGAATACTACTCAGCCATTAGAAATGATGACATAGTGCCATTTACGACAACATGGATGGACCTTGAGAACATTATACTGAGTGAAATAAGTAAATCAGAAAAAGCTGAGAACTGTATGATTTCACACATAGGTGGGATATAAAACTGAGACTCATGGATATAGATGAAAGTAAAGTGGTTACTGGGGAGAGGAGAGTCGGACAGGAGTAAAGAGGGAAAAATATATGGTTACTGAAAATAATTTGACTTTGAGTGATGGGCACACAACACAATGAACAGTTAAAATGCTATAGAAATGTTCACCTGAAACCTATGTACTCTTATTGATCAATGTCACCCCATTAAATCTAGTATCTACAAATTAAAAAATAAAAGAACATGGGCAGCTGCCAAAGGGAGATTGTGAAGGAAAGCCGGTGATTCTACAGAAAGCCGCTGCCTCTGGGTGAGCCCGGCACGCTGTGGATCAGCAGGACTGGCAAGTGGGAAGCAGAGCTGCACCCAGGGCAGGGGTTTGAAGGTAACCTGCAATCCCCTGGCCTCTGCATCCTTCACACCACTCCTAAGCATGGAAACCTTCAGAAAGTAATGACAGGTGCTTTGCTCTGTCTTCCAACTCATGCAGTTTCTCTTTTGACTAACTCTAATCCTAAACCTTAAAAATGGTTTCTGGGGAATAGTTTCAGCCATACTCAACTTCCAAATAAGAACAAGAGCAAACTCATGATGAATCTAAAATGATTGATAAATCCCTGTACAACCAAAACATACCTTCTTTCCAGAAGATACTCAGTTCCATATGTCACCTCAGTCACAGGTGATGTCCACTTTGGGCTGAATCACACTACACCTTTGATATCTTATACCCTAAATATTAAGCATAAGGTCAACCACTATCAACACATCTAATCTTTGATAACAAAGGGATGGAAGATAGAAGAAAAACAAAGAAAAAGCACTGAAATGGAATGAATACATAGATTCATTTCAAATTTGAGATGAAATACTCATTACACTACTACAGTCTCTGCTTTTGTAACTGGATATGTGGTTATTGTGGGTAGTTCTAACTGCCTTCTAGCTCTATCCATTCCATATGGCTTTGCCTTTAGTAAGTTGGTCAGTCTGTTGTCTGCTGGGGTGATACAAATTATCATTTCTAAAAGGTCTGGGCCATCAGCAGTTAAAGTAGTTTATCATTAACTGTTAGCACAGGCATAGGTGTACTAAGAGGCACCCAAAGGCTCTTCTGTATTCTAGACATTCTCCTGCCCCCTCCATTATATATTGTACAGGACCATTCATTACAGTCAGTACATTAACCCTTTTTCTCCTGATGAAGGAAAAATATATAAAAATACCTCATATCACTCATACTTAATGGTGAAATGCTAACACATATCTTTCAAGATTGGGAAGGAGAAAAAAAGTCCATTCTATTCAATACAATGTTTTATTGGAGGTCTTAAAAGTAAAGACACAAAGTAAAATAAAGTGATAAATGAATGATAAGTATAAGGATTGGAAAGAAAACTGTCTTCTTTTTTTTTGCAAAAAATGATACATATATAAATTCAAAAGAATAAATGAATTATGAATTTAGGAAGCTGACTTAATCTAAGGTCAATATACAAAAATCACCTGTATTTTAATAGGTACAAATTTAGAATTTTAACTTAGAAACAGAAATTTTTTAAAATCTCATTATGCTGAGTGAAAGATTCAAATGAATACATACTTGGTGACTCTATTTTTCTTTTCTTTTTTTTAGTGAATAGCGGAGAGGCAGATACAGACTCCCGCAGGCGCCAGGACCAGGATTCACCTGACAAGCTCACTAGGTGGCGATGTTCTGCCCATCTGGGGCATTCTGCTGCTCAGTAACCAAGCACTTCTTAGCACCTGAGGTGGAGGCCATGGAACCATCCCCAACGCCCAGAGCCAACTCACTCTAATCAAGCCATGGCTACAGGAGGGGAGAAGAGAGAGAGAAGTGAAAGGAGGTAGAGTAGGGAAGCAGATGTGTGCTTCTCCTCTGTGGCCTGAGCAGGAATCGAACCCAGGACTTTTATACACCGGGCCGACACGTTACCACTGAGCCAACCGGCAGGGCCTGGTGAATCTATTTATATAAAGTTTAAAACTAGGTAAACCTAAACTGTTAGTGTTAGCACTACAGTACTTACGGAACCTCTGATGAAGAGGGAAGGTTAGAAATTATGAAAAGGTGAACTTTCAACTTGACTATTGGTTTACTAATGTTTTGTTATATACATCAATGGGATAATATTACTTTGTGCACCTTTCTACGTGTGTATGTTCTTCACAATTAAATGTCTTTTTAAAAAGTGAGAAATTATGTATCAAATTTTAAAATGATAAAGTAACAAATGCATCTAAGAGCTGATTCTTTGAAATACATTAATAAACTTCTGGTTGATCTAAAGCAGAAGAAAAATTAAAAGGATCAAGTGCATAAAGTCAGAAAAAATAACAAATGTAGAAAAAATTAAAAGCATATCGGGATAGTTCTTTGTTTAATATATGCAAAACAATTTACCACCTGCTTGACTAGGTGGTGGTGCAATGGATAGAGTGTTGACCTGGGATGCAGAGGACCCAAGTTCAGAACCCCAAGATCTCCAGGCTTTAGCACAGGGTCACTAGCTTGAACATGGAGTCACTGGCTTGAGCTTGGGACCACAGACATAACCCCTTGGTTACCAGCTTGAACACGTCACTGGCTTGAGAAAGGGGTCAGCTGGCTTGGCTGGAGCCCCCAGATCAAGGCAAATATGAGAAAACAATCAATGAACAACTAAAGTGCAACAACTACGAGCTGATACTTCTCATCTTTTTTATTTTTATTTTTATTAAATTTAATGCAGTGACATTGATAAATCAGGGTACATATGTTGAGGGAAAATATCTCTAGATTATTTTGACATTTGATTGTGCTGTATACCCCTCCCCCAAAGTTAAATTGTCTTCTGTCACCTTCTATCTGGTTTTCTTTGTGCCCCTCCCCTCCCCTAACCCCTCTCTCCTTCTTCACCCCCTCCCCCCTCTCCCAACCTCCCGCCCCTGTTGCCATCACATTCTTGTTCATGTCTCTGAGTCTCATTTTTATGTCCCTTCTATGTATGGATTCATCTTAGTTTTTTTTTTTTTTTTTCTGATTTACTTATTTCACTCCGTATAATGTTGTCAAGGTCCATCCATGTTATTGTAAATGATCCGATGTCATCATTTCTTATGGCTGAGTAGTATTCCATAGTATATATGTACCAAAGCTTTTTAATCCACTCGTCCTCTGACGGACAATTGGGCTACTCCAGATCTTCGCTATTGTGAACAATGCTGCCACAAACATGCGGGTGCATTTCTCCTTTTCGAGCCGTTCTATGGTGTCCTTGGGGTATATTCCAAAATGTGGGATAGCTGGGTCAAAAGGCAGTTCGATTTTCAGATTTTTGAGGAATCTCCATACTGTTTTCCACAGTGGCTGCACCAGTCTGCATTCCCACCAGCAGTGCAGGAGGGTTCCCTTTTCTCCACATCCTCGCCAGCACTTATTCTGTGTTGTTTTGTTGATAAGCGCCATTCTGACTGGTGTGAGGTGATATCTCATTGTGGTTTTAATTTGCATTTCTCTAATGATTAGTGATGTTGAACATTTTTTCATATGCCTATTGGCCATCTGTATGTCCTCTTTGGAGAAGTGTCTATTCATCTCTTTTGCCCATTTTTGGATTGGGTTGTTTGTCTTCCTGGTGTTGAGTTTTACAAGTTCTTTATAAATTTTGGTTATTAACCCCTTATCAGACGTATTGTCAAATATATTCTCCCATTGTGTAGTTTGTCTTTTTATTCTGTTCTTGTTGTCTTTAGCTGTGCAAAAGCTTTTTAGTTTGATATAGTCCCATTTGTTTATCCTGTCTTTTATTTCACTTCCCCGTGGAGATAAATCAGCAAATATATTGCTCCGAGAGATGTCCGAGAGCTTACTGCCTGTGTTTTCTTCTAAGATGCTTATGGTTTCACGGCCCACATTTAAGTCTTTTATCCATTTTGAGTTTATTTTTGTGACTGGTGTAAGCTGGTGATCTAGTTTCATTTTTTTGCAGGTAGCTGTCCAATTTTCCCAACACCATTTGTTAAAGAGGCTGTCTTTACTCCATTGTATTTCCTTACCTCCTTTGTCAAATATCAGTTGTCCATAGAACTGTGGGTTTATTTCTGGGTTCTCTGTTCTGTTCCATTGATCTATATGCCTGTTCTTATGCCAGTACCAGGTTGTTTTGAGTACAACGGCCTTGTAGTATAACTTGATATCAGGAAGTGTGATACCTCCCACTTTATTCTTCTTTTTTAAGATTGCTGAGGCTATTCGTGTCCTCTTTTGGTTCCATATAAATTTTTGGAATATGTGTTCTATATCTTTGAAGTATGTCATTGGTATTTTAATTGGTATTGCATTGAATTTATAGATTGCTTTGGGTAATATAGACATTTTAATGATGTTTATTCTTCCTAACCATGAGCACGGTAAATGCTTCCACTTGTTTGTATCTTCCTTGATTTCTTTTATCAATGCTTTGTAATTTTCCAAGTACAAGTCTTTAGTCTCCTTGGTTAAGTTTACTCCTAGGTACTTTATTTTTTTGGTTGTGATTGTGAAGGGGATTGTTTCCTTAATTTCTCTTTCTGACTGTTCATTGTTGGTGTATAAAAATGCTTCTGATTTCTGAGTATTGATTTTATATCCTGCCACTTTGCTGAATTTATTTATCAGGTCCAGTAGTTTTTTGACTGAGACTTTAGGGTTTTCTGTATACAATATCATATCATCTGCAAATAATGATAGTTTTACTTCTTCTTTTCCAACTTGAATGCCTTTTATATCTTCTTCTTGTCTGATTGCTGTGGCTAGGACTTCCAGGACTATGTTAAATAAGAGTGGTGAAAGGGGGCACCCCTGCCTTGTTCCTGATCTTAAGGGTATTGCTTTTAATTTTTTCCCATTGAGTATGATGTTGGCTGTGGGTTTCTCATAGATGGCTTTTATCATGTTGAGGTATGTTCCCTGTATTCCCACTTTGCTGAGAGTTTTGATCATGAATGGGTGCTGGATTTTATCAAATGCTTTTTCTGCATCTATTGAAATTATCATATGGTTTTTCTCCTTCTTTTTGTTTATGTGATGAATCACATTGATTGATTTACAAATATTGTACCAGCCTTGCCTCCCCAGGATAAATCCCACTTGATCATGGTGTATGATTTTTTCCATATATTGTTGGATCCGGTTTGCTAATATTTTGTTGAGGATTTTAGCATCTATATTCATCAGAGATATTGGCCTATAATTTTCTTTTTTTGTGTTGTCTTTGCCTGGTTTTGGAATCAGAATTATGCTCACCTCATAAAAGGAGCTTGGAAGTCTTCCTTCCTCTTGAATTTTTTGAAATAGTTTGAGAAGGATAGGAGTTAGTTCTTCTTTGAATATTTGGTAGAATTCCGTTGTGAAGCCATCAGGCCCCGGACTTTTCTTTTTTGGGAGTTTTTTGATAACTGTTTCTATCTCATTTGGTGTAATCGGTCTGTTTAGGTTTTCTGATTCTTCCAGATTGATTTTTGGAAGATTGTATGTTTCAAGGAATTTGTCCATTTCATCTAGGTTGTCTAGTTTTGTGGCATACAGTTCTTCATAGTATTTTCTTACAATATTTTGTATTTCTGTTGTGTCAGTTGTTATTTCTCCTCTCTCATTTCTAATTTTATTTATTTGAGTCCTCTCTCTCTTTTTCTTGGTGAGTCTACTTAAAGGTTTATCAATCTTGTTTACCTTTTCAAAGAACCAGCTCCTAGTTTCATTGATCCTCTGTATTGTTTCTTTAGCCTCTATGTCATTTATTTCTGCTCTGATCTTTATTATTTCCTTCCTAATACTACATTTGGGCTTTACTTGCTGTTCTTTTTCTAATTCTTTTAGATGCAGGGTTAAGTTGTTTATTTGAGCTTTTTCTAGCTTCTGAAAGTGTGCCTGTAGTGCTATGAACTTCCCTCTCAGTACTGCTTTTGCTATGTCCCATAAATTTTGAGTTCTTGTATGCTCATTGTCATTCGTTTCTAGGAATTTTTTCATTTCTTCTTTGATCTCATTCTTAATCCATTCATTATTTAGCACCCTACTATTTAGTTTCCATGTGTTTGAGAATTTTTGAGCTTTTCTTCTGTGATTCATTTCTAGTTTCATGCCGTTGTGATCGGAGAAAGTGCTTGATATGATTTCAGTCTTCTTAAATTTTTTGAGAGCACTTTTGTGCCCTAACATATGGTCTATCCTAGAGAATGTACCATGAGCACTTGAAAAGAATGTATATTCTGCTGCTTTAGGGTGAAAGGATCGGAAGATATCTATTAAATCGAGTTGATCTAGTGTTTCCAATAAGTCTGCTTTTTCTTTGTTAATTTTCTTTCTTGAGGATCTATCTAGTGATGTTAGTGGGGTATTGAAATCCCCTACTATTATAGTATTGCTGTTGATCTCGCCCTTTAAATCCATCAAAGTCTGTTTTATATATTTGGGTGCTCCTATATTAGGTGCATAGATATTTATAATAGTTATATCTTCCTGTTGGATTACTCCCTTTATCATTATGTAGTGGCCTTCTTTATCTCTTACTATATCCTTTGTTTTAAAGTCCAATTTGTCTGATATAAGTATTGCTACCCCAGCTTTTTTTTTCATTTCCGTTTGCATGAAATGTTTTTTTCCATCCTTTTACCTTCAATCTATGTGTGTCTTTTGCTCTAAGGTGTGTCTCTTGTAGACAACATATGTATGGGTCCTGTTTTCTTATCCACGCAGCTACCCTATGTCTTTTGACTGGATCATTTAATCCATTTACATTTAAGGTTATTATTGATATGTAGTTGTTTATTGCCATTTTCTTCTTTAAAGGTGTATTCCTTTTTTTGCTATATTCTTTTCCAACTTTGATCTGTTTACAACAGGCCCCTTAACATTTCTTGCAGCGTTGGTTTGGTTGTAATGAATTCCTTGAGTTGTTTTTTGTCTGGGAAGCTTTTTATTTCTCCTTCGATTTTAAACGATAGCTTTGCTGGATAAAGTAGTCTTGGTTGTAGGTTCTTGTTCTGCATTACTTTGAATATTTCTTGCCATTCCCTTCTGGCCTCAAGTGTTTCTGTTGAGAAGTTGGATGTCATCCTTATGGGGGCTCCTTTGTAGGTGATAACTTTTTTTTCTCTTGCAGCTTTTAATATTTTCTCTTTATCGCTTAGCTTTGGTATTTTAATTATGATGTGTGTTGGTGTAGGTTTCTTTGGGTTTCTCTTTAATGGAGTTCTCTGTGCTTCTTGGACTTGTAAGAGTTTCTCTTGCATTAATTTAGGGAAGTTTTCAGTTATGATATGATTGAACAAAGTCTCTATCCCTTGTTCTTTTTCTTCTTCTTCAGGAACCCCTATGATGTGGATGTTATTTCTCTTCATGTTGTCACAGAGCTCTCTAAGTGTTTCCTCTGACTTTTTGAGTCTCTTTTCTCTTTTCTTCTCTGCTTTCATGCCTTCATTCCAGTTGTCCTCCAACTCGCTGATTCGATCCTCTGCTGTATCCATCCTGTTTTTAATTCCTTCCATTGTGGTCTTCATTTCTGATATTGTATTTGTCATCTCTGACTGATTCTTTTTTAATATTTCAATATCCTTTTTTATACTTGCTATTTCTTTATTTAGGTTTTCAAACTGCCCCTCCATTGTTGTTCTAAGATCCCTAAGCATCCTTACAATCATTATTTTGAACTCCGCATCTGGAAGTTTGATTATTTCCATATCACTCAGCTCATCTCTCAAGGGTGTCTCTTGTGGTTTCATTTGGGTTGCACTCCTTTGTCTTCTCATAATGGTGTTTTATTTGTAGAGTTGCTTGAGTCTAGGCTTGGTGTTTTCTGCCTCCTGTTTTCAGTTGTGTTATTTCTAGGTCTTCTTTGGTTGGTATCAGCTATTATTTGTAATCCACTTTCGGATTTGGGCAGCTTTGAAGTTTTGATTTGTTTGTTTTCTTAACAGGTGATAGTCTTGTTAACTGATTTCAGCAGGGGGCTTCCTTGAAACTGTAACCCGGAATGCTGTGGGTGTAATCTGAGATGCTGAAGGTCTCTTCCACCAATTAATCTCACTGGGGGCAGGGTTTTTTCTCAGCTTCAGTAGGGGGAGGTGTATCTCAGATCTCCATGGAGACCTGAGTTACTGCCCCTCCTCCCCACTTCTTGTTTTCAGCTGTGTCTTGTTGTGCTGATTGGAGCTGGATAGATGTCCGGAGATCTCTGATCTGGAAGCACTTCAGCTCTGTTTTGTGAAAGGTTCAGTCCCTCACCCAGCTATGGCCGCCTCCAGCACGAATGAGTCAGCTTTTTTATTTTGTTTCTTGCATACCTTAGCCCCTCACAGTCTGTCCCTCTCCTTGTCCTTTCCACTTGGGAGATAAGCTGGTCTTTTCAACCCACCTTGCTCCCTGGTCGCCAGGTAAGTGGCTGTGAGCAGTAGTTTCTGCTCTTTTTCCTCTGTGAAATCCTCTCTGGGCTCTCAGCCTCACCTCCCCCCCTGCCGTTCCTGTAAGCAGAGGGGATTCAGGCACTCCTTACCAGGTTTATTGTGGCTTCCTCTTTGCTCCTTGGTTTTTGAGAGCTGTTCTTGCAGTTCAGTGTTGGTTTTTCATGCTGATTTTTCCTAAATTGATTTGTATTCCAGTTTGGTGTTGAGAGCTGGGCGTCTGTGCGTCCGCCTACTCTGCTTCCATCTTCCTGCTCCAATACTTCTCATCTTTTTCCCTTCCTGTTCATCTGTCTCTCTCTCTCTGTCTCTTGCTGAAAAAAGAAAGGGAAGGGAAGGGAAGGGAAGGGAAAGGAAGGGAAGGGAAGGGAGGAAAGGGGCGTGGAAGACAGGGGAAGGGAAGGGAGGGGAAGAAATGGAAGGGAAAGGAAGGGAAGGGAAGGGAAGGGAAGGGAAGGGAAGGGAAGGGAAGGGAAGGAAAAAAAAGGAAAGGAAAAAAAGGAAAGGAAAGAGGAAAGAAAAGGAATTTAAGACCTGGAATTAAAACAAATGTTCTTGTTAAGGAGAATATAAATTACTTTAAAAACAGACTCAAGAAAAAAATCTGAACAAATGAACATAGAAATAATATAGAAAGCCAGTATGGCACTAACCACTTCCTCTCCAAAAAAGGGCACCACACCTAGATGGTCAGTTGTTAACCTTTGAGAAACATAAAACTATTCTTTTTAAATTATATAAGAGCATAAAAATGTAAACAGAACATTCTTAATTCTTTATTAAGCTAAAATACTAAACCCTGACAAAGAATGCATATATGAGCACATACAAACTGAAACCTCTCATCTTATGTTTGTCACTGCAAAACAAATAAATAAATTTTAAATAAAATGTACCAAACAGAATCCATTAACACATTTAAATTTTCCATGATTAAGTTGTATTTATTTGAGAAACATAAGGATTATTAAAATTAAAGAATATATTAATATATTTTTTCATACCTTGACTAAACTTTCTCAGCTCTTTTCCAGGGTTCATGATAGGATTTCTCTTCCTTCTTATAGATCCATATGACCACGTGACTTGCACTGGTCAATAAAATGAGAGCCCAAAAGATGTGTCACTCCCTGGTGGAAAGTTTAAAAGTCAACAGCTGATTTATCATGCCGTTTCCCTCCACTCCAGCAACTGCCAATGCTCCAGATGGTTGCTGTATGAACCTGAGTCTGGCAGCAAGGAAGACATGATACTCTATGACATGCTGCATGAACAGGAAATAAACCATGTTGTTTTAAGCTGAGAACTTGAGGTTCTGGATTACTGCAGTATAAACTAGCATATACTGACTGATATATATTAATGAATAAAAAGAAGTCATGTTATTTTTCATAGATGCCAAAATGATAAAAATTTATATCCATTTTGATACAATCAATCCATTTCCAGTCTTGAAAAAATTCCTTTTTATTTTATTACAGAGACAGAGAAAGAGTCAGAGAGAGGGATAGATAGGGACAGACAGACAGGAACGGAGAAATGAGAAGCATCAATCACAAGTTTTTTGTTGCGACACCTTAGTTGTTCATTGATTGCTTTCTCATATGTGCCTTGACTGTGGGCCTTCAGCAGACCAAGTAACCCCTTGCTCGAGCCAGCGACCTTGGGTCCAAGCTGGTGAGCTTTGCTCAAACCAGATGAGCCTGCACTCAAGCTGGCAACCTTGGGGTCTCAAATCTGGGTCCCCTGCATCCCAGTCCGACACTCTATCCACTGTGCCACTGCCTGGTCAGGCTTGATAAAAATTCTTAATAGAAATGTTTAATACATTAAAACATGTATCTTAACTCAAAAGTTAGCATAATGCTAGAAATATTTTTCTTTTTCTTTTTTTTTTTTTTTTACTTTTCCAAAGCTGGAAACGAGGAGACAGACAGACTCCCGCATGCGCCCGACTGGGATCCACCCGGCACGCCCACCAGGGGGAGATGCTCTGCCCATCTGGGGTGTCGCCCTGTAGCGACCAGAGCCACTCTAGCGCCTGGGGCAGAGGCCAAGGAGCCATCCCCAGCGCCCAGGCCATCTTTGCTCTAATGGAGCCTCGCTGCGGGAGGGGAAGAGAGAGACAGAGAGGAAGGAGAGGGGGAGGGGTGGAGAAGCAGATGGGCGCTTCTCCTGTGTGCCCTGGCCGGGAATCAAACCCGGGACTCCTGCATGCCAGGCCAACGCTCTACCACTGAGCCAACCGGCCAGGGCTGAAATATTTCCATTAGAGCCAGGAATGAACAAAGAAGTCCTTTATTACAATATTTTTAAAAAATGATCTGAATCAGAAAATAAATATGTAATTTAAAACTTGGAAATGAAGAGAGCCACCCAAGATGGCCGACTTGGAGGATCGGGTGTCGGATGAGGAGAAGATGATTCTGGATCGCCTGTAGCTCCAAGAAGGTTGCTGAGGGCCAGTAAAAATGGTGACTCCCACTGGTCTTCGCCAGTTTCCGGCCTGTGAGTTCCAGGGCCAGTACATCCAGCGGCCAGATACAGAGCATCAGCTCACAACCTAACAACCATAGTTAGAATGGTATCTTAAGGAAAGGCTCCTCACACCTGACCCAGCTAAGGCACAGAAAACGTTGTCACAGACAAGTAGCCCACAGCGGATTACAAACAGCTGAAGCCATACCAGGAAGATTTAGAAATTACACAACTGAAAGCTGGAGTCAGACAACACCAACCCTATACTCAACTACACAAACAACATATTTGAAGGAGCAGTCTATATTGAGACAAAATGGGAAGATAGGGAAGTGCAATTCAAATGAATCAACTAGAGGAATTCCCAGAAAAAGAATTGAATGAAATGGAAATAACTAAAATGCTGGATGCAGAGTTTAGAATAATGATTGTGAGGATGCTCAAGGATCTTAGAGGGACCATAGATAGACAACACGAGTACCTAAACAATGAGATATCTGGCATCAAAAAGGACATTGAAATCATAAAAAAGGATCAGACAGAAATGATAAACACAATATCAGAAATGAAGACTACACTACAAGGATGAAAAGCAGGCGGGATGAAAAAGAGGATTGAATCAGCAATTTAGAGGACAAGATAAGCAAAAGCACGGAAGCAGAACAGCAAAAGAAAAAGAGGATCAAAATGTCTGAGAAAACTCGAAGAGAGTTCTGTTACAATAGGAAGAGAAACAACATCTGCATCATAGGGGTTCCTGAAGGAGAAGAGAAAGAACCATGGATAGAGAACCTGATTGAAGAAATCATAGCTGAAAATGTCCTGGAATTGATGCAGGAAAAAGTCACACAAGTTCAAGAAGCACAGAGAATCCCATTAAAAAGGAACCCAAATAAACCTAAACGAAGACACATCATAATTAAAAAACCAAAGCTAAGAAATAAAGAAAGAATACTAAAAGCTGCAAGAGAAAAGCAGTCAATCACCTACAAAGGAGACCCCAAAAGGATGACATCCGACTTCTCAACAAAAACACTTGAGGCAAGAAGGGAATGGCAAGAGATATTCAAATTAATGCAGAACAGTTTCCTACAACCAAGACTTCTTTATCCATCAAGGCTATCTTTTAAAATAGAAGGAGAAATAAAAAGCTTTCCATACAAAATTAAAAAAAAAACCCTCAAAGAATTTATTACAACCAAACCAATGATTTAAGAAGTGTTAACAGTCCTGTTGTAAACAGAACAAGGGTAAAGAGGAATGTAGATTTAAGATTTTAGAAATGCATCCAAATTGAAAAAGAAGAAGTAAAACTATCATTATTTGCTGATGATATGATATTGTACATAGAAAATCCTAAAGTCTCAGTAAAATAACTAGTGGACCTAATAAATAAATTCAGCAAGGTGGCAGGATATAAAATTAATATTCAAAAACCAGTGGCATTTTTATACACCAACAATGAACTGTCCAAAAGAGAAATCAAGAAAACAATCCCCTTCACTACTGCAACAACAACAAAGAAAGTACCTAGCTGTAAATTTCTCCAAGGAGGTTAAAGACTTGTACTCAGAAAATTATAAAACATTGATAAGAGAAATCAAGGAACATAATCAAATCAAAAATGGGCAAAAGAAATGAATAGACACTTCAAAGAGGACATCAAATGGCCAATAGACAAAAGAAAAAATGTTCAACATAACTAATCATTAGAGAAATGCAAATTAAAACCACAATGAGATATCATCTCACACCAGTCAGAATGACACATTAACAAAACAAAACATAATAAGTGCTGGTGAGGATATGGAGTAAAGGGAATCCTCCTGCACTGCTGGTGGGAATGCAGACTGGTGCAACCACTGTGGAAAATGGTATGGAGATTCCTCAAAAAATTAAAAATGGAACTGCCTTTTGACCCAGCCATCCCACTTTTAGGAATATATCCCAAGGACACCAAATCACTGGTTCAAAAGAAGAAATGCATCCCCATGTTTATGGCAGCATTGTTTACAATAATGAAGATCTGGATACAGCCCAAGTGTCCTTCAGTGGACGAGTGGATTAAAAAGTTGTACTACATATACACATGGAGTACTATGGGGCCATGAAAAAGAAGAAAATACCTTTTGTAACAACAGGGATGGACCTGGAAACTATTATGTTAAGTGACATAAGCCAGACAAGAAATACAAATATTATATGACTTCACTCATATGAGGAATCCAATGAACAATGTGAACTGAGGAACAGAATAGAGGCAGAGGAGGGATCAAAGGGACCAGTGGGCAAGCAGACAGAGGGAAAGGGGATGAGAAGATGAGATCAGAGAAGGGAAAGAGCTTGGTGAAATTATATATACATAACAGCATTATAGAGAGCAGAAGAGCAAATCCTGGAGGAAAGCGGGGAGGGCTTTGGGGAAGGGGGCAAGAAGGATGTTTAGGGGAATTCGGGGGTGCGGGAGGATGTATTCGGTGGGACACTTGAAACTATGTAAATGCAATAAATTTAAATCAATAAAAAAATAAGGAATAAAAAAAAACCTTGGAAATGAAGATGTAAAATTTTTCTTGCTTACAGATAGTTGTTTATTATTATTATTATTTAATATTAAATAATAATATTAAATAATAATAATGTTATTATTATTTATAGTAGTTTTTAGGTGCTTCTCTTTTAGTCCTTAAGGTAAATTCAGTAATGCTTTGGGTACAAAATTTAAAACTGCTTAGAGAAATCAATAGCTTCCATGTATGCAAATTTTTAATAAAAAATATAATGGATAAAAAGACAAAGAAGACTTAAAAGTTAACAATATACAAAAACTATATACAACTATTATCAAAGGTTGTAAAAGTTTTGACACCGGGAAAGGCACATCATGTATTAGGCAAGATGATTTAACATTGTAGAGATGTCAGTTATCTCTAAAGTAATCTATAAATCTAACATACAAGCAAAAGTGTCAACCATTTTTTGAAAACTAGACAAGATGATTCTAAAATATGATGGAAAAAATAAACAAGTATATTTCAGAAAATTCTCAAAAAAATGAGAGCAGTTCAATAAATTAAAACATAAAGCTACAAAAACATTATGAAAAATAAATTTTAATTATGTTTTATAAATCATGAGCATATTACAATTTATTTATTTTTTATTTTTATTTTTTACATTTTATTTATTCATTTCTTTAGAGAGAGGAGACACAGAGAGAGAAAGAGATAGAAAGAACAGAGGGAGGAGCAGGAAGCATCAACTCCCGTATGTGCCTTGACCAGGCAAGCCTGAGGTTTCGAACCGGTGACCTCAGCGTTCCAGGTCGACGCATTTACCCACTGCGCCACCACAGGTCAGGCATGAAAAATAAATTTAAAACAAAAAAATAATGTATAGAGAAAATATACCATAAACAAACTCAAAAGTCAGTCAACAAAGTGGGAATAATATTTGCAACTTTTTTCATAGGTAGTTGAAGTATGTCCTACTAAATAACATGGACAGTCCAAAAGAAAAACTGAAAAATTATTACATAGTCACAGGAAAAAAAAGTAATCTCTACACATACGGCAGTCATAAAATGTTTAATACCATAATGGTTAAGTTTGATTACAATAAAATGATGAGGAGTGGGGAGACAAACATTGCTGGTGAGATATTTAAAATGTACATACATTTGGATCAAGTAATTCTACTTCAAATAACACCTGTAAAAGGATAATTGCAGTTTTCATTATAGTGAAAGATGAAAAAGTGTTCATTAATGAGTTGAATAATTGATGTATCTACCAGTAAAAGATGAAATTATCAAGAGTGATCAAGACACTCTATGTGTACTGATACCCTAGAATATTTTCCTAGATAGTGTATGGTGGGAAAGGAAAAGGACAGAACGATATGTATAGAAAGGCCCCATTTCTATAACCCACGAAGAACATATATACGTGCACACATCTTTGTAATGCACATCTCTTCATGGCTACAGAGACTGGTAACAAGTCAACGAATCTGTGGAGGGGAACTAGATGGCTAACAGAGATGGATAAAAGGGAGTAACTATCACCACGTACTTTTTTATTCTCTATAATTAAAAAAATAGACCATTTTTGACTATTGTTCTAGATTTAGAGAATAAATAAGCAGCTAGTGTTCCATACACCCACCCTACCCCTGGCACCTCTGTCATTTACACCTTGCATTTGTGTAGTATATTTATTACAATTAATGTACAATATTAATATATTAACCAAAGTCAACAGTTTACATTAAGGTTCTTTCTTTGCACTCCATGGATTTTGACAAGTGAATGTCATGCACCCACCATTACAATATCATACAAGTTTCACTGCCCTAAAAATCCCCGAGGCTCCACCTATTTACCTGCGCTCCTTGCAACGCCCTCCCAATCATTCGGAAACCAGTTTTTACTGTTGTTAGTTTTGACTTCAAGAATGTCACATAAATGGAATCATACAGTCTGTAAGCTTCTCAGACTGGCTTCTTCCAGTTAGCAATATACATTTGTTTCCTCTGTATCTTTTCATGGCTTGAGTCCACTTCTTTTCATTGCTGAATAATATCCCATTGTATGGACATAACAGCTTACTACATCACACTTAGGTGTAATTTGTAATTTTCATATTGCTGGATTTAATTTGATAATTTTATTGAAGATTTTTATAGCTAGGTTCATGAGATAATGATCTCCAGAGTTGTTTTTCCGTGTTACGGTGAATGTCCTGGGTTTATTTCAAAAGGGATACTTTCCCTCTACCCTGGGCCAAACATGAGAATTTAATCTTTATTTACTATGAACAGTTGGTGATGATCCCAAAAGTACATCCCAGGAAAGTGTGAAAACACAGTTTATAATTCTCAAACTAGTGCATACAGTAAATTAGCCTCTAGTAACTCATCCAAGTTACCACTTGTGTTCCCACCACAACTGCGCTTCAAAGTTGATCTTTATTCTCTGTATTAATGCTTCTAGCTTTTCAAGGTGGTGAATAATCCCATGACTCTGCTCTCTGATGGAGCTAAGAGCCATTGATTTTGTGGTTAGCCTTTTTCTTGTTGTGAGGGTGGGAGAGATAACGTTAAGCTCCTGTCAAAGCGGGAAGTGGAAGTCCATGCTCTTAAATTCTGAATTTTGCACCATGAGTTTATATAATCTATTCCTTACCTCTGATCCCTTTCCCAAAGGATATCACTCACAGTTGTTAAAATTAAGGTGATGCTATTGCCCACAGAATAGGACAGATCAAAAGAGACATAAATACATCTAACACGTAATCATCACTGAACTAACCTTACAAAGAATCACAGCTCCTGGAAATATTAGCAGAATGATCAGAAGTTAAATTCCCACCCACGCACCATAGTAAATATGACATTTTACTACTTGAATAAATCCATGACATCAATACTCGAGTCTCTTATTCAGATCAGTAGCTTAAAAACAGCAATCTGAGTCATGGCTTCAATTAGTCTAATCTCAAGGGTATTTGCATGAAATGCCACTCAGACTAAATGGGTCAGGGTGACCTTGCTTATTCTTAAAAGCGTTTTTATAAAGCCAGCCTCGAACATCTGTCAGCATATCTCCTCTCGATGCTACATAAATTTCCAATATTGTTACCCTTCCTTGATACTGTAACTAAGGGCTTATATTTTTGTATCTCTATAAAGATAATGTGTAAGTTTTTATTGTGAAATACTTAGCCCTAAACATTTTTGGACTTTAAAAAAAGAAGCTAATTGGAAAATGACAATTTTTAAATAAAAATATTAACAGCAAATAGAAACTCTTAATTTATATAAAGTGGAAAATCAGTAAGGCTATGACACATATGTGGCTTAAATAGCCAAGTATTTTTTAAAGTTTGCTGTTAGAGGCCATATATCTGCTGAAAGAGCTAGGTATATAACAGGATCAAAGTCTTTGACATATTGTTATTAAAAATAAACTTTTCTCAACTATGTCTTTTTCTCATAATCTCTTCCAGAAAATTAAAAAAATAATATGTACAACTTTGTAATGAATTTTGTAGGTATACTCATCAGTTGGGAAAGGTTATGACATCCAAGAGAAGGCTGATTTAAAGTATGAAAATGTTTCTTTCAAAGAGAAATGTTTACCTAACATTGCTTAGAACAGCTACTTAAGAGAAATAAACTAAGTAGAAGAGCAACCTAGACTAGCTTTTAGTCAATCAAGTTCTTACAGTGTATGTAGACAAGAACACTTTGAATATTTGAAGATTTAACTCCCACTATTAACCTCATCACATTATAATGCTCTTGAAAGTGCAGAATCTTTACCAGTAATTTTACTTCCTATAACTGGCCTCAGGATTGTTGAGAAGAAAACACACAAAGGAATAAAGGTTTCTATTCCATTCCCCTTCCAAAAGAAAGAGACACACTGAGAAACTACTAAAAGAAAAAAGCTTTATTTGTATCTTTAAAAAATACAACAATACTATATATAAAGTATGTATCTTCATTTTGCAGATAATTAAGGTAGAGCCAGAAATTTAAGTTAGATGTGGTTATAAAACGCATGTTTTAAAACACAATTTAAAAAAGTTAAATTAACATTTATTTTAAAAATTTGGGATGCAAATAAACAAAATCAAACAATTTCACTTCTCTGGCACAGATAAAACTGGGGTTCTACCTATAGTAACCTCATAGGGTGATCTAATTATAAATTCTTAACATGGTGGGCAGTCATGTCCCAGGCATAGAACTCTAAAGGTTTATCTCTGCCTTAAGTAAGCTGTTTTTGTGCACCTAGGTTAACACACTTTTGAAATGCCTTTTTCATACCCCTGAGAAGTGTAACCACCCTCAAGAGGGCACATAATCTCAACCATCCTGTAATGCAATTCCAGTCTAGCTTTCTCCCACTTTCAAATGGAATCTTCCTTATGTTTCCTCCTTAACTTCAAATGCATGAAAGAAACTACAAAACTGTCATTCTCTGAAGCATCTGAGATCTAGCTTCCCAGTAATTCTCATTTGGGATCAAATAAATTCATATAAAAATTCTCTATAGGTTTGGAAATTTCTTATGTTGACACAGTTACCATTTATTTTTTTGGTACACAAAGATATTTATACACACCTATGTATCTTAAAATGGTGCAGATATATGAATTATTGTTTACAAATAGTTTGGTTTCCTGCTTTTCCCACTTAACACGCCAGGAATCTTTCCATGTACATATTTCAATTTTTTCAAACAGGCTGCATGTTTTTCTATTAAATGACTATACTCCGATTAACCAATTTCCTCATACTGTATAATACGAATTGTTCCTAATTTTGCACCAAAGTGTTGTAATGAATAATACTGTACCTATTTCTTAGTACACAACTGTATTTCCCTAAGATAAATTCCCAGAAGTGAAACACGTTTATTTTTAATCACATACCCACCTTCACTTGAATCATGGGGCCTCTTTTCTGAAAATGCGATATAAAGTTTAAATAGCTTTTCGACTGGGTCACTGCTCTTTAAGGTCCTTTCAGTGTTAACACGCTCTAATTAACTGTGGGTTTTATACAGATTAGTTGGTAGTAGTCAATAGCAGTCTTTATTTGTGGGTATATAAAAACCCTGGCTAAATAACTGTTGTCTTGTCCTAAGGCTAATCATAAGCCTTTTTATTTGAAGTTTAAGGAAAAAATAAGGCTACTCCAATACACTGTATCTTCTGGCTCTGAGATGAGTGAGATGAAATAACAACTCTTGGAGTAACAGTGTAGATAATGTACTAGAGGCAGAATCATGTTCACTATTAAATCCTGGCCAAATGCTCAGCTACTTAGTGGAAAATTAGTTTTTAATAACATAATGAAACTGTAACCCAACCTACTCTATTGACTTTGAAAATGTCACTCTCTTATGCAGCACTGCTGGACCTTACATAAAAAGCCCTTTCCTACATACCCTAGAATTAGCTAACTTTTTTTTGAGATACCAACAGCATACAAACACTGGGACCTAAATGTACTAAAAAAGTACTACATTTAGTTGGGAGGAAAGATACTTCTCACATTTAATGACCTTTAGGAAGGGCTGCATTGTGCAAAAAAACTGGCTTCTGAGAATTATGGCACCTCATTTATGATGATAATTAAGTTTTCTCTAGGGTATTTTGAAATGTTTAGATGAACACAAGCATAAACAAAACAAGCCTTATAGTCTTTGAATGACAGGAAGAAAGTAAATCAGCTATAAAATGCGGAACAAAGTAGGACTGCATGAGATTTCAAGGTAATTTGCAGATTCAAAAGAACCCATGATTTTTTTCTTCTATTTATATTTCAATCTATGAATACAGAGGCATACATTTTCAAATACTCATCAGGATCATTACCTACATTATAAAAATTAAATAAATCATGTTTTAAAGGGTAACTTATATTTTTAAAAAAGTATCTTGAATATAAGCTCAGTGAATGCTGAAAAAATGAAATTAGTTTCTTAGTTCAAAAGATTTATTTATCATTATGGGTAGACATTTATTTATTCAGTGAGAGGGGAGATAGAGAGACAGACTCCCACATGTACTCTGACCAGGATATACCTGGCAACCCCCATCTGGGGCCGATGCTTGAATAAACTGAGCTATCTTCAGCACCTTGGGCTGACATTCAAACCAACTGAGCCACTGGCTGTGAGAGGGGAAGAGAGGCAAAAGAGAGGAAAAGGAATAAAAGGAATAGAAACAGATGATTGCTTCTCATGTGTTGCCCTTACCAGGGATCAAACCTGGGACATCCACCTGCCAGACTGATGCTCTACCTACTTAGCCAACCAGCCAGGGCATAGTAGGCATTTAATATTTATTGATCACTGAGAGAACCAAGGCAAGTGACTAAAAATAATTTATGATCTAAATGAACAATTCTCATATTAGGGGGTTTGGAAAGAAAAGTAATATCTAAATGCCCCTGTGGCTTGAAAATTTTTTCAATGAGTTTAACATACCTATTACTTATTTTCCTTTTTCTTTTTTTAAATGAGAGGAGGGGAGATAGTGAGTCTACCACCCCTCCCCTGACAGAGATGCACCCGGCAACCCGTCTTGGGCCAATGCTCACCGGGCTATTTTTAGTGCGTGAGGCTGGCTCTCTTGGACTGACCTAGCTATCCTCAGTGCCTGGGGTCAATGCCTGAACCAATCAAGCCACTGGCTGTGGGAAGGGTGAAGAAAGAGAAGGGGGAAAGAGAAGGAAAGAGAGAAAAGGGGAGAAAGAGGGGGGAAGAGAGAAGCAGATGGTCACACTCTTGTGTGCCCTGACCACAAAGCAAACCTGGGATGTCCATATACTGGACTGACGCTCTATCCACTGAGTCAACCAGCCAGGGGCTTACTTATTTTCTTAAACTGCAGAAAGTAAATCTCAAATTTTGGCTTGTGAAAATATATGCATAAGAAGTACATACTCCATTAATTATAAAACTGTAAGTACTATATTTTAACTTTGTGAATAACATAATAAATGATGCAATTTAGATCGCTATTCATAGTATATCATAATATTACTAATATGTTCAATTTTCTCCCATTAAAAAGTAAAAGAATGCCTGACTGGTGGTGGCTCTGAGTGCGAGCTCAACAGCATGGGGTCTCTGGCTTGAGCAGGGGATCATCCTCATGATCCCAAAGTTTTCCAGCTTGAGCCCAAAGGTCACTGGCATGAAAAGTCCAATGTCACTGGCTTAAGCAAGGAGACCCTAGCACAGCCCTGGGTCAAGGCACGTATGAGAAACTTAATGTATAAAGTGCCACAACCATGAGTTGATGCTTCTCACTCTCTCTCCTCTCTTGGAAGCAATCAATGAACAACTAAGGTGAAAGCCACTAGTAGTTGATGCTTCTCACCTTCACTCTCCCTTCCTGTCTCTCTCTTAACCATTTGGTGACCATTCGAGTAATAACTGATTCAAAGCAAGAATTATCAACAGATGCTAAAACTAGGGGGTGCAAGCGGAAACAAGCTATTTGCAGTATCTCCCCATAAATCACTTATTACTTCTCAAGGTAAAAATAGTAATGTTACATGAAGACACTACTTTCTGTGTATTATTGCATACAAACAGATAACTATATCATGATGTTGTAAACCTACGTATTTCAATATACCTGTTTAAAGCAAAAATTGTAACATTGCTTTGGGGGTTAGTAATGTTTATAGATTTATGTATCAATTATAGAATAAAGGATGGAGAAGATAAATGGGCTGACATAATTGCAAGGTTTCTATACTTTATGTTAATTAAGTAGTACAATATTAACTCCAAGTGGACTACGGAAGTAAAGGACTTATTTGTCAAAATACTGTAGATTAAAAAAGCAATAGCCAATTATATACTGTCTACAAGTTTATGCAATTTACATAGAAAGATACAGGTTAAAAGTAAATTGATGGCAGAAGATTTACCAGGCCAACAGAATGCATTAAAAGGCTATATTAATATCAAATAAAACAGACCTCAAGACAAAAACACCAAAGGTAGAGAAACACAGTTCTTAGTGATAATCAATTAATCAGTAAGATATAACATCAAAAAGTCAAGCTCCAGCAGTTTTTTTAATAAAGTTTCTTTGGAAAGCTATACTGGACAGCCGTACCCATTTATGTAGGTATCGTCTCCGACTGCCTTCCTACTACAATGGCAGTGCTAAGCAGCTGTGTGAGAGAAACTATATGTTGCACAAAGCCTAAATTATTTACCACCTGGCCCTTTATAGAAAATGACTGACTTCTTTTTTTTTTTTTTTTTTGAAGCTGGAAACGGGGAGAGACAGTCAGACAGACTCCCGCATGTGCCCAACTGGGATCCACCCGTCACGCCCACCAGGGGCACGCTCTGCCCACCAGGGGGCGATGCTCTGCCCCTCCGGGGCGTCACTCTGCCGCGACCAGAGCCACTCTAGCGCCTGGGGCAGAGGCCAAGGAGCCATCCCCAGCGCCCAACTGCTGACTTCTAAAAAAGGAATTAAGTTACAAACAGGATATGTGTTTGGTCCAACAGTAGATAAGTCAAAAACAAAGCTGTAAATAAAATGAATAACTATTTAAAAAAAGAAAAAGAATCAAAATAAGGATAGTTTTTTTTTGTTGTGGCAGAGACAGAGAGAGGAATAGATAGGGACAGACAGACAGGAAGGGAGAGAGATGAGAAGCATCAATTCTTTGTTGTGGTTCCTTAGTTGTCCATTGATTGCTTTCTCATATGGGCTTTGACTGGGGGGGCTTCAGCAGACTGAGTAACCCCTTGCTCAAGCCAGCGACCTTGGGCTCAAGCTGGTGAGCCTTGCTCAAACCAGATGAGCCCGCGCTCAAGCTGGCGACCTCAAGGTCTTGAACCTGGGTCCTCCGTGTCCCAGTCCGACACTCTATCCACTGCGCCACCGCCTGGTCAGGCAAGGTTATGAGTTTTAGTGAATATACCTGAAATATAAGTCGCTGTAAATGAGCCTCAGGTAAAAGTTAAAATTCCTATATAATATTTTCACTTAACTAACAGTGCTAACTCAAGTCAGAATCTTATATCCTTAACATAAATAACTAGTTTTTTCAACATAGAAGTAAATAAAACTAAAAATGCATTAATATGGCAATTTCCCCCCAAAACATAGCATTAAGTTTTAATTATTTTGTTACCGTGACATTAAATGGAGTTTAGTATAAATTACAATCAGCTAAATTTTAAGATTGTCTATATTTTATATCTGTTCAAATGGAAAAAGTAGTAAAACACAAAACACTGTATTAATGTACGCTTGAATATATATTCTTTACAGCAAAATTTTAGAGATTTAAACAATTCTAATATAAAGATGCATTTACTTAGTTTTGTTTTCTCCATTAGGAAATGGGCATACACACACAGAAATAATTTGTAAAACTCTATGACTGTGGTTCTAACTTGCTTAAAATAAAATAAAAAAAAAATTACACACACACACACACTCTCTCTCTCTCTTTGGGGTTTTCTGTTTTGTTTTTAAATCTGAATCACACAGAACCAAAAAGCAGGAAAGAAAAAATACCTAGCATACTTAGGTTAAGAAAAACAATCAGGCCCTAGCCGGTTGGCTCAGTGGTAGAGCGTTGGCCTGGCGTGCAGGAGTCCCGGGTTCGATTCCCGGCCAGGGCACACAGGAGAGGCGCCCATCTGCTTCTCCACCCCTCCCCTCTCCTTCCTCTCTGTCTCTCTCTTCTCCTCTCGCAGCCAAGGCTCCATTGGAGCAAAGATGGCCTGGGCGCTGGGGATGGCTCCTTGGCCTCTGCCCCAGGCACTAGAGTGGCTCTGGTCGCAACAGAGCGACTCCCCAGATGGGCAGAGCATCGCCCCCTGGTGGGCATGCTGGGTGGATCCCGGTTGGGCGCATGTGGGAGTCTGGCTGGTTGGCTCAGTAGTAGAGTGTTGGCCTGGCGTGCAGGAGTCCCGTTTCCAGCTTCAGAAAAATACAAAAAAAAAAAAAGGAAAACAATCAGAACAATATGAAAGATGCTACAAGCGACAGAAAGACTAGCAATAACAGGAAAAGTGAAGAAGTATGATGATAAGTACTCACCTTAAAAAACTGATAAAAGAGATTAAGAATAACAGGTTGCCTGACCAGGCAGCGGTGCAGTGAATAGAGCATTGGACTGGGATGCGAAGGACCTAGGTTCGAGACCCCGAGGTCCCCAGCTTGAGCACGGGCTCATCTGGTTTGAGCAAAAGCTCACCAGCTTGGACCCAAGGTCGCTGGCTTGAGCAAAGAGTTGCTCGGTCTGCTGCAGCCCCATGGTCAAGGCACATATGAGAAAGCAATCAATGAGGTGTTGTAATGAAAAACTAATGATTGATGCTTCTCATCTCTCTCTGTTCCTGTCTGTCACTATCTATCCCTCTCTCTGTCTCTGAAACAAACAAACAAACAAAATACAACAGGTTAAAACTGTATTAACAAAAGCTGCTAAAAAAGACAGGACCCTCTGTCTATGTAGGTCTTCTAAAATAGGCAAATTGAGTGGTTTAAATAAATGCACACAGAATGGGGAAAAGGTTTATAGTTGCTCATATGGAAAATAAGACAATTAACAATAATACAAAAATAAACTCTGTGTTTCACATACTCATAATTGTAAAGTTGCTTTTGTCCTACCCAGTACTTGCAATAACGGACCAGCTCTGTACTAAGATGGCAATTAAAATTAATTAGAACTCAATAAAATAAAAAATTCACTCCTTCAGGTACGCCAGGCACATCTGAAGTGCTCAACAGTCACATGTGGCGACAGGCTGTGGCCACGTAGAGCAGACGCAGAGCATTGCCAACATCACCAAAGCTCTGTGGGGCAGCACTGGGCTAGGCTCAGTGCCTCGAGAGTGTCTCAACTATAAAGATAGTTTGATTACCCCTACAGCTTTTGGTTCATTATATTTATTTTACAACACTTTTTGTTTTTCACTTTACAGAGTTTTTTGTTCTTTAGTCATGTGTCCATTTAAATATTTTTCATATTAAATTGAAAATGCATGCAGTTGCACAAAAGCAATAGAATGCAGTTCTCACAGAACAAGTAGCAATTTTAACTGTTATTCAGCACAATGTCCTTTTTTAAAATTCATGTTAACTGAACAAAATGCATAGATATATAAAACTATTAGTTTGATATTATTTAATGTAAGTAGTAATTTATAAAATATATTTAATTTCTAAACAAATTCAGATAAACTATAGTTAGAAAAGTAAATCTAAGTTCACTTGAGTTAAATGGAGATATAAATAGTTAAAAAGTAAAATGAATAGTTGTAAAAGTGTAGCAATCAAGTCAACCAAAATATTGATATAAAAACTCTTCTTAAATTCTATTTATAACATTTGATTCAAATGAAGAATACTGAAAAATTCCCTTGTATTAAAGAGAAACGTGAACAATACTTAACCTATGCTGGCTGGTAGGCTCGGAGGTAGAGTATTGGCCCAGTGTGTGGAAGTCCCAGGTTCGATTCCCGGCCAGGGCACACAGGAGAAGCACCCATCTGCTTCTCCACCCTTCCCTCTCTCCTTCCTATCTCTCTCTCTCTCTCTCTCTCTCTTCCCGTCCCGCAGCCAAGGCTATATGGAAGCAAAATTTGTACCAGGTGCTGAGGACGGCTCCATACCCTCCGCCTCAGGCGCTAAAATGGCTCCAGCTTCAACGGAGCAATGCCCCACAGGGGCAGAGCACCACCCCCTAGTGGGCTTGCCAGGGGTGATCCCGGTCGGGTGCATGCAGGAGTCTGTCTCTCTGCCTCCCTGCTGCTCACTTCAGAAAAATACAAAAAAATAAATAAATAAAAAATAAAAATAAACGGTCAAATTCAAAACTACTTAAATGAAAGGCAATACATTAAATAAAATGAGAATTAACAACAAATAAATTTCTGAATATGTATCAAGGATAGATCCAAGATATCCAATGTAAATCAAAATAAATTCATAACTGAAATGATTTGGGTGGGGCAATATAAAACATTTCAAATAGTAAAACTAAAGCTATCTCATAAATAATTCTACAAGGTATTATGCTTTATAAGTGATACACAATGCAGTGATTTAATACATTGGCTATTTTCTAGTTTTTAAACGTTATTTCTTTTACAGTGACTGAATTTTTTTTTCAAATTTAGAACTTATACCATATATCTTACTATACTTTAAATGCAGTAATAAAATTATTTTAAATTCATTGATATGTCCTTTTGTGCTATTTTATAAGAAAACTTCTCTGGCTACATCATGCCTTCTCTCCTTTTACTGATCACATTTTCAATTTACTAATATTTAGGACTGTTATATCAAGCAAGTTTGATTTTAAAATCTAAATAATCACAAATGAGACCAAATTAAGTAAGAGAGTGGAAGCAACTAAGGAAGAGGAAAGAAATACCTTAGAATATTAATATTCTAATATAAGAACCAAAGAAAACTTTAAGCAATAAAAGTTAAAAATAGGAAGTAAAACTTTAAGAAATAAAACCATGTTATCAGATAGGTTCTTTACTAAATTAAAAATCAGATAATAATTTGCTCTTCTTTTGGAGTCAGACATCACCTTCCCCGCCCGCCTTCCCCAGTCCATGAATACATAATGTCTATATGCTGAGATTCACAGTTTCCGGATTGATTTTCCCACCACTGAGACTGTGGATCATCGCTATCATATGAGAGTGCTTGTTCAGCTCCTCTTGCTGAAGTTTCACTTGAGACTCTTTCTCTTCCAAACGCCCTTCTAACTGGGACTTCTGAACCTCCAGGGAGGAAGCCTGGGACCGGGGAGGGAGAGGGAGAGGAAAACAAACAACCTGTCAGTTTTCTCTTCACACATATGTCAGGACGTCCTTACTTTTCATTTGTAAGATAACCATTTCAAGTGACACATGATAAATATGTGTATTTTAGTTAATTAAATTATACAGTTCAAGGTAAGTAATCATTAAACAATACAAAATAAATTGGGAAGATGTATTTGATTTGTCTTTGTCAATGTTAGCAACTGAAATCCTGCTAACTCTAAATTCTAATTACTACTTAGAATTACTATTAAAATAAGCACATTAAAGCAGAAGCAGGAAATCTGTAAATGGGTTATGCAGCTTTATGCCTCTCTGTCACTTATGCTCTGTAGTTGTTCAGTGTTCCCATCTTCCTGACGGCAGATGGACTAGGAAGCACTATCCAGAGTACCACGCCAAGCAACCGGGGTAATGGAGAAAGAGCAATGGATTCAGATGCGGACTATGTGAGTCTACCTTTCCCCTTAGCTATGTGAATGCCCTTGAGCCAATAACTTAACCCAACACTCAGTCTCATTTGTAGAATGAAAATAATTAACTTATATATATTAATGTATTTGTCAAAGTGAGGAGAATGTTTCAAAAAGTCCTTTGCACAGGACCTGGCTGGTTGGCTCAGTGGTAGAGCGTCGGCCTGGCGTGCAGGAGTCCCGGGTTCGATTCCCGGCCAGGGTACACAGGAGAAGTGCCCATCTGCTTCTCCACCCCTCCCCTTCTCCTTCCTCTCTCTCTCTTCCCCTCCTACAGCCAAGGCTCCATTGGAGCAAAGATGGCCCAGGCACTGGGGGCGGCTCTATGGCCTCTGCCTCAGGTGCTAGAATGGCTCTGGTTGCAACAGAGCAATGCCCCAGATGGGCAAAGCATCGCCCCCTGGTGGGTGTGCTGGGTGGATCCCAGTCGGGCGCATGCAGGAGTCCGTCTGACTGCCTCCCTGTTTCCAACTTCAGAAAAATACAAAAAAAAGAAAAAGTCCTTTGCACATTATAAAGTTCTAAACAAATGAAAACTACTATTTTTATTACCATCTCTACAACCAGAGAGGAGGCTACATACCCATACAAAGCCACCTGCACATGACATAAAGAACTGGGAACTCTTTTCTGTATTCCTTAACCACTTAACAGCAGTTAAGTTCTGGTAAACAGTATATATTTAATAAATGTTCAATTATTTTAGGAAATACAGGTTTTTACATTGTGAGAGACTCTTCATAACAACTGTAAAACCACTCTGAGATCCTAATTATCTTTAAAACAAAATTATGCTAAAGAAACAATATTAATTTATCCAAATTCACCATTTTCACAAAATAAGACTTTTTTAATTTACTGCAAATGAGAACTCAACAGATTCTTACCTTAATGCTCAATTCTTTTCTTAAATGTTCCGTTCTGGTTAATTCTTTTCGAAGACTGTCAATGGTTTCTTCCTTATCTTCCCTTTCTTTTTTTAAGACTTTAATCTTTTCCTCTTGTACTTTTGTTTTTTGTTGCAAATCTTAAAATAAATAAACAGTTAGTTATATGTTCAGGGGTCTTATACTAACTTTCCTGAAAGCTTTAGTAGCTATTTTCTATAAGAGCAAAAGAAAGACAAAGAAACACCTTGCTGAAAATAAATGTTTTAATAGTATCTGATGAATAAAAAACATCATGTAACTCTTCTTCTGTATCAGTACTCTACAGAAAAAATGCTAAATCTCCGTGTCTTTCCCCCTTCCTCTGTTCTAAAGATAATATATAATAATGAGGAGAAGGACAATCCTCAAGCTTAAGGATTAGAAGAGAAAGGGAGAAAGAAGACTGAAAAATCATATAGGTAGATGATGTCTGTGTTCTAAGGCAAGTGAGTGAGAATCAAAACAATGTCTTTCTGGATCACTTTGGAGTTATCATTAAGAAACCAGTCACTAAAAGTTACCTAGCACTGCCACCTGCTGTTACATTCCTGTAAAATGTTTTATTTTACAGAGGGCGATAATTTTCTGTAACTCCCAGTTTTTAAAATCCATTTAACTAAATTGCTTTCTGAAATGTTATGACAAGAAAAGGAGAGTTGTTTAGGATGTGACTTAAGGTTTTAAAATATGAGAGAAATAGAAACTAATGGAAAACCAACATAAAAACCATTCATGTTTTGATTTTCTCCCAACACAAGTTATGTTAACATATAAACAGTATGTTAAATAAAAAGCTACTTACTTGCCAGTTTACATTCTCTGTCTACTAGCTGGTTCTGTACTTCTTTTCTCTGTTCTTCTCTTTCTATTAATTGGGCAATAGATCTGAAATTATATAAAATATAGAAGAAAATATCACTAAACCATATCATTTCTTTTTCTCTTCAACTATTTTAAGAGAAAATTTCTAATAGTAATTACTCTTAAATTCTGCCTAGTGCATTTCATATCTAAAATAAGTTAAACTTCTATTGAGTTATCTGTAAAAAACCATATTCTGTATAAAAGGAATCATTGTTTTTGAAAAGTTACAAAATAAGTAAAATAAAGCACTAGAGATTTTACTTTTCATTTTGTTGCTTGAGTGACTCATTCAATTTTTTCACTGTCTCAATTTGTTTATTCAGAGAATCGCATGTGATCTGTAACTCTTTATTCTTCTTTTCAGTAGTTTCATTCCTGAAAAGACAAGGTGATGAGTGATATTTTTATGGAAGAAAACACACAGTGAAGAAAAAAATAATCAACGTTTTCTTTACTTTTTCTTCTAACCAAATAACATACACTGCAGGTAAGAGAATGAAAGTTATGAACTAGCAGGACATAAACAGATTAACTCCAAAAGACAGGAAAGACATGTTCTGGCTGACTGAGGTGATAAAAATTACTATACAGTGGAAATATGTAGGGCATTAACCTCATATTTACTAATATAGAGCTTTATTCTACAGATAATATTGCATTACATAGTTTCCTATAAACACATACAGCTATCTTCAGAGCTAGGTCCAAAATGGAAACCTCTTGTAAAAATCTGTCATCATTAGCTTCTTGGACATAATATGTTTAATTAAAAATTCCCAGTTAATGGATAAAGCAGTTGAGAATTCTAAAGTTCTCTTGCCTCTTTAAAGCTCTGCATCTAATAATATTGCTTATTTTACCTTCAAGGTAAACACTGAAAAAAATGAAACTCTGACAGCCCTCTATCTTTTTTTATTTTTTATTTTTATTTATTTATTTATTTTTATTTTTATTTAAATTTTTTACAGAGAGAGTGAGTCAGAGAGAGGGATAGACAGGGACAGACAGACAGGAACGGAGAGAGATGAGAAGCATCAATCATTAGTTTTTTTCATTGCGCGTTGCAACACCTTAGTTGTTCATTGACTGCTTTCTCATATGTGCCTTGACCGCGGGCCTTCAGCAGACCGAGTAACCCCTTGCTGGAGCCAGAGACCTTGGGTTCAAGCTGGTGGGCTTTTGCTCAAGCCAGATGAGCCCGCGCTCAAGCTGGCGACCTCGGGGTCTCAAACCCGGGTCTTCTGCATCCCAGTCCGACGCTCTATCCACTGCGCCACCGCCTGGTCAGGCTGACAGCCCTCTATCTTAAGTGTGAAAAGTTGACATAAGTGGAACCACTTTTAAATAGAACTATGACAGCTATTCCAGAAGAATTACCTTGCATGTCTTACTTCTCAAACCTTTGGAATTTTGAACTGGGCAAAATAATGTTGGGACTGGGCCAAACCAGCAATGTATTTCAAAGAACTGTATGGAAAGCTAACAGGAAAACAGGTAGCCTACGTACCAAGCTGAATGTTCAAGATATTCTTTAGAATTAGCACCACCATGTATACCTAAACAATAACTTAGCTTATTTGTACCTATAGAAATTCCTTCCTTCTGCTTATATAATTATTTCCCTTCTCTTTCTCATAAAAGTCCCTTCCCTTCTTCATTCCCTAATTTGAACACTATTTGGGTTTTTGCCTGAATCAGTGCTTCCCAAATAGTTATTATTCTTTGTGATCTCAAACATTTGCTGCCTCTCACTTGGGCCTTTTCTTTTTAGATTAACATAGCATAAAATGTCCTTTTTACTTTACTAAGATAAACAAACTGGCACACTAGCCACCTCTGGCCAGCAGACGTGTTTTATCTGTCCTACAGAGTG
This sequence comes from Saccopteryx bilineata, assembly GCF_036850765.1. Lineage (NCBI taxonomy): Eukaryota > Metazoa > Chordata > Mammalia > Chiroptera > Emballonuridae > Saccopteryx > Saccopteryx bilineata. The sequence goes on from NC_089497.1 coordinate 37,519,420, forward strand.
TATAAAATCTAACTTTGAATTCTCTGGTATCACATGTGAGTTTTCCCCAACCAGCGTCATTCACTTGTTACCCATCTGGCTCCTCAGTGCAGAAGCTTTACTTCTTGGCTCCTCACTCACTACCTGGAACACCAGCTGGTCCTAGATATCACTATTTCTCTTGGACCACGTACGTACTTTCCCTTCCACTGATAGTTCACTTTATCAGGGCTGCCCAAATCAGACTTTGGAAAGAGTTGTCGTTGGGCAAAAATATCCTGTTTAGAAGTCACCTTGTCATCACTTATTTCCCAGACGTTATACATTTTTCACCCTTCACTTTTACTGATGGGCAGATAAACACATAGACCTTGCCCAAGTTAATAATTTTCTATGTGTCTTTATTAACAGCATAAAACAGCGGAAATTTTTCAGATCTTAACTAATCTTAAAATAGAAATTAAAACAAGGATCAAGTTAGCCAGAGTCTTTTTTTGTATTGTTTGGTGGAGAATACATCATTACTCCTGGTCTTCCTCACAATGCACAAATTTTAAGGCTGGACTAAAAGATAACAAGTTTTACAAAGGAGGGGAAAACAATCAATTTTCTACCTTGTTAGTGGGTATATAAATTGGCATAGCCTTCTTGGAGGGGAGATTTGGCAATCTATCAAAGACTTAAAAGCACATACCCTTTAACCCAGTAATTCACCTTTAACAATATATCGTATAGATATAGTTACTCAAAAGTAAACTACATTCAATGGCATTAAGGATAAATACTAACTAAAAATCTAGAAATCGGTTAAACACTAACACCTAAATTTCCATTCTATTAAGCTGAATGACATGAAAATGTTAATATTCAATCACCTTTGATCCATAGAAGGACCAATTCATATGGTTAAACCTAATATAAAGTGTGACTAAGGTCATTCAACACTCCCTTATGGAGTGCCTAACTATGTAGCAAGCACTCTTCTAGGCCCGACAGAGTTGTCAGTGAACAAAGCAGACAGAGTTGGCCTTGTGCTGCTGACATCCCCTATGACCGATGAACAAATGCAAAGAAGTAGAAGCAATTCGAAGAAAATAAAGAGACCTGCATTCTGTTTCTAACTTCAATAGGCAGTTTGAATAAGCAATACTTCAACATATACATACCTTATTATATTATCGGAATAAATAAATGCTTACAAAAGGATTTTAGGACCACAGAAAAAAAAGTACTATGTGTTCACTATAGATTCTAATCTCAAACAGAGGCATTTACTAGTTTACCTTTGAAGAAGTTCCATGTAGGATTTTGTCAGTATCTCATGTTCTTTGGCCACAGCTTCTAACTTCCTATTATGCTGAAAGAGATGCTCAATATCACTCTGGGCTCTTTCTGACTCAGCCTGCTGTGACTTGAGCAACACACTAAGCTCTTCATTTTTCTTCTCAACTTCTCTCAACATACCAGCAAGTGTTCGTGCCTAAAAGAAAATGAAACAGAGACTTTTCCACTATCATTACTTAATATGCTCAGTTTTTACAATTTAAAAGATTTACCAAATACCTAATAGGCTAGCATCTATTGGCTTATATCAAGATTTATTAGTCATATGAACTTATTACTTAACTACTTCTAATCTAATATTATTACAGTTTTTTATTTAATAGATTATTCTGACAAAACAATCTCAGCATGACCAGATTCATGAAAATGAACACAGTTTTAACAACATAAAGGTATAACATATAGTACTTAGTTAACAGGGTAGAGTCCCTGGGGCGAGCTGCTAAAACTGAATCACAAAGTTTTCCCATTTCGGGCAAGAATTAAGAACAAGATTTAACTATATCACAGATGCTTAAATAAACATTTAAAATTAAGCTAGCACAATCAGTGAACACAACCTAGATTCAATATGAAAGTAACTGTGACAAAAAAAAGTTAAAGAAAAAGAAATTAAAGCAGAAAAATAACTAGAATAAGTGTACTTCCCTCTGTTCTTTTGTCCAAAAAATTTTAAAATACCAGATGAAAACCTAAGCCATTCTTTGCTTTCGGAGTCTATAAAGCAGTAATACCGAATTATTTAGTGCTATTTTTATAAAAAGTCTTTTCAGTAAAATAAGTAAAACATTAAATTCTCCATAAAATTCAAGTTATGTCTAACAATTGGGCTATGAGAAGGGAGAGAAAAAAATAATTTTACTATCACTAATTTTCTTTATTGGAATTTATGAAAAATTCAATATACCATTCACCAGTCAAGACAAATGAATCCAAAATAAGAAAAAATATGGTTTTATTTATTTATATTTTTTAGAATATCTTTACTCAAAAAAGATTTAAAAGGCATTATACTAGTCAATGATTTTAATGCCCCTATCAAAAGTCAATGTACTTTATTATAACTCATTACAAATGATATCAAGTTGTCTAGATTCCATTTGTATCCACTAGAAATTTCCTATTACTGCACTAGGTTCTCACCCATAATGTATACATTATGTACATATACATACATAGCACAATGCCAAACTTTCTTGGCACCCTCTGGATACAGAAACAGTCTCTGACATCAAGGGTGGGGGAGAGGTCATGCACTTTTCACATGGCAGGAGGTGTCATAAGAGGGGCAGCACAGCCTGACCAGGTGGTGGTGCAGTGGATAGAGCGTCGGACTAGGATGCGGAGGACTCAGGTTTGAGACCCCGAGGTCGCCAGTGTGAATGCGGGCTCATCTGGTTTGAGCAAAAAAAAAAAGCTCACCAGCTGGAGCCAACATCACTGGCTCGAGCAAGGGTTACTTGGTCTGCTGAAGACCCGCGGTCAAGGCACACATGAGAAAGCAATCAATGAACAACTAAGGTGTCGCAAGGAAAAACTGATGATTGATGCTTCTCTTCTCTCTCCATTCCTGTCTGTCTGTCCCTGTCTATCCCTCTCTCTGACTCTGTCTCTGTAAAAAACAAACAAACAAAAAAAACAACAAAGAGGGCAGCACAGGGTAAATACAGAGAGGAAGGAAAGGATCACCAAACATGTATGGGAGGAAGAAGACCAAAGAAGCTCTTTGGGAAATGAAGATACTAAAACTAAAATCTGTAGGATTATTAGGAGTTTGAAAGAGAAGGTGTTCCAAATACTGACGAGGAAGTATAAGGTCAGGTAAACCTAACACTGTCAAGCTTCAGGGACTGCAAAGTTGCAAGGGTTAGGCAATAGTTAATTAGTACATTTGTTTTCTATTCTTTCCATGGGCTCCATGACCTCCTCCTTTGAAATGTGGGGAAAGTTATCTTTCAGGCAGACCTAGGAAGCATCCAGGAGGAGCCCAAAGACTAATAGAGGAGATGGACGGTCTGGGAAGAATGCAGAGATAAAGAAGACAGATAGTCTGCTATCTATCTCAGGAACAGAGCACACTGACCTACCTTAGAAGACTCCACTACCCCCTCGCCTACGTGACGAAATGCACAGATTTTTGCCCTTTGCACCTTCACTAACAGCCCCTGAACCACATAAAAAGAGCTTGCAGGACAAGAGTGTAAAGCAAACTTTGGGCCGGAAGCCCTGCCTTCGCAGGTTGGCTGGCAATTCAATGAAAAACACATATTCACTTCAGTCCTTGTCCCTGTGTACTGGCTACATGGTGACAGGGAGCACGAACTCCAGCTTTGTTCGGGTTCAAAGTAATCTTGACTGCAGAGAATGCACAGAAATGCAAGATGTGGAATGAGAAGCAGGAATCCTAGTATGACAAACGAAGGAACTGAAATGATCTCCGAGCTGATGACAAGCCACTAGAGGATGTGCAGCACAGAAGTGACAGGGTCACTCCCTCAGGGATCACTGTGGGGGAAGAAGGGATGGTGGAACTAAACACAAACGACAACTGGAGGTGGTGTAGAGCTGAGAAGAGGGCACTAGACTGAATGCAGGAAGTCTAATTAGAGACTCTGCTGTGATTTACATGAGAAAAGATTTTGACCTGTAGAAAACAGTGTCAAGAACAGAGACAGAAGACCAGCAAAAAGTACTAGTTAGGTCAAATCAACTGGATTTGGTAAATGACTAACTGCAGAAAGTAAACTGTGATTTCCATGTTTCTCGTTTAAAAAATTCTAAGAACACTAGGGATAATGAATATACAAGAAAAAATACTTTTAAAAAGGGAGGTGATAACTTCAATATTAGTTATGCTCAGTTGGCAGTATTTGTTATATATTTAAATGGAGCTGCATAAGGAGGCATTTAACATGTAGGAAAAAGGACTCTGCATATAAATTTGGGGGCATTAACATTCTGGTAATGATTAAAAAGAGGAAAACGATAAATACCAAGAAGTAGAACTGTTGGGTCTATGGCTGTCCTTTTTCAGGTTTTTGAGGAATTTCCCTAGTTTTTGATAGTAGCTGCACCAACTACATTCCCAACAGTACATGAGGGTTCCCTTTTCTCCATATTCTTGATAACACTTGTTATTTGTTGATTTTTTTTATAATAGCCATTCTGACATGTGTGAGGTGGTGGCTCACTGTGGTTTTGTATGGTGACACATGGTTACTAGACTCAGTGTGGTGATCACATCATAAGATATATAAATATCAAATCGCTATATTGTATACCCAAAACTAATACTATATGCCAGTGGTCGGCAAACTCATTAGTCACAGAGCCAAATATCAACAGTACAACAATTGAAATTTCCTTTGAGAGCCAAATTTTTTAAACTTAAACTATATAGGTAGGTACATTCCTTATCGAGGTAGCGCCCACACGTGGTATTTTGTGGAAGAGCCACATTCAAGGGGCCAAAGAGCCGCATGTGGCTCGTGAGCCGCGGTTAGCCGACCACTGCTATGTCAACTATATATAATTACAAAAGGGGAAGAAGGGCTTAAAACAAAGAAAATCCAACATTTAGGGTTGAATGGATAAAAAAGTTCATAAAGAATAGAGAAAAAAACAAAGTAAATAAAAAAGAAGCAAACTCATAGACATGGAGAACAAACTGATGGTTGCCAGATGGAAGGGGTGTTGCAGGAATGGGTGAAAAAGATGAAAGAGATTAAGTACAAATTGCCTGTTATAAAAATAATCACCTGGGCCTGATCAGTGGTGGCATAGCGTATACAGCATCAACCTGGGGCGTTAAGGTCCCAGGGTGTGAAACCCCGAGGTTGCCCATTTGAGCGCGGGCTCATCCAGTTTGGGCGCAGGCTTGCCCGGTTGAGCATGGGATCATCGAAATGATCCCAAGGTCGCATGCTTGAGCAAGATGTCACTGGCTCGACTGGAGCCCCCCCCTCCCCAAGCACATATGAGAGGCAATTAATGAACTACTAAGGTGAGACGCAACTATGACTTGATGCTTCTCATCTTTCTCCCTTCCTGTTTGTCTCTTTTTTCTTTCTCACTAAATAATAATAATAATCACCCAGATATAAAATATAGCATAGGTAATATATTTAATAACTATGTATGGTGTCAGATAGGTACTAGACTTAGTGTAATTTCTTCGTAAGGTATAGAATACACATCTGATCACTATGTTGTATATCCAAGATTAATATAATATTGTATGTCAACTGTAATTGAAAAAAATTTTTTTAAAAATCCATTAGGGTAAGAAAAAATATCAGAAGGTAATGGTGTAACCAAAATAAAAGGGAAGAGGATTCCAAGATGGAGGGAGTAGTTGTGTGAAATGCTGAGGACAATTTAATTCAATCAGAACAACAAGGATATTACTAATATTTTGTAATATGTTTTACTTCATTTATTTTTCTACTAATCAGATATGTCTTTATATGGTACCCACCTCTGTCTCAGCTTGAGTTCTCTGACAGCGATATTGAGCAATTAGTCTATCGGCCTGTGCGAGGGCTAGAGCTTTTGCTTCCAAGAGATCTTGTAGCCTGCTTTCTTTGGACTAGGGAAAAAAAAACTGCATTAATCTTCATCCACTTACTGGAAAACATCTATTAAAGCTTAATTGTTACACAGTTAAAACAGGCTTGTACTCACAGCAAACGTAGACAGTTTCATCTCATATACATCCATTATGTCAGATACTCTCACATCATTTATCTGATCCTTTACCTAAGTTTTAATAAAATTGGGTCAAAAATCAGAAAACTTTAACATCTGACAAAATAAAGAAATGCCTACCAAAAATATAAGTCATTAAAACTTAATGTGGGCCCTGGCCAGTTGGCTCAGTGGTAGAGCGTCGGCCTAGCGTGCGGAAGTCCCAGGTTCGATTCCAGGCCCGGGCACACAGGAGAAGCACCCATCTGCTTCTCCACCCCTCCCCCTCTTCTTCCTCTTTGTCTCTTCCCCTCCTGCAGCTGAGGCTCCATTGGAGCAAAGATGGCCCGGGCACTGGGAATGGCTCCATGGCCTCTGCCCCAGGCGCTAGAGTGGCTCTAGTCGCAACAGAGCGATGCCACGGATGGGCAGAGCATAGCCCCCTGGTGGGCGTGCTGGGTGGATCCCGGTTGGGCGCATGCAGGAGTCTGTCTGACTGCCTCCCTGTTTCCAGCTTCAGAAAAATACAAAAAATAAAAATTAAAAAAAAACCTTAACGTGGCCCGGGTGGGTTGGCTCAGTGGTAGAGCATTGGCCTGGTGTGTGGAAGTTCCAGGTTTGATTCCCAGTCAGGGCAAACGGGAAGCGACCATCTGCTTCTCCACCCCTCCCTTTTGACCTTCTTCTAGCTCTCCCTTCCCCTCCTGCAGCCATAGTTCAGTTGGAGCAAGTTGGTCCTGGGTGCTAAGGATGGCTCCATGGCCTCGCCTCAGGTGTTAACATAGCTAAGTTGCTGAGCAACAGAGCACTGGCCCCAGATGGGCAGAGCATCGCCTGGTGGGGGCTTGCTGGGTGGATCTTGGTCAGGATGTATGCAGGAATCTGTCTGCCTGCCTCCCTTCCTCTCATTTAAGGAAAAAAAAAACAAACTTAATGAGTAAAAAGTGAAAGAAAAAAAAAAAGAATGTCATACCAGGCAATTCACAAACATTTCACTAATCTGGTTACTGCATAAGAATATCTGAATAAAATTTGTAATGCTTATCGGAATTTAAAATACTTTTCTCAATCTGAGGATGTGGAGGAGGGTGAGGCTGGCTGGGGAACAATAGAGAAAGAATTAGAGCCATATTTAAATATAGGAATTTTATGGTTCATTTTTTCTTATTTCCAAACTTTCCAGAATATTGTTACTTTTTATATTATGATCAAATCTGTCTAAAGTTGTCAAATTAATGTTATAATTGAGAATGATATTCCTTGGTATGTAGTGAGCAGAATCCCCTTTATAATGGTGATTTATCACTCACCATCACTCCAGACTGAAGTTTCTCTATTAAGTCCTCAATGTTCAATCTAGAAGCTCTATCTTTCAAAAGTGGAGGAGTTGCACATTTTACTGATGTTGGAAAACTGTGATTTAATGATTGCAAAGGCATTCTTCTGGGCATATGTTCTGTTTCCTGTTGTCTATAGGCATTGTTTGCTGCTATACTTTCTCCAAGTCTGAGAATTAAAAAAAAAAAGAAAGAAATAATTACAGAAAATAAAGCAAAAGGCAGAGTTAGTAGAGAATTAGGGATTCTTTAAAAATGGGTCTGTTTTGGGGAATATAAGTCTTCAAATATTTTTGAAATAACCTTGGAGTCTACGATGAAGCACAGTTTTGGGAAACATAAATTTGCTAGAAGAAATTCTTTTATGCTTTCAAACCTTTATAAAAACTACTCCGTATCTGGTTTGGAATTGGAGGCACTAGTACTAGTTTGGGAGTGTGGATTTACTTGTAAAAAGTTAAGGACAACGTGATGGGCAGTGGTTAGAACATCCTCACCACAGGCATCAGCCCTGGCCTTCCCCTGTGTTCTTCCCTCTCTCCCTCCGTGTATGTTCTCAAGAGAGCCGCCTTCCATCTGCCCCTTTCATTTATCTTCTCTTTCTCTTGTCTCAGGGTTTCTGTACAAGCTGTTTATTTACTGAGAATACTTTACCCACCAGATCTGCATGGTGTTGACTCCTTTTTATCATCAAGTCTCAATTCAAATTAGCCTCCTGGGAGAGGTCCCTTTATTCATAACGATGTGCGACAGAAGGCTCCCTGTCTAATCTACTGCAATGTCCAAAGTGCCTAGGGGAACCTGGTACAAAGCTGCCCTCACCAGATGTTTGTTAAATGTTCAAATAAAATTAACACCTACCTACACACCCACCCATCCATCCAGAATATAAGTGGATATAAAGTGAATATCCGGTTCACTTTATTAAAATGTCTAAGGTTCCCTGGCCAGATAGCTTGGTTGATTAGAGCATCATCCCGCATCACAGAGGTTACTGGTTCAATCCCTGGTCAGGGCATATACAGGAATGGAACAATGTTCCTGTCACTCTCCCTTTCTCCCTTCCTCTCTCGCTAAAATCAATAAATATTTAAAAATCTAAAGTAAAGTAAAAAAAAAGGCAAAAATCTATGTAACTGGACACCTGAGAGTTTCCAAAAAGAAAAATATACAACACAAGTAAGACAGGAACAAATGACCAAGACAGAGTGAAATGGTGGGAAGGTGTCACACACCGAGACAGAAGACGAGCCTTTCAGTGACGTGGCACTCTGAAGTGTGGGGGTTTGCTTCAGGTCAGAGTAGCACAGAAGAAGCAAGCAGGCCACCAGAGAATGAAGCAGCTTCACAGACCGTTTTCTTGCGGCTTGAGACACTCCCTATTTGTCAATTTATTTGTTAAAAAAGATTTTACTATAAAATGAAGGGAATTTTGATTATGTCATCTCCATGTCTTGTTTCCCATAGTCTTCCTTTCTTAATTTATGACTATTTAAATGAACTCTGAAAAATAAGTTTGCTAAGTTAGTTACTAGAAATAGCAGACATTAGCAAACTTTTCCTTAAAGGACATGGCAGTAAGTATTTTAGGCTTGAGGGTCTATAGTCTGCTACAACTTCCCAACCCTGACGTCATATCATGAATATAGACACAGACAACAACAGTATAAAAATAAATGGACGTGGCCCTATCCCAATAAAACTCTATTTACAAAGACCAGCTCCTATCAGCTGGCTAGAGTTTGCTGGCCCCTGGCATGTAGAAATGTCTTCTCTACTTACCACTGCTTTGGTTTATTCAAACTACTTTTGCAAATACATTCATATAAACCACTTAAACTTTTAAAAATTAAAATATAACCCTACTAGACATTTTGTTAACAATTCAGTTTATAGACAGCTCTGAAAAATCTAAATCTTTTTCAAAACCTAATATGTATTTAAAATTAATGAGTATAGTGGATAATTTTGCCTGGCCATTGTCTATTCCACTTTCTCATTAAAAACCAAGACTTACTCTTTGAGAATATCCCCACCTACTACCTCCCACCCTCCTGACCCCCCCAACTCCTGACCTCTGGTCCATGAGGTTCTCATACCCAAACCTTGGCAGGTGCCAAGGTCCCCACCTTGGCAAATGACCCATATCTGGTTAATGACTGTGATGCTTAGATTACTTAAACACTTGGGAAGGAAACCCTCTTTCCAGGGAGGAATAAACTGGTAGGAGGTAAGCTTAGTCCAGAGCCAATACATTAAAAAGAGATGGTGAGAGACAGAGAGACACAGAACACGCATAATATGTTTAACCATCTGGATCTAGCTCTTCTGTATGCACCAGGTCTTCTCAGTTGGAATCAAATTTTGATTAGCTGAAAAATTACTATTATAATGAAGTCTTCAATTCACTACTTTTCTGATCTATCTATATTGAGGCCTACTAAAGTAACACAGCAGGATACTGCAGCACCACAGATCACTGCATATGACTATAACTCACACTAACGCAGGAAAATCGGGCAGAGGAGCAGCCTCCAGTAATATTCCCAGTCCAGACTGCACTTGTTCTCTGTTATCTGATGTTATAGCAAAAGCCAAAGGAGTGATCACACGTGGATCCTGAGCAAATCAGAAACCAGAAAACAAAAGAAAGAAAAATAATGGTCAGGTCTTTTAAAATAAGGTGAGTAAACAGAGCTAAATCATAAAGTAATTCTAGGCCAATTCTAGTGTTTCTGACATTTGAATGTATTTGTTAGTCTTTATCTTATTATAATTGTCTTAGCAGTCAATATAAACACTAGCTTTAAAAATCTGGCAAAGGCTTTGAAGGCTTTTGACCGTGGCTATGAAAATTATGTCAAATATTTTGATGAATTTAAGATATCATCCACAACTGAATGATGTTTTGAATTACTGTTTTATTTTTCTAGTTACCATTTAAAAAAAAAACTGGCTGAAAGAAAAAATGGCTAATCATTTCTGAATCAATTAAAGTAAAAAGTTAAAGTAAAATTCAAAGTAACCAATTAAAAAAATCAAATTACCTCAATAAAAATTTTTAAAATTTAGTGACTAAAAACAATTATACTTAAAATGAAAGTCCTTAATGTCAGTAAATATTTTACATTAGTACTATAAGCTCCAAATCACCTACTCTGAAAAACATCTAGGAACTGACATAAAATTTGACTCAATATTTAAGTTGAGTAAAATTTGAGAAAAACAATGGAACATGAACCCTTTATAACTATCAACATTTTACAACGTTGAGTGTCTCGTAGGTACTCAAGTACAATCTAATGCCACAGAACTATGATAAGAGCTGTCCTTTCTCTTCATAACCCCCAAGGTAACCCATCAAAACTCCTCCCATGAAGGGGAGATCATTATTTGCACTTTGTAGTCAAGACCCTAGAGCTCAGAGAGATGAAATAACTCATTCAAGTCTGCAGTGACTAGTAAGTAGTGGAGTCAATATTTGAACCCTGTTTCTTAAGTGTTACGTTCTCAAAGCATACAAGTGGCCCCAGCCTAAGGTTTCAGTCTGGGCTTCTACTCTATCTATAGAGACAGGTGAACCATCTTTTAAGTTATTATACTAACTTAATTCACACATGTTTGTTAAATATATGATAAACCAGGTTTTGTGGAAGTCAAGGTAAACATCTAGAGCTCTTTGAATTCAGCTACCATCACTGAAATCTGTGCATTAGCTATTTTCTGCAGACCCTCTCTAATAATCATTCACAATCAAGTCCTTTCTTCCAAATGTCTCCCTATCCCCTTAAGACTCTACCTCATCATCTCCAACTAAAACCCAAAGCCCCAAATACCACTCCCCTCATCACAATGCCAATAAAAATAAATGAAGAAAACTGAAGACACACACACAAAGGCTGAGGAAGCACCGCTATCATTCTGTACGGTAGAACCAATGGCACTTATGTTCAATTCTGGTGAAACTCTAAAATAACTGTGTAGTGAGATTATTATAGCTACTTAAGGCAATTAACAAGCTTAAGATTTCTTCTGAGTGCCAATTCTAAGCAAATCATCTTCAAAAACTAAGAATTTCAAAACAGAAACATATATAAGCATTTACATAGGAATAAACTGCAATAATTTGAAGAGTTTAAACTCACCTGAAGGATTTTGTAAAAGCTTACTTCCATACCAGGAACCAAATGTTTAAGTTTGTTCATCAAATCAAGAGTTTTCAAAATTACATCAGCAGCAAGTTTACTTTAAAAAAAAAATCATTTAAATTTGTTAAGTCAACATTGCTTCAAGTTTATTTCTGTTCATAATTCTGAAAACAAAAAACCAACATCTTTGTTTTTAAACCTCAAGATACAGTATTGTTTCTTTGGAGAAGTAAAAATGTCAGAGACCAACATCCCTTTAACCCAAGACACAGAAAGAACAAACTAGCATTAAGTGATGGCATTTCTTTCTCTACTCTCAAATACCCCATGTTTCAGCATTCTGCTTCAATCACTAGCAGCACTGGTAACATGACCCTTGTATTATTTCTTAGCTTTGTCACTGGAATATCAACCATAGAGGCCAATGTCGGGCAATAAAAAACACCTAATATTTATTGAATTATACTGTATTCTCAGCCATGTACCTAAGAGAAAAAAAAGATAAACAGATAATCCTTACTACTGTAGAGTGCAATTCTGACACTTAGGACATTTATGAAAATTGGAACAAATCACAGTGTCTAGCATTTAGCAGATCCTCAACAAATAATTGTTAAATAGACTTAATTCATGTGGGATGAGGGGAATAAAAGAATCTCTTTACTATACTCCCTTTAACCATAAGTCTTATGCTAAGAGTTGTCTTTTTTATTAGGAAACTATCAACTGTGAACGATTTCCTTATAATAAAAACTACCCAGCTTTCTCATGCTCTTTTACTTAAACATGTAAAATTAAATGAACATAAAAATAATTACTAAGGGAATATCAAAAAGGATCTTTAGAAGAGAAACGTTCAGGAGTAAAATAACCCTTAGATAATCACAATAAATTAAAACATGTCAAAACATACCTATACAATGAAAAACAAATCACAGATGTTCATCTTTCTTCAAAAGCATGTGATCCATGAATTGAATAAACTTTCTAAAAATTCATTATGAAAAAATTTTCATTCTTTCCTGCACGTTCAGTTAACAGAACATACCCCGCCCTGGCCGGTTGGCTCAGTGGTAGAGTGTCGGCCTGGCGTGCAGGAGTCCTGGGTTCGATTCCCGGCCAGGGCACACAGGAGAAGCGCCCATCTGCTTCTCAACTCCTCCCCTCTCCTTCCTCTTTGTCTCTCTCTTCCCCTCAACCAAGGCTCCATTGGAGCAAAATTGGCCCGGGCGCTGAGGATGGCTCTGTGGCCTCTGCCTCAGGCGCTAGAATGGCTCTGGTTGCAACAGAGCATCGCCCCCTAATGGGCTGCCGGTGGATCCCGGTCGGGCGCATGCAGGACTGCCTCCCCATTTACAACTTCAGAAAAATACAAAAAATACAAAAAAAAAAAAAAAAAAGAACATACCCCAAGGATAGCCTCCAAGAGATGAGAATCACTACATCTTTTGATTTTTATTAAGTTTGGCCTTACCGTTTTGCAATTTGGATTTCATATACTCACCACAATTCAGAATCGGCGACTTTTGTTCCAAACCCCAGATCAATTTTGCCATATGCAAACTGTTTTTCTATCAGAGTGGTACATTTGATAGTAGTCAGAATTTTTGCAATGTGCATTTTTAGGGTATCATCTCCACACAGAGGTAAGTATTATTAAGGACACAAACAAAAAGTTCTCAGAAACCTTATTTTTGTATAGCACTTTACAGCATTTAGGATGATTTCATACAAATGATCTCCTCACTGCAATTCAGTGTTATTACATTAGTTCAACGACAGATTAGGAAACTAGAGCTCAGAGCAGTTAAGTGACTGGTAAGTAGCAAGAGCTGGGATTGACACCAAAACTTTCTGACTGAAAGGTAGAGAAACAAAGAATTCATTACTCTCCTAGATGTTAGTTTTTGTTACCAGGTATCACAACAGTTCAATAAATATTTGTTGAATTTTTCTCCTAGTTTGGACACTGTAAGCCAGGGGTCAGGAAGCTTTTTGGCGGAGAGAACCATGAACACCACATATTTTAAAATGTAATTCTTGTGAGAGCCATACAACAACCCGTGTATGTTACGCATTATCCAATAAAAATTTGGTGTTGTCCTGGAGGACAGCTGTGATTGGCCCCAGCCACCCGCAACCCAGCACATGAGTGGTAGGAAATGGATTGTAATGCATGAGAATATTTTATATTTTTAACATTATTTTTTTTATTAAAGATTTGTCTGCGAGCCAGATGCAGCCATCAAAAGAGCCACATCTGGCTAGAGAGCCATAGGTTCCCGACCCCTGCTGTAAGCTATTTTAAATATTTATCACTTCAAAAGGGTCAAGTTTGGTACCAATCAATGAAAGAAGGCCTGAATATATTACAGATATCTCTAAGGTCAAGCAAAGTGACTATGTGTCTCCATAGCATGGTTTTCAACTGTATGTCAGAATCACTTATGTAATTTAAATAATCATAAAAACTCCTTCCTCCATAGTTTCACATTAGTCCAATTAAATTAGAATCTCTGAAAGTATGGTTATTATGTCAGTGTTTTTTAAATGTTCTGATGATTCTAATAAATTGCCAAGATTGCAGCACTGACTGGTTGGCTCAGTGGTTGAGCATCAACCTGCTGTGTGGAAGTCCTGGGTTAGATTCCTGATCAGGGCACACTGGAGAAGTGCACATCTGCTTCTCCTCCCTTCCCCCTTTTCTCTCTCTCTCTCTCTCCTCCTTCCACAGCCATGGTTCAATTGATTCGAGCATGTCTGCCCCAGGCACTGAGCATGGCTCCATGGAGCCTCTGCCTCAGGCACTAAAAAATACCTTGGTTGCGAGCATGGCCTTGGATGGGCAGAGCATCGCCCCCAATGGGGGTTGCCAAGTGGATTCTGGTCAGGCCACATGTGGGAGTCTGTCTGTCTATCTCCCTTCCTCTCACTTAAATAAAAAAAAAAATTGCCAAGGTTGAACATCACTCCTGTAAAGGAAGAAGAAAATTAAGAAACAGTGGCTCAGAGAAGAGATTAAAGAGATGCGGAGTTTGCTACAGGGCAAGACAAAGTTCAACAAATTCTTTTTGCTTTGAGATACAAAAAAACCTGACCAGGCAAATATAAGAGATCTGACTCATATACAGAAACTCCTTGCTGATAATAATAAAAGCATTAATAATTAAAAATTGAGATTTAAACTTTTAAAGGCTTAGAATCAGCTGATCTAAAAATATAAACAAACAAAAAAACCTAGTACGGAAAACCTAGAAAAATCAGGATAGCCTGGCCCATGGTGGTACAGTGGATAGTCAGCCTGGGACATTAGGTTCCCAGGCTCAAAACCTCAAGGTCACCAGCTTGAGCATGGGACTGCCAGCTTGAGTGTGGGATCACTGACATGATCCCATGGTTGCTGTCTTGAACCCAAGGTCATTAACTTGAGCAAGGGGTCCTGCTTCAGCTGGAGTCCCCCAGTTAAGGCACATATGAGAAGTAATCAATGAACAACTAAAGTGATGTAACTTCAAGGTGATGCTTCTTTCTCTCTCCCTTCCTGTCTCTCTCTAAAAAAAGAAAAGAAAATCAGTATACAGAAGGTAAGCAGTGACACTAATAGTACTCAAGGTCTATTTTTTTTAAATAAACTAATTTGTTGATAGTATTTGTTTTATACCCAAGTGTGATGTCATCTTCATTGAAAACATTTATGCTTTAATTTTTAAAAGTTAAAAATTACTTGGCTAAAATAATGACACCTTTACCAAAATTTACTTATTCTGATACACTCCACCAAAGATGGCACCGTAAATCATACAGGGGCAACAATTACCATCAGAAGAAAGTAATAGGGCAGATATTTTAGAATATAACTCCTAATCTCAAACCATGACAGAAATATCTAAATTAAGTTTAAAAAGCATTTCTGAAAATGTTCTTTAGCTTAAGACTTTTGCATAGGAATAAGGGGAAAGAGTCCGAACAACTTTTATCGAAATTCTACATTTGAGAATCAGTTCTATATTTTAAATTTCAGTTCAATAATTCTGAATATATAGATGCATGAAAAGTTATAATATTACAACTAAAAACAAAAATGCAGCAAATGCAATGCTGGAAAAAAGTGAGTGGTTATTTAGTTTCCACATTTATACCAGTAAAGGATATTTAACAAAACTTCAATGGCTTTGACCATCCTTTCACATTTTTTTCTTATTAAGACCTCATCTAGATTTTGCTCTGTGAACTGAAGCTGATCAAGGACTGTAGGCAGCAGAAGGGCCACAAAATGGTCAGCGGAGGAACTGCTAGCAGTATCTATGACATCCTGGAATATAACCACCGCCAATGATTAAACCAATGATTAAAAACAGAACAAAAGATGGACTACAGAATGCAGAAATAGCCATCACAGTGCTACAATATACTCTTTTAAATTTTCTTACAGGTACTTTAATAGTTCATTGACTTATGTCTTCTATTTCAGATCTACCCTTTTATCCAGTTTTGAGAGCTGTGATGACTTTTTCTCTGATATGGAACAATAAGATTTTGGGTTAATCAGCTGCAAAGAAGACATTTTTAAATAGACTATATTTGTGATTTTAAAATTATTACAAATTAAAAGTATGTACTAAAAACAGATATCTCGAGTTTGCTAAATGTAATTATAATAATTAAATAGATACTAGTCTTAATATTTTATAACCATAAATAATTTCCATCAAGAATCAAAGGGCTTTTTAAATACTAAAACAGATTGTTAGCAGTCAAGACCAAAATAAAACAGAAAAAACAACTTATGCATAATTGTTTAAAAAATTTTTGATCAGGCGCCCTGGCTGGATAGTGTGGTTGGTGAGAGCATGGTCCCGATATGCAAAGGCTGCGAGTTCAATCCCTGGTCAGGTACATACAGGAAAAGATCTATGTTTTTCTCTCCCTCCGGTCCCCCTTCTTCTCTAAAATCAATGACTAAAAAAGTGATTAAATAAACAATAAATTTTTAAAAGCATTCATGTACATTTGTTTGTGCATAGGATCCAGTGAGGAGAGGGGAGACATTCTAGAAAGACTCTGGCAGAATGGGTAAAAGCAGGGAGCAGGGTCGAGAATGCAAAATGACCCTGGTGGTAAAATCTGCCAGAATGTGATGGCCTCTAGGGAAAGAATTTTTGTCTGTATCCTAAACGTCTGAAAGTGGTTGGCATGCTCCACGCCATCTCACTAACTGAATCCAATGTTCCTCTGATAGTCCCCTCAACAGCTTAATAAACAGTAGACAGTATCTACTGAGATACAATGTGATTACTTCAGAAAGTAGTTATACAACAAGAAAACATATAAGTCATAAGCCTTTACTTATTACACTGAAAGAAGTTTATACAAGCGTTTCTGTGAAAAAAAGGAAAACACTATTATCTGTGACTTTGCCAGAAAAAAAAATTCAGTAGCTGAATGGTGGGGAGCCTGGTAATGGAGAAGTTTTCCTGAAATGTATGAACAACTGGAAGATTTTTTTTTTTTTTTTTTTAATTTTAATTTTAATTTTTTTTTTTTTAATTTGTATTTTATTTATTCATTTTACAGAGGAAAGAGAGAGGGAGAGAGAGATACAGAGAGAGAGAGAGAGAGAGACAGGGGGCAGGAGCTGGAAGCATCAACTCCAATATGTGCCTTGACCAGGCAAGCCCAGGGTTTCGAACCGGCGACCTCAGCATTTCCAGGTCGACGCTTTATCCACTGCACCACCACGGTCAGGCACAACTGGAAGATTAATATGAACATTTTAAAATACAACTGTTCACTGAGAATCCTAAAAGTGGAAAAGTCAAGCCTGAGCTACAGTGGCACAGTGGACAAAGCACTAACCTGGAATGCTGAGGAGGCCGGTTTGGAACCCCGGGCTTGCCCTGTGAAGGCACATACAAGAAGTAACTACTACAAGCTGATGCTTTCTGCTCCTTCACCCCTTTCTCTCTCTCTCCTCTCTCAATAAGTAAAATCTTTCTTCTTTTTTCTTTTAACAGGGACAGAGAGAGAGTCAGAGAGAGGGATAGATAGGGACAGACACGAGAACGGAGAGAGATGAGAAGCATCAACCATCAGCCCTTCGCTGCGACACCCCAGTTCTTCACTGATTGCTCTCTCATATGTGCCTTGACCGTGGGCCCTTAGCAGACCGAGTAATCCCTTGTTTGAGCCCGCGCTCAAGCTGGCAACCTCGGGGTCTTGAACCTGGGTCCTCCACATCCCAGTCCGACGCTTCATCCACTGTGCCACCACCTGGTCAGGCAATAAGTAAAATCTTAAAAAAAAAAGTAGAAAAGTCAAATATTACCTCAAATATTTCCTTGAACAACTCCAGTGCTAAAATTGAACAGTTTTCTGATCCATCCAATGGTTGGCCTGACCAATGAAGCAGAGCTACAGTAGGTTCTAAGCATTTAGAACGGCTGCCCAAAACAGTGTTGCCAGATGGAGACTGTTCAAAGATCATCCGAGTGAGCACATGGCGCAGCTGAGTTACTGAACAGAAGGCAAGAAGTAATTCTAAAACCTGTGCAACACAGAGTCTTCATTAAATGTCAGTTTCATTAGATTTGAATGCACAAAGTGATCAAATTATGACACTAAAAATAACAGACATTTTAAAAGAAAATACCCTCCAACAAAAATTAGGAGCAGCTTCCAATTTTTCTCCCAGTATTATTTTTCAAAAAGAGTTAACAGGTTCTACAAGGTTACAAAGAACTCTGTCTGCAGTGGTCACTGCTGATAAACAGGACATGGGAGCCTGACGGGCAACCGCAACCACTGTTTACATGCCCCCGAAGCACTTCATAGTGCAAGCACAAATGTTGTTTTTGTTTATTTATTCTTTACAAATCTGTTTTTAAAATAAAAAAATTAAAATAAAATTAGTAACTAACACTTGCTAGTATGCTAAGTAAGCTTCAAGAACTGCTATAAAGCATTCTTTAGGATAGTATTAAAAGTGGTATCCCAAAGCTTTAAGATCTTAAGAACGGCTATTTTCACAGTTTGTCCGTCAGCATTATGCCCTGGGCTCTCCTACTCTACCTTATTTATTTTTTACTTCATAATTGGGCCCTATAGCATTACATAACATTCCACATCAACCGGTTTATTAATTGTTAAGTTAAAGTCTATCTTATTTCACATACTCCTAACCTGTCTTAAATTTTTCTTTTAATTTCTTTGCCTATCACTTATTTTCTAACTTTGTTTCTCATAAATGACATATAATTGGGATCTGTGTTTTAATCAACTTGATAGCGTCTCATTTTAATAGAACTCAGCCAACTGGCATTTTCTAGAAACAATCTTTGATTTATTCTCTTTTAAATATAAATTGTAGTACTTGTTTTAGGATAGGTAATACATGTTCTTGATTCCAAAGTCAAAGGTACCAGCCTGACCTCTAGTTACACTCCCTGAGAGCATGCAATGTTACTAGTTTACTGTTTTTCTTACCAGGGACATGTTATGTACACATACAAGAATATATTTTCCCAATTACACTTACTCTGTAAGTACAGCATAGAGAGAAATAAACAAATCAATCACTAGTGCAGTTAGATGCTTTGCCCAAAGTGAACACACCAGAAAACTAGCAACCAGATTAAGAAAGAAAATTCTACCGGAATTCCAGAACCCACTTGTGTCCCCTCCTAAGGCAACGTGGAACCATTCCTCCACTTCAGATTTCTGACAACACAGATTAATTTTACCTTCACTATTCTTGGATTTTTGTATTTCTACATTAATTTTTCAATCAGCTTACCAGTTTATATTAAACAATCACATGGGACTTTTTTATACAGTTGTTCATATGGAAATTAATACAATAAATAATACAAGAATGTTTTGCAAACCTACCTTTGCCTCACCTTACACATAAATAGAGCCTTACAGTGTATACGCTTATGTCTGGCATTTTTAGCTTAGCATCGTTAGTGAGATTCATCCATATTGTTGCATGCTGTCACATTTCACTCATGTTCAGTTGTACAGTAGTCATGCGCCACATGACATTTCAATGACAGACAGCACACATAATGGTGGTCCCATAAGATTGTAAGGGAGCTGAAAAATTCCTATCCCTTAGTCTCATCTTAATGCCAGAGCATAGCGTATTACTCATGTTTGTAATGATGCTGGTGTAAACAGGCTGCCAGTTGCATAAAAGTACAGCACATATAATTATTCAGTGCATACTACTTGGTAATGATAAGTGCCATTGTTACTGCTTTATGTATGTACTATGCTATACTTTTTTTTTAATCTTTTTTTTTTAAAGGTAACTCAGTTTTATTTTTATTTATTTATTCATTTTAGAGAGGAGAGGGAGAGACAGAGAGAGAGAAGGGGGGAGGAGCTGGAAGCATCAACTCCCATATGTGCCTTAGACCAGGCAAGCCCAGGGTTTTGAACTGGCGACCTCAGCATTTCCAGGTTGATGCTTTATCCACTGCACCACCACAGGTCAGGCCTATGCTATACTTTTAATCATTATTTAGGATGTACTCTTTTTGCTGTAA
This sequence comes from Saccopteryx bilineata, assembly GCF_036850765.1. Lineage (NCBI taxonomy): Eukaryota > Metazoa > Chordata > Mammalia > Chiroptera > Emballonuridae > Saccopteryx > Saccopteryx bilineata. The sequence continues at coordinate 37,539,463 of NC_089497.1, forward strand.
AACAGTATGTGGTCATGCCAGTAGCAACTTCAAAGATCTCATGTTTATAGTGTCTCTTGATCGCATCATTTTTCTCTTGTGCTTGATTTCATTTTGTGTTTTATAAATTTAGTATAGCCTAAGTGTGTGGTGTTTATGAAGTCTACATACAGTAGGGTAATGTATGATACTAGGCCTTCACATTCACACTCACTCAATCACTCACATAGAGCAACTTCATTTATGGAAAATGCCCTACACAGTGCATCTTTTTTTTAATCTTTTGTATTGTATTTTTACTACTTTTCTATGTTTAGTGTTTAGGTGCATAAATATCATTGTGTTATAACTGCCTACAGTATTCAATGCAATAAGATGCTGTACAGGTTTGTAGCCTCAGAGAAATAAGCTATACCATATAGCCTAGGTAGGTAGTAGGCTACACCACCGAGGTTTGTGTAAGTACATTTATGATGTTCATAAAATGATTCATTTCTCAGAATGTATCCCCGTTAAGTGGTGCATGCTTGTTTTCCAGTTCCACTGTTTATGTTCCCACTCCACTGCTGACAGCATTTGAATTATTTCTAATGCTTGGCTATCGGGAGCAGAACTGCTAATTTATACATGTCTTCTGGTGAACATATACATTCAATTCTTTGGGGTAAATTCTTAAGAGTGGAATGGTCAGATGCTATAGTATGCATGTGCCTAATGGTAGTAGATAATGCCAGTTTTCATAAGTGAACTGTATCAAATTTCAGTCCATGCATACTAAGACACTTAGGAAGTTTTAACATTCTCATCTATACTTGATCTTACCCCTATTTTTAATTTTAACCATCTGGTAGGTAAGCAGTGATGTTGCATTACCATTTAAATATCCATTCTCAGAATATTAATAAAGTTGAATACGCACTTCATATTTATTGACAAATTCAAGTTTTCTTTGTTTAGATTAGCTATTGGGTCCACTCTATTTTCTGCTTATATGTACAAATTTTTAGATAACATTTTAGATAGGAGCCCTTTGTTGGATATATGTACAGATAACTTTCCAATGCTGAGTTGTTTTTTCACTCTCTTATTGGTGATCTTTTTATGAATAGAAACTCTTAATTTTAATATAGCTCTACTTCTCAACTTTTTTCCTGTAGAGCTGGCGTTTTTGTTTTTTTGTTTAAGAAAAACTTTGTCTATTCCAAAGCTATAAAGGTAGATATTCTGCTGGATGTTTCCTCTAAAAGTTCATTGTATGACCTTTCACATTTAGATCTACAATCTTTCTGGAACCAATTTTCACATGTGGTATAAGATAAGGGTCACAATTCAGTTTTTTCCCATATGAATATTCAATTGACCCAGTGGCATTTATTGAAATGACCATCCTTTTAAGACTTCACTGTTATCAATCAGAATCCATAAACTATGGTTTGGACTGGACTGTTGTTCCACTGGGCTCATTGGGCTACCTACACTCAAGGACAATATTGCACTGTTTTAATTATTGCAACTTCACAGCAAATCTTGATATCTGGTAGTATAAGCCTCCCACTTTGTTCATTTGTTTCAAGATAGCCATGGTTGTTTTTAGACCTTCATATAATCAGCTTCCTAATTTCCACAAACACCAAAAAAATAAATACAGAAACAAAAAAACCCCCACTAAAACCTGCTATAATTTTGATTGACCAAACACTGTAAATTCTTGCAAACTATAAACTTGGTGTGTCCATATTTATTTAGGTTTTTTATTTCTCTCATTTCACAATTTCAGAGTAGAGGTTTTGTACATGTTTTGTCAGATTTATCCGGGAAGTATTTGACATTTTAAAAAATCAGTAAATGGGCCTGACCAGGTGGTAGCACAGTGGATAAGCCTTGGCCTAGGATGCAGAGGACCCAGGTTCGAAACCCTAAGGTCGCTGGCTTGAGCGCAGGCTCACCAGCGTAAGCGTGAGGTCACTGGGACCATAGACATGACACCATGGTCGCTGGCTTGGCTGGAGCCCCCGGTCAAAGCACATATGAGAAAGCAATCAATGGGCAACTAAGAGGCCACAACTATGAGTTGATACTTCTCATGTCTCTCCTTTCCCGTCTGTCTGTCTGTCTGTCTATCACAAACACACAAAATCAGTAAATGGTATGATTTTCAAATTTAATTAATTTAATTTTCTATTTGATTAATACAGTAGTCACTCGTCTATCACAGGGGTTAGGTTCCAGAACCCCTCCGCAATAGGTAAAAATCTGCCAAGTAGCTGTTAGATTCAGGGAGTACTGGGGCTGCCAAAGAGTGTAACTGTTGCAGGAACAGTAAGTGCTGATATGGCTCCTGTGAGGCTGGGAACAAAGAAGGTCAGAGACCCTTATCAGAAGTTTAGGTTTGAAATTCGCCACTAAGCTAAAACCGGCCCCTGTTGCTATGCCGGCCCCTGTTGCTATGCTGCGTGTGACCTCCCTAGCCAATAGCTAAACTGCCACATCTGCTTCTGTCCTATGCTTGCTCACTTAGGATATATAAGGACTTGGCTCTAAGCTCCAGGCGTGGCTCCCATTTGCAGCTCCTTGTGGGCACGGTGTCTCCGGACATCTCGGGAGTTGGCCCCTGCGCAGGTTAAACTGGCCAATAAAGTAACATCTTAACTCCTGAAAGTCTCCGACGTTTGTTCTCATACCCGGTGGATGCTACATAGCGACCTTATATTTATTTTATTATTTATATGTATTTTAAAACTTTATTTTGATTTAAATTCTTTTAATATGTTTTAATTTTTTCTACATTTTTTAGTTTTCAATTATTTAGGCTAGAAAATGCATATTCATATTTTACTGCAAAAATAATTAAAATAACCAGTATATAAAAATACCTATATACCACAAAATCCCATGATATAGAAAAAATCCTTAGTACAAAATTAGATATACTATACAATTTAAAAATCCGCAACACAGTGAGACCACCAAAAGTGAACCGCGACATGGCGAGGGATGACTGTATTTTCTGCATGTATTTTGGTGAAATTATGAACATGTTTCTCCTGACTATGTAGCTAGGAGTGGAACTACTACATCATACGGTACACATATGGTCAGTAAGCACTGTGAACAGTTTTCCAAAGAGGCTATACCAGTGTATAAAGATTTAAGGAGAGTTCTAGAGTAATGTTCTGTTTCTTGATCTAGACATTGGCTCAGTGAGCGGATAGTGTCATTCTGGTGTGCCAAGGTCATGGGTTCGATCCCGGGTCAGAGTACATACTAGAATCCACCAATTAGTACAAAACTAAATGGAAAAACTAAGTAAGTGAAACAAGTTGTGCTTCTCTGACTCTCCCTCTCTGCTTCAAATTTAAACTACACTTAGTTTGTGAACTGTGCACTTAGATTTTTCATAAAGTAGTTTTTAAAAAGTTTAAAACAAGAGTTGTTTTTACATACCTTTGAAGAAGAATCAGAATCCTTTCCATTAAGAAGACCTAATACTTGATTAAGGCATGAAGAAAAGTGCTCATATCTAGGTATGAAAAGGTATACGATAAATGAATAATTGTAATAACTATCTATGTACAGCACCAGGTGGGTACTGGAAATATCAGGGGATCACTCTGTAAAGTATATTACTGTCTAGCCACTTCGCTGTACTCCTGAGACAGTTTTAAAAAATCGTCCATCAAATGATATTGTAAAATTGATACATCAAAAATTATTTATGTACAAAATAAACATGAAATGTAAGTGTATTCTTTCACCTATTTGAGCTTCTAATATAGAACAGCCTTTATAAAATTTATATTTAAAACTTGAAACACATCCTACCACTATGATATGCATAAAATGATTCTGTCATATATAAAAACAGTATAAAAACAACTCATTGCAAGAAATAATTCATTTGAACTTTCTATACCTCAATAGCCTTTTTTTAAAGGCTGTAAAATTCACAAAACAGTAATATACTAACAATTAGCTAGTTATTTATAAAGCATCTACAATGTCCAGATATTAAGTTAGGCTCTGCAGATACAGAAGTAAGGAGCAGGGCCCTGTGTTAACAACACTAAGAGGTCCTAGTGGTACCATTCATTCATTACATTCTATGTGACTGGTAAATCCTAGAGTCGGGAGAGTAGAGCCCTGTCAGAGAACCCAGTCTATGGATGAAGGTTAGAAAACAAAAAATAATATATTATAATGTAAAACATGCTTTAATGGAAATGTATAAAATGTTATGAAACAGGATGGGTATCAAACCCAGACTTGATGGAACAGGCCTGATGAGGTGAAGCTTCCCAGACTTGAGTCTGAAATAGGAGTCAGACGTACATAGGAGAAAGAGTATCCCAGCCTTCCAAACAAAGCTCTTCAGAAAATAGCACATGGACATATGAAACGGCATTTCTAGCAAGTTAGTGGTTCTATTTACTGTTTGAAATGATACAAAAGTACATAAGGAAGAATGTGAAAAAATAAGGCTGACTGCCAGTGGCCAGGTTTTAGAGGGCTGTACTGAAAATTTGGATATTCACTATGAATACAATGGCAGATTACAAATTTTAAAAGAAACATATTATTGAAAAAAAAAGATGAAAGTTGAGGAAATGTAAAAATCAAGGGAGTCAACTGAATGGTAGGCACTAAAGAGATAGGAGAAATTGTTGACGATAGGACAGAACGAGACTTAATGCACAGAATAATGGGATATGTTTATGAACAAAATGGGGCACCAAATAAGAATTGGAATAAACATGGCTAACTTTGCTCAGGAGAAGATTTGAGGAACCTCCAATTATATGGGAGTCTTTATTATTTTCTTACTTTTCTGTGAGACAATGATTATGGACATTTTCTAAGTAAAAGTGGCAAGAAGAAAGTAGTAAATATTTAAAGCCACTGCAGAAAATGAAAAAGCTGATTGGGAATAAATGTAACAGGTGTTATCCAGATGAAGTTAGAGGCAAGTAGTGTACGAATTCATAGATGTGATTTTCTCAAGCTTTGATTAGTAACCCAGGTATTAAGTCAGACCTTGGAACAGATTCAGGAATATTTTGCTAAATGGTAGAGCAGATAAATAAGAGGACAACATAGCTAGATAGAAAAAGAAAATAGATAATGCAGCCCTGACTGGGTGGCCCAGTGAACAGAGTGTCATTCTAGTGTGCCAAGGTCGTGGGTTTGATATGAGAAGCAACCAATTAGTACAACACCAAATGGAACAACTAAGTAAGTGAAACAAGTTGTACTTCTCTCTCTCCTCCTTCAAATCAATGGAAAAATTTTAAAAGTTAATAATAAAAATAGATAATGTAACTGAGAGATATACAAAAGTGATTAAGCAACTACTTATTGTTAAATAAAATTATCTTTCTTTCCTCCCAGAGAGGTATACCCACAATATTATTTGTTTACTCCAAAGCTGTTGAAGAAGTACTGTTTGGTGGTCTGTACAGGTATTACATGAGAATGTACTGGGAAGATTTTCAGAACAGATAGAGAGAGGCAGGTAAAGAGAAGGCATTCTGGAAGACAGTTCCCTTATCTACTGATGCTTAAGAGAAAAAAAATAAAATGCCAATGCGAATACTGTTTGGTAGTACAAAATATCAGTTAACCATAGGACGAGTGATCAACCTTGTCCTAGTGCTTAGCTTTTGATTTTTTTAATTTCTAGGTTGTATATTCCTTAAAGATTACGAACTATGTCTTTGTATAACTTCTAGATTCCATGTTCCTTAACGTTTGAGGACTATGTCTTCATATTCTTGCCTCTGCTAACACTGACTCCTCCCCCATGCTTGACTATAGCAGGGCTCAATAAACATTTTGTTTCTGAATGACTCATTAATTTAACTCTAAAGCAATTCCAACAATTTTCTAACTTAGAACTACAAAGCAGTTTAGACACTTTGAAAATTTAATTCAAGATGCAAAAAGGCCATGAACTCTTTGAAATACAGTTGCTAATTGATGTCAAAACATAATCGTATGAAATGCCAATGATAGAATGGACATATAAATATATGTTGTCATTTTTGCCATATAATGCAATCGAGTCATCCACTGAAGGAAACATCCATTTTTATACAAAATGATAAATACCGAAAGACACATGGACATGAATGTTCTTATAATAAAAATACTCTTTCAAAAACTCATAGTGTTCGCCCTGGCCGGTTGGCTCAGCGGTAGAGCGTCGGCCTAGCGTGCGGAGGACCCGGGTTCGATTCCCGGCCAGGGCACACAGGAGAAGCACCCATTTGCTTCTCCACCCCTCCGCCGCGCTTTCCTCTCTGTCTCTCTCTTCCCCTCCCGCAGCCAAGGCTCCATTGGAGCAAAGATGGCCCGGGCGCTGGGGTTGGCTCCTTGGCCTCTGCCCCAGGCGCTAGAGTGGCTCTGGTCGCAACATGGCGACGCCCGGGATGGGCAGGGCATCGCCCCCTGGTGGGCAGAGCGTCGCCCCATGGTGGGCGTGCCGGGTGGATCCCGGTCGGGCGCATGCGGGAGTCTGTCTCACTGTCTCTCCCTGTTTCCAGCTTCAGAAAAATGAAGAAAAACAAAACAAAACAAAACAAAAAAACCTCATAGTGTTCAAGATTTAAAACTGATTTTGAAAAAGACTAATCAGGATGCGTACATTTTGGAGAATGATACAACCTTATTCATTTAAGACAAAGACTGAAACACACACACACCCTTGTTGTATTTTTACATTTCAGGCCATGAAAGCAAAAAGAATGGGAATAAATCCCAACAAAATATTCTTATTTAGTCTATTGTGAATCAGTAAAATTCAAGTTTACTAATTTAAAAAGCTTTATGTATCAAAAACACATCTTGACTTTTTATTTTTTAAGGTCTTAAAATTTGTCAGAGCCATACCTGGTAAGATAATCAGCAATTTTAGGATTCTTAAGAAGATCCATCAATAGATCAACTGAATACTTTCTGGTCAGTGTGCCATCGCCGTTTATGAGAATATTAAATATTAGCTGGAAAGTCTGGTGAATGTTTCGGGCATGGAACAGCTTAAAAACAAATTAGTGAAAGCATATTATACAAAAAGAAAGTTAAGCTGAAACCATAGTAAAATATAATCAAGAGCCTCATTATGGACTTTTAAAGTATCCAAGAATATAAACTTTAGAATTATTTTCAAAAATAATAACAAAAATCATATTTACCTTTTCCCCAACCTCTTCGTTTAATGTCAAACTGGATAATATTGAAAGTGCGAACACAACTACAGTTAAACTACTATGGGCCAAGAAGCTTATAAGAGTTCGATAAAAAGATTTCACATTATTCTGAGGAAGAAAAATATTAAGAAATAAATTAGAATGAAAAATTGTAATTTTTATATTTTGGTTCAGAAAGTACATCTTACACAGGGTAGGCAAACTTGTATTAAACATCATTATCAACATAAAAAGTCATTTAAGGAGAGGGTACTTTCATATACTGCTTCCAGTAGTATAGACAGGTACAACTAAGTGAAGAGCAGTGTTTAGATACGAGATTGTGAGTAAAAGTTCAACTTCTCAAACACTTCTGTGGCTCAAAATAATCTCCACCTCCAAAATAAGAACTGGTCAGAATAATCTAGCACATGAACAAATGACATATTATTTAATTTAAAATTAAACAGGTAATACTATATATTGCAAGCAGGGGAACTGTTGTTCACAAAGCGCCTTCAAGAATCAACAAACTTCCTTGGTTTACTATATTTCTAATGGTGGATCAGTTAACCTCATTAGTGTGCCTGCACATATCACAACTACTGGTAGTGGACGCTAGGTATTTACTCATGAATCTTTCTGGTGGAGTTGCCATTGATCTTGTGGAAATAGAAGACTGAGGGCAATGGGATTGCCAGTGATGTGTCTCCCTTCTATTGACACAAGATAATTTAGCTTCTCTTGTGTTATTCAATACAACAAAAAATGGGATGCTAATTAAACTTTAAGTACTCAACATCTGTATTAACCTTAACATCTTAAATACAACATATATGAAGGCTGGAATACTTCAAGTTATTTTTATGTGAATCTGATTATTAACTTTGGTGGGTCAGCTGGATGAGACAAGATGCATAAAACTTTCTTGAAGCACAGGACCTACCACAAAACAAGAAAGAAACAGTCTACAAAAACCATCTTACCAAAGTCTTTATGTGTGTTTGAACAGAAAGATTGTGTCGACAAAGATTTGCCAATAATCCTAGGCAAGGCATTGTTAACTCATCTTCAGAAGACTGACTGTTATTTTAAGAAAAGTAATAAAAAAGCATTAAATTCATTTTAAATTATTCAAAATTTACACATAAAAATTCCTCTTTGCATGCAAAAAGCCCGATTAACATGTGAATACAGTCAAACTTTGAATAGCATTGCCCATTCATTTCATGTTTTGAAACTAAATAATTCTACTCAATCGTAGAAATATGAAAATAATTGTCAGTGATCATATGCTATCTCATTAGTATGTTCTCCTATTATGATTAAATTATAAACATACAACTTTCAGTTTCAGTAATTTCTTTCTGTTCAAATAAAGTCACTTCATAAATTTATGGATGTATATATAAAATTACATATTGCAAATTAAAGCTGCTTTACATCCTTAAAATCATCTTGCAGGAGTAGATAAAAATTAATCTGTTTATAAACAATGGAAAAATTATTTAAGAAAAACTGAATTATTACCTGGTTTTAGTTTAAAAATAAAACAACAGATTTTTGGTTACGTGTTTGGTTGCATACTCACACATGATCTATCAGGAATATAATTAATTCATCTATATTGGCACCAGAATGAAAAATTCTGACGTTATATGTTAATTTCTGCAGAAGTTGAATGCACTGAGAATAAAAATATAGTAATGAATACAAACACATAAAAAGATATTGCATGTTCACAAAAAACGGACTTCTGTGCATATTCTAAGCATGTCACCATTTTAGGAGGCAGAGTTTAGAGCAAGAATTTTTCCATTTCTTAATATGGTTCTCTCGCTTTTTTTTTCTTTAAATAAAAAGTAATAAACCTTAGGATTCATCTCCTGATTCACCTTCCTCTACATCCTACCTCAAAGACAGCATCTTTTCATCAACGCGGCTTATTTCATCATCTTAGACTTATATGCAGGTCTAAACACATATACGCCATCAAATCTAAGATATACATGTTTTCACATTTACTATCTTTAAAATTACATGTCAGTTTAATTGGCAATGCTTTACTTTCTTATAAGTGCATTTTAGGTTCAATAAAATATCATGGGTGTAAGAGCTCGAGTCATGCTAAATAAGACCAAATCTGTATCTTCAGTTTTTGCAGAATGTTTCTTCAACAAATTGAGACTAAATGCTAACTCAAATGACAATTTTAATGTGAATAACTTACATGTCATAATGTTGACATCTGTGTTTTATAAGTCTGTTAAAGCAGTTACAATGTAGATTTGTTTTTTCTTCTGTAACACTGCTAGATGTGAATAAGCTTCCCTTCTCTAGAAACTTTTAAACAGTAATGTAGGTACAATCAACCAGTTTCTAAATTTATTAATGACAAGAATATGCCTAATCATGCCGTGTTACACTGACATATGCACTGTATGTTAGCTGTTTCTCATAGATATTACCGGTTTCCATCTGCAAAGAAGGAAGAACAAGTAGTAAGTGAAAAGTGCTGCATGGGTGTGTATACCTGCAAGAACACTGACTCCTTGTGGCAGCTGCTGCTCCGGCATACCACTCCTGCCAGCACGTTATTCAGGTTCAGTGCATTCTGGAGATAGTCTCTGGTTTCGCTGTCTACAGCTGTAAATTAAAAGGGCACAGAACATATCAGTTTTACATATGGTCTTCATGGATGAAAGAAATAATTTTAATATCCAAATTAAAATTTGCAATTATATAAAAACACCAAATATAATGTGGCTATTTTATTTACATACAGTTTCTAATTCAGAAGTTTAGTCACAGAAATTGAGCTAGAGAAAAGAGAAGGAAGTATAACCTTTCCCTTTATTGTCAATAAACAATTGATTTCTCTATGTGGATTAAATCAAAAGGAAAATAACCTGCTTTACATATTTGTAGAAGTTTTCCTATTAAAAATTGTTTCAATTTTTCTATATCTAATACTGTTCTAAAAAGGGAGTCTACTAACTAAAAAATAAATAAAAATTTAAAAAGCAAATGTACCCTGGCTCGCTGGCTTAGTGGTAGTGCATCAGCCCAGCATGTGGAAGTCCCAGGTTCAATTCGCAGTCAGGGCACACAGGAGAAGTGTCTATCTGCTTCTCTACCTTTCCCCCTCTCCTTCCTCTCTGTCTCTCTCTTCCCCTCCTGCAGCCAAGGCTTCACTGGAGCAAAAGTTGGCCTGGGCACTGAGGATGGCTCTGTGGCCTCTGCCTCAGGTGCTACAATGGCTCCAGTCTGGGGGTAGATGCTCTGCCCATCTAGGACTTATGCTGGCAACATCTGAGGCAGAGGCTCAACAGGGCCATCCTCAGCATCCGGGGCCAACGTGCTCGAATCACTTGAGCCATGGCTATGGAAGAGGGAGGGAGAGAGAGGGGGAGAGAGAGAGAAAGAGAGAGAGAGAGAGAGAGAGAGAGAGAGAGAGAGAGAGAGAAGGAATAGGAGGGGAAAGGAGAGGGGGGAGAAACAGATGGTCACTTCTCCTGTGTGCCCTAACTAGAATTGAACCTGGAACTTCCACACACTGGGTCAATGCTCTACCACTAAGCCAATCAGCCAGGGCCGAAAAAAGAGAAATTAAATAAATTACCTAATTGAGATAACAAACTGATGATACTGAAGATCAGTGGTGCACTTATGTTTGGATCTTCAAGTAGCTCAACAAGGCAACTCAAGCATTCACTTGGTAATATCTGATTTGATGTGAATAACCGTGTGAGCTTCTGTCCAGAAATTACCTACAAAATAGTAATTAAAATGTGTTAGTTAAAATTGGCAGTGTTCACCTTTTCTCCATTTTAAATAAAAATTCAGTTCTTCTGAAGTACCAAATGCTACTCTCTTCCCCAGTTTAGAAAATTCATACATGCTGTGGTTCCCTCTGCCGGGAAGTTCTATCCCTTCTCTGACTGGCTAATGTAATCGTTCAGGTCTGAGCTTTGTTTCCTCCAGGAAGCCTTTTTTATTCCTCTTCCACCAACTGTTAGGTTTGCCTATTACACTACCCTATAATACGTTATATTTCTATTTAACTAACTGGCAAACTTTTGATAACCTAGCAATATATATTCTCCCTATTGACCTAGCAGTATTTGTCCTTCCTCCTATATATTTATATATTGAACACTCCATGAAGGCATCAGCTACAAATCAACACTCTACTACTAATATATTGGCTTAAAAAATGAACTCCAGTACATTCATTCTACCTACCTTGAGAGATAACGCAAAGTGAAAAGTAGCTAAATTCTAAGGCTTAGCCATATGATTAACTATGTATTATTTCTGCTCCCTTCCAGACAGTAGCTGAACCCAGAAATTAGAGATCACAAAAAAGGAAGTTCAAAAAAATGTGTTTAAGTAGTCAGGTCAGGCACAAATTTTATTTTTGGTTATTCCACTTCTTACTCCTCTTTTTTTTTTTTTTTTTTTTTTTTTTTTTTGCATTTTTCTGAAGATGGAAACAGGGAGACAGTCAGACAGACTCCCGCATGCGCCCGACCGGGATCCACCCGGCACGCCCACCATGGGGCTACGCTCTGCCCCTCCTGGGCGTCGCCATGTTGCGACCAGAGCCAATCTAGCGCCTGGGGTAGAAGCCAAGGAGCCATCCCCAGCGCCCGGGCCATCTTTGCTCCAATGGAGCCTTGGCTGCGGGAGGGGAAGAGAGAGACAGAAAGGAAGGCGCAGCGGAGGGGTGGAGAAGCAAATGGGTGCTTCTCCTATGTGCCCTGGCCGGGAATCGAACCTGGGTCCTCCACACGCTAGGCCGACACTCTACCGCTGAGCCAACCGGCCAGGGTCTCCTCTCTTATAACCTTATAAACCACCTTCCTCATTCCCCTTCAGGAAGGTAAAGCTAGAATTGAAAGCCCAAAACAGCTGTTAGACAGTCATGCATTTTCAAATGTTTTTTGAAAGTTATTCATTAATGAATAACATTAATGAAAATGGAAAAATAGGCCCTAGCTGGTTTGCTCAGTGGCTAGAGCATCAACCTGGCATGCAGACATCCCAGGTTCGATCTCCAGTCAAGGCATGAAAAGAGACCGTCTGCTTCTCTTCCCCTCCCTCTCCGCCTTCTCTCCCTCTTCCCCTCTAGCAGCCAGTGGCTCCACTGGTTCAAGTGTTGACCTTAGGTGCTGAGGATAGCTCAGCTGATTTGAGTATTAGCCTCCAGATGGGGGTTGCCATGTAGATCTGGTTAGGGTACATGTGGGAGTGTGTCTATCTCCCCTCCACTCAAAAAGAAAAATTAATTAGTTACTTTAGAATTAGATGAAATCTTTTCGAAACATTTTTATTTTAAAAGAGCAAGTCTAGGCCCTGGCCAGTTGGCTCAGTGGCAGAGCGTCAGCCTGGCATGCAGGAGTCCCGGGTTCGATTCCCGGCCAGGACACACAGGAGAGGCGCCCATCTGCTTCTTCACCCCTCCCCCTCTCCTTCCTCTGTCTCTCTCTTCCCCTCCTGCAGCCAAGGCTCCACTGGAGCAAAGTTGGCCCGGGTGCTGAGGATGGCTCCATGGCTTCTGCCTCAGGCATTAGAATGGCTCTGACTGCAGAGGAGCAACGCCTCAGAGGGGCCGAGCATCGCCTCCTGGTGGGCGTGCAGGGTGGATCCCGGTGGGGCACATGTGGGAGACTGTCCCCCCCCCATTTTTCACTTCAAAAAAATACAAACAAAAAAAGAACAAGTCTAAGTAAAAAGCCTGTTTTAGTATCCCTCTCATCTTTCCTCTCTGTGCTTTTATTCCTTCACCCAGGTATCAGTTTTTCTTCTAAAGCTTCACTGATAAGGGAGCTTCAGAATTATTTTCCCAAGGATTATGTGCTTTAACATTAAAGTAAAAGTCTGTATGACTGAAAATGGTCCACAGGTGAAATCAGACTCTAATTAAAGATATTTTGTAGTAAGGAAGCTTCTGAGCATTGCCCTTTTGCCTACTTATCAAGCTAGCCCTCTGGAAGATTAAAGACATTTTTTGCTTTAAATACTATTTCCCTCAGGACTGGATCCATATTTCAATAACCTAAGTACTCTCACATGTAATAATTATTCATTACAAAGTAAAATTGTTTTATAAATTTTGGTCTTTACTCATACACATTGAATGTTTTATGCAAATAGAATTTATTTTAGTAATACTAATACTTTAGTACTTACTGTGGCCTAGGCCTGCCCTAGGTACATTATATACTGTATGTTCATTTTTTTTTTTTTTTTTTTTTTACAGGGACAGAGAGAGTCAGAGAGAGGGATAGATAGGGACAGACAGACAGGAATGGAGAGAGATGAGAAGCATCAATCATTAGTTTTTCGCTGCGACACCTTAGTTGTTCATTGATTACTTTCTCTTATGTGCCTTGACCACGGGCCTTCAGCAGACTGAGTAACCCCTTGCTCGATCCAGCGACCTTGGGTCCAAGCTGGTGAGCATTTTGCTCAAGCCAGATGAGCCCGTGCTCAAGCTGGTGAGCTCAGGGTCTCGAACCTGGGTCCTCTGCATCCCAGTCTAATGCTCTATCCACTGCGCCACCGCCTGATCAGGCTGTATGTTCATTTTTTACTAGTCGTAATAACCTGCAAGGTAGGTGCTAACTGTACTGCAGATGAGTAGACTGAGGCACAGTCTGAGACAGTAGCATAATTAGGATTCATTGTTTGTGAATCCATGCTCATAAACATTACATAAAATTAGTGCTGTGAAAAACCATCAAGATTGAGACCACTTCAGCTCTGCCAAGTATAGAATCCAAAGCTCAGGTTCTGAATGGGGCTACAAAGAAAAACTAGCAATATAAGTGCAGAACAGTAGAATCGATAATAAATTTCCATTCACATAATACTCATCTTTGTATCCTCAGCTGTTGCTCCTGTGAAGTCTGCACAAAAACAGTCACCATTAATATCATCACCAAAATGGTTAAAATTTTAAAATCTGAAAACACCAAGGATTGGTATGGATGAATGACAGCAAATTTCATATATTGCTGGCAGGAAGAGGATAAAATGGTGTAACTTGAGAAAAATTGCTCGGCAGTTTCAATTAAAACTGAACATAAACTCTAAGATCTAATAATCCCACTTCTAAGTATATAAGAGAAATGAGTGCATACATCCAGAAAAGAGTATGAAAATCTTGATAACAGATTTATTCAAATTCTACCTAGAACTGGAAACAACCCAAGTGTCCATCAAGAGAATATAAATAAATTGGTGAATTTATAAAATGGAATTCTACACAGAAATCAAAAAGAATAAAGTGTGCAAAACGAGTGAATTTCAGATAATACTGAGTGAAAGAAGCCAAATACAAAAGTATGTATTGTATTTGCCCACTTACCTGAACTTTATGAGAAGGGACAACTGAAAAAACCTTATAGGGGACTAGAAATATCCTGTATTATGATAGAGATGTTAGCTACTGGAGCGTAGATATGTGAAAAAAAAAAAAAAAGAGCGTAGATATGTGAAAAAAAAAAAAAGCTCTTTTGTTAATATTAATGGAATGCACGTTACGCACCAAATGTATGTTATCTCTCTAAATGGTAGAAGATTTTTCAGTAGGACCCCTTGAAAGTTTGGAGCACAGTATCAAGTCTTTAAGCCTCAAATTTGAAGTCTCCTTCAATTCACAACAACATGGTGCTCAGATTCACAACATACCTGTTTACTCTCAAAGACAGGTAATGTTTCAAGTTAACATTTAAAATACTTAATGCTTTATCTAAATAAAACGAACAGCCTTGCTTATTCTGTAGTTCTGGATCCAATTGAGAAATAAAGCATTAACGTTTAATAGCTAACACCTTCATGATTACTAGGTTGGCAGAAATGTGTTGACCCAACGAATAAAAAATAAAAAAAAAACCTACTAGGAGATGGGCACTTGAAGTGCATAGTAAGGAGTACAAGTGAAGCTTGAGAGAACACAGGCTCATTTAATGCACTCCAGCTTTACCAAAAACTGATCTTGCTCTACCATTCACAATCGCCTTCTCTTTGTATAAATATTTTGCTAATGTTTGGTAATTTAACCTTTTATCTCTCTGCAACAAAGAGAATTAAAATAAGATTTCATTGAGCTTAATTCTTTTTTTAATGAAACTGAGGTCAGTGTTGTCGGGAATTCCATGAATGTTTAACAAACGACAGCAGATTATGAACAAAAAACAGTTATAATACAGAACAAGTACGTACTCTCGACACAAACCAGTGGAAACCAATAGAAAAAAAATGAAAGCAATTCAGTATTTTAAGATTAAAAACCTGAGCAATATATTTTAGGAAAGAAAAAAAGATCGATTACTGTCAGTGAAATTGCTTCTTAGTCCAGGGAAAGCTGAAATATTATTTTTCAAGTTCCAGTTAAACATAAGTTAAAAATAAAAACAGTAAGGAAGAGGTTCCGACCGCAAACTGCCTAAGTGACAAGAGATAAAACAAGCTTTAATCATCACTCCCCATCACCTTCACTCCGGAGCATGGGTGTCTATTCCGCCAGGGCTGTTACGATGGGGAAAAAAATAATAATAATAAAAAAATAAAGAGCAAGGGAAAAGATACAGGTATGAACTTTCGCCTGTACCAACCAACCCCAAACACAGCCTCAATCCCCAAACTTCCGTTCCACGCTTCCTCTAGGACCTCTAGGACTCCAGTGGTCACTCGTCCCCCCGCTGCAGCCAGCCGAACGCGGAGGGCCTGGGGCGGGGCAGGAGAGCAGCAGAAGTCAACGCCGACACTCGCAGTTCTTTACCTATACAACAAGACAGCTGACGCAGGCAGGGCTGTCCTTCCTCTCCTAACCTGGGGCCGCTACACCCGGCCACACGGAGAACTAAGGGAAGCCCATCTGGCACTCCCGCCCCGGCCCCTCACCTCCAAGTGCCGCAACAGCTGGGTAGCGTTCGCTTCTGACTTAACGGCTTTATACTGATTGATGGTCAGGAGCAAGGACTTCAAGCAGGAGGTGGAGTCCATCGGAATACGCCGCGGCACGACCAGATGGCCACCGCCTCCGCCAGGCCAGGTAGGGTCTCCAGCTTTCGCCGCGCTTTTTTTGATTTTCGGCCCCACCTACCCACCCTCGCTCCCAGAAGCTTCCGGTTCCGGTCTGGCTACGGAAGTTCCTAGGTCTGCTCGTACTGACGGGAGGCGGGGTGGAGGGAAGGATTGTACAGTTAGCGAGGTCCTGGCGCTCTGAGATTCCGTGAAATGGATCGGGAGCTATTCTTTCAGACCCCTTATTTAAAAAGCCGCGAGGTTTCAGCTTCGAGATCACGTGAAGACGAGAGATATCGCGAGAAACGCGGTGGCAGCTTAGTCTGTGAAGCGGCGGTTAAGCTCCGGGGGTCTTTGTTCATCCATCAGTAGGCTGTTTTCGTTAGAGCCCCCCTCCTCCATCGGCCTTCATGCTGCATGGCCAGTTTTTCATTTATGCATCATCCTCTGCTTGAGAAATGGTCGCTTCCCCCTAGTCTAGACACGGTGAGAGCTCTGAGGAGAAAGTTGGGCTCTAGGTTTTGAGGCGGAGTTGGTGTGTGGGGGGGTGTCTTTTGTTAAAATCTCTCGTGTCCACTTCCTGTGCCCAGGATGGTTTGTTTCCCAGAGTAGACCTATCGCCGCTGGGATTCCGTGGCAAGTTAGTCGCGCCTTTATGGTTGTCATTGTCAAACTTAATTGAGATAGCTACCTGCGGGTGACTCCCCGGCCAGGTATTGCTCCGGGGTGTTCTCATTAGCATCAGTCGCCAAGTTCAAGTGTCTGTTTATCTGGCGTGATTGATGGTTTTATAAATCTTGGTGTTTGTGGAAATGGCACTGTCGTTTGCGGCTTTTGACCGGAGATAGTATTATGCATGCGTGTATCATGAAATGAGTTGAATAGCTGACTCTGGAGCTTTTGCTTAATGTATGCTAATGTTCAATAAAGCTTTAAAAAACAGTTTTGGAGAAAATTTTAAGAATGGGGTATATATGCTTTTAATTAAACCATTTGTCAGACCTGTTTTGTCAATTGAAAGAAAGTATTTTTTTTATATCACTGCACTTTACAGGCAAGATTTTTAAAATATAAAGGCAGGATCAAAATATATAAAATATAAAAGGCAGGATTAAAATATATTTAGATATGAAAGCTCAGTCTAGCTGATTGTGACATACATGTAAAAATCATTGTGTGGTTAATGTATTTATGCTTTCATTCATCCTGCATATAATTATTGAGTGTGTAACGTGGGCTAGATGTGCCAGTCGGGACAAAAATGATGAAGTACCCCCCTACTGCAAAGAAACTAATAAGGGAAACATCATAAATGATACCTGTGTTGTGCACCACATAAATTAGAGGCACCATGCAGTTACTGTAAAGAGTAGAGTCAGGCTGTCTCCTTACAAATCCTAGCTCCACCTTTTTCTGTGTGACCATAGGCAGATTCTCACTGCTTCATTCTCCTCATAAGGTAACATCTGGCTAACAGCAATATCTGTTTCATAAGATTGTTTATTCAATTAATAATTAGACCCTCCAAAGTGCTGGGCACTGGTCTAGGCACTAGATTCAATGAATACAATAGAAGTCCGACTGTAAATAAAACAAAACTCTTACCATTCTGGTAGGAAAAAGAAAATTGATAAACACAGTCAGTTAAAGTGAAATGGAAAAAATAGAATTATTTCTCTAATGGTGACTGAAGCGGGAAATGGATGAAGGATAAAGAGAGTAACTTGAGGAAATGCTTCAACAAGCCCTGCTCTGGGGGAAACGATTTCTAGATAGAATAGCAAGGGCAGAGGCCCTGACATGGGAGCCTGACACCAGCTGTCAGGGACAGCAAGGAAGCCATTGCAGCTGGAATAGATGAAGTCGTCAGGTGGTGCAGCCAGTTATCTAGCGTAATTATGTTCCCAGCAGGTGTTGGTACATCTCAGGTCCTTGGCAAAGGCAGTGATAACAGTTGGGTGGTGTTAGATAGACTTCACTAGTGATGACAAGAACATCATCTTCCCCATCCCTATTCCCATTTTGAGCTGAGGGAAAGGGTCAGAGCTGCTTGCTGTGCCATCTTTCTTTGAAATCTTGCATTTTTTTAATTACTATTAAATTTAATGCAGTGACATTGATAAATCAGGGTACATATGTTGAGAGAAAATATCTCCATATTATTTTGACATTTGATTATGCTGCATAACCCTCACCCAAAGTCAAATTGTCTTCCATCACCTATCTGGTTTTCTTTGTGCCCCTCCCCTCTCCCACCCCCTCTCTCTCCTTCCTCACCCCATCCCCCCCAACGCTCTCCCCAATTTCCATCACATTCTTGTCCATGTCTCTGAGTCTCATTTTTATGTCCCATCTATGTATGGATTCATATAGTTCTTAGTTTTTAATGATTTACTTATTTCACTCAGTATAATGTTATCAAGGTCCATCCATGTTATTGTAAATGATCTGATGTCATCATTTCTTATGGCTGAGGAGTATTCCATAGAATATATGTACCGAGGCTTTTTAATCCACTTGTCCACTGACGGACACTCGGGCTGTTTCCAGATCTTCGCTATTGTGAACAATGCTGCCATAAACATGGGGGTGCATTTCTCCTTATGGCATAGTTCTATGGTGTTATTAGGGTATATTCCTAAAAGTGGGATAGCTGGGTCAAAAGGCAGTTCGATTTTCAAATTTTTGAGGAATCTCCATACTGTTTTCCACAGTGGCTGCACCAGTCTGCATTCCCACCAGCAGTGCAGGAGGGTTCCCTTTTCTCCACATCCTCGCCAGCACTTATTCTGTGTTGTTTTATTGATGAGTGCCATTCTGACTGGTGTGAGGTGATATTTCATTGTGGTTTTAATTTGCATTTCTCTAATGATTAGTGATATTGGAGCATTTTTTCATATGCCTATTGGCCATCTGTATGTTCCCTTTGGAGAAGTGTCTATTTTTTTCTTTTTCCCGTTTTTGATCGGCTTGTTTTTCTTCCTGGTGTTGAGATTTACAAGTTCTTTATAAATTTTGGTTATTAACCATTATCAGATATATTGTCAAATATATTCTCCCATTGTGTAGTTTGTCTTTTTATTCAATTCTTATTGTCCTTAGCTATGCAGAAGCTTTTTAGTTTGATATAGTCCCATTAGTTTATCCTGTCTTTTATTTCACTTGCCTGTGGAGATAAATCAGCAAATATATTGCTGCGAGAGATGTCGGAGAGCTTACTGCCTCATTTTCTTCTAAGATGCTTATGGTTTCACGGCTTACATTTAAGTCTTATCCATTTTGAGTTTATTTTTGTGAATGGTGTAAGTTGGTGGTCTAGTTTCATTTCTTTGCAACACCCAACACCATTTGTTAAAGAGGCTGTCTTTACTCCATTGTATTTATATTTCCTTACTTCCTTTGTCAAATATCAGTTGTCCATAGAGCTGTGGGTTTATTTCTGGGTTCTCTGTTCTGTTCCACTGATCTATATGCCTGTTCTTATGCCAGTACCAGGCTGTTTTGAGTACAATGGCTTTGTAGTATAATTTGATATCAGGAAGTGTGATACTTCCCACTTTATTCTTCTTTTTTAAGATTACTGAGGCTATTCGTGTTCTTTTTTGGTTCCATATAAATTTTTGGAATATGTGATCTATATCTTTGAAGTAAGTCATTGGTATTTTAATTGGTATTGCATTGAATTTATAGATTGCTTTGGGTAATATAGACATTTTAATGATGTTTATTCTTCCTAATCATGAGCACAGTATATGCTTCCACTTGTTTGTATCTTCCCTGATTTCTTTTATCAATGTTTTATAATTTTCCAAGTACAAGTCTTTAGTCTCCTTGGTTAAATTTACTTCTAGGTACTTTATTTTTTTGTTGTAATAGTGAAGGGGATTGTTTCCTTAATTTCTCTTTCTGACTATACATTGTTGGTGTATAAAAATGCCTCTGATTTCTGAGTATTGATTTTATATCCTGCCACTTTGTTGAATTCATTTATCAGGTCTATTTGTTTTTTGACTGAAACTTTAGGGTTTTCTATATACAATATCATACCATCTGCAAAGAATGATAGTTTTACTTCTTCTTTTCCAACTTGAATGCCTTTTATTTCTTCTTCTTGTCTGATTACTGTGGCTAGGACTTGCAGGACTATGATGAATACGAGTAGTGAAAGGGGGCACCCCTGCCTTGTTCCTGATCTTAAGGGGATTGCTTTTAATTTTTTCCCATTGAGTATGATGTTGGCTGTGGGTTTTTCATAGATGGCTTTTATCATGTTGAGGTATGTTCCCTGTATTCCCACTTTGCTGAGAGTTTTGATCATGAATGGGTGCTGGATTTTATCAAATGCTTTTTCTGCATCTGTTGAAATTATCATGTGGTTTTTCTCCTTCCTTTTGTTTATGTGATGAATCACATTGATTGATTTACAAATATTGTACCAGCCTTGCCTCCCCAGAATAAATCCCACTTGATCATGGTGTATGATTTTTTTCCATATATTGTTGGATCCAGTTTGCTAATATTTTGTTGAGGATTTTAGCATCTATATTCATCAGGGATATTGTACTATAACTTTCTTTGTGTTGACTTTGCCTGGTTTTGGAATCAGAATTATGCTTGCCTCATAAAAGGAGCTTGGAAGTCTTCCTTCCTCTTGAATTTTTTGAAATAGCTTGAGAAGGATAGGAGTTAGTTGTTCTTTGAATATTTGGTAGAATTCACTTGTGAAGCTATCAGGCCCAGGACTTTTCTTTGTTGGGAGTTTTTTGATAACTGTTTCCATCTCATTTGTTGTAGTTGGTCTGTTTAGGTTTTCTGATTCTTCCAGATTGTTTTTTGGAAGGTTATATGTTTCAAGGAATTTGTCCATTTCATCTAGGTTGTCTAGTTTTTTGGCATACAGTTCTTCAT
This sequence comes from Saccopteryx bilineata, assembly GCF_036850765.1. Lineage (NCBI taxonomy): Eukaryota > Metazoa > Chordata > Mammalia > Chiroptera > Emballonuridae > Saccopteryx > Saccopteryx bilineata. The sequence goes on from NC_089497.1 coordinate 37,560,567, forward strand.
AGTATTTTCTTACAATATTTTGTATTTCTGTTGTGTCAGTTATTTCTCCACCTTCATTTCTAATTTTATTTATTTGAGTCCTCTCTCTTTTTTTCTTGGTGAGTATAGTTAAAGGTTCATCGATCTTGCTTACCTTTTCAAAGAACCAGCTCTTAGTTTTATTGATCCTCTGTATTGTTTCTTTAGCCTCTGTGTCATTTATTTCTGCTCTGATCTTTATTATTTCCTTCCTAATACTACATTTGGGCTTTACTTGCTGTTCTTTTTTTAGTTCTTTTAGATGCAGGTTTAAGTTGTTTATTTGAGCTTTTCCTAGCTTCTTAAAATATGCCTGTAGTGCTATGAACTTCCCTCTCAGTAGTGCTTTTGCTATGTCCCATTGATTTTGAGTTGTTGTATGCTCATTATTATTTGTTTCTAGGAATTTTTTTATTTCTTCTTTGATCTCATTCTTAATCCATTCATTATTTAACAACCTGCTATTTAGTTTCCATGTGTTTGAGAAATTTTGAGGTTTTCTTCTGTGGTTCATTTCTAGTTTCATGCCATTGTGATCAGAGAAAGTGTTTGATATGATTTCAATCTTCTTAAATTTGTTAAGACCACTTTTTTTGCGCTAACATGTGGTCTATCCTAGAAAATGTACCATGAGCACTTGAAAAGAATGTATATTCTGCTGCTTTAGTGTGAAAGGTTCTGAAGATATCTATTAAATCGAGTTTATCTAGTGTGTCCTTTAAGTCTGCTGTTTCTTTGTTATCTTTCTTTCTTGAGGATCTATCTAGTGATGTTAGTGGGGTATTGAAATCCCCTACTATTATAGTATTGCTGTTGATCTCGTCTTTTATATCCATCAAAGTCTGCTTTATATATTTAGGTACTCCTATATTAGGTGCATAGATATTTATAATAGTTATATCTTCCTGTTGGATTATTCCCTTTATCATTATGTAGTGGCCTTCTTTATCTCTTACTATATCCTTTGTTTTTTTTGTTTTTTTTTTTCATTTTTCTGAAGCTGGAAACGGGGAGAGACAGTCAGACAGACTCCCGCATGCGCCCGACCGGGATCCACCCAGCACGCCCACCAGGGGCGACGCTCTGCCCACCAGGGGGCGATGCTCTGCCCATCCTGGGCATCGCCATATTGCGACCAGAGCCACTCTAGCGCCTGAGGCAGAGGCCACAGAGCCATCCCCAGCGCCCGGGCCATCTCTGCTCCAATGGAGCCTTGGCTGCGGAAGGGGAAGAGAGAGACAGAGAGGAAAGCACGGCGGAGGGGTGGAGAAGCAAATGGGCGCTTCTCCTGTGTGCCCTGGCCGGGAATCGAACCCGGGTCCTCTGCACGCTAGGCCGACGCTCTACCGCTGAGCCAACCGGCCAGGGCCACTATATCCTTTGTTTTAAAGTCCATTTAGTCTGATATAAGTATTGCTACCCCAGCTTTTTTTTAATTTCCATTTGTATGAAATGTTTTTCTCCATCCTTTTACCTTCAATCTGTGTGTATCTTTTGTTTTAAGGTGTGTCTCTTGTAAACAACATATATACGGGTCCTGTTTTCTTATCCATGCAGCTACCCTATGTCTTTTGATTGGATCATTTAATCCATTTACATTTAAGGTTATTATTGATATGTAGTTGTTTATTGCCATTTTATTCTTTAAAGCTGTATTCCTCTTTTGCTATATTCTTTTCCCACTTTGATCTGTTTACATCAGGCCCCTTAACATTTCCTGCAGCATTCATTGGTTTGGTTGTAATGAATTCCTTTAATTTTTTTGGGTTTTTTTGTCCGGGAAGCTTTTTATTTCTCCTTCAATTTTAAATGATAGCCTTGCTGGATAAAGTAGTCTTGGTTGTAGGTTCTTGTTCTGCATTACTTTGAATATTTCTTGCCATTTTCTTCTGGCCTCAGTATTTCTGTTGAGAAGTCGGATGTCATCCTTATGGGGGCTCCTTTTTAGGTGATAGCTTTTTTTTCCTCTTGCAGCTTTTAATATTTTCTCTTTATCACTTAGCTTTGGTATTTTAATTATGATGTGTCTTGGTTTGGGTTTCTCTTTAATGGAGTTCTCTGTGCTTCTCTAACTTGTGAGAGTTTCTCCTGTATTAATTTAGGGAAGTTTTCAGCTATGATATGATTGAACAAAGTCTATATCCCTTGTTCTTTCTCTTCTTCAGGAACCCCTATGATGCGTATGTTATTTCTCTTCATATTGTCACAGAGTTCTCTTAGAGTTCCCTCAGACTTTTTGAGTCTCTTTTCTTTTTTCTTCTCTGCTTTCTTGCCTTCATTCAAGTTGTTCTCCAACTTGCTGATTTGATCCTTAGTTCTATCCATCCTGTTTTTAATTCCTTCCATTGTGGTCTTTATTTCTAATATTGTATTTGTCATCTCCTACTGATTCTTTTTTTTTTTTTTTTTGTATTTTTCTGAAGCTGGAAACGGGGAGAGACATTCAGACAGACTCCCGCATTCGCCCGACCGGGATCCACCCTGCACGCCCACCAGGGGCTACGCTCTGCCCACCAGGGGGCGATGCTCTGCCCCTCTGGGGCGTCGCTCTGCCGCGACCAGAGCCACTCTAGCGCCTGGGGCAGAGGCCAAGGAGCCATCCCCAGCGTCCGGGCCATCCTTGCTCCAATGGAGCCTTGGCTGCGGGAGGGGAAGAGAGAGACAGAGAAGAAGGAGGGAATGGTGGAGAAGCAAATGGGCGCTTCTCCTATGTGTCCTAGCCAGGAATCGAACCCGGGTCCCCCGCACTACCAATGCTCTACCACTGAGCCAACCGGCCAGGGCTCTCTTTTAATATTTCAATATCCTTTTTTATACTTGCTATTTCTTTACTTAGGTGTTCGTAATGACCATCCATTGTTGTTCTAAGATCCCTAAGCATCCTTACAATCATTATTTTGAACTCCACATCCGGAAGTTTGGTTATTTCCATATCACTTAGTTCACCTCCTGAAGGTTTCTCTTGTGGTTTCATTTGGATTGCACTTCTCTGTCTTCTATTATGCCTGTGTGTTTGGGTGTTTTGTTTGTAGAGCTGGTTGAATCTAGGCTTGGTGTTGTCTGCCTCCAGTTTTCAATTGTGTTATTTCTAGGTCTTCTTGGGTTGGCATCAGCTATTATTTGTAATCCACTTTTGGATTTTGGCTGCTTTGAAGTCTTGATTTGTTTGTTTTCTTAACAGGTGATAGTCTTGTTTGCTGATCTCAGCAGGGGGCTTATTTGAAACTATCCAGGAATGTGGGTGGGTGTAACCTGAGACTCCTCTACCAGTTCATCTCTCTGGGGGCAGTGTGTTTTCTCAGTTTCAGTAGATGGAGGTGTGTCTCAGATTTCCATGGAGACCTGAATTACTGCCCCTCCTCCCCACTTCTTGTTTTCAGCTGTGTCTTGTTGCTCTGATTGGTACTGGAGAGATGCCTGGAGATCTGTGACCCGGAAGCACTTCAGTCTTTTGTTTTGTAGAAGGATCAGCCCCTCCCCCTGCTATGGCAGCCTCCAGCACTGGATGAGTCAGCTTTTTAGGTTGTCCCCTGCATTCCTCTGCCCCTCACCGTGTATCCCTTTCTCTCCCCTTTATTTTTGGAAGATAAGCCAGCCCTTTCAACACACCTCTCTCCCTGGTCGCCAGGCAAGTGGCTGTGAGCAGTATTTTCTGCTCTTTTTCCTGGAGTGAGAGCCCCTCTGGGCTCTTAGCCTCACCCTCCTCCATTCCTGTAAGCAGGGGAGATTCAGTTGCTCCCTACCAGGTTTGTTGTGGCTTCTTTGCTCCTTGGTTTTTGAGAGCTGTTCTTGTAGTCCAGAGTTGGTTTTTCATGCTGATTGTTCCTAAATTGATTTGTATTCCAGTTTGGTGAGAGCTGGGAGTCTGTGCATCTGCCTACTCTGCTGCCATCTTCAGATCCCTGAAATCTTACATTTTAACTTAAGCAGGCACACAAATTTTACATTGCTCCCATAAAGTATTCATTTTAATATGAAATAACACCTCAAAAAAATCTTCACCTTAGGGCCTGACCTGTGGTGGCGCAGTGGATAAAGCGTCAACCTGGAAATACTGAGGTTGACGGTTCAAAACCCTGGGCTTACCTGGTCAAGGAATATATGGGGAGTTGATGCTTCCTGCTCCTCCCCCCTTCTCTCTCTCTCTCTCTCTATAATGAATAAATTTAAAAATCTTAAAAAAAAATCTTCACCTTAAATTGTAAGTTTATTAGGGTGTATTATGATGATAGCTGTGTAAAGCCGTAACTAATATCTTGAGTCAGAGATAACTTGCATATCCTAACATGGGAAACAGAGCCATATTTTAAGCCCAAAAAAAGGGAATAAAGAAGGAAGAGGAGATAAATTTGGGTGCAAATGACTGAAGACCTTGGACTTGATTCAGAATTCAGTGTTATCCTCTGGTTTTAAGCTGGAGCCTTATGTGGTTCGGTTTGTGTTTTAGATTGATTACTGTGGTAACTGGATAGGCTATGACTTTGAGGAGAGTAAGGCTCTAGTCAGGGAGAAACTATTTAATTTGCTGGAGTCTTTCCAAAGGATAGCAAGAATAATTGAAGAGGAGAGAGCAAAGGGGTGACAAATTTGAGAAATATTTATGAGGTGAAATAGGCAAGACTTCATGACTAATTTCAGATGTGACAAGTGAGGAGAGGTATAAAACTAGAAGGGATGCCAAGTTTATATATATTATGGGTGGTTAAGAAGAAACAGATACTGCTGAGTAGTTAATAGAAAGTATTCAGGTTGTATTTTATGCTAAATGAAATTTTGAATAGTTTATCATAAAATCTTACACCATTCTCATTGTTTGTTCTTGAGTATTGTATAATTTTTGTTGCTCTGAGTGGGTTCTCTTTTTCCCCCCATAAATTTTCAATTTGTCATTGCTAGTATAAAAAAAGATACTGGCCTGACCTGTGGTGGCGCAGTGGATAAAGTGTCGACCTGGAAATGCTGAGGTTGCCGGTTCGAAACCCTGGGCTTGCCTGGTCAAGGCACATATGGGAGTTAATACTTCCAGCTCCTCCCCCCTTCTCTCTCTCTGTTCTCTCTCTCCCTCTCTCTCTCCTCTCTAAAAAATGAATAAATAAAATTAAAAAAAAAAGATACCGATTTTTGGTACATCTTTTAATTAGCCTAATAACAAAAATCTCATTAATTCTATCAGCGTTTTGCTTACTCTCTTATCTTAGACTTTCTAGCTATATATAATCTGCAAATAATTTTATCTCTTTCAACATTTGTTGTTTTACTTTATTAGTGTAATCTCCAAAATATAGAATAATCATAGTGACACTGAACATCTTTGTCTTAATATTTAATTGAATGGAAATGACCAGTATTTTAACACAATACAATTTGTGCAATTGGTGTATGATATTTTTAAAAATGTTTAGGAGAGTGGCTTTTTCACCTGTTTTATTTAAAGATTTGCCAGAATGTCTGCCAAAATATTATCAAATGTTTACATTTATATACCTTATTTCTTGTTTAAAATAGTGATACAGTGAATTATGATGTTTTGTTCTTGGGATAGTAATAGATTACTGAGCATTTGCCATATGCCAAGCTCTGTTCTAAGGACTTTACATTTAATATTTAATCTTTATAACAACTCCATGCTTTAGGTACTTATGGTCTCCATTTCAAAGAGGAAAAAACTAAGCGAGTGGTATAATTGCCATCACACAGGTATTTGCCATCACAAAGATAGTAGTAGCAAATCTATTTGTTATGCTGCAAATATTTTATTCAGGATTTTAATTTATGTTCATGAGAATGAAAAATAATTTTTTCTTTGTTGTTTCTTAGAATTTGGGGTATATGTTACTTTTGAAAAATGAATTGGGCCCTGGCCGGTTGGTTCAGTGGTAGAGCGTCAGCCTGGCATGCAGGAGTCCTGGGTTTGATTCCCGGCTAGGGCACACAGGGGAGGCGCCCATCTGCTTCTCCACTCCTCCCCCTCTCCTTCCTCTCTATCTCTCTCTTCCCCTCCCGCAGCCAAGACTCCATTGGAGCAAAGTTGGCCTGGGCCCTAAGGATGGCTCTACAACCTCTGCCTCAGGCACTAGAATGGCTCTGGTTGCAACAGAGCAATGCCCAGATGCGCAGAGCATCGCCCCCTGGTGAGCATGCTTGGTGGATCCCGGTCGGGCACATGCGGGAGTCTGTCTGACTGCCTCCCCGATTCCAACTTCAGAAAAAAAAAAAAATTAGAAAAATTAATTGGGCCTTGGCCACTTGGCTTAGTGGCTAACACGTTGGTCTAGTGTACAGATGTCCTGTGTTCTATTCCCGGTCAGGGCACACATGAGAAGTGACCTTCTGCTTCTCTTTCCCTCCCTCTCTCTTTTCTTTCTCTCTCTTCCCCTTTCACAGCCAGTGGCTTGATTGGTTCAATCGTTAGCCTCAGGCACTGAGGATAGCTTAGTTGATTCAAGCATAGGCCCCAGACAGGGGTTGCCTGGTAGATCTCAATAAGGGTACATGCAGAAGGAGTCTATCTCTCTATCTCCCCTCCTCACTTGAAAAAAGAAAAAGAAAAATGTATTGGAAGTTTTTAATCTTTTTATTTCTGTGCTATAGGATAAGGAGAATCACAGATCCTTATGGGTTATACACAAATGGCCTATATAATTAAACTTGGTAGTTTATTTAGTGGTAGATCTTTAGAAGATATTTGTAATAAGGTTATCAATTTCATAATATTTTTTCTATCTTGAATTGATTTTGGAAATACTAGAGATATTTTAGCATACTACTATTTATCTAGATTTTAAAAATTATTGATATAAAGTTGCATCAATATTCCAATAATTTCCATTATGTCTGCTTTGCTGTTTTAAATTTCCTTTTCATTCTGATGTTATCTTTTTTTTTTTAGTTGGGCATTTCAACCATTTATTTTTTGTTGTTGTTTGCAAGAGAGACAGACAGACAGGAACAGACAGACCGGAAGGGGTAGAAATGAGAAGCATCAACTCATAGTTGTGGCACCTTAGTTGTTTATGGATTTCTTTCTCATTTGTGCTGCGACCAGGGGCCTTCAGGAGAGCCAGCAACTTTTAGGATTGAGCCAGCGACCATGGGGTCTTGTCTATGATCCCACGCTTAAGCCAGCAACCCTGTACTCAAGCTGGATGAGCCTCCACTCAAGCTGGGTGAGTCTGTACTCAAGCCAGTGACCTCGGGATTTCAAATCTGGGTCCTCAGCATTCCAAGCCAACTCCCTATCCACTGCACTATCGCCTGGTCAGGTGCCATTAGTCTATTTTATTCAGCTTTTTAATAACCAAATTTGTTTTTTTCCCTCAAAATCACTAATTTGACTTTTTAAAATAATTTCATTTATATACATACATTTTTCTTTATGTTTTATAGGTTTTTTTTATTTGAAGGCTTAGTATATTTCTATACTACAATTTTTGTAAAGTACATTTATTTTGTGCCAAAAAAAATTTAAAAGACACTAGCTGAAGTGAGCATCTGCATTTTAATCAGTCAGGCAACTATATTTTTAAATGTTAATATTCACTCATTTATCAAATATGTACTTAGTGCTAGTTCCTTTTCAGAGAGCTTAGAGTCTGTTGGAGAAATAGACAAACCAGAGTGCTATTAAGAAAACTAGTATATGTTATAGAAAAACATGTTTTAGAGAAAATACTAAGTATTCAATTCCTTTATTTTTTAAAGATTGGCATAAAATCCCTGTTCTCTACATTTTTATTGCTGCCTGTTTGTTGTATTTAGTATAGGTATTTCCCCTAAGTTATAGTTTGGGAAACACACTTAAGGTTGTTAAACAAAAGTGTAACATCTTAGGACAAGCGGTGCAGGCCACCAGCCATGAAAACTGAGTACATCCAGTACATGGCTGGAGGAAAAAAGATAAACAGCCGTTAGAAATGTAGCAATATTTTCCACTGAACTCCATGTACCCAGATCAAGGAAGCCCCTACCCTAGAGACTTAGCCAAGAATGAGGTCAGCTAATCGCACCCCTCCCGCTCTTGTAAACACTGTTTGCTTGCTCAGCCTAGATAGCCACCCTATAAAAAGGAGCCATTTTAGAAGCTCGGGGCTGCAGTGTTCCCTTGCGTGGGTTGCCTGCAGTCCCTGCACAGGTTTGCAATAAAACTTATAAAATTCACTTTGGGTTTGCTGTGGTCTGTCTCCTGGGATGTAACACATGGAGGCCCCAGCGAGATAGGCCGTGTAAGACCCCTCCTCACGGAGTGGGCTGCAGCAGATGTTGGAAGCTGGCCAGCCTCTGGCAGTTGCCGTTTGGAAACTGAATTTGGCTGATTCGAAACATTTGGAGTCTCGAGACTGTTTGGTAAGGAAGCTTCCTCTTTGAATATTTGGAAACAGAGCTCTGGTTAGAAAAGGGTGTAGTGGAGCAGGCGGGACGCCACCTGATTTCTCCCCACCCGGTTGGTCGGGGAACACAGGACACTGCTTTCCCTTCTTTTGGTTTCGGTTTAGAAGTTTTGTTTGTTTAATGTGCATATTTGGTTTGTTTGTCTGCTTCGCCCATTGCTTCCTCACAGGATTCCTTTGAAATCCAAGGGCCATGAGTCAGGGGCAATCTGCTGCCCTAACGCCTCTTCAGTGCTTGCTTGATAACTTTTCTGATTTCTCTCACAGGGCACAAGACTATGGGACTCCTGTTGATTCCGCCACATTGTGGACTCTTTGTGAACTAGAATGGCCAACCTTTGGTGTAGGGTGGCCCTCGGAGGGCACTTTTAATTTACCCACACTCTTTGCTGTCAGGGCAAATGTCTATTGGGTCCCACACCCTAACCAGGTGCCGTATATAGATGTGTGGATTGACATAGCCATGAGAAGACCAGGTTATGTTAAGAAATTTTTTAAGAACTATATTAAGGGAAATTCATAAACAAGCCCACAAATTATAGGAATTAACTAAAGACATAAGAGAGTGCTGGAGGAAGTATAGAGTAGAAACTAGTTTCAGATATTCAGATATTCACCTACTGACCCAAAGAAATTTTACCCATTTAGAAAATAAAGGGTAAGAATTAATATTAAGAAGATACATTGAGAACTCTCTGTAAATTAAAATGGCCAACTTAAGAGCAGACTGGCCAAACCAGGGATTGCTAGACCCATAGAGAACATAGAGTCTAGCGTACTATCACCAGCACCCACCCGCAGGCAGGTGGCACGGTCAGTATGCAGCCCAGTACGGCAGCAGAGGTAGAGAAAGAAAACACAGCCAGGCTGCAGCTGGCTGCAGGAGAAGCAGCAGGCTCCCCTCACAGTTTCGGGCACCTTCCCCTCCGCCTTGGGCAACGGGAATCCCAGGCACCCTGGTTGATTCCCTTATAGTGTATATAACAAAGAAACCTCTTTCTTAGCTCAAGGGCTGAGCCACTGCTTGGTCAGGCAAAAGATAACAGCACAGTAAACTAGAAGCTATCATCACCTTGGTACAGCCCCCTACCCTCCTCTGCTTTGGCTCCAGGGAATCCCCGTCTGTTACCTGGAGCCAGACCCGAGGAGAAGATTTAGGGAATACGGCCCCTTCTAAACCCACTGCTTTAGCCATAATAGTCAAGAATTATAAGAAAAAGGTCCTCAGGGAATTATAGGGTTATTATGTCCCTGAGGAAATTGAGGACCTTAAGTAAACTAGAATACCCCATCCTGACCCCTTGTTTATCTGCAGGAATCAGTCCTATAGCATCGGGGTTCTCTTCTAAGGGAAGATGTAAGGTTGGCAGAAAAGGCAGTCAATCTACATTCAAACTCTTCTGCTTTCAGAGGCCTTGAGGTGTGCAGAAGGATGGGAGACTTCGTTCTTTAAGTCAATAGTGAGTGTTTAAGTGTGCCAGGTGTTCTAGGCACTAGTGATATAACAGGGATTACATTTTTTTTTTCTGACTGTATAGGGCTTGCATTCCATTGGAAACATTAGGCCAAATCTCAAACTCAGATGTGATTTAGTAGGCATAAACATTAGGTAGAGTAAAAGTTCCAGTGGCCTAAATCCCAAAGATTCAAAGCAAAGAAATTCAGTGGTAGAACTGGCAGAGGTCCAGGTATGGGGTCATTTGGATACCATGTCACCACTATGGCTAAAACAATTCAAATATTAAATTGATTTATCCTTTATGCAGGTCCAGAAAACAAAGTCTGTACAATTAATATCACCTTATTTTTAAGAAATGTTATCACAAAGCCAGAAAACCTATATAAACCAAAATATTCTCCCTTTTCAATTGTTCTTTTTCCTGGTTCCTTTCCCAACTGTTAAGTATTAAAATTCAGCTAATTCCTGAAAGATTTGTCAAACCATAAAACAAACCTTTTCATTTTTCAAGCAATTTCTCCCCCCCCCCCCCCCCCATATATTTGACAGAATTCAACTCTAGGTTAAGACTACAAAGTTTGGATATTTTCAGTAAATGTTTCCCACCCTATTATTACATCTAATTTCATATTCCAGAATCATAAGGTTGCCATTTTGCTGAAACAGAAGCATTATTCATTGTTTCTGAGTCCAATTTTCTAGATAGTAAATATGAAGGTGACATACTTTTACTTTAAATTAAGGTACAGTCATTATTTTTAATTATAACTAATATGTATTGAAGATCTACTTTGTGCAGAGAGGTCCTTGTCTCATTTTAAAATTTCTGATCTTCAGAAAATTGTTATTACTAAATTCATGAAATGGGTGGCTGTTTCCTGAATTAAAATGTGAAGCTGTTTTCTAAGACAGTGGTGTCTAAAATGTATTATGCATACCTCGAGATACATGAAACTGTGGGGTGTGGTAACAAATAATAGAACTTGTTATTTTTATTCACTTTAATCTCATTCTTTTTACTATTACAGTTATACTTGCAGATAATTTATAAATGAACTGCTATTTATATTTTTTTAGTGTATTCTCAGGTTTACCTTAACTTTGACAGTTTTAGGCAAGCATTATTGTTCATTTCAGTACCACTTATAGTATCTGGCATTATTCTGAATTGTTTTGTTGAACAAATGAATTCTCCTAGCAAAAAACTAATGTGAATAGTATACTAATGAAATATTAAGATGGCATAATTAATTATCTTTATAGTATCATTTACTGACCAGTGCAGTCACGTAGATAGTGTTATTTCTGGGTGTTTGTCTATGTGATTATCTTGTTCCTAATTGGCCTTGCCAAGAAGTTAAACAAATCCAAAAATGGAAGAAACTAACAGAAAATTAGAAAACCAGATAATCATTATGTTTGTTCATTCTTAACACAGCTAATAACAAAATAATGGTTCAATCTATAGTTCTCTGTGTCTAACCTGATGGTCCTAACCTTCTTGTTTACCTGGAGCTAATATATGAGAGAGAAGTACATTCAGAGGATTAGGGTCACATAACAACTGCTTCAGTACTTTAAAAGTCACCAAGAAAAAATTGCTGTTGCTGCTTGTCTAGCAGACGTAATCTGATCAGTAATAATTAAAATGTTGGTTCTAAGGGTCTCCCATCACAAATGTCTCGCCTTATTCCTAGAAAGTGTCCTCTTCATATTTTTTTTTAAGCCTTAAAGTGGTTACCACTCGTGTGGCCAAAACATCTTACATCAACTTTAAGGAGTTTTTCCTAATTCTTTTGGTAAAATCTAACAAGTAATAACTAGTGGTGTCAGACTTTGTGTTATTAACAAACCCTCGAACTTCTTGAGTACATTTAATTCAACGCTGACTTAGTAAATCTAGCTTTTAAAAATAGCAGTCACGCCAGACCAGGTGGCGCAGTGGATGGAGCGTTGGCCTGGGATACTGAGGACCCAGGTTCGAGACCCCGAGGTTGCTGGCTTGAGCGCGGCTCATCTGTCTTGAGCAAAATAAAAAATGTTCACCAGCTTAGATCCAAGGTCGCTGGCTCGAGCGGGGGGTTGCTCGGTCTGCTGAAGGCCCGCGATTGGGGCACATATGGGAAGGCAATCGATGAGCAACTGGGGTGTCACAGCGAGGAGCTGATTGATGCTTCTCATCTCTCTCTGTTCCTGTCTGTCCTTATCTACCCCTCTCTCTGACTCTCTCTCTCTCTGTCCCTGTAAAGAAAAAAATAAAAAATAAATAAATAAAAAATAAAAATAGCAATCGCGCCTGACCAGGTGGTGACGCAGTGGATAGAGCATTGGACTGGGACGCGGAGGACCCAGGTTTGAAACTCCAAGGTTGAGGTCTCGGACTTGAGTGCGGGCTCATCTGGCTTGAGCACAGGCTCACCAGCTTGAGCGTGGGATCATAGACATGACCCCATGGTCGCTGGCTTGAGCCCAAAAGTTGCTGGCTTGAAGCCCAAGGTCTCTGGCTTGAGCCCAAGGTCGCTGGCTTGAGCAAGGGGTCACTTGCTCTACTGTAGCCACCCCACATCCCTATCAGGGCACATATGATAAAGCAATCAATGAACAACTAAGGAGCCGTAACAAAGAATTGATGTTTCTCATCTCTCTTTCTTCACTGTCTGTCTGTCCCTATCTATCCCTCTCTCTGACTCTCTCTCTCTCTCTCTCTCTGTCTGTGTCCAAAAAAAAAAGCAATCAAAATTTTACCAAGTTGAAAGTTCAAGGTGGTTAATTACAGCATTGTCTGTAATAGCCAAAAATAAAAAGACAAAACTGGAGACAATGGAGTATTTATCATTAGTGGCCAGGGAAAATGCTATATTTTTACAATTGCATATCGTGCAGTTTAAAAAATTTGGCTATCTGGATGTGTTGTTGTGAAAAATACAAGGTGCCAGAAAGCAATCTGAGCTGTTGTACCATGTGGGACATATTTCTTTTCTCCCAATTCTTAAGTGCAATTATTAACATTCCTTTCTGTGTAATAGCATTTCTCCATCATGTAGAGAATTGGAAGATTTTGCTGCAAACTTGAAACAAAATTAGATAGTAATGGTGGTGATGATAAGAACACTTACATAGTACTTACTGTGTGTGAGCTATTGTAGTTGTGTGTTTTAAACACCCGGTCTTCATGACAATCCTATGAGACAAGTATCATCGTAATCCCCATTTTTCAGATGAGGATTCTGAGGCACAGAGGTGTTAATTAATTTGTACAAGGTTGCACTGCTAGTGCCAAAGTAGGCTTATATAACCTTGCACACTGATTCTAGTGTTTCTGTGCTTGTAACTACCAACATTATACAACCTCTCAACTTATTTTTGGTACTGATAGAAATCTAAATGAAATACTTTATGCCATTTCTCTTTCTTATAGACAGGTGATCTATTGTTTGTGTTTGCACATACTACCTAAAATTAAGATGTTTGTATTTTTCTCCCTCAGAACAATCTGTTCTTTGTTCATTTAATTAACATTTTCATTTTAACTCATTTATTTAGTTAGGTAGTTCTCAACTAAGGGCAGTTTTGTCTCCCACGGGACATTTGACAATGGTTAGAGACACTTTTGGTTGCCACAAAGGGGCTGAGAAGTGTAACTGGTATCTACTGGGTAGAGACAATGGATGCTGCTAAACATTCTAAAAATGTGTAGGACAACTCCTTGTAAAAAGATTTAGCCTGGATGTTGATAGTGCTAAGAAAGAGAAACTGATTTTAGTGGGCATAAGAAAAGTTCTCAATACCTGAACACCTTTCCTAGAAATATCAAACACATTATCTTCTTTTCAAGCTAATAGCATTAAGAAAAGTGAGATTTTCTTTTACTTTTTTTTTATATTCATAAGTAACTTTTCTACTTGCCTCCTGTGACCTTTAGGTGCCAGAACTGTCAAGGGCAGCAGATTCTAAGGAATGTCCTCCAAACAGTGAAATGTAAACTCGTCGGCCAATTAGAGCCTTTAAATTGGTCTGGTGGATTTAAAAACAATGTGCTTATATATAATTTAGGGAGATAATAGAAGTTCTCAAGGTAAATGTTTAAATGAATGATCAAAAAGTTATATACAAGAGCTGTGCCTACTTTTATATCTATAAACACAGCTTTAAAAGTAGGGGGGGAAACCGTTTATAATAAGAAAAGTTTTAATTTCAGTAGATATGAGGGTAAGTGGGAGCTGAGAACTCAGAGCAGTAAAAAAGGTATTTTACTGTTGTCAAGATATGGATACTAATGCCTTATTTCTCAAACAGGGTGCAGATAAGATCATTTTGATTGGTGGATAAAGATTGCTGTAAATTGACACTGTACTTCAGCTTGCCCTCTGGTCTGCCAGCCACAGTGCAGGGGTTTCAGCGGAAGGTCAGGTCCTCAGTCCCAGGACAGTCGAGTCGCTGTTTAGTTTCCTGCTATAGGAATATCTATGGAACTGTATGTACCAGGGGAAACCACACTCACCCTTTCTCCCATGTTAACCCTGATTATAAAGGTTTTCTTCAACATCTAGATTGGTAGGAACCTTTGAATACTTTAGAAGCACAGTGGTGATGTTTCCGTCTGGCTATTTCTGTCGCTGGCACTTAGGCCTTCCTTCCCAGCGGAGGCTGTCGAGTGCTGCTGCTACTGCCAGGAGGGTCTGCCACACACAGCTGCTCAGCTCCAGGGACACGGTGGCACTGCCGATCTCTCCTGGAAGGAAGACCTTGCACCACAGAGATTCTTCCCAGGTTGTATTTTGAAGCAGGCTGAAAAAGAAAGCCATTAGCCTTTAAAATTTTTTATTTATTTATTTATTTTTGACAGAGACAGGGATTCAGAGAGGGACAAATAGGGACAGACAGGAAGGGAGAGAAATTAGAAACGTCAGTTCTTCGTTGCAGTACTTTAGTTGTTCATTGATTGCTTTCTCATCTGTGCCTTGACTGTGGACTGAGTAAACCCTTGCTCGAGCCAGCGACCTTTGACTCAAGCTGGTGAGATTTGCTCAAACCAGATGAACCCGCGCTCAAGCTGGTGACCTTCGGGTTTCGAACCTGGGTCGTCTGTGTCCCAGTCTGACGCTCTATCCACTGCGCCACCACCTGGTCAGGCGCCATTAGCCTTTTTTAAACCTGAATTCAGTATCTAAATATCTTCTGATTGATGGATTTTACACCCTTTTATTTTTCAAGCTAAACACTGAATAGCTTATCAGAGACCTTCTATTCTCTCTACTTTTTTGCCAGAGGATTTCTTTCCCTTTTTTTAGCCCCCCCAACCCTTGTCTGTACGACAACTATTGGCTGAAGGAAAGCTTATCCGAAGAGATGTTCATGTTTGAGCTTTTAAATTCTAGAAATGAGATGTTTGTTCATCTAAAAGAAGGCTTACGTTTGTATGCTCTGGTTATGAAGTAATGCGTGTTAAACTTTTTATTAAAAATATCCAAGGAGGTTATAGAAACCATAAGGGAAAAACAGTTTGATTACATTCCTAAGAGTCTCAAAGCCATGTTCTTTTCTATAGCTGTATCAAAGAGATGAAACAGATCAGATTTAGTGTGCAATAACAGGTTCATACAACCTCTCTTTGTTATTAGCTTTATGTTGTAGCTTTCATTGGTACTTGAACAGCATGCAAATTTAAAGAGATATATGACTTTGCTTAATGAGGTTTTAAAATAAGAAGCTAAAATAACAATTTACCTAGGAGAAATAGATTTTTATAGATAAGTTATAATACTGAAGGCAAGAAGTGTTTTATTAGGGAAGGGCAGGAAACTAGGAGGTGTTAGCTCTGTTTTAAACGAGGAAATTTAGGTAAACATCAGCTTGTGTGTGAATCTTTTCATTTGAGTTTAGATTAAGAAGTGTCAGTTAGCTTTGAATTACCTTTGTTTCAAGACTCTGTATAACTTAGAGCTGGTGTGAGTCAAATAAAGACTATGGGTAGTGTTATAATTAGACTGACTGCGGATGATCCCTTCAGGCTCAGGACTCTCTTTAGCTTTTAGACCGGGAACTGAGTTGTGCCCTCCCTGTTAAGCTCATTAGTGACAGGATACTCGGACCTCAAGGCTAAGAGGGCGCAGGTCCTGCAGTTCCTTCTCTCTCTATGTGTTGTCTTTTTCTGGCTTTTGGGGAGAGTGGACATGTTTCTTTGAGTAAATACAATCTGGATTCTTAATAAATGACTTACAAATGATCTTGTGGATTATGTCTTGATTTGGGAATTACCTGCGTTAAATTGGGCCTCCAGAAGCTCTACCAATCTAATTTATAGGTGTATATTAAGTGTACATTTAGAGAAACTAGCTACTCAGTTCCCGAGATAAATGAGCAGCCCAGAGGCAACAACTGGAAAACTTGACCCAGGATTGTGCTTGGTATCCAGTTAAAGTCACTCTAGGTCTGTTTCATTTATGCTATTGCGTCCATATTCTTTTTTTTCCTCATCATTTCTTACTTTGCCCCAAAGCATTGAGAAATAGTTCCACATATGTTTGCTCTAACAATTCCTGAGCTCTGTAAAGTGGAATCAGGAAGGTAGGTCAGCCTAGCAGAAAGCAGTCGAGTTGGAGGATTGACCTCTCAGCAAAAGAGATCATATGGGACTAAATTGAGAAGAGTTGGTGTTGGAATATGTTGCAGTTATATAAGGTTATAGTAATTAAATATATAGAAATATAGAAAAATATGGAAGATATATAAAAATAATTAATAGATAATATTAAAAGCTGTAAAGCCAGTAGTTGCAGCCACCATCACAGCCGCCTGGCTTTTGCAGGTTCACATTTAATTTGAACAGATAGTAATGAAGCAACAGAGCCAGGAACTGGTGGGCCATTTTCCTTTATTCCTGCTCGCAACTGGCGGGCAAGAAAATACACACAAAGGGAAAACACTTCCCTTTTCATTCAAGGCTTCCAAAGCCACTGACTTTCTCCATTATTTTCCCTAGAATCAAAGGCCTCAACAGCTCCATTCAGTCCCCTCTGCATGCCTCCATTTTGCCTGCCTCCTCGTCTCCAACCACGTGGTCTCTCTGCCCTGCAACAACTGGTCTCCTCCTCTCCAGAATGGCCTCCTAGCTCCTTTTAAAACCTTTCAGTGGGCCTGACCTGTGGTGGCGCAGTGGATGGAGCGTCGACCTGGAAGTGGTGGGGTCGCCGGTTCGAAGCCCTGGGCTTGCCTGGTCAGGGCACATGTGGGAGTTGATGCTTCCTGCTCCTCCCCTCTCCTCTCTCTCTCTCTTCCTCTCTCTCTCTCTCTCCTTTCTAAAATGAATTAAAAAAAATTTAAAAAAACCTTTCAGTGGGACAGTCCCACCCCCAGCACATATTAGTATAACCAAGGCCCTTCCCAAGCAGGAAGGTAATTAATATTATCACCTAGGCAATGGCCATTCACGTGGGCCACGCCATCTGTAACAATCAAAGTAAGCAAAACCAAATCACACAAATTTTACAATTTATTTGCCCAACAAAAGCAATTAAGGAAATTAAATAAAGTTATGCTGTCTGGATAGGAATTAATATAGTGTGTACAGATATTATAAACAGACTCTGCCTTTCGTGCAGGGCTGAGTTAGTGTGTGTGTGAAGTTATATATAAATAAGAAGTGACTTGATGTCATAACTCTGTAGGTTAACATAAACAAGAAGCTTCCCTAGGAACATCTTAAAAGTGGCTTTATGTAACATTTCAGTAGATTAACATAAAAAGGGCTCCCTTCGAAGAACTTCCTAAAAGGTGGTTTGAGGTGATAATTCTGTAAATTGACCCCTGTTAGAAGGCATTGGCCAGAAAAGGTACTAAAGCAAAGGGTCCCCCCTGTTGCAGTAATTGCCCAGACTCCAACATTGACATGGACTGTCTGCAGGCTGCCCTGACGACCAAATCTAGCTGACCAAAGCTAGCCTAGAGGAGCATGCGGATGGGCCTGCTAAAGCTGCACCCAGGCACACTAAAAGGATTTGTGAGTAATAAACTGCCCGTGTGATTCTTGCAACAAACTTGTGTGTCAGTCGGTCGTGTCTTTCCTCCAGTGGCAGTTAGTCTTGGCACTGATAAGTAGAATCCTCATAGCCGCCTCAAGAGCAGTCTCAAAGAGGCTGCCTGCCCTGCTGATAAGCGGGAGTGTCCCACTGTGTGGGGAAGTCAAATCTGGGACGCCTGATGACATGGAGCTCGGGCTATACTGGAACAGAATAGTTAAATAGAGAGCTATATAAATAAGTAGGTGTACTAATGATACTGTTCTATACTATTCTCCTTTTTGTTTTCATTTGTGTTGCCTCAGTATTTTCTTTTTCTTTCAGGAAACATCTACAACATTCATTGCTATTTGAACCAGAGAGTATGCAAGAGTTCTTTACATCCCACTTTTTTTATTTTATGGAGATATAAAATCATATGAATTGTGGAAAATATGGCTAAATGTTATTTGTAGACTAAAAGAAAATAAAACAAGTAGTGCTATCACGATTTTATAAATAAATTTTTATCATTTTATAAATAAATTTTTCAGTTTAGTATATAATATACATATGTTCACATTTCAGGTCAATGTCAAAAGCAAAACTTGTCAAATTAGTCCTTTTTATAGATATGGGAACTTTTATAGCTATGGGAAATAAATGAGTACAGCCCTTTTCAGAAGCCATTTAGCAGTATACAGGAGGCTTAAAACATTTTGTCTTTTGCCCTAGAAATCTACTTCTGAGATTTTATTATAAGGAAATAATCATAAATACGAAGAAGGCCTTATGGACAATGGAGTTTATAAAATAATATTTATAATAAAACAATGAGAAACAGTCTAAATGTCGAACTATAAGGAAATGGTCAAAGAAACCCCAATCAACCAATTGTTCTGTAGCTATTGAGAATGATTACTAGAAGTATAAAATAGCAAGAGAGATGCTTTTGATATAGTGTTCAGTGGTGAAAAAGGTTGTGTAGAGCATTGTTTTTTAATTCATTACAATTTGATAAAGTATACCTATACTTAGAAAAAATTAAGTATATTAAACTAAATAGTAACATGTTCAGATAATGAAACAAGAGTTTTATTTACTTTTATTAGCAATTCCAAAATTCTTGTTAATGATAATCTACCTAATGCACAGGGTCGGTGGGGCACAAGTAGATTCAGAGTTCATATGGAAAATAATATAATTAATATATTTATAAGACAAGAATAAACTACTTTGTGAACTCACAACTGTAAACCTGTATTTGCCACACCCTATAGTAGGGAGAAAGGATGTAAGCCTTTCCACTAAAAATGCTCCTTTCCTTACAGCTTTGGAAAGCAATAGTAAACATCAGTCTGCAAGCACTGGAGTAAGACCTTTGCAAAAGAACATTGTGCATCATGGATTCTCCGCCAGAAGAACTTTTTGTGAGGTAAGGGATGGATTGATAGAAGGCAACTGCATTTGTTGTATTCCAGAGACCCAGCATTTGTCTCTTCCATATAACCTTGGGAAATTAGTGTGAATGAGATACCCTTATACTTTAGGACACTTTAGCAACTTTGATTACTGTGGGATGTAGACTGGGTGAAATCTAATTTTAGAAAATTTCTTTAGGGACCATGCCCTGGCTGAAGAGCTAAGAATTGAAAAATGTGCCACCGCTTGTCATATTTGGGTTATGCCCAACAAAATAATATTTTATTTATCATTTAACAAGCCCTTGCATAGACTTACTCTTTGCCAGACATTGTTTTAAATGCTTTTACAAATGTTAACTTATATGAACCTTGTAACAACTCTACACAGTAGATACTTTTATTATTTTATAGAAGGTAACCTAAGCATAACACAGAAGACTCTACTGAGTAGTTCAACTGGGTCCATTCAAAAGTCCATCTGTCCCCTCCAATCAGGGCAAGCGCAGCCTACCTATACCTCTGTCGTATAATACTAAACAATAGGTTAGTATTGGAGATCTCTCTCTTATCTTTAGCTCTCTATGTGATCTATTTATATTATAAGCATTTACTGACCTCCTTGGTGCTTAGTGAATAAAATCTAAACAAAATTTGAGTACTTAGAATTATAATGTAATAGGAAGATATATAAAAAGTTATTTTCGGCCCTGGCCGGTCGGCTCAGCGGTAGAGTGTCGGCCTGGCATGTGGGGGACCCAGGTTCGATTCCCGGCCAGGGCACATAGGAGAAGCGCCCATTTGCTTCTCCACACCCCCCCTCCTTCCTCTCTGTCTCTCTCTTCCCCTCCTGCAGCCAAGGCTCCATTGGAGCAAAGATGGCCTGGGCGCTGGGGATGGCTCGTTGGCCTCTACCCCAGGCGCTAGAGTGGCTCTGATGGCGGCAGAGCGATGCCCCAGAGGGGCAGAGCATCACCCCCTGGTGGGCGTGCCGGGTGGATCCCGGTCGGGCGCATGCAGGAGTCTGTCTTTCCCCGTTTCCAGCTTCAGAAAAATACAAAAAAAAAAGTTATTTTATATTTAGACAAAATGCATGCATAAATATTGTTATTAGATATGCTAAGGCTACATATAAAAATGAGTAGTAAGTATTGACTGGGGTGGAATGGGTTTTCACAAAGTGATGTTTGAACTGAATTTTAAAGGATAACAAGGGGAAAAAAGAAGTAGAGATGGCTTACAGTTTCTAATGACCAGAAGGAAATTGCACCGTTAATTAATTTGGGGATCTCAAAAGGAGACAGATTTAATGTATATGTGAGAAAAAATGAGAGGACAGAAACCAAGTTCTGTGTTTCGGAGATGAGATGGAGGTGCTGCCAGGATCCTCTGGTAGAGGTGGCAGAGTACAGAGTGGGAAGTGTGCAGCTGGAGCTTCAAAGCAGTTAAGGCTGGAGATAACGGATTTGGGGATAATTAGAATGGGGTTCATGGAAATTTGCTCGGTTATTTATTTTTATGTTCATTCATTTATTCAATAAGTACTTGAGTGCCTACTTTATGTTAGATATTGGGCTAAATACTTGAAGGTAAGGTAATGAATAAGAAGGACCTGATCCCTATTTGAGATTGTTTCTACATGGTGTAAATGAGATTGGTTTAAGTAGAAAATGTACTAAAAATAAAAGTGTGGTTGGGGGCTAAAACTGGAACATTACTAGACATACTATATATACTTCAGGATACTGTATATTGTTACTGCAGAACTTCAGCTTTCTCCCAGCAGCAGAACAAAGTACACAGGTGGTGAAAGTAGCAGAAAAATACTAGTTTAGTGTCTAGTTTTAGCTTTGTTATTTTCTAGGTATATAACTTAAAACAAGTTATTCGTTGATAACACAAGGAACTTTCTAGTGTTCCTTTTTGGGAAGGGGCTTAGAAGTAGAGGAAAAGACAATAAAAAGGTTTTTTTGTTTTGTTTTGTTTTTTAAGTGAGAGGAGGGGAGATAGACCTGCTTGTGCCCCAACTGGGATCTACCCGGCAACCCCTGTCTGGGGCCAGTGCTTGAATCAACCGAGCTATCCTTAGCACCGAGGCTGACGCTTGGACCAGTGGAGCTACTGGCTGCAAGAGGGGAAGAGAGAGAGAAGGGGGAGAGGGAGGAGAAGAGAAGCAGATGGTCACTTTTCATGTGTGCCCTGACTGGGAATGAAACCCAGGATGTCCACAAGCTGGTTCGACACACTGTCCACTGAGCCAACCGGCCATGGCTGGGTTTTCTTTTCTATGACATTTTAAAGAGCACTGAAGTCATATTGTGAAATATTGTTTGTGTGTCTGAATCATCTTGTGTTGAAACTTTCACTCTGTGGATAATACTATAATTCTTATCTGTCCCAGTTTCCCCTTAAAAAATCAGTTTTATACAAAGTAGATGATAAAGGATTGTCTGCCAAATTAGTACATAAATGTGGAATAAAATGGGATAATACTTACAAAATACAATTCTGAGTAAATCAATTGATAGAAACTTTTCACCTCAGTTTTATCTCTGCAAGTATATAAAATTAAGATTATATAAATCGTATATGAGCCTCTGTTATGGTTCTTACATTTTGAGTAATATATCACGGTTCTGTATGTAGGCAAGCAATTTTATAAATAAGTTTTCAGTTTAGTATATAATATACATATGTTCACATTTCAGGTCAATGTCAAAAGCAAAACTTGTCAAATTAGTCCTTTTTACAAAAATATTTGATTATTTCTAAATATTCTGCCTCAATTAAAAAATCATTTTGGAAAGCTGGACAGTTATAAGGCCAGAAATCTGAATCAAAAAATAAAATGATCTATATAATAGATCCTTTCCAAACCTTTATTATCTTGATAAATGTACACACGTACACATAAAACAAAACAACCTTTTCAAGAACCTTTTCTCTTTACATCGAAACAGTGCTATAAAGTTAATTTTTCCCCATTAGTTTGGTCTACTGTGTGTCTGTCTGAAGATGAAGTTTTTGACACTAGCTTTCGGTTCTGTCTTCCACCAGGCAGTTCAGGCGTGGCATAACTTTTTGAGTCTCAAGGTGGTACGGCACCTTCCGCTTCATCAGTCTGATACACGGTGTCTGCACTTCTGAGACTTTTAGACAAAAATTCACTTGTTTTTACAACTGTATTTAATTGTTTTTTGTAAGGAGATGCTCTAAATAGATGTTTCCTTTTTATTTACAATAGGGATCTGCCTGTGGAGGAGCAAACTAAGGAGGAGACTGATAATAAGGTAGAAAAATCGACTGATCAGCTGGTAAGAGAAGATTTAATTTTTAGTAACTGTCAGTTAATTAGTAATGACTAAATATGTAGAGAATGTGATGCGAAATCTAATTCGTTTAATTATTTTAAAATTTTGGGGGTAAGTTCACTTTCATACTTTAATAAAGTTAGGGTCATAATTAAATCTTTCTTTGATACATGATACCTGTGTCTCAGAGTTATTCTATACACCAGTCCTCAGTATAAGTTAAAATTAATAGATAATTGAATTGAATTGACCAGAAACTTCCCATTAGTTAGTTTTAAGAAATCTCTTATTTGTATTTTAAAAGCAATGTTCAAACAAAATGAAAGTGATATGCATACACACACAGACACAATTCTATTTAGTAAAAAATTCACTGAGTTGTTTTGGAAGTTAATTCTCTTTCCTATTATTATCATCTTTACAGTTATAACACCCAATACTCAATGAATGAAAATAAATTATACATTAATAAAAGGCTTTTATTGCCAGTGATAATAAGCTTTATGGTTGATTAAATATGAGTATCACATGTGTTTATATTTAATGAAATCTGGATGAACAGATCTTTGTTAGGTTTTTAATCAAGTAATTTTTATCTTCCACCTGGTTTTATATAATGGTTGGTATCCATGTAATAAAGTTTATAAAGGTTATTCAGTAATTTATGAAGAGAAAAATAGATAAACATAAAATAGTCATAGTATTTAGTTGCATGAGGTTATCAGTGTAAAATACTTTGCAGAGTAAACATGATATGTGCCAATGTACATAAGAACGCACAGTGTAACCAGGGGAACTAGACTCAGAAAGGACTTTTCAAGATACAGATTAGGGACTGTAGAAGGTAAAGGAAGTGGAAACTTTGGCCTGAATTTTATTTGAGTGCTAAATCAATTTTGCAAAAAATGAATTGAGGATCAAATATTTTGACAACTAACTTAAATAATTAAAATTGTATTTATAGTAAGATATATTTAATAAGCGTGATGCTTATAGTATTTCCTTTTGAAAAAATTTATGTCATAATCTTGCTGTGTATCAATTTGATAATTGGTGTTAGATGATTCTGTGGTAACTTTTGATGATGAATTTGACCTTTAGTTTGAAGTATATACACTATTGATAGTGGTCATTCTTTATAAGGGCTTGTCTAGTTATTTATGGAAGTTCTTTATTTTTTAACTTTTTGAGAAATTTCAAACCTACAGAAAAATTGCAAGAATAGTACAACATACACTTATAGACACTTCACTGAGATTTAGGTTATTTTTAATGTTTTCCTATATTTTTGGATATAATTTTTATATAGTGAAGTACTATAAAATATAAGGTATATTTGTTTGGTATTTTTGGAGATGGACGAATCTTAATTAAGTGTCAAACCCAGAAGGGGAGAGTAGGCAGATAGTTCAGTGATGGATTTTACTGGCTCCTAGTTACAGAGCCACCCCTGCGCCAGCACATTTTCAATGATTCAAGTCCCACACGGCCTCTGTGCTAACAGGGGTTCTGATATTCAGAGATCAGCAGCAACAGTCATATTCCCGAGTTTCAACAGGGTACAGAAGCTGTGGTAGCTTCTTAAGGTTTGAAGAAAGGCCGTCATCCATCTGTTCCAAGCTCTTGATCCACTTCTGTTGCCCACTGATTCCTCACAACTAATGTAAAAAAACTCTTAGAAATAGTTTTCATTTATTTTGTAGAAATAGTTTTCATTTATTATGTAATATTTTAAACTTAGCATTTGTGTGTGTGTGTGTGTGTGCGCTTAGTGGACCATTTTAATACATGCTGTGTATTTCTCAAGAGCAACTCTTTTTTTAAGGCCTACCTCACATTTAAGCCTGAAATTGTTCATGTTTCCTATCATACCACCCTATAAAAAATAGGTGTAATTATTCCTATCTTTGGATTTCTACTTTGTTTATAATTTCCAAATGAACCTGTAATGATATTCTCTATATTAAAGCTTCTTGAGTTTTGGTCATAAACTTCAGGCAATGTTGGAAGTTTCTTAAGAGCAAGAGGAATGTTATTAGGATTTTCTGTAGTCTGTCACTATGATCAATATAGAGTATGTAAAGGCACTATGTTCTTTTTTAATACTTTGGCTGGTTTTAATATTAGCCAAATGTAATTGTAAATTTTTAATAATATGTTATAGGACAGACAAGAAAAGGACATAGTTCCTGAGATTGTTCCCATTAACCTACTATTAGAAGTGAAGAAGTTACTGAGTGCAATTGATTCTCTACCAAAAGGTGTGGTTCCTTACATTAAGAAGTTTTTACAAGAAGATTTTTCCTCCCAAACTATGCAGGTAAGATCATAATTTGTTCTTTGGGGCAGAAGTATAGCTCTCTGTACATAAATATCTAAGAAAACACTCTGTGTTCCTTTGCAGTCCTCCTGCTACTACACTCAAAACACTTCTGACACTAGATGTGTGGGTTTATTCCCACACTGGTCAGTTCTTCAAGGCTAGCTGAGTGTCTTACAAGTTAGCTCCATTCTGACACCATCTACCTGGAATCTACCTGCGATCCCACAAGTGAAGAGCCCAGGACCACAAGACAGCCCCCCCTTGAGATGCCATTCCCCAGTCCTAGGTTATTCCCAGTATTCTGGCCTAGTGGCAATAAACTGGGGTTCCAAAAAACCCCTCTTGATTGCAGTGATTTGCTGGAACTGTCCACAGAACTCAGGGAAACACATTTACCATTTTATTACATAATATAATATATGATAAAGGATATATATGAACAGCAGATCAAGGTGTGGAAGGGTCCCGAGTACGGGAGCTTCTGTTCCAGCGGAGTTGGATTAACAGCACCCCCCTGGCACATGGATGTATTCACTAAACTGGAAGCTCTCCAAATCCCTTACTTTTAGGATTTCTATGGATGCTTCATCATGTAGGCATGGTCAGTTATTACTTGAAATTCTAGCCCTCTGCCATCTCTGGGAATAGTGGAGGGGACTGAAAGATCCAAGCTTCTGATCTTGGCTTGATCCTTCTGGTGACTTACCCGAATGTAAGAGCCCACCAAAAGTCACTCCATTATAACAAAAGATACTTCTATCACTCAGAAATTCTAACAGTTTTAGGAACTCTGTGTCTGGAACCAGGGTCAAAGACCAAATGTTAGTAGGAACTAGGGGCAGATAATAACTTTTTTTTAAAACCACAACAGTGCAGCTAAGGTCTTGAAATCTCCATCTTACTACTTGTCCAGGGCTTAGTATCAGGCTTGACAATAGACTTTTTTTAGTTAAATGGAGTTAATCCAGTGCTTGCCTTTTAAGAATAATGGTAGAGATGTTGGTTAGTAGTTTGTAGGATGTTGACTATTAGGTCTAGTATTTATCCTAATACTGTTAACCCATTACATGCCACTCTAGGATTGGGATTACATTCAGGTTTTTCTAATTTTTAAAATGTTGATAAATTTTCCCAGAATATAAAAATAATATCCAAAACTTTTAGATTTATGAGTGAAATAAATATGATAGAGAATATATTATAGATATCCATCTTGAAAATAGTTTTTCTAGATAGCATTTGTGAAACTTTCAGCACAAGATGGGTATCAGTTTTTAAATTAATGGAGTTTTCCAAAGTTAAAGAAAATGACTCACTCTTTTTCTTGTAGCAGTTAATTGGGGGCAAGGAAGCAAAACACCATAGGTATCTTGAAAAGGCCACATTTGCCTTTTCTGTGAGAAAATGTATTAATTATTTCCATGAAACAAATAAATTCTATTATGAATATAAAGTCAAACAAATTCTGAAAATATCCAAAGACTTTATATACAAACCTTATTATAACCTTAACTGAGAGAATTTACCACAGTATGAATTCTGATTTGATATTGACCGAATAAAGCCACAATTTTCCTCTTATCTATTAGAAATCACCCGGAAACAATAAATAAGATCTAGGAACCAGTAGCCTTTATGTATGCAAACAATAGCTAATTAAAAGTGAAAATAAAAAGTACTTATTTATAATAGCAACAAAAATGGTAAAATAGGAAAACACCCAAGGAATAAGATTATAAACTAGTATTCCTCAAAGTTTTTTTCTAAGCCACCTACCTGAGACTATCTGAACCTCACACTGCTCCTAAAGGATCAGAATCTCTGGGAGTGAGTCTGGGAGTCGGCATTTTAGCAAGCAAGTCCCCACACTCTGATTTTCTTCACATAAAGGTTAGAAGTCAGTACTGTGTTAAAACAATAAATTAAAATCTCTAAAAGTCTATGAAAGGTAAGAAAAGACCTGAATGAAAAGCACTACATGTAGGAAGATAAAATATGATAAAGCTGTCAATTTCCCCAAAATTAAAATACACAAATATCATAAAATTCAATAGAAGTTACAAAAGGATTTTTTATTATTACTAAAAGCTAATTCTAAAATTCAAATGGGAAATAAAAGGAAGAATAGCCAAGAAAATTATGAAAGAGAAGTGTAGGGCCCTGGCTGGTTGGCTCAGCAGTAGAGCATCAACCCAGCGTGCAGAAGTCCCGGGTTTGATTCCCGGCCAGGGCACACAGGAGAAGTGCCCATCTCCTTCTCCACCCCTCCCCCTCTCCTTCCTCTCTGTCTCTCTCTTCCCCTCCTGCAGCCAAGGCTCCATTGGAGCAAAGTTGGCTGGGCACTGAGGATGGCTCCATAGCCTCGACCTCAGGCATTAGAATGGCTCCAGTTGCAATGGAGCAACACCCCAGATGAGCAGAGCATCGCCCCTAGTGGACATGCTGGATGGATTCCAGTTGGGTGCATGTGGGAGTCTGAGTGCCTCCCTGCTTCTAACTTCAGAAAATACAAAAAGAAAAAAGAATAAAGAGAAGTTTAGGGGGGAGGACTTGGATTCTGTTCACTTAGATATTAAAACTTACTGTGAAGATCTAATAACTAAAAGATTGTGTTACTTGCTCTTGCCTCTACAGACAAGTCTAGAGAATAGAGAAGAAATTCCAAAAGGTAGACCCAAGTACATATAGAACTTTTTATATCATAAAATGATAAAAATTGATAATGCTACAGGGGAAATGGATAAATCAACAATCCTAATGGGAGAATTTATCATAACTGAATAGTTGACAGAACAGGGACGTAAAATTAGTAAAGATATAGCTCTGTTTGTGTGTGTGTGTGTGTGTGTGTGTGTGTGTATGAACACTAGACCTAACAGTGGCAAAATATACATTCTTTTTAAATGCACACAGAACATTTACAAAAATTGACCATATGCTAAATCACAAAGCAAGTCTAATCAAATTTCAGAGTCCAAACATACAGAGCATGCCCTCTAGCTATTATACAATCAATTTAGAAATCAGTAACAGAAAGATAAACTAGAAAGCCATTGATCCTAAGTTAAAGTATATATCTCTAATATAGTTAACCTATGGGCCAAAGAAGAAATTACAATGAAAATTAGGAAGGTCTTTGAACTGAATAAAAATATATACCAAAACTGATATTAGGTAAAAGCTGTGCTTCAAGGAATATTTATAGCTTGAAATGCATATATTACAAAAAGAAGCAAGGCTGAAAACCAATCATCTAAATATATATAAAGTTCAAGAGGTTAATGGAAAAACAGCAAATTAAAAATGAAATCTAAAAAAAGAAAGTGGTATCGTAGAAATATCTAAAACTAATAAAATAGAATAAAACACAGACTAGAGAAAGTCAATAAAGCCAAAACTTGGTTTTTTGAAAAGACCAATAAAGTTGATAAATGCCTGGTAAAAATGTTCAGAAAAAGAAAGAAGGCAAAAATAACCAAATCATGAATGTGAACACGGAAACATTAATACAAATTCCATAGTCATCTAAATAGTGATAGAGAATTCTGCTCCTTGCCATGACTACCTGGATTGGCTTAGAACTACCCTCCTTTGAGAAGAACGGGAAAAACTGGCAGAAATATTTCTTAGTAATGCTTATTTGTGCTTTTCTGGCAGATCGCTTAATTCAACTAGCGATCGAGATCATCGCAGTCTTCTGTTCTGTGAAGAAGGGTCCGTTGGTGGTTCGCCCGTTGTGGCAGATACTGTCAGTGCCCCGCCCGTGCCCTGCCCGTGCCCCTTGACTCCTGGCATCTCACTATGTGCTGGACAGTTTCCAGTTTCAGTATCTACATCTTTATCTTCAGACCTTTCTTCTTTTTTTCTGAAACTATAGAAGGCTTTTTTTTTTTATTGCAGTTCAGAAGTCCCAAGGAATTAATATTCCCTCCTCACCCCAGAAACCAATCAATCAATAAGCCTGGGAATTGTTACTTAAATATCCCAGTTCCTTTTCTCCTTGACGTTTTTACTATTTCTGGGTTCCCCTTTTATATTAACCCCAGTTGCTCACAGTGGGTGACTGGTTTATCATTTACATTCATTTTAAGCCTGCCTCTCTTTCTCTGTATCACTTCTCCACTCCCCTGCCATTGTTCTCTGCACGTCCCAAGTAAACTATGTGCATTCAAATCCTTGTATTAGGGTCTGTTTCCAGTTGGAACCAAAACACATGCTTAGGGTATATTTCTTTAGGGTCCCAATCAAAAGAATGCGGTGTTTACCAGGGCTCCGCTCCCTTGATAGGTCATGAACTCCCAGTTTTCTCTAGTTCTGCAGTTTTGCTGAAAGTCCTGCCTAGCATCTCGGCCTAGCCACAACTAAATACAACAGTTGTCTTAAGGATGAAAGTGACTCCAGAAGTCAGTCTCACATTTCTGGACCTTCCTCTTCTCTTGCATGTTGGCCCAGAGATTCCCAGTGCCCTACCAGCTTTCCGTTGCCTTCAGACAGATGGCTTTTATATTTTGTCCAGTTTTCTTAGTTGTTGTTGAGAGGATGGATTGGAAACTATCCAGACTATTTGACAGAGATGGAACTTCAGAGCTCTGTTTTATATGCCTTTTCAAATTGAAGAGATTTTGTTGAGTAAATGGTTGGGTATATGAGTCTGGAATTCAGGTGATAGTTCTGAGCTGGATATGAATTTGAAACTGTCTGTGTGTGCGAATCATTCAGAAACATGGCAGTGGATTACTCTATCCAGGGAATGTGCGTTGATGGAAAAGCGAGTCATTAAATTGAGTGGTAAGGAGACTGATAATACATTAATTAGCTAGGAGAAAAACAAAAAAGTGTATTGGAAACTAGGTTAAGAAAGTGTAGATTAAACTTTCCACACAGATAATACATCATTAAACATAATGTAATTTAAGCCAAGGACTTGTGGGCATAAGGCATTGGGGAATGGACACAAGTAATACGACATAGTCCTTCCTTTTATTTCACCCATGGAAACATCAACTTATGGTACATAATAAATCATATATTAGCTTGTTCCAATCAGATGGCAGCATGTAAGATGGCTTATTTTAGTGTTGGTATTAAAGCCAGCATTCCTGCTTATTAAAGATTCAGAGTTGGAAGGAGGATTTTTGTCATTCTGGAGAAGAGAAGGGATGAGAATGAAGTGGGATTACCCCTTCCCTTCACAGTAAGAGTAAATGTTGCCAACCCCTTGGCAGACATAAATACTTTTTTAGTATTTTAAGGAAATAGACTTACGAGACTACTTAAAAACAAGTATGAGAATAATTGTATCTGGGTTGTGTGCACTTTTTAAAAACCATCTTTATATCTATACTCCAGAATATCTATAATGAGCATGTATTGTTTGTATAATAAAAATATGTAGATATTTGTTCTAATTTAAGAATATTTTCAACTGAATAATTTTTCATAGAGAGAAGTTACAGCTAACAGCCATAATGGGGAGGAAATTGTTCCTGCTTTGACTTTACGTTTCTTGATAACACAACTGGAAGCAGCTCTTAGGAACACTCAAGCTACTAATTATACTGTAAGTGTTTTCTTTTTGAAAGTTTGAAATAATGGACTCAGACTACAATTTTCCATGAGAGAATGGCTAGTGCATGTTAACTTTAAGGTGTAGGTCGAGATCTGTTTTCCTCTTTTACATCTAGAGAAAGTTACACATAAATTGGCTTTCTTCCTTTGTATTGTACTTTCTTATGACAATTTCTTTAACCCGTCTTTTCCACTCTCCTACCCTGCCATGAAATTGTGCACCCTAAGAGAAACTTAAACAAGTAAAATGGGCTCTCCCAATTAGAAATGGGGAGTCATGACAGAATCCACTCCTCTCTTTCTCCTTAATTATTGATCAGTTTCTCTTTCTTCTGATACTTTTATATTAGGAAAAATTGGTACTGTTGTTTTCAGCATAAGTCCCATTGTTTGTACAATAAACCGCCCTTATCAGTCAGAGAACAGTGGGAACACTGCTGAAATCCGGATTTCCAGATACCAGTATAGCGGGTCAGTCTTGCAAGCAGGCCTTTGTAAGGATAGCAGTCTCAGGCCAGCTATGCTAACTTTTGTGCATGGTGTGTCTAGTTCTTTGCCATTTGATGAGTATTTGTGTAACCACTCATGTAGTCAAGTTGAACTATCACATTCCCACAAAAATCTCTTGTGTGTTATCCCTTTATAGTTACAGGCACGCCTTGCCCTCCTCACTCTTCCTAATCAATAATCTTTTCTCCCATCTCTGTAATTTGGCATAGACTGTTTTTAAATGCAGATATTCTCATGTTTTAATTTTTCACTGAAGAAGTGATAAGCTTTATGTTTACACTGTTATGCCACCAAATGCACAAAGACTTTGATTTAAGACATCATTATATTTTTTAAGCTGGATGGTAGATACTTGGGTGGTTCATTATATTATTGCCTCAACTGTTTTGATATCTGAAATATTATAAATGAGAGGGAGAGCAAGAGAATTTTTTGAAAGTTTGAATATAACAAATCTTGATGGCAGTTGCTTTTATTTTTTTAAATCAAACTTTCCTGTTTTATTTCAGGATTATTAACCTCTTCTGGGTCAAATTACCAAATACATCTCTATAATTATTATGATTGATAATTTTACTATTTTTAGTAATTATTAAATAAACTTAGGGTATTTAATTAATCTTGCTAAAGTTAAAAGTAAGAAGAAACTAATAGACACAAATAACAGCATGGTGATTACCAGAGGGAAGGGGTGGGAAGTTGCAGAAGAGATTATGGGGGTAGATGGTGGTGGCGGGAGAGGGAAGGGGCGGGAAGTTGTAGAAGAGGTTACGGGGGTA
Source organism: Saccopteryx bilineata (assembly GCF_036850765.1). NCBI lineage: Eukaryota > Metazoa > Chordata > Mammalia > Chiroptera > Emballonuridae > Saccopteryx > Saccopteryx bilineata. The sequence continues at coordinate 37,592,340 of NC_089497.1, forward strand.
GGTGGTGGTGGCGGGAGACTGGGCCTGGGGCGGGAAGTTGTAGAAGAGGTTACGGGGGTAGATGGTGGTGGCGGGAGACTTGCCTGGGGTGCGCACACACAGTGCAGTTTACAGATGATGTGTCACAGAACTGGGCACCTGAAACCTACACATTTTTGTTAACTAGTGTCACTCCAGTAAAGTCAGTAGAAAGGGAAAAAGGTAGCTTAGTCTTAATAACCAGTTGAAATATATTTTATCTTTTTAGGCACATCAGATTAATGTTGGTTATTATTTGACATTACTGTTTTTGTATGGAGTATCACTCACTGAAAGAGGAAAGAAAGAGGTATGTAGCCTTTATTATTTGTCCATTAAAAATCTTTTTTACATATACTGACCTTATTTTAACAAATGAAAATGTTGATTTTTGAAATTCTCTAAAAATTGAAACAATTCAGTGACTTTTCTTTTATATATATGTGTGTGTGTGTGTGTGTGTGTGTATAATATATATATATTATATATATAGAGAGTAATTATGCCAGAAACTATTTTATGATATTAAAATTTTTGATAGGGAAAACATAATTTTAGTTATCTTATAAATATTTACTTTTTAAGTGAGAGGAGGAGATAAAGAGACAGACTCCCTCATCCACCCTGACCTGGGATCCACCCAGGATGTCTGCATGCTGTGCTAATGCTCTATCCACTGAGCAACTGGGCCTTATTTATCCTTTAAATGCTTACCATTTGTGTAAAACAGAAAATTGTTTAGCATCTTTCACTTAGACAATACATTTTAAACCATTTTCTAGAATAGCTTAATCTCTGGTCCTAATCCTTACCCCTTTTGTAAAATATATGTTTTACTTTAAATTCTTTGTTGAATAAAGTGAAGTGCAAAATGTAAAAATTTGGGTATTAACTAGGTGATTTTTAAGAATCCTTTCCAGCCTGACCAGGCGGTGGCGCAATGGATAGAGCATTGGACTAAGACGCAGAAGACCCAGGTTTGGAAACACCGAGGTCGCTGGCTTAAGCACGGGCTCATCTGGTTTGAGCAAGGCTCACCAGCTTGAACCCTAGGTCGCTGGCTTGAACCAGGGTCACTCAGTCTGCTGTAGCCCCCAGTCAAGGCACATCTGAGAAAGCAATCAATGAACAACTAAGGTGTCACAACGAAGAATTGATGTTTCTCATCGCTCTCCCTGTCTGTCTGTTCCTATCTGTTCCTCTCTCTGTCTCTAGCTCTGTCACACACAAAAAGACAATCCTTTCCAATTTAACATTCTCTTTTTGTGATTTTTAATTATTTCTTATATTTTCTTTGCAACCTTGATACTTCTTTACTTTCATTTTCAGAAAGATATACTCTCTACTTGCAATTTGAAAAATTAGATTTGTGCTCCAATTAGAAAAAAAAATTAGTAAGAATTATAGACTTACGCTCCCATATAGTCATTATTATTTTAGCTAATAATATTTGTCAGTTTTAGAAACAAAATTGTTTTGTTAGTTTTAATGTTCACTTGGAAATTTTGGTCAAAGATTATCTTGTTATTATTTTGTATTAAATATTTTTAGCACTTAGTATATTTTCTAGGTGATAGGATTAGAGGTGTGAATAAATGACCAAAAGACTGGATCAATTTTAAAGTTTCCTGAACTTCTCTACAATAGTTTGTGGAATACTTGTTTAATGCCTGTACATAAGCCAAACCCAGTTTTATGTTCCTATAGGATTATATAGAAGCTGAAAATAAATTTCTGGTGATGAAGATGGTGATCCAAGAAAACGAAATTTTTGAAAACTTTATGTGTTTAGTTTATTTTGGACGTGGTGTGCTTCGATGTGCTCAGAAGAGGTAAGGATTTTAATTAATGAGTAGATCTTCCCTGTCAGCGTTTTGCATTGTGAAATACAAGTGGAGTTTGCACGGTATAACAGGGATAATGACTTTGTACTGGACTGATTTTTTTTTCTTCTGTATTTGTATATAATTTATTTAACATACTTGAGAATAATAAGTATCAAACTTAACTAATTATGACAATAAGAGGCAGTATATGTAGCATAGACATTGAAACGTAAGCTTTGGAATTCTAAAGACTTTGGTGCAAATACATTCTCTACCACCTACCTAATCTTTGATGCAAAGAAATAATGTTGATAAGCCTCATCTTTTTTTCTTATTTGTAAAATGGAACGTATAATAGTGCCTACCTCATAAGGATGTAGAATAGTGTCCTGGACACAAAAAAGCTATTCTTAATAAATAAATGATGGTTGTAGTTATTACTATTATCACCATTTGGAATAGGTGTTTAAGATATAAATGAATTTATAAAGTATCGAAAGGGTCCAAATGCTGAGTTTTGGAAGAGTTGAGTATTACATATATTGCCACAAAAATTAGAAGATATTTCAGTATGAATATGAAACGATAGAAAAAAAAGAGGCATTTGATTTTTTAAAAAACTAAACAAGAACATCAGAAAAGCAAATGCCAAGTCAAAGAAATTTGTTCAGTTCTGCAAATGAGATGGAAAACCAACTTTTATTTCATTGGGGAAGATGCACTGTGCAAAAAGGTGGAAGTACTGGAGTGTGTGCTTGTTCCCGGATCCCCTAATATTTGAGAACGGTGTATTTAGTGAAATTGTACAGCAGAATCTATATGGACTAGCGGTTTGTTCGCTCCCCATAGGGAGGTCCTTCGCCATTTGTAACATCATTCATTCATTTTCTTTGGTAAGCATTTATCATAGTCTAGAAACTGCTATATTTGGGGTTACAAGTACTATATTTACAAAATAGAGTTCCTGTTCTTCTGTAACATTATAGATATTAATAAAATAACCAGTTATGCAAAATAATTATCAAATGTGATAAAAAAAAACTATGAAGGAAAATACAACGAACAATACAAGACTAACAACGGAGGCCCAGTCTGGTTCTGGGAATCAGAAGTCTCTCTGAGGAGATAATGTTTGGCTGAGATCTGAAGGATGAATTACAGTAGAAAGCTTTCTTCTGTAAATTCTCATGAAAGATCACTGCTTGGCCCAGCCCTTGGATCTCTAAAAGATTCGTATCTGATCATTCCCTCAGTCTTTGTTTTATCTTCTGTGCTTTACTAAGGTGTAACCTGAAGATTTCCTACTTGCTGTATGCTAGTATGATGTCATCAATGTGATGTTTTTCAGAATGTCAGAATGATCACAATCCCTTCAGTCTGTATTATGAAGAGAACATAGTTCTGAGACAAGACAGAGAATATGTACCGTTTTCCTTTCCTCAGATATGTGAACTACTTTTTATTCTCTTTACATGTGGGCATTGGAGAGTATCTTGTTTTCCAGATTGTTGACATTAGAAAGCCCAATCATATGGCATCATCTCCTTTCATTCCCAACCTATATAAACAACCACCACTGGGCTGCCCTTCTCACCTGTATTTCTTATTATATTAATGGATAGAGTGTCATCTAGGTCTTTCCAGGGATCATTGTCTAGTGGTGGGTTCTGTGGTCTTAGGTACTAAGTCCTTTAAACATCCTCACCTCTTGGAGCTTTCTTTTAATATTCTTTCCAAGAAATTTTCAGCATTTCCACCTCAGTTACTATATAGGCCATTGTTATATCCAAGCTTCAAATAGCCTTCTTAGCAGCAAACTAATACTGGTTTCAAGTGTTTTAGTAGAATTGTGGAATTATGGAAGAGTTGTCCCAGGTCAATGTACGTTTCCCTATCCAGCTGTATATTTATTTGTCCACTGGTTTGGCACTCTTAAGATCCACTCTCATACATGTTTTTGCCAGTACACTCTAGTCAAGTTCTGCAATTCTGACGATGAATAAGCTTTTTCTTTCTGGAAGGGGCTCTGTTTTCTCATTTGGACTTTACTTTTACCTGATCCTAGGTATATTAGTCTGTAGCCAATGAGTGGAGATAGAGAGGATTTTAAGAAGGAAGGTGTCATTTTTTTGATGTACCTCAGATGATATTTCTGTATGGACGCTAAGTAATGGCACTCTGCTCTCATCTAGCAAGGGAGAGACCTTTGCCATCAGAGGATTCAGGAGAATTTAGGGATTCATTGTTTCTAAGTATATTCACCTAAATGTCCCCATTCCAGATCTCAGAGTCTACTTGTTTCCTGTCAGAGCTGTACTTTGGGTCTTTACTGTTGTTCTACCCTTATGATTAAATACTGGGCTTCATTTTTGGCACAGTTTATCCTATGTTTAGAGTCAGTAAAGATTCTTTATATGTTACTGCCGCAAACCAGCGTGACTAGTAATTCCAGGTCCTGAGGGAGAATGATGCAGAATGAAGAAAATAAACTTGAAGAGAAATAGGATGGGATCAGAGGCCTCTGCAAGCTGATGGCAAGAACAGAGAGCGGTTCTCCACCCCCAACCCGGCTTTATTTATAGGGCAGAGAGAGTCATTAGCAAATCAGTGATAACTCTGATCACATTTCCAAGGCAACCCAAGAATTCTCCCAAGTGCAGAAAATTCCCACCCTATATAACATCTTAACTTCACAAAACAAAGAATAAAAAGAAAACTGCCTCCAATCTCTCCAAGGGACATGGAGGGTGGACAGTAGAAACAGTTCAGCATCACAGCTGACATGGAGGTGTGGAGAAAAACTTAGCCTTTAGCAACTTAACCGAGCAAATGAGGTGGGGGGTTGGGCAGACTGTCAGCTTACTGCCAGTCCCCCACACCTCTGTCCCCCAAAAATCTAAACCGCAAGACCCTGTTGGCTTGCGGCCCCCAACATGTTACCATAGAGGCCTTTTAATCGGAGTTGTTAATAGAAGTCTTTTCGAGGTTATGCATTTCATCTCTTTTTATTATGGTTTTTTGTACCTTTGATTAAACCTGGGTCTGATTTTTAATATAGATTATTTTTATGGCTGGAGAACAGAAAGTTCTCTTTAAATGCTGCATAGAGGCATCTGTCTTTTACAGTGTGTTCTCAGTCAGTAGTTGGCTGACGTATGCCTGTCATCATCTTTCTTAAAGGCTTCCAAGACAGTAAACAAAAGCCAACCAACTTATAGTCCTTTTTATTACCATGGCCCCCATACTGTTCAAGCTTGAGCTACTACATAATCTATTGTCTCCCCTTCCAGCTGTATTTCATCCCAGTCTACCACAGATGAGAGTCCTAGCATTTGTATTTCTATAGTATGCGAGAGGTTATCACTGCCCTACTTACCTCAAAAATAAATAAAATGGGTTACTCGTCTTATTTGTAAACTATTTAGTTACAGTCATAGTCATACCAACCTTATTTAAAATGCCTTGCAGATATAACGGAGGACTGCTAGAATTTCATAAAGGCTTACAAGAAATAGGCGATAAAAATGATCATTGGTTTGACATAGATCCTACAGAAGATGAAGATTTACCTACAACTTTTAAAGTAAGCAATTTTAAGAATAACATTTTATGTCGACTAATCAGAATCATTGTTGATAAAGTGCAGTTTATGTTAACTGCCATACTCTATAGTAAGAACATTTTTTAATTGGAAATTAGTTTTCTATATGAGAAACAACCTTGATTTCATTGTGTAGTACAGAATGTATGATTCAATAAGTAGAAGTAAGGTGGTTGTGTTAGCATTTCCAAATAAAAAAATTAAACCTTTATAGTTCTTCATAGAGCTAGAGCTAAATGTAATAGTTAACTTCTTTTTTTCAAATTATACTTACTGTTATTTTGTGGTTGATTTAAATTTTAAAAGTACTAAATGCTTCAAAAACTTGAAAAATATAAAAATGCCTGAAGATAAAACTAAAATTTATTTGTATTTCTTTAAATGGAAAAATCATTGTTAGTATTTTTATTTATATCTTTCTAGACACACATCTTGCTATTGAATATTTAGTTATCTTAAATGTTTCAGTTTTTCACTGTTAGGTAGAGTGATCTTTGTGTATTTTTTTATCATTTGGGGGGGGATAAATTTCCAAAAATGGAATTGTGAAGCAGTGTGTTCACACTTGTAAAGTTGTTGATCTCTAGCTCCATATTCTCTCAGAAAGGTTGTACCAGTTTATATTCTTAAGACAGAGTATCAGAGTTTCCATATTTCCACATCCGCTGGGTATTCTTTACTTTTTGTGTATTTTTATTGGTAAGTCACATTGGTCTCTTTTTTATTTGTTTAAAACTATGAACATTAACCACAGGTTTCTCTTGGTTAGTGTTTGAGTGACATACCTCTTTCCAGACTTTTACTTTAAACCTTTTTGGGTCCGGGTCCTTATATTTTAGTTACTTTAAGGCCAAATGCATGCATCAAAATAGAAAATTTCATTAAAAAACAAAATTCAATTTTCTAGGAAGCTATAGCAACTCAAAATTTGTATATACCTGATAGTATAACCTCAGAATACAATTGCTAGAACTGAAAGGAGAAATAAAATACTCCCAGTCACAGTAGAATATTTTAATATGCCTATCTCAGTAATCAATAGAATAAGCAGTCAATTTTGGGCATTTGTCAGGATAAATATATTACTTTTAACTTTGACTTAATAAAGTAATAATTTCATTAATTTAAAAAAATATTTAACTTCTCTGCTTATCTAAAGGAATTCCTTCTTGGTGTGGTTGTTTTTCTTTCTTTTCTCCTCTTTTTAAAATATCTTTCTTTATTATCCAAATGTTTTTTAGTGAATTTTTATGCAAAGTAATACATGTATACAATTTGTCAAATAATAGTAAAAAGCTTAAATATTAACAGTCTATTTTCTATCATCTCTAATTATATTTTCTAACTAGAGGCAACTTCTTCCAATCCTTAGCAAATTTTTTTTCATATTTAACTATATATTTTTTAAAAATTGTACTGCTATTTAAAGAATTTCTTCATTTTAGATATCTTTTGACTTCCCACTGTGGAAGATGATAGTTTAATAGTTTTGGTTTTTTTGACGGAGACAGAAAACTAGAGAGAGGACAGCTAGGGACAGACAGACAGGAAGGGAGAGAGATGAGAAGTATCAATTCTTTGTTGCAGTTCCTTAGTTGTTCAACGATTGCTTTCTTATATGTGCCTTGATGGAGGGTGGGGGGGATACAGCAGACCAAATGACCCCTTGCTCAAGCCAGCGACCATGGGGTCATGTCTATGATCCAACGCTCAAGCCAGCAACCCCGCGCTCAAGCTAGTGAGCCTCTGCTGAGGCCAGTGACCTTGGGGTTTCAAACCTGGGTCCTCTGCATCCCAGTCCAATGCTCTGTCCACTGCACCACCACCTGGTCAGGCTAGTAGCTTTCTTATACAGCCCCTTCAAGCACACACTGCCCTTTCTCTGTTCTACTAATAGTTACAGGTTTTTATTTGATTGGCTTTAGGGTTACCTTTATATCCGGGAATATCATTCACCTCTCTCCTGTGTAGAATCTCAGGATTTCCTCTTTCTGGAAGAACTTCCTTGTTTTGGTGGTACATCTCATTCAGAAAAGGGTGCTTGCTTGGGAGGTAAATTTTTTGAGATGTTTCAAATTTCAAAATAATTTTTGTATACTCTTTTTATATCTTGCCTGAGCATAGAATTATAGATTAAAATTATTTTCCATCATCAACATTTTAAAAAATATATTGCTTGATTTTGGAGAGAGGAAGGGGATAGAGAGAGAAAGAAACATCAATTCATTGCTCCACTCACCCGTGCACTCACATTTGACTCCTATCCTATATGCCCGACCAGGGATCAAACCCACAATCTCGGTCCATCTGGACAACGTTCCAACCAACTGACCCACCCAGCCAGGGCCATTTCCCTCATTTTTAAAAGTGTGCTTTTATTATTCTAGCTTCCAGAAATACCTCTGGGAAGTCTATGTTGTACAGCTAGTAGTCACGGCTGTCGCAGCCAGGCATGAGCAGGTTCACATTAGATTCAGTCAGATAGAGAAACAGCAGAGCCAAAAACTGGTGGGCCATTCCTTTATTCTAGCCTCGCACCCGGCTGGCGAGTAAACACAAACACACAGGGCTCCAAAACCCACTCACACATTCTCCAGTTTCACAACCAGGAGGTTCTTTTCTGAGTTTTCCTAGAATCAAAGGCCCCCCACCAGCCTCAGGCCCCTCTGGTTCCCCATGTCCTTCTCTCTGCTCTCACTCTGCACAAACTGCACAAACTGGCTTGTCCTTCAGCAACCTGCCATCTTGGCTTTCTCCTTCTTCCTCACACAAACCTTTTCTTGGCGTGAAAACCCCTCCTCCAGCACACATTAGCCTTCCCAAGTAGGAAAATAATTAGCAGCCACCCGGGCAGCATCATTCACGTGGGCAGCAGCCATTTTTAACAATAAAAGTGAGCAAACCCCCAAAATAGAGATTTTACAAACTCATTTGCCCAACATTCCACCCCTTTTGCTCACTTCGCAATCCACACACCACCCACAGGCATTCCTGTAAAGGGAATTAGGCACATCACACAAACAAATTATAGCAACAGCACAAGTCATGTACATACATTTCAACAATTACAAAGATGCCCTTCACCAGTCTCCCTAGCACTTTGCCCCAAACACAAATTGTCCTTGGAGCTTCTCTCCAACTGGATGAAAAGCTTCTCGATGCAGGGGGCCTCCACCAGACCTGACCTCCCCATCAGGGTTTTCATGAGCCGCGAGTCTATCCAACAAGGGAACTGGTGCCCCCTGTGGTCACAGTCCAAGAGTCAGTCCATGCACATGGGGCCTCAGGCCTCCCCCTCATCCTTACTGTCTTGGCAAGTCTTAAGACACTGTCCCAAGGAGGAGCACGTGGCAGTGGCAGCCAGCATTTCCACCTTTGCTCCAGAGAGCACGCTGCCATCCTCACCTATATCCCAAAATCACAGCAAACCTATAGGGGTGTAGTAGGAACTCCTTGCTGCTGGTTTTTTACCTTCTGAAGTCTGCAGACAGCAGCTTCAGCCCCAGTCTTCTCATCCTCAGAAGAGGAGCTGGAAACGCCTGCTCCCGCCGACTCTGATCCACTCTGCCGGCACAGCTCCATCTTCGGCTCCCGTGGCTGCTGGCTCTCGGCAACTTCCAGGGCAAACTGCACCTCATGAACCTGTAATTCCTTCTCCAGAGACTGCTCTATTTCCAGGTGCAACTCCCAACCTGGCTGGCCTCTCTTCCAGCACTCCCTCCAGGTCCAGGATCTGTACCTCTTTCTCCTGTGGCCATTCCAACTCCTTCCGCTGCTCGGTTTGCAGGCCTTGAGCAGCCTCTTCCACAGAGCTCTCGGTTCCCTCTTGCAGGACTGTAAAAATTGGCCAGCCCACGGTCCCCAAAAGGACAGCCATGGAGAACCATAACAGCAGCCAGTCCTCTACCCTACTGCTCAAGGGTGGTGGCAGCTCCATACTGATCTAATCCGAATCCTGCCACAGACTATGCCAAATATACGGCTAGTAGTCGTGGCCATTGCCGCCAGGCATGTGCAGGTTCACATTAGTCTCCTCTCTACACAATCTCTGCACAAACTGGCTTCTCCTTCAGCAACCTGCCATCTTGGCTTTCTTTTTCCTCTCCTTCTTCTGCACAAACTTTTCTTGGCGTGAAAACTCCTCCTCCAGCACACATTAGCATAACAAAGCCCATTCTCAAGCAGGAAGGTAGTTAGCAGCCTCACTTGGGCAGCATCATTCACATGGGCAGTGGCCATTTTTAACAATAAAAGTGAGCAAACCTCAAAAATACAGATTTTACAAACTCATTTGCCCAACATACGTTATTCTGATTCTCAATCTTTTGCTTGTAATCTTATTTCTTTCTTTCAGGAAGTTTTTAGGATATTATGTGTATCCCTGTTGTTCTGAACTTATGTTTTTGGAGTCTAGGATATTTTCCTGATTTATTTGATGAGTTCTTCTACAGTTTCTCTTTTCTTTCTGAAATGTTTATTACTCATGGTTGCTGGCTTGAGCTTAGATCTAACTGGCAACCTTTGTGCTCTGCAATAAGGCTTCAGTCAACCAAGCTATCTGATCAGGGCTTAATTTTTATTGATTTTTAGAAGAACATAGAGACGAAAGGGGAGAGAGGGGATGGAGAAGGGAAGCATTTTTTGTAGTACTGCAGCCCACTGGAAACTAGCAGTGTCACATGGAAAAAAACTGCTCAAGATACAAAGTGATTTCAGGAGGAAGAGGGAGAGGCTACTGAGGGAGACTAACCTCCTGGCTCTCCTCTCTCAGTTTTTATTGATCAGAAGCAGAACGAAGGTAACAGGGTTACAGGGGAGGGAGATCAGGTGGTAAGGGGAAAGAATGACTAATGGACTTCTTACTGACATGGAGAAAGAGCTAATTTCAGTCAGTACATTCTTTTTCTTTTGCTAATTAACAAGCACAAAGGAAGGCACATCTGGAACTCTCTAGACCAGTGGTTGGCAAACTCATTAGCCAACAGAGCCAAATATCAACATACAACAATTGAAATTTCTTTTGAGAGCCAATTTTTAATTTATTTTTTTACAGAGACAGAGAGTCAGAGAGAGGGATAGATAGGGACAGACAGACAGAAATTAAGAGAGATGAGAAGCATCAATCATTAGTTTTTCATTGTGGCACCTTAGTTGTTCATTGATTGCTCTCTCATATGTGCCTTGACCATGGGCCTTCAGCAGACCGAGTGACCCCTTGCTCAAGCCAGCGACCTTGGGTCCAGGCTGGTGAACTTTGCTCAAACCAGATGAGCCTGCACTCAAACTGGTGACCTCGGAGTCTTGAACCTGGGTCCTCCGCATCCCAGTCTGATGCTCTATCCTCTGCGCCACCACCCGGTCAGGTGAGAGAGCCAAATTTTTTCAACTTAAACTATATAGGTAGGTACATTTCTTATCGAGGTAGTGCCCGCATGTGGTATTTTGTGGAAGAGCCACACTCAAGGGGCCCAAGAGCTGCATGTGGCTCACGAGCCGCAGTTTGCTGACCAAGGCTCTAGGCTAATTTTCTAAAGCCCATCCACATGCATTCCTTTCTGTCTGCACAAAGGTCACTCACTCACATAACTCCTTGGTGTTTGCATTCAAGAGACATTCACTTAGGACTTTTTAACTAAAGTTCCCCAATCCAAGCCTTAGAGGGTTCAAGATTAGATGGGCGATTCCCTACATTTGTTGTTCCACTCAGTCAAGCATTTTTTGGTTGCTTCCTATGTGTGTCCTGACCAGAGATCAAACCCACAACCTTGTTGTTTCGGGATGATGGTGATTAATACTTTTTAGAGAGCTTAGAGGGCTAGGCTGTACCCTTTATCTGGTACTGAGGAATCCCAGGTGGGTCACCGGAGTCCTTCCCTGCCCCAGATCCTTCAATCCTCATGTGTCTCCTTAAATGAACTTACCCTGGTGGGGGATGCTGGCATTCTAGCAGGGCTGTGTCCTTCAGTGTTACTATTGTTAACAGTACCCTGTTCCTATTCTTGTATTGCATTTTAATTTCAGTGATTATTTAAACTATTTACCAGGAGTATTTTTTATGAACATCCCTTTTTTTTCCTAAATTACATCCTGTTTTTCATTATTCTTTTTTCCAAGAATGCATACTATATTAGAGGTAAATATTAGCCTTATCATGGAAGGCCTTATAAGCCAAGTGAGGGAAGGGGATCAGGTTAGATATTGAGGATAATAGAAAACCCCTGATGACTTTTAAACAATGGAATGATATAATCAAATTATAATAAAATATGAGGGAATTTACAACATCGAATAGTTTTTATATTTAGGGTAAGGAAGTAGTTAAGAAAGTTAAAAAAAAAACTAATAAAATAGTGAAAAATTGGGTTTGTGTTCTAAAGAAATACGAGGACCGGGGTAGGGAAAATGGAGAACACACACAGACACACCCTCCTATACCTGCATCTCTCCATATTTGTCTCTTGTATATGTGCCTAAGTGTCTATGTGTCTGGTGTGGAGTGGTTAGAAAAACCTCTCTGGGAGGTGATATTTAAGTTGAAACTAGAAGGTTGAGACTGGAACTAGCTCTCTAAAGAGAAGAGGGAAGGGCATTCTAGGTAAATAGAATTGTGAAAAGGCTCTTTTAGGCCTTGAAGATCAAGGTTGAGGAACTGAAAAAATAAAACTATAGTGAGTGACACTAGAAGTGAATTTGAAGAGATGGACCAGCAATGGCTAGATATACTGGATTCAGATTTTGCAGGACCTCTGCAGTCAGTCAGTCATTAGTAAGGGTTCTGGATTTTGTTTAGATTCACTGGGAAACCACCTTCTGAGCAAGGAACTGACATGATACTTTGCTTCCGTGTAGTGTTTTGAAGCAGAGTATTCAGGGAAGAGGGAGACCAGTTACCATCCGTAGTCATCTGTTACAGTCAGTAATGTAGGTAAGACACAAAGTGATAGCAGTGGAGATAGAAGTGGAAGAATTTGCAATGTATTTTGAAAGAAGACTCACAAGTACTTGCTGGTATATTGCATGGGATAGTAGAAGCCATTATGCAATGGACGATTTCAAGATTTTTGGCTTGAAGCTGAATAGATAGTGGTAGATGAAATTGGTGTCCAGGAGGTCCAGGCATTATCCTGCAGAGTTCACTGCTGTGTCCTATATACATCACCTGGCCCAGGACACATACTCAGTAAATGTTTGCTGAATGGATGAATGCCAAAGAGTGGGGATGGCAGATAAAGAATAAGGAACAAGGAACAGATTTGGTAGGAGAACCAATAAATCAATATTGAACTATTAAATTTGAGATTTGTGAAACTTCAGTAGTTACATGCAAACTGAGTCCTGTTCTTTTGTTTTGACATCTTCATTCAGCTATTGGCTATCCTGACAGAATGTACCATCTTTGTACTGATAGACCTTTGAATGCTTCTCTTTTCTCTATTTAATCTTGATATTTGATCAATTAAAAAATACGAGTGCCATTGAAAGAATATCATGAATGGTGACTAGATTCAAGAAATAGTCCATTGAGTCTTATTTATTATGTCATATACTTTCAATATATTAGAAGTAATAGTATTTGAAAGCTTGTAGTTCTGCCCTTCTGAAGGATAAGTGGTGAGGACCTGGTCTAAGGACCAGTTTGACTTAGACTTGATGATATGTTTCACCTGCATTTAATCAGCATTTTAAAACAGGAAATTTGCATTCCGAGTTTTAACTCTGAATACTGGAGGCATATTTCTCTGCACCCTCCTACTGCTCACTAACAGAGAACGCCATAGTGCCCCACTGCGGTGGTTCCACTGCCAACATGGTGTCTTTAGCCAGTTGTAGCAAGACTCTCCTGCCTTCTAGCGATTTCTTGTCTCTCTTTATAGAGAGACAACAGGACAGGTCATTCTTGATAGAAACATGCCAGGTGTTATGCTATATTAGGATGTGATGTGAGGTATAGCTTCATATACAGACTTTTTTATTTATATTCAGTAAGAAATCCAATATTTCTATTTTGGCACCTCTCTATTATTTACTTGGAATGAGGCAAGTACATTCTATGATGGTTTTTAAAAAAACAAACGGTATATTACTTAAAGTACTTAAAATTATATAAGGTAAAATATTAGAAGGGATCATTATTACTAATTCATGGAATTTATTTTTAAAATCTAGGATCTGCTCAATAATTTTATCATGACAACTGAAAGTAATATAATGAAGCAGACCATTTGCAGTTATCTAGATTGTGAAAGATCTTGCGAAGCTGATGTTTTAAGGAACACCAATTATAAGGTACTATAATTATCAATTAACTGAATATTTTAAAAATATAATCATAAAATTCAACTTTAGGTAAAAATTTTATATTATCATGCACCAAAATAATGTTTAAAAATATACTTAGGTTATTTATAGTGATAATGCAGTTGAGAAGTTGTTTGAGTATCTGTGAGAACTTAGGATCATAATGAGCTGGAATTGTTTTTACACTGTGAATCACTAAAAATGAATGGGTTTTACCAAGGTTTTTGTAATAATCATATGTCTCTGAACTTATAATTAATATTACTGCTATCATATAGTGGAAATGATCTAAACTATTCTTTAGAGTTAGAAATGTTATTTTGTGTTCATTTAAACTTTATTTTACTAAACAGAAAGGTTGTCACTCCTTAAGAATTATGTTACCAAGTGATCGTTATCTCTGCTATGGGCCTTGAGGGAGAAAAAACATAACTAGCCTTGCTTTGAGGAAATTAAACAGTCAAAGTACTTCAAGTCTAGTTCTCAGTGGATATTATCAGAATAAGACTGGGAAGACCACAAGATAAAATGAGATGAGATGAGTGCAGATCTACACCACTTCCGGAAGGTAACGGAAGTCTCAGTTGACAGGCATGGGTGTCCAGGGTGAAGCCTGCGGTGGGGAGGGCTGCCTGAGACCATCTGTCTGTGGGAGTGACAGCATGGACGGGTTTTATATGTTGTGGTTTGTTTGTTTGTTTGTTTTTGTAAAAAGAAAAACCCAGAAAGACTGAAAGAATACATTGTATATAAGGATTTATACAAATAAAGATACCTGTTAGAATGGACAGAAAAAAGAAAGGATGAGGTGTATCTCAAATAGGGTAGATGGGGGGAGGGAAAGCCAAGATCTGTTCGTTAGGGTAAGCTATGAATTAGGAAGGTTGGCCTGGTTAAGCGCAGTACCATTGAAGTGACATGGTAATATGGTTGTGGTTTCCAGAGAGGCCTTAGGGTTCCAGTCACATGGGCAGCATGTAGCAGCAGGGAGTCTGGCCCGCAAAATTAGCTTTTTGTCATCCAGTCTGCCTGTTTAAAGGAAGCATAGCTGTAGTTCTAAGGGAGGACAGGAAACTTGTCAAGTTAAAAGTGACTTAAGGTGGTATTTTCTATATATGCAGTACATGAATCTCTTTTCCATGCCAACAGCTTACTTTCATTCTTTTCCAGGGATTTTTTCAGTTAATGTGCAGTAAAAGCTGCTGCATTTATTTTCATAAAATTTGTTGGAAAAAGTTCAAGAACTTAAAATATCCTGGCGAACATGATCAGGTATTTTGTTCTTCCCTCAAAACTTGACTACATTTCTTTCTCTACCTTTTTTTGTTTTTCCCTCTTTTCTTATTTCTTCCTATTCACAACCTTCCTCTTCTATTTTCTTCCTCCATTTTCTCCCCTGTTTTCGTTGATGCTTTTCTCTTTACTATTCCTTGTTCATCATCACCATTTACTAAATAGATCTTTGCAGAGGCTACTGCTAGTACTTTGTTGCTTAGTGATTGCTATCAGTTTGTTCCTTTCTTTGTAGAAGTTTATACTCTTTTTTTATATACTCTTAAGAATAGAAATATTATTGCATATATCCACATAAAAGACATGGAATCAAAGAATAAAATTACTTAAAGTAATAAAGGACAATTATATAATTTTAAGGATAGTTTCTATTTTAAAGGGTAAAGAGCAATGATAAATTTTATAGTCTTCAAAAATCTATTTGTGATTTTGTATTTACCTATAGTCATATAACTAAAATGATTTTTTTTTTTTTTTTTTTGCTGCTAAAATTAAAGTAAAAATCTAAAGCCCAGTTCTGTATTACTTACTCTTTGGTGAGCTAATGACCATAAGTTGGGTGTCTAGTGTTTGGTTCCAGAGTGTTTACATTGTGTAAACAGAAAAGCCCAATAAAGCAGTTGCCGTGTAGAGAGAGTATTATATATGGAGTTGGGAGATTTGGATTTAAGTCCAGATTGAGCCACCTATAGTTTTTGAGTTTTATGTTGTCATTGGGTTTTTTTGTTTGTTTGTTTTTACTTTAGTCTGGTAATTCGACCGCTCTGAGACTCATTTTTCTAAGCCATAAAGTTAAAGTGAGGATAGTTATACCTACTTCCTAAGGTTGTTGTGAGGATTAACAGATAACAGATGAACTTGCATTGTTTTACACTGTAAAAATCATTATCTAATAAAGTGTTATTATTCATTTGTTTAAGCAGGGTGTATATTTTGCATTCTTTGATTGTTAGGGCAATCAATATTGCCCAACTCTAGAAAGAGAACTAAAAGAAAACTAAGTAACTTAACAAGAAGAAATGAAATAAGATCAGAACAAGAGAGAAGACTCAACATTTTTATTCTTTCCTTTTCCTTGTAATCTCACATGGCTGATAGAAATTCAGTATTCCTTTCTACACTCATCTGATCGGCACATTTTACTAGAAGTTGCTTTCCCTGTGCACGGTGACTACATCATAGCCTGTAATATAGCTACTTGAAGATTTTGAAGTAGGAATGATAAAAGTGTGATCGTGCATTTTAAGCCATTGATACATGATGAACTGTTTTTGAACAGCTAAATCGCAAATGTTTTTCATATCTTTTACCATCTAGCAACATCTGCTTCTGACTTTATTTAAATATAACTAGCTTTGTACATCAGTGATTGTTTTCTTTTTTATTATTTGTATTTTTTATTTTGATAATTTTGTGTGTTTTTTCCTATTGATAACTTTAGAGTTTTAGTGGGAAAAAATGTTTGAAGGAAGGATGTGCAGGTGACATGGTAAGGATGCTACAGTGTGATGTACCTGGAATTGTTAAAATTTTGGTAAGTATCTTTTCAGTTTTCTTGCTTTCTTACATTAGAATGGTATTTTTGACTTGAACACATATGGGAATCATAATAATAATATTTTAGCCATATTCTCTTTGATGGTGACTAAATTCTATGTTCTTTCTATTGCTTTGATTTCCCCAAAGTAATATTAAGTAGTCCTTAAGAACAAGAAAATTTAAAGCGTAAAGATACACTGACACAGAGAGAGACACAGAAAAAGCAGGCCATGACTATACCAATGAGAAGTCTGTCATGAATCAAGGATTATAAACTAATCTGTGCCACCTAAAGTTAAAAATACTTTTTGACTTT
Organism: Saccopteryx bilineata; assembly: GCF_036850765.1. Taxonomy (NCBI): domain Eukaryota; kingdom Metazoa; phylum Chordata; class Mammalia; order Chiroptera; family Emballonuridae; genus Saccopteryx; species Saccopteryx bilineata. Next base: position 37,609,231 of record NC_089497.1, read on the forward strand.
CTGACTCCCTTTTAGTTTGTAAGCACCTTCCTATGAAAATCACTACATTTTTGGTGATGTAAAGTAGTACTGTATTTCTTTTTAAGATTAACTATAGTGTGTTTGATTAGATTGTGTATGGCTCACCTGTCACTTCTGTTATGTTTTATAATTATATTTGCTATAGCTTTGTTGTCATTATCTTTCTCCAAATGTTAAGGCTAACTAGTAACATTAAAGAACTTTGAAAATTGAACTACTTTAGAGCTATTTTTTTCCATCACTTGCAGTTTGAAGTTGTGAGAAAGGATGAATATATAACCATTGAAAATTTAGGAGAAAGGTAAGCTTCAAATGAAGTATTTTATATTTTTTATGAGCATGTATGTAGTTTTCAGTTGCTTCTTTCTTCTGTGTTTCTGTCACTTGTTAGAGCTTCATTAAATTTAAAGGTAATATTAATTGTGTGAAAAAATTATATTTAACTGACATGTATCTCCCCCTCAGTCTCTATTTTGTGGACCTTTAAATTTTAAAGCAGGAAAGGAGAAACTATGAATACTTTTTCCTTAAGTATGAAAATAATCTTTTCTCTGGGTGATAGACACACAATACAATCAGCAGTCAAATGCTATAGAGATGTTTACCTGAAACCTATATACTCTGATTGACCAATGTCACCCCATTAAATTTAATTTTCTAAATAAAAATTTAAAAAAGCAAAAATGACCTTTCCTGAAACCAAACATATTTTTCTTCAAGTTGTTTAATAGGTTGTTATATAAACTTTCTTCTAGCTTTCAAAACTCATTCAAACCTTTAAGCTTGTCTGACAATTCAAACTGTCCTTTTGCTTAGATGAGAATAATATATTGCTCACAAAAATTAGGGGATATTTTATAGGTTCATATTTATTTTGTATAGTATAGGCTGGGAATTCATAGAGGTGTAGAATATTGTTGTTCTAATTAGAAATTTCAGTATGGAAAGTTCTTCTAATGCATTGACTCTTTCTTTGGTTTAAAGTGCAAATATCTACCATTTTTCAATCTACCAGGGGCATTGTATTGATATTAAGGCATTAGTTTTGCCTTATGAGCTAATTAAATCCAAATCTTTATCTTTAGCTTAGATATCACTCCTAAAATGCAGATCTATTTACTAGCACGCTGAAGATATCCACTTATATGGTTCAAAAGGATCTACATGATTACAACTGGAATTGTAATTTTTCTTCCCAACACTGCTCTATTGTTTTTTAAGTCCAGTCAATTCTACTTATTAAATATATTGTAACTGCCTTCTTATTTCTGCCTCTGCACTTCCACTAAACTAGATGAAGTATTACTTCTCACTTGGAATTCTGAAATAGCTTCCACACTGATCTTTCTTACCTTTCTTCAGTTGGTTGTTTACATAGCCATCGTGGTGCTTTTTTGCTTGAAAATCTTTCAGAGGCTTCTCATTGTTCTTAAGTTCAGAGTTCTTAGCTTGGCTCTTCAGTCACTTTGGTCCCTGCTGACCGCACTAGTGTCATCTCTTGTCATTCGTTTCTTACTATACATGCACCAACTATACTGGGCTTCTCTTAGTTCTTGACTGTGCCATCCATTTTACCTCCAAGCCTTGCCTAGAATTCCCTACTCCTTTGGCTTTACCTGTTTAAAGTTTTTGGAAAGCCTTATTACATACATTGGATTAGGTATTCTATCACATATTCCCTCTACATTTGTTATTAAAACATTTACTTAGTTTCATTATACTTTCTTAGCTATCTTTTTCATTTAACTATAACTTCATGAGGGCAAGAAGTTGATCTTGCTTACTGCTATAATCCAGAACATAGCATAATGCCGGCATAGAATGTGTTCAATCAATAGAGGACAGATGTTGAGATTTTAAACTCCATTCCTTTACAATGGGTATGTTGCTTTTGTTTTGACAGGCAGGTAACTTGATTGAATATGAACTGTGCTCTCCTTTTTTTTGGGGGGGGGGTTCCCATCTCAGTCAGATCTTTCGCCTTTAGCTAAGCTTCTTTGAGTCTGTTCTACACGTGTGTGGTTCATCAGTCAGGCGTAGATGTGGCTAGAAAGAAATTGAGATCTCTTCTCGGACTATTCCCCTCTCTGATTCCCCCATTTTCTTCAGCACCCATGGTTCTGTGGCTTTAGTTTCCTGGTTCCTTTGGCCAGGGAGAGCTTTGTTTTCCACCAGGCTATACTTCTCTCCAGGCTAAAAGCTGTGCTATTGGTAAATTCACGAACTTACGTTATACAGTCCATCCCTTTGAGCATGTTACCTCTCTATCAGAGTGCCTGCCGTACTGCAGTGCTATCAGGGTGTTGCTTTCTGTAATGTGCCTAGGTTTTATAATTGTTTTATTTTTTATTTTATTTTGTTTTATTTATTGTATTAACATAGAATCTAGTGTCACCCCAAATGCATCCCCATCCCCCGTATTCCCCTCAACATCTCCTTTGCCCCCTTCCCAACTTTGCCCTCCCCCCTTCCCTTCAGGTTTGTCCCATCCATCATTCCCTTCCCCTCTGTCCCCTTTTCCTCTGGTCCCTTTGATCCCTCCTCTGTCTCAGTTCCGTTCCTCAGTATAATTGTTTTCTGTGGGAAAGTCTTCTGGTAACTGGATCTTACTACCAAAAGTGGAAGAGCTATTTTGTGGGGTTTTATGAATGAATGGCAAAATGCTTAGTTATTATTTATTATTTAAAGTGCTTTATTTTTATTAAAGTATGGATAAAGAAAAGCTCACAGAATATACATGCATAATTCAACAGATAATTATGAAGCAAACCCTTGTGGCTTGTGGCCCCACCCAAGTAAACCAGTTGAGTTTTGCCAGCACTACAGGAGCGTTCAGTGTACCCCTCCCCCAGCCCCTTCTCCCCGGGGAGCTGTCATCCTGACCTCCTGTGTACATATAAACTATAGCTTGAAAGACCTGACTTGTAAGAAACTTCAGTGTTTAAAAATACACTTATAATTAATACATTTGTAACGAATAGTAAGAAAATTTCCTTATAAATGCATTTATAAAACTGAAGTTTTTTATAGGTCAGGTTTTCCAAGATTTAGTATATATACAGTGAAATTCACTCTAAAAGTAAACATTTAAATGAATCTCTTTGTATAGAGCTGGGTATCCTCTCGTGATCAGGATATAGAATATTTCCATTATCCCAGAAGGTTCCCCCAAGTCGCTTCTGTAGTCCTTTCCCTCCAAACCCTGGTAACCATTAATACAACATCTGTCCTGATCATCTTGAAAAATTCCTTTTTCCTGACTCTTTACTGACTAGTAGGAAAATCTTTTGCATCTGGCCATTTTTACTTAGCATAATGCATTTGAGATGCATCTATGTTATTGTTTGTGTCAGTAGTTCATTTTAGTTTCTGTTGAGTAGTCCTGTACTGTCCATGTAGATGTACAACTTATTTATTCATTTAACAGTTGATGACATTTAAGTTGTTCCCTGTATTTTGGCTATTATGAATAAATCTGCTGTAAATATTCATGTATTACTCTTTGTATAAACATATGCTTTCATTTCTCTTGGATAAGTTTCTAGGATTGCTGAGTCATGTGGTATGTATTTAATATTGTAAGAAACTGCTGAACTCTTTTCAATGTAGCTGTACATTTTATCATTCTTGCCAGTGTATAGGGGAGTTCTAGCTTTTCTGCATGTTCTCTTGCTAAACTTGAGCTCTTGTGGACATGGTCAAGGTTGGGGCATTGCTATAAAAGAGCTCAGAAGAGCCTTTCTCAAGTTTGGTTATGGAGAGAATCTTTATTAATGGATTCAGTTTTCTAATATGTTTAATGGATTTCTGCTCTATGTTACTAAGGGAATTTGATTCACAGATTTCTTTTTGCACTGTCTGTCTGGATTTGTTATCTGTTTATGGCAATATTTACTTAGCGTTTAGTCCATTTAATAAATTTTGCTACTTTTAATTATTTTCTAATTATTTGTATTGATGTTAAGGCAGTTTACTTCTTTCTTTTTTTAAATCACTTGACTAAATGAATTGAATTTTCTTAGAATTGGTAAGAAGATTCTGTGGTGGGGAATGACCTGGGAAAAGTTCCAGTTTTGCCGGGTTTTTTCACAATGCAAAGATTTTTTTTTCTCGGCAACTACAGAGACTTCTTGCAAACAATCTAGTTGGGTGATTTTTTTTCATATTAATTCTAGAAATTCTTCTTGCCTCTTAATTCCAATGAAAATGACTATTTGGAGTTGTCATTGATGGTGTTGTTTGTTCATTCATTTTTCTCTTTTGCTTTTAAATTATTTCTAGGAAGAGGAGACTAAAAGACTTACTTAGCTATGCTGACACCAGAAATCTTGACTGACTTTGGTATTGACTGTAACAATTTTTTTCCACTTGCAGTTATAAAAAATTGATGTCTCTGAAAATAACTGATACTGATGTGAGACCGAAGATCAATATAAAATTTAGTACAAAAGGTATTATTTTATTTTTCTATGCCTCCTGTTGAGAAGTGTGTTGAAGATTTTGACTTACTCTGTCTTTTATCATGCCATTAACAACCATGTATTTTTTTGTCACTCACTGGGCTTAGATTTACACTAGCAAGCATCTTTTGGTGTAGGCTAGAATTCATGGACAGAAAGATCAGCAGGTATAAGAAAGGGGCATTGGTCTCTACAGAGATGTTTGCTGGTCTAGTGCATAGCTGTGACTTCACAGTGAGATTTGGCTTCAGCAGATTCCCTTCCAACCCCTGCTTCCTTGTCACGTTCCCTGTTGATAGAGAAACATGGAAAGAATGAACATTTGGGGCTAAGACCACATAGTCTAAACTTAGTTACCAGCTCTTTAGGAGTGTGTTCTAGTAAATGCCAGCTGCTCAGCACTTGGAGAACCCAAGGGCTCCTGGTCCCATGGAAGAATAGTTTGATGGCATTCCTTCTTGCTAAGGGGAATGGATGTCCCTGATCCCAGCCAGCTCTTTATCTGGCAACCCAGAGAAACCTGTGTGAGTCATTGGCTTTGAACCTTGCTTCCTCCACAGTGTATGTCAAGTATATCAAGCAAGCATAATAATTTAAATTCTCTTGAAACACAGAATCATGAACTATAAAATAATAAAACTGTATTTTATGATAAACATATTTTTATATTCATACATATACCATCATATACCACATTCTTACTACTTTCTAATTCACCTTAGTTTACTTTCCTTCAGTGGAAGTGCCATTGACCCAGAAAAATGCCAGTTTGATCTCATGCCTTATTCCATTTCATTGATGAAATACCCACTTAATCATTACTGTCTTTTTTGAGAGAGTAGGAACATGTCATCACAGAAGTGTGTCTCAAGACTTTACTAGCTATTTAAGTCAACTGGTGATTTTGTTCAAACGTTAGGTGCCAATTCAGTAGCCCTGGGCGGGGGCCTGGTACTCTCCTTTCCCAACAGGCTCCCCGTGAATGCCGATGCTGCCAGTCCATGGCCTGCACTTTGCATAGCACGGCATTATATCATTTTATGTTTCTTGATACAGTTGTGTTGTCTAATATGGTGCCACTAGACACCATATTTAAATTTAAATTAATTAAAATTAGATAAAATTTCAAACTCAGTTCCTTTGTCAGACAAGCAACATTTTTAGTGTTCAGTGGCTAGTGGACAGTGTAAATATAAAACATTTTCTTAAGTTCTGTTGGACAGTGCTGATTAAGATAAAATATAATTGCCTAAGTAAAGTATAATTAAACCCTGCCCATTACTGTTCTTAACAGTCTTCAGAATTGAAAGCCTAATACTTTTATGCCATTTGGTTGCCAAAGTTCATTTACTTGAACAAAACCCTGGATGCTTGAAAGGCTTCTGTAGCAATTAGTTTTTGTGATTACTTTTGCTTGGGGACATAGTGTTTTTGTTTTGAATTTTTGTCAGCTAGACAGGTAGCAGCATGCGTATGAGCACTGGCTATGGCAAAGCAGTGTACTGTACTTCATTCTTTTGTAATAGTCCCTGTTCTGCGGGAGCTTGGCATGCAATGTGGGAGACCACAGAGAAAAATAGCATTAATGCGGAATGTTTTCATTTCTCAAAATTCATTTTCAGATGAAATGCCTATCTTCAAACTTGATTATAATTATTTCTATCATCTGCTTCATATAATTATTATTTCTGGTACTGACATTGTCCGGCAAATATTTGACGAGGCTCTGCCACCCCCTCTTTTGAAAAAAGAGCTTCTTATTCACAAGAATGTGTTGGAACCCTACTACAATCATCTTTGGACTAATCACCCTTTGGGTGGAGCATGGCATCTTCTTTATCCCCCAAACAAGGAACTACCACAGTCCAAACAGTTTGACTTACACCTCTTATTAGCTCTCATAAAACATTTGAATGTATTCCCTGCGCCCAAGAAAGGCTGGAATATGGAACCACCATCTTCTGATCTCTCTAAGTCTGCAGACATCCTGAGGCTGTGCAAGTACAGGGATATCCTCCTTAGTGAGATTTTGGTGAATGGTCTCACTGAGTCACAGTTCAATTCAATTTGGAAAAAAGTTTCAGATACTCTTCTGCGCCTTGGGATGAAGCAAGAGGATATTGACAAAGTGAAGGAGAATCCCATTGAGAATATCTCCCTTGATTACCATCAGCTGTCTATCTACCTAGGCATCCCAGTACCAGATATCATCCAGAGGATGTTATCCTGTTATCAACAAGGTACAGAATCATTATTTACTTCAGCCAGTAAACCTTCATTGAGTGTCTGCTATGTACCAGACACAGTGCTAAGGACAGGAATCTCAGTGAGCTCCTATTCTTGGGAGAATAGACTCACCAAGAAGCTAATCAAGATTAATAGTGCCAGAGATGTTCCAGAATACCGTGGCAAATCCTAGCCTAAGAGAGTGAAAAAAAATTTTTTCCTGGAGAATATAATATTTAAGGAATTTCTAAATTACATGTAAAAGGTAGCCAAGTGAGAAGATGGAGAAGAATGTTTCAGAAGGAATCAAGAGCAAGGGTATAGAAACGTAAAAATACAATGCAGGAGACTAAAAGTTTGTCCTTAAAGTAGATTATTAAGTCTTACAGAGAATAAAGTAGGGGAGCATTCAAAGAGAGAATACATTCAAGAGGTTTTCTCTTACCATATTGAGAGGTTTGTATTATCAGAAAGGAATTGTTGAAGATTTGTAAGTAGAGGAGTTTTAACACTTTTACAAAATTAAGGATGCCTGCCTACCACCATGAGATACTGGTACTGTGTGTTGCAAGGATACCCTCTTAGACATCATGGGTATATTTTTCTCCTCCTTTCCAGCAGAATCTTGATGTTTATAAGTTTGGCAGCTACCCTGTGGCCATGGGTAATTAAAAAAAATAGCTAACATTTATGCATATATCTAAGGTCAGCAGTGGCCATTCTCAGGCACTGTATTGATGTGGAAAAGACTTCAGACCTCCTCTCCCACATGCTGAGAGAGCCTCTCCACTGTCATCATGGGAAATGGAGTTCAAGCCACATCTGCATCCCTGAAACCCTTGGACTATTCTGGGTGACTCTTCCTGATCCCAGGTTATTAGTTGTGCTACCTAATGAGCAAGTGATGACCACACTGATGCTATTTAAATGTTCAGCTTCCCAATTTTCTAGTAATTGACCAGGTCTGGATATTTTTCAGAGATGATTGCTAGGCTTCTCTCCCATTCTGCTAAGGCCCTGGGATACCATTGTGTTTTCCTGCTTACTCTTTAAGAGCTTTCCTTGAGAATAAAAGAATGTGAAGTTTGATGATGTAAGAAAGTCAGGCAAGGACCCTTGACTGATAAATTATAGGGTTGTTTTTTTAATATACATTCACTCTATTAAGATTTTAAATAACAAAAAGTCACAAGAAAAGTAATATTTGGGAAAGTGCTTTGAGCACTAAATAAATTCAAGGCATTTCAAGAATTCTCATTTAGGTAGTCTGAAGAGCTTATTGGTCAAATCCCTTTAATAGAGACTTTCCTAGCATCGTATACCTCTTTCCTAGGAGTTACTATTGTTGCAGTTTTCATTTGTGTATCTGATTATTTTTTATATTCATTGTCTCCCTAAATCTCTATGAAGGTTGTCTTTTTTTATGTACCATTTAATCTCTAGAGCCTGATACAATATTCCTGGGTAAGGAGAAGGGAGTGCTTATCAGGATAATATTGCTTTAAAAAGTCTCAAACTTCCAGTGGAAGTTATAATTGGCTATTAAATACTTCATGACCTTAGACTTTATAAATCATAACAATCTGCTGCTTCATTTAAGGTACTAACTATCAAGAACTATCAAAAATTTTGTTGACTTTTCTTTCTTTAGTCATGGGTTTATAAGCTTTATGTTTTAACTGAAGATCATGCCTTGTTTAAACTGGATTCATGAACGAAGCCGATTATTTTTATAAAATACTAGGTGCAATATAAAAATATTCTGGCGTAGTCCCAGTCATATATTTGTTGATTGCATTTGCAATTGCATGTCTAAAACTTTTTTTTTTAATGTATCATAGGAATTGCTCTACAGTCAATAACCAGCAGTCAATGTAAGTATGTTAACAAAATGACAAGTGACCTTTCAATTTGGGATAGCTGAGGGATCACTGGAAGAGTCTTCTTGGTCAGATAATAAACTATATAATAAACTGTAACTTTTCCAGGCTTGGAAAAGCATGGCAAATAACTACTGGTCAGCTGAATCTAGTTTCAGCTTTTTTACTCTCCCTTGGTCTTAGTACTTGTCACCCAGAGGTTACCCAAGCATAGTATTTAACCTTTTGAAACACAGGACACTGCAACAGGCAAAAGGGCCTCTCTGCTTGCTCTCCCTGCTCATGTAGGTAGGCTACTGTTAGCTTATGTAGCTTTTCGCTATCAGTTGTTAAAGCTATATTCTTTTTTGCTGGATGGTGTGTTGCTAAATTTTTTCATTTTCATTTTTGTGCTGTTGTTTTTTTAATGTAATTATATTGCACAATTTAAATTTTTCTTAAGAAAACAGTACCAGGGGTTTGGTTTGGAGTAAAATTATACTTGTTAGTATAGTGAGTTTTGTTTGGACCATCTGTGACCAGTCAGGTAAAGTTCATAAGTTTTGAGATTGAATCTCTAGGGCAGTATCAAGGAGTAGGGTGTCAAGAGGCCACACAATAAGGAGCTGATTGATACCCTTTCAAACCCTTTGGTTATGAAAAAGAAGGAAATAGGGTGAAAAATAGACCTTCTAGCTTTCTCTATTATTTTATGTCCTAAAATAATTCTACTTACAGTAGTAATAAGGTCAATGTCAGGATATTCCAAAACTTAACAGAGTCAACTTAAGTTCTAGAATATTTAAGATATAAGAGTTTACTTAAGATAACAGTTAAGTATCTTAGCATTTGGGTTCATACTCATTGATTCAGGCTAGTATATATATTATATGGTCATTGATAAATGGACATTTTATTTTCATTTGGTAATTGAACAAAGTAAAATGTCTTCTATTTTTATTTCTGGAATGGTGTTTTCTTGGGGTAAATATATTTATAATAATAGTATTAAGATGCTAACTGCATACATCCAAATTTTGAGTATTTTGTCTTTAATATTTAGGTATTGGAACAGACGAATTACAGAATGAGGAAGAAGAACTAAGTCCACCTCTCATGGAATACAATATAAATGTGACATCAAACCCTGAAATACATTTAGCAGAAATGAATAAAGATGGGGCATCGATACCCAGTGAATCTTCAACAGAATCTATCAAAGATCTCCAGGAAGTATAAGCTCTCGTTAATATTTGTATTAGAAGTACTTAATAATCAGGGCCTTTACTTGGTTGTATGAACAACAGTCTTAGTTTATATTTATCATAGTGTTCACACAAAGCTTAAATTGGAATAGTTCCTTCCCCAGTACTTCATTCCATAATGTTTACTGCCTTAACCATTAATTTTGCCAACATTTATTGAATATTTATTATGTGCCAGGCACTATGTAGACCTTTGAACATGTTTCTTTATTCTGATAGATGAGAGGTTAATAGGAAGTAGAAGAAAGCATAGTGGGGAGTAGAAGGAGAGAGAAAGGAGGAAAAACAAGGATATTTTAACACCATTTGCACAGAGGTAGGGTTAAAATCATTCAAGATGGAATTTCTGTATTTCTTTTTTCTTTTCTTTTTTCTTTTTTTTCTTTTTTTTTTCCCGAACCCCATGTCCCCTCCATTCACAATACAGACCAGGCAAAGGACCAGGGCTGAGGTGTAGATGGGTGGGTTTAATCTGCCTCCTCTTTCTGTATTTCTTTATAGATAAGTGATAAGTTACTATTGGTCACTAAATTCTTCCTAGACTTAATTTTTCACATTATGGACCTGAATATGTTGACTTTTTAAAAGTGCCTCCTCCTTTCTTACTCATGCATGCACGTATGGAAGCAAGGATTTATGAGTTTTCTTCAGTGGCCTACTCATTGGTGTTATGTGTTGTTCCATTATACATCAGTGGGTTTTTTTAAAGAGCAGAAAACATTAAAGTGAACATTTTCCATAGAGTCTAGAAAGAAAATATGATCTATAATACTAGAAAATAAATCATTTCAGTGGTTAGAGGAAATATATTTTGCAAAATAGTTCATTAATTCAGTTTGATTTCATATTAAATAAATATATATTTTTTTACATATCAGGTTAAGAATAAACCAAAGAAAAAGAAAAAGACTAAGAATAAAAAGGTAAGAGACTATATTAGCACTGTAATGGAGGGATATTTAATAATTTAACATTTATGTAATATATGGATTCACTGTTAGAACTTACAATTAATCTAAATAGACATATAGCACAAATGGCTTAAAAAATGTCAATAGCTTATTAAATATATGATTATAGAGAAGTTATGTGTGTTAGATCCTGAATGACTAAAACTTACAGTGTGCTTACTTTACTTCCCTAAATCATAATTCATACATTTAAATATGCATATAAGAAACAAAATTAGTCACTTAGAAATTCTATTATTTTTTGCATACTGCTTTCATTTTTAAAATGCCTGCTCAGTGTTTTAAAAACATTTTCTCCTATTCTACTTATATGTTATATGTTCAGAAACAGTTTTAAAACCTTAAAAAAATCTTGATTTGTTTTTGTTTCTAAGAGTCTGCCAACAATGCAATAATATGCAAAAATGGTACAAATTTAAAAAAAACTTCTTTTATGCTTCTTCTTTGTTTTTTTTGTTTTTTTTTTGTTGTTATTTGAAAAATGAACAAGTTACTAACTAGCACAGTTTTGCAAGAAGTTTTTTAATTGCTTGCTGCAAAATTACAAGGGAAAGTCACGAGTCATCATGGGAGGACTTAATGTTTTTTAAATTCAGACTTTATTTTCAAATTAAAATTAAACAGGAAAAAAACTGGAAATAAATGTAAACACCATTTAAAATTCATACTCTAGTAATATTAAAAATTTTTTTTTTAATGTCAATAACTGTCTTGGAATTTTTTTAGCACCTTCACTTTCTTTTCATATATTTTAGTTAAAAGAAGTTGAGATCCTTTGACTATAAGATAATTTTATCAAGATAAAATTTGGACATTACAAGAGAAATCTCACATCTTTTATCTAAATTTTCAAGTAAAGTACCTAAAAATGCTGAAATTTTTGCATATGATTATTTTATATAGAGTAATCCTATTCATATACTCAATTGTTGTTATTTTAAGTGTAAAGAATTGTCTACTTTTTGTATAAACAACCAGTCATAAAAATCAAGTCAATCCAATTCTCTACTCAGAAATTCTCATAAAAAGTTGTAACATACAGGAGTTTGCTTATGTGAATAGATTGAGGACCGAGCCACTCTACGTGAAGTTGTGTCCTCTGTTAATCTGTTTTCTGACATTTCCACCTAATGTTGTTAAAGCCCTAAAAACACCTAGAGACTCACTGGAAGAATGTGATAAAAAAGTAAAATTGGTGTAGCAGATACAATACAGATAACTTTTTTTTTTTTCTGTATTTTTCTGAAGCCGGAAACGGGGAGAGACAGTCAGACAGACTCCTGCATGCGCCCGACTGGGATCCACCCAGCACGCCCACCAGGGGGCAACGCTCTGCCCACCAGGGGGCGATGCTCTGCCCCTCCGGGGCGTCGCTCTGCTGCGACCAGAGCCACTCTAGCGCCTGGGGCAGAGGCCAAGGAGCCATCCCCAGTGCCTGGGCCATCTTTGCAACAATGGAGCCTCGGCTACAGGAGGGGAAGAGAGAGACAGAGAGGAAGGAGAGGGGGAGGAGTGGAGAAGCAGATGGGTGCTTCTCCTGTGTGCCCTGGCCGGGAATCGAACCCGGGACTTCTGCACGCCAGGCCGACGCTCTACCACTGAGCCAACCGGCCAGGGCTTAATACAGATAACTTTTAACTAGTACATAAAAGACTTTGTAGCTACTCTTTATGCGCTGTTTCTTCAGTTAGGAATTTAGAATTTAGCTTCTAATATATTCAAATAGCTCTTTGGGGTCAATTAGAGTATTCATTACTCATATATTACCTACCCTTCTGTGAAGAGTATTAATTACTCTTACTCTGCTCCTACTCCCACCCCAGGGCAGTTGAGGGTTAGGAACAGAAAAGAGAAGTAAAGCACATGGCAGAAGAATAGAAGATTTCGTGATGAAGTTTGGTGATAAAAAGAAACATGGCAAGAAATAAATTAAGGCCTTCAAATTGGATGTCCTCTGTAACGAAGGGAAGTTGCTGAGATACATCTAAGAAGACAGACTGATACATGCATTGGCATGAAGTGTCATGGAAAGAGCTAAAAAGGAGTTTCAGAAATGCTAATCAGCTATGCTAGATATGTTCATTATAAACAACTAAAGGTCTCTAACTGAATTATTCAGGTACACTGGAATCAAGGCAGGGTTCATAATTGTAGAATCATACTGGCACTGGACATTGATCAGACACTGAGACACAAGAATTCTCTTAGTGTGCCAACAATAAAGCCAGGCAGATTTGCAAGTACATTGGGGAATCTGCAGGGAAAGTGTCTGAAGTTTCTTGTAAATGAGGTGGTAGAAATTAATACTGTATCTTTTGTAAGAGTAATTAATAGTATTAATGGAAAGGTAATACATGAATAACTAATACTCTTAACTTGTGTTAAGTGTCATTGATTTTGCCTTTATTATGTTGCCTTTGTAATTCTGTTTTAATGAGTGTAAAATTTAGGGCTTTTTAACATTTTCTGCCAATTGTGATTTCTCTAACATTTCTTTTTTTACAATTTTAATATATAAATCTGCTTTTTTACATGTCAATTTTCAAGGACTCTCATATTTAATACAGGATTCCATAAATGAGAATCCCATCTGCCCTCTCCCAAGATATACCAATAGGTACAACTCAGCCCCACTACTCACGTTCAGTATCTGAATCAATGATTTTCAAGTGTGTATCATTACTTGACAGTAGATTACATAATCAGTTTCATGGGTAACAACTACCATTTTTAAAAAGTCAATAGAATTAGTAGGAATAAAAAAATTTCCCGAGTTCACAACTTATTGTTTTAGTCAGTTTGGACTGCTATTCTAAACTACGATAGACTGGGTGGCTTAAACAACAAACATTTATTTTCCACAGCTCTGGAGGCCGGAAAGTCCAAGCTCAAGTTGCCAGCAGATTCAGTGTCCGGTGAGGGCTCTCATCTTAATTTGCGGACGGGTACCTTCTTGCTCTGTCATACCACGGCGGAGAGAGAGAGAGAGCTAGCTCTCTGGTCTTTTTATAAGGGCACTAATTCTACTATGAGGACTCCACAGCATTGTCTTAACATAATTACCTCCCAATAGCCCTACCTCCAGTTACCATCACTTTGGGAGGGTTAGGGTTTCACTGTATGAATTTGGGGGAGGGGACACAAATATGCAATTCATAACATATAATATGGGTAAGGTTTATTTTATGGAACTTCTATTTTTTATATTTATATATGAAAATACTTATGTTAGTGCATTTATATTATTATGTAAAATATATTTATTTCTTATTATGGTTACAGTAAAAAAAGTTTGAGAGATGCTGACCTACATAGATCACTGTGCTTTATTGAACTGGTCAGTGTAGATTATTAATTCTTGATGCTGTTTTTCAGAATAAGGAGTTAAAAGAAGAGCAGGTGTAAGTATTCATTTATTGTTAAGTTTTCCTTAGTACTTTGAAAATGTGCTTTGCCAGTATGACACAGCCTTGCCTTGGGAAGTGTTCTCATTAAGAGAAGAAAGGACAGTTCCACAGTTCCTTATCTTAATAAGTTGTCACCTTTTATAGAAAGTGACAAAAAGTTAAATTTTCGTTTATTTTTGTAGAATAGAATCTCTTACCATTTTTCTATAAGGCTGCTGAAGAGTCATTCAATGCCAAATGCTTGATTAGAGGACTAATTTGGGTCCAACAAAAAATAATACAGTCTAGATTTTTTTTACACTCACCACAGAGTTTGTTAATTGAGATTAGTAGCTTTACACTCTGAGAATAGAAGTTATCTTTAAATTGGTAACAAGAACATATATATTTTGTTAACTTTAAAGCCATCACTTATAGTTGATATTTTCTCACTGATAATTGATATGATCCCCTTGACTAGCTCATCATCCAAGATGGGTTTTTATTTTCTCTGTTGAGCAAGCCCCTACAGCAGTGATTTTCAACTGGTATACCGCGAGACTTTTTAAAACAGGCAGTACCAGACTATTTAGTCAATGGCTCTGACCTCTTTTCTCTTAAATTGCCAAATGAAAAAATGACAACAGCCAACACAACGGTAGTTGTCCAGTGTGAATGAATAAAAATTATAGCTATTTTTTTGTCAGATTGGCAAAAATGTATTTTTTGGTGTGCCACAGAATTTTAGTATTAGTTTATGTGTGTCATGAGATGAATAAGGTTGAAAATTAATGCCCTAAAGCAAGTTTTTTTGGGTGTTTTTGTTTGTTTGTTTTGTTTTTTAGGCTATATCTAAATGCCATAAAAATAACTTAAGAATGAAATAGTGTCATCAATCATTTTGCTCATTGCCTACAGCGTAGACCCGAACCTGTATGGTCATTAAGTCACCCGGGGAGCTTTGTTTTTAAATGAGAATTTTCAAATATACACAGAAGTAAAGAAAATAATGTATCTATATGTAGTACATCTATCTATCATCCTGATTCAACAATTATCACTATTTTTCCACATTTGCCTCATTCTTCCCTTAACATTTTGTTCCTTGTTAAAAGGTTTTCAACCCCTAAATTTATGTAATTTTACCTCTACATGTTTCAGTTTGCATCTCTTAGTAAATACGAACATTTTCCTATATTACCACAGCCCTACCAATCATACTTTAAAAATTTAAGAGTAATCTCCTGGAGCTCTTCAAAATACGAATTCATGTATATTTTTATAGTTTTTAAGGTACCTGGAAAAATATGATTTTTGAAAAAGTTCTTCAGGTAATTTGGGAAATTAATTTAGTTTGGGAACCAGTGAGATACATAAGCAGCTGATTTCACTGGACTTTCCAAAATGTTTGAATCATTCTAGAATACCTCAATGATACCCAAGAAGTGTTTTATAGTGTTTTACATGTTATTCTACAAAAATTAGATGTCAATTTTTCTAGGTCTTGGTGGTATTACTTCTACATCTTTTTTTTTTTTTTTTTTTTTTTTTTTTCATTTTTCTGAAGCTGGAAACAGGGAGAGACAGTCAGACAGACTCCCGCATGCGCCCGACCGGGATCCACCCGGCACGCCCACCAGGGGCGACGCTCTGCCCACCAGGGGGCGATGCTCTGCCCATCCTGGGTGTCGCCATGTTGCGACCAGAGCCACTCTAGCGCCTGGGGCAGAGGCCACAGAGCCATCCCCAGCGCCCGGGCCATCTTTGCTCCAATGGAGCCTTGGCTGCGGGAGGGGAAGAGAGAGACAGAGAGGAAAGCGCGGCGGAGGGGTGGAGAAGCAAATGGGCGCTTCTCCTGTGTGCCCTGGCCGGGAATCGAACCCTGGTCCTCCGCACGCTAGGCTGACGCTCTACCGCTGAGCCAACCGGCCAGGGCTTGGTGGTATTACTTTTAAAAGAAGTAACAATACATTCTAGAGTTACCTTTATTTCTATTCACTGATAAAACCAAGACATTTTTATCATTCTTTAAGTAAAAGTACTATTTTTTGTTACCATTCAATGAGACTAGGAAGGAAGTTTATAGCTGCTAAATAGTAGGCCAACTGAAAGAATAGTAGTATGCATTCACCCATTAGACATAGGTATAGAAATGGGCTAATTGCCACTGTACATATAGTATTTTCATTCTTTTTGCAGTTGTTCCTAGTGACTGAAATCCATCTTCTTACTACAGTTTTTTAAGGTGCTCTTTAAAAAGAAACCTTCATTTTAAAATATATACTGTGTTTGTTGCTATTTTCAGTCTTCTCTTCAAATGTACACTGAACCTAAATGCTGAAGTTTATCAAACCAACGTACCTGTCAAGAATGTTGTGACGGAATAATATAGTAGATGTGGACATGCTTGTCAGTATTTTCTAAAGTAATTGATGTTAATAGTTACAGTTTGAAAAATGAACTTCACTGTCTCATAGTTCTTGAAAATACTGGGGTGAGCATAACAGATACTTTGATTGAGTGCTATTTCTAATATGCTAAAATTCATTGTGATCTTAAGAGAAATGCAGAGTGTGAGCACTGTCTAAACTTTCTTTGACCATGAGCCCTTCTGATACTGAGCATCTCATGAGACCAGTGCAATACTGATTTAGCACATAAGGCCTTAGATGGAAAACTGTACAATTCGAAACGATCGCTTTGATTATGTCACTGCTATAGCCCAAACATGGTAGAAAAGGAAGAGCAGTTGAAGAAGGAGCAAGCCAGTCTGCACCCAGTCAGTAGACTTATGAAAGATGATGCCAGTGATGTTCAAGAAGATTCTACAACTGAAGACAAGTTCTATAGCCTGGATGAACTGCACATTCTGGACATGATAGAGCAGGTAGGCCCGATTGTAGAAGGGGTAGCCCTGCCTTCCTTCTTCCAGAAATAATTGTTAACCTTTGTTTTCCCTGTGACTCTTTGAACAGCATGTTAGCCTAGCAGTGGTTGGCAAACTGCGGCTCTTTGGCCCCTTGAGTGTGGCTCTTCCACAAAATACTACGTGCAGGCGCTACCTCGATAAGGAATGTACCTACCTATATAGTTTAAGTTTTAACATTTTGGCTCTCAAAAGAAATTTCAATCGTTGTACTGTTGATATTTGGCTCTGTTGACTAATGAGTTTACCGACCATTGGAGTGGTTCATGCTGTGTTTGTAAGGAGAAAGAAAAAAATCAGGAAAGGCGGGAGAGAGGGATGGTGAAGGAAAAAAGAACTTTAGCAGCTAGAAACTTTTACACTAGCACCCAAGACATTTCCTGGCTTTAATTATTGGGCAGTTGATTACAACTGTATCCCTTGCAAAGGATTCTCAGCTACCTCAGAAGAGGGAGCAAAACTAGCATAATCAATCACATTGGATTAAATATTATGAGAAAAATAATTTTCTAAAATCTACTTTCATTGTTTTTTAATTAAACCTGATTGTTACCATGAAATGTTTACAAAAAATATCAGTGAACAACAGTTTTTGGTTCCTTTCCTGGTGGTAGTAATTGCTGGGAACAAGATGCCTATATGTGAAGGAATATGACTTAAGCACTCTACAGAGCACTTCCTCAGACAAAGAAAGGTGGTTTCTTTTAACTACTTGGTTTACCTACCCATGAGAATTCTGTATTGAGAATTTTATGATAACTTGTGCTATGGTTTAAATATAGTGATACAAAGTGTGTAGGAAATATCTGTTCTCCAAGGGTACAGTTAGCACAAATGAGTCCCTGGCTGATAGTACAACATTCATATAATTGTCATACCTTTTTTCACCTTTCCAATTATAATATTACAATGTGTATATTTTCATTGAAGTGAAACATTTTAAGCTTTAGATGTTACGCTAAAGTTTAAATGTGGGGCCTTTGGTTTCATTCAATAGCCATGAAAATGATGAGAGCTTGAAAATAGAACAAAATGCCATGCACCTTTTGAAAATAAATTCATTTTACTCAGAAAACATTTAGCACCTGCTTTGTGTCAAGAGCTATGTGATGACATGGGCCCTGTGATCATAGTGTTTATAATACAGTGGAGAACTTGAATACTAAACAAAGGTATATCATATAATAATATTGTTTGGACAGTTAAGGCTCCTTCACTCACTGTGACCTTGGGCAAGTTAACTTAGTTTTATCATCTCCAAAATGGAACTAATCATTGCCTACTGTGTATGGATTTTTGCTTTGTTTTTTTATTTACAGTAAAAGCATTACCAAAAAATTCCTAAACATGATAAGCATGCAGGTAATGTTACCCAATAGTAGTATCAGTAGACAGGTAACTATGGTATTTTGTGAATGATGCTGTAATTAGGGAAAATTAGGGAAAAGGTTGGGTTTATCTAAACTAATCAGAAGAGATGTTTGCATTGACACCTATAAAGCACGAATAGGCAACAGATGGCAATATCCTTTAAATAACTAAAATATTAGTGCTTTTATAAAAGGAAAATAAAGTGTGCGTATTTCATTTGACCAATAGGGCTCACCCAGCACGGTCTCTGCAGAGTATGGGGAAACGGAGAAGGAGAAGCTGGCTCGACAGCAGCAGCTTTATAAATTGCACTGTCAGTGTGAAGTAAGTACTTTGCCTTCAGATCCGAGTCAAGTCAGAGGGAGTTCAAATGTTAGACTTCATGGTATCTTCCTTTTTTAAAGAAACCAATCCTTTTCTTTCGATTTCTGGTGACGGGCAGAATTAACTGAAATATTTTTCTTTGAGCAGGATTTCAAAAGACAGTTGAAAACAGTGACATTTCGGTCGCAAGAAAACCAAATTCATATTAAAAAGAGAGACAAAATCATCGCATCTCTTAACCAACAAGTGGCTTTTGGAATTAATAAGGTTTACAAGTAAGTACAACTCTTTTGATAACAAAATTCTGGATTTGCTCCCTAGTGAATATTATCTTTAAAAGATAATCCCTACATAGCCACTAGGTGGCATTGTGACTGCACATTAGGAACTGCCAACCACAGTTGCTTGAAAACCAGCTCTATTTTTGCCTTATGGCCAAACTGAGAAACAAGCAGCTGATCACTGTATATCAAGCTCTTCATGTATTAGATGAACAAGTGTAACAATAATAGAACTTTATGAGAAAGATAATTGACTTTCAGATTATGACTCTAGTTTGTAAAAATGTGACCAATGATTGGCTGTCTTTTTATAGAATATAATAAATATGTTCTTCAAAGACGTCATGGGATCACTTGCATGATTTTTTTTTTATGCCGGTCCCTGAGTATTTGTGTTCTAAGCCCAAGAGATTGAAAATAAATCAAATTCTTGGAGACTCTTCTCACCCCTACCAATTTCATTTCTCTTACAATTTTAAGTATTAAAGGCCTAAGACTAAAAATTCTGACTTAATAGAGAAAAACAAGTCTCTTGCTTTATTTTTTTTTCTAATAATCACTGCCTCCAATGAGTATCAGTTGAAAGAGTAATGTAATTTATAACAAATTATTTTAATAAATAGTAGTACCACAAGACCCTGGTTGTCTCTGAAGTCTAATGTGAAATCTGTTGTAGTTCCTAGATGACTACTACTAATAGTAGACGAGTTCTAGGAAATACTTCAGAGTGAGGAGTCCAAAATATAAATACTAACGCTTAAATTGGAGAAATATTTGGCAGAGATTTAGATCTAAAATTTTCTCCTATGTATCATCTGACCTGAAGAGATTTTTAAGAACTAAATACCATATCTCTGACAACATAATATCAGTTGAAAATACTTTCAGGCTTGTCGCTGCTGGATTTAGAAAGATCCTTCAAATTCCGAAGGAGGTAAGTAACAAAGATTAGCTAGGGCAAACTAAGCTGGCTGAAATCACTTAGGAAGGATTCAAAACTTTGTCTTTTATCCTGGGAGATAATGACCAGTCCAGGAATATGTTATATAATATCAGAGGTCCTAAAAGTAACACCATCCATGCAGATGAGCTTCTTATCCCCTCTACTGCCTGGAAATATATGTCCCTTCTCAGCTCTGATAGCTGACCCAGACACCCTTATATGCTTGAGACTGAACAGATCATTTTCAGGGAAGCACATGTCTTCACTCAGTAAGCATTCAGTGTTGAACATTTACGAAATTAAGGGCTACTTGTGTGGAGAAGAATTATGTAAGGCACATGTAAAGGATACTAAGACATGTCAGATATCAACTGGGAGCTAATAGAGAGCATATATTACTGTGAGGGGATTAAAATTGCATATAACTGCGGGATTTCAGTATGTAGTAGCTCCATTATAGTTACAAGTCCCTCTTACAACTAAAATAGCCTGCCTAGAGACTTCTGGAATTGAATGATACAGCAGTGAATGTTTCTTCTTGCCTCCCACATATCCTAGAGAGGGCCCCGCAGAAACTTCCAACCTGTACTGGCCAGTGTGCACGGGGAAAAATGCTCCAAGAGAAAAACCTATTCCCTCTAGCCAAAGGGTCAGACAAAGGAAAATTTAACAACTAAAAACCTCCTTGGCACTATGCACCTACTCCAGCCAAATACCAATAGCACACACCACTCCTTGGAAGTAGGTAGTATGCTCTGGCAAAAGCAGATGGCAGAAATCAGATTCCTCTGTTGGGGCAGCAGTACTGAGCATGCATTTGATCTTCCAGTCTCCACCAGGAGACAGCAGGTACTGCTCCAATTCCTCTGCCACGATAGCATCAAAGTGGTCCAGCTGTAAGCTAAGCTTCTACCTCTACCCAGCACCAGTGAGACTTAACAAACTGATTGGAGGTGGGACTAGACAGTGCTAGGTTTTATTGCTGCTCTCTCTATGAGGAGCTGAGTCTCCACCACTGGGACTAGTTGTCCCCCCCTTCTTCTTCCTCCCCCCATGCCAGAGAGGCTCAACTGGGAGCTCCTGCCTCTCTCCACCCTACAGCAAGAACACAGTGTGAATCAGCCCTTATACACTTCACCTGAAGTAGGAAAAGATCAATGGCAGTAGGCTATGTGTGCATATTATAAAACCTAGTGCAACAACTAAGAAAGCTACACAAACCGATAGTCAATAATACTAAGTCAAAATGGAATCCTAAAAAATGTTCAGAAAAGCCACAAGAAAGTAAGAAAAGAGAAACAGGCAGAAAAAAACAAAACCAATAATGAAATGGCAGACCTAATCACTAACATCAATATGATCCAATAATATGTTGTTTACAAGAAACTCACCTCAGTTTCAATCACATAGGTAGGTTGAAAGCGGAAGGATGGTAAAAGATATGTCATGTAAGCAATCAAAATAATAGAAGCAGGAGTAGCTATGTTAGCATATGATAAAGTGGGCTTGAGAGCAGAGGAAACTACTGTATACAAAGAGGGACATTACTGATGATAAAGGACCAAGCCACCAGGAAGACACAATAATCATGTACATACTAAAACAAAGGTATATGTTCAAAACAGTTGTATGTTCAAAGTACATGAAGCAAAACCTGAAAGAAATGGAAAAATGTATAATTATAGTTGTTGACTTCAACATCCTACTCTCAGTAATTTATAGAACCACTAGAAAGAAAATCAAGGGTATAGAAGATTTTTACAGTACCATCAACCAATAGGGTCTCATAGATATTTTAGAACTTTTCACCAGGTAACAGCAGATTCCGTATGCTTTCCAGTGTCCACAGGAAATATGCCAAAATAAACTATATCCTGGGCCATAAAACAAACCTCAAAAAATTTAAACGAAGCCTGACCAGGTGGTGGCACAGTGCATAGAGTGTTAGACTGGGATGTGGAGGGCCCAGGTTTGAAACCCTGAAGTTGCTGGCTTGAGCATGGAATCATAGACATGGCCCCATGGTTGCTGGCTTGAGCCCAAAGGTCGCTGGCTTGAGCCCAAGATTGCTGGCTTGAGCAAGGGATCACTCACTCTGCTGGAGCCCCCCAGTCAAGGCACATATGAAAAAACAATCACTGAACAACTAAGGAGCTGCAACCAAGAATTGATGCTTCTCATCTCTCTCCCTCCCTATCTATCTGACCCTATCTGTCCATCTCTCTGACTCTCTGTCCAAAAAAAAAAAATTAAAATATGTAAAGCATATGCTCGTGCTACATGGAATCAAACTTGAAAACGTCAATGCCAAGATAATAGTTTAAGATCTCCAAACACTTGGAAACTATACAACACATATCCAATAAATCCAAGGGAAATAAAAATACATTGAACTGAGTTAACATGAAAATACAATATATCAAAATTTGTGGGACATAGCTGAAGCAGTTCTGAGAAGAACTAATGTGCACATTGGAGAAGGCAAAAGCCTCAACTGTATATAATATAAGCTTCTATCTCAAGAACACAGAAAAAGAAAAGCAAAATAACCCAAAACAAGCAGAAGGAAATAATAAAAATGAGAAATCATGAAATCTGAAACAAAACAACTAGTCAAGTATTAAATAAAGCTATTTTTTGAAAAGATTAATAAAATTGACAGTCTTGTAGTAAAACTGACAAAAAGAGAAAAGACACTATTACCACCATCAGGAATGAAGCAGTAATATTACTACATGTACTTCAAACATCAGAGAACTCATGAGTGAAAAAACCCAATCCCCAAAGCTTGTATAATGTCTGATTCCATTTTATTACATTCTTGAAATGACAAAATGATAAAAATGGAAAACAGATTACCCCTGACTAGGTGGTGGCTCACTGAATAGAGTGTTGACCTGGGATGCTGAGGACCCAAGTTTGAAACCCTGAGGTTGCCAACTTGAGCATGGGCTCATCTGGCTTGAGCACAGGGTCACCAGCTTGAACGCAGGGTCACTGGCTTGAGCATGGGATTATAGACATGACCTCATGGTCACTAGCTTGAGCCCAATGGTTGCTAGCTTGAACCCCAAAGTTGCTGGCTTGAACCCCAAGGTCGCTGGCTTGAGCAAGGCGTCATTGGATAACTGGAGCCCCCTGGTCAAGGCATGTATGAGAAAGCAATCCATGAACAACTAAAATGCCATGACTATGAGTTGATGCTTCTCATCTCTCTCCCTTCTTATCTATCTCTCCATATCTCTCGCTCTCGCTAAAAAAAAAAAAAAAAAAAAAGAAAGCAGATTAGTGGTCCCAAAGTTACAAAGAGGAGATGGGAGTAGAAGGGAAGTGAGTGTGGCTATAAAAGGGCAGAATGAGGGATCCTTGTGGTGATAAAATTATGCAGTATCTGAACTGTATCTCTCAACATCCTGATTATTTCACTGTCATTTTGCAGGAAGATTGGTAAAGGGTACATAGGACCTTTTCATATCATTTTTTTATACCTGCATGTGAATTTATGGTTATCTCCAAAAGTTTAACATTTTAAACAGCACACCACTGCCACATGGAGCTGTACTTCATAGACATCTTGTTGTGATAAGGAAGGCATAGTATTGAACATAGGTTAGGTAGATGAGATGGGAGAGAAGGCAGAGAAAAAAACATGAGCATTCTGTGTTCTCATATAAGCTTTTGAGTCCTTTTTTTTGTTTTTATTTAACTAACTTGATCATGTCCCCTAGAGTATGTGATAAAAATATAAATAATCTTTATTTAATTGTAGAATGTTGATTTTTTTTCATCTTAGGATATGGTGTTTAACATGAAACAACAAACAAACAAAAATTGTTTTTCTTTGACCTAATTCAATGTCAGTCTTAAAATAAATGTTTGGGTAACTATTTGTTGATGGTAATTGCAGGGTTAGCAAAGAAGATTTACATAAAAGTGACATTTTATACAAATTACAATTAGCACTTAATAAATGTTAAGAAACTGCTGTCAATAAAGTCCATATAATAAACTTAATAGCCAGCCAGAATAAGCGTGAAAACTTCAGATCTTTTAGAAAAGAACATCTCATTTTACCCTATCATGTTGTTCATGAGAAAAAAAGGACCGAGGAGTTATTATACAATGCCTGAACATAAATACGGGCTCATGTCCAAGCTGGATGATAAGCACTGTGCATATCTTATCCTCTGTTAGTTACAAATCCGGGTCTTCTGAGTTCCCTGCCAGCGCTGCCAACTCTCACCACCCACTCTAAACTGGGCCTGGGAAGGAAGATGCCAGCTTTAGAAATCTTAAGACTTTTCAACTCTCTCCCCATTCTCCTGTATACTACATTAACAAAGCTTATATTTCTTACCATTTACTTGAGAATGTGACCTCTTTTGTATAAAAAGAGATCTAGCTTCTTTCATTGCATTTTCAGTCCAACAAAACATTAATTGGAAGTCTACAGCTTCTATTGAATGAGAAACTTAGAGTAAAGGTGATGGGTAGTTTCAGAAATCTAGTAGTGAGCAATCCAGCCAACAGTTCAAGTGATTGTTTTTAAGACTTTACTATCCCAATCATTTATATTAACCACTACTTTTGTGTATCTCAAGTGTCCCAACATACTAGAAACTTAAAAAGAAGTAGGCTTTTGCTATAAATCTTTTCACACTGAAGCAGATTAACGGGGGGATGTGAAAGCTTGCTTTGAAAAGGTATACAGCAGCACAAGGGGAGGAACACTACAAAGAGCATGTGAATGTGTGCAAATAGCCAAAACTATTTGCATTTTTCTTAATAGCTTCTTGTGTATTAATTTTAAGCTAATCAAGGTTATGCCTTCTGATTTACACAATTTTTTTACCCATTCTTCCCATGATTAGGTCATAGGATTGATTCCCAGTTTTAATTTATAGTTTTTATTAAAATTCTTATTTGCACACAGTTTTATTACTTCTATATTTAAGGTCTAATTTCCTTCAGACCTTACATCTTTAATAGTTTGCATGACTGGATATAATATCTCATTAAGGGACTTAAAGTTCTCAGTCCCACCATAGGCCTAGAACGTCAGAAGATACATCTCTGTTCTCTGGTGGCCACAGGAAAGGACAAAGCGAAAGCCATTTCTTCAAGTCATTGAACTGAGAATACAAGATACCATAATTCTTCTCTTTGGCTTTCTAATTTGCAACTTAGTTAGAACTAAGAGGTTAGTTCTTTCTTTAGGAAGTCAGTAAGTCAGACATACATCAGAAATAAGGTAAATTTCAGAAGGACTAAGATATCAGAGTTTATAGTTAATTTTAGGCTCAACATTTGTGGCCCAAAATGGACATACTTAATCCCTCCTCATCTATAAGTAGAGCTAGAAAATTCTGACTATTAATTTCTAACATTTTATGACTTTCTTCTTTGCTTAGATTACAACGTCAGAGCCATGCTAAAGATAATGAAATCAAGAACCTTAAAGAGCAACTTTCCATGAAAAGGTATAAACAGCTGTTGCTTTGGTTGAGTGCACCCTCTCTGAAACTGTATTCTACTCAGCGTGTTCTGGATGGGGTAGCCACATAATTTGTCATCCAAACTGGGGCACTTTGAGGCTGAAATTGAGTAGTATTTGTAATTACACTGGAACAATAGATATAAACTGTAAATATCCTAGGCAGATTGTGAGGTATATTCACTTTAGCTCTGGCCCTAGAAAACTGCTGAGACAGAATAAAATCAGCCAAGATGGTCCCACAGCACACTACTGTCAGGGACGAGAGTTGACTGAGTTCTTATCTCTTTCCCCTACTTCCGACTGCTTTATGAAACTGGCTTAAGGTTTGTTCTCATTCATAGATTTGACTGTTGGTAAATTTTTTATAACAGCTTTTTTTGAGATCTAATTCATAAAATTTACCCTGTTAAAATATACCATTCATTGGTTTTTAGTATATTCAAAAATGTACAGCCAGCACCACTATCTAATTCCAGAATGTTTTTGTCACTCGAGAAAGAAACCCTGATTCATTAGATGTCACTTCCCAATCTCTTCTTCCTCCTGCTTCTGACAACCACTAATCTATTTTTTGTCTCTGGATTTGCCTATTCTGGACATTTCATGTAAATGGAATCATATAATGTGTGGTCTCTCGTGATTAACTTCTTTCATTTATCATGATTTTCTCAAGGTTCATTTGTGTTGTAGCATGTATCTGTGCTCATTTCTTTTTGTGGATAGATAGATAAATATTCCATTGTATGGATATGCCACATTTTGTTTTTCTTTTCATCAGTTTATGGACATTTGGTTTGTTGTCATTTTGGCTATAATGAATAATGCTGTTAGGACATTTGTACATAGATTTTTGTGTGAATATATTTTCAGTTCTAGGTATGTACCTAAGAATACACTTGCTAAGACATGCAGTCAATTCTGTTTAACTTTTTGAGGAACTACCAAACTATTTCTCAGATCAGTTCAACATTGTACAATCTCACCAACAATGGGTGAGAATCCTTATTTCTCCACATCTTCACCAATCCTATTGGATTATCTGTCTTTATTTTACCCATTGTAACAGATGTAAAGTGGTATACCACTGTGGTTTTCATTTGCATTTTCCTAATGGTTAATTATGTAGAGCATCTTTTCATGTACTTATTGACCTTTTGTTTATCTACTTAGAAAAATATCTATTCATGCCTGGCCTGTGGTGGCGCAGTGGATAAAGCGTCAACCTGGAAATGCTGAGGTCACCGGTTCGAAACCCTGGGCTTGCCTGGTCAGGGCACATATGGGAGTTGATGCTTCCAGCTCCTCCCCCCGTCTCTCTCTCCTCTCTCTCCTCTCTCTCCCTCTCTCTCTCTCTCCTCTAAAATGAATAAATAAAATAAAATAAATAAAATAAATAAAAGATAAAAATCTTTAAAAAAAAAAAAGAAAGAAAAATATCTATTCATATTTTTTGACCATTTTTTAAATTGAGTTGTTTATGTTTTTACTATTAGTTTTAACTGCTCTTTGTATGTCCTGGATACAAGTCCCTTATCAGATATTTACAAGTATTTTCTCCCATTCTGTGGATTGTCTTTTCACTTTTTTAATGATGTCCTTGGAAGTACAAAAGTTTTTAATGTTTTAATTTGATGAAGTTCAACTTATTTTTTCTCTTGTTCTTGTAGGCAAATTGTGTACAATATTTAATGATATAACAATTCTCTTGGTTGAGTTAATATATCTCGAGTATTTTATGATTTTTCCCTCAAAATACTTTTATTTTAATGATATTAACAATATATTGTTTTATCAAGCTTCTCATCAATGTTTATCAGATACTTAAGTATCCAGATAGTTCTAATAATATAATATTGAGGATAGCTTTTATGAAAGTTCCCTATTAGTGTATGTTATATTTCCAACTTTATGTTTCCATTTAAGATATAGGTTTAGCCTGACCTGTGGTGGCGCAGTGGATAAAGTGTCGACCTGGAAATGCTGAGGTTGCCGGTTCGAAACCCTGGGCTTGCCTGGTCAAGGCACATATGGGAGTTGATGCTTCCAGCTCCTCCCTCTTCTCTCTCTCTGTCTCTCCTCTCTCTGTCTCTCCCTCTCCTCTGTAAAAATAAATAAATAAAATAAAATAAAATAAAATAAAGATATAGGTTTATATGCTCTAGATCTGAGCTCAAGCTGAAATGAGATGAGAAAAAGAAAAACCTTAAGGTAGTAATTTTCCACAATGTCCTTGATAAATAATGTCCTATCATCAGCTCCCTCCCTCTCAAACTATAGATTAGTTTTCATTCTGTGGTCTTGAATGTAAGCACTGAGATAACCAGTAAAATATCAATATTTATGCAGTGACTCAGGGGTCCCCAAACTTTTTACACAGGGGGCCAGTTCACTGTCCCTCAGACCGTTGGAGGGCCGCCACATACAGTGCTCCTCTCACTGACCACCAATGAAAGAGGTGCCCCTTCTGGAAGTGCGGCGGGGGGCTGGATAAATGGCCTCAGGGGGCCGCATGCGGCCCATGGGCCGTAGTTTGGGGATGCCTGAATGACAGGGAAAATAAAAACCTTTGTTATTTGGTATTGTTGGGATACAAAAGGCTCATAGAAATTTTATATAGAATTCATAAATAATGGTACATTAATTTAGTACTTACTGTGTGGCAAACATGAACTTCTTTATGTATATTATCTGAATTAATTTTTACTATAGCTCTTTGAGGTAATAAAATTTTCCCCATTTTTACATGTGAGTAAACTGAGATACAGAGAAATTCACTAACTTGCCCAGGATTTCACATTTAATAAACTGTGAGACTCAGATTCATCCTCACACAACTTGATTTTAGAACCAAGTTTTAAATTATTACCTCTGTATTGACAGCTTTAAATTGCTACACTCTTGATAGCAAAGGATAACAGTAAGTAATGTCTTCTCTTGCTTTTATATGCCGTATACTTTTCAAGAAATTATTAATTATTAATAGCTTGCTATCTTCCTCCTGAATAATAAAGGTCTGTTCTTGCTGCAATACTGCTTACTTTTTAATGATCATGTATTTCAGATCTCAATGGGAAATGGAGAAGCATAATATGGAAAGCACTATTAAAACGTACTTAAGCAAACTGAAAGCAGAAACCAGCAGAGCTTTAACAGCTGAGGTAACAAGAGGGAGAGGGAGGCCGGGGAGGCAAGTTTTATTTGTGTACTTTATACTATAGAATTTTGAAAAAGGCTATTTTTTGAATAAAGAGAAATAGATATTTTAGGACCAGCCCAAAAAATTCAGCTCCAACCTTTGTGCTTTTTTGACTTGTTGGCATTTTGTATATGATTCAGTGCTGATGATCGTACAATGGTTTTCCTCAAATGACTCCAAGAAATTGGTCTTCTTCATTATATATACCAAATGCAGACATCTTGGGAAATTCATGAAGCTAGACATCGAAGAACGACCTTTCACCGCTGCCATTCTCTCTTCTTTGCTACTTCTTCCATAGATCTTGCAAAAACACATACACATCATACACTCCAATATCAAAACCAACTTATCTTCTGCACCTAGAAAGTTACCCAGTTTCTTCCAAGTTAGCTTAGCACCAACCCCACAACTAGGTCT
Organism: Saccopteryx bilineata; assembly: GCF_036850765.1. Taxonomy (NCBI): domain Eukaryota; kingdom Metazoa; phylum Chordata; class Mammalia; order Chiroptera; family Emballonuridae; genus Saccopteryx; species Saccopteryx bilineata. The sequence goes on from NC_089497.1 coordinate 37,638,377, forward strand.
CTCAAAAGAAACATATATGTATGTAATTTTTGTCTCTAGATAACCAAACTTGATATACAGTAAGATTTAAGTTTGGGAGAGCTCACTGGTATTAAAAGCATCACAGATCTTCTCAGCACTGTCATAAGCTCTATTCTTTGTTAGAGTCCTCAGAAGTCCAGAGGTCAATAATCAAGGAGTGGTGTCGAAACCACAAACCTCTGGAGAGAAGTGTTGGAGTGCCAGCTTTAATTGAAAAGAAATTTCATTACCTTAGGAGCTCAAGTTTGTATTCTGTTTTTTACTGCGTTTAGTCAGGAAGTTTCTTTCTACTTCCATGGACAGTTTGGAAACACGTAATGCTGCCTAAGAGAATAATATGCTTTTCTCAGTTAATGATGCAGGAAGGATTCCTGCTGTGGGATTGACATTGGACTAGGTGACCTCCAAGGCCCTACTGGACTGCATGATCCTGTAGGGTCTGATTTTTTTCTTACCCTTGCATCAGTTAAAAAATAAACAGCAGGAATTCTTTTGAGTGTTCTTAACTCAGTACTCAGGCTACATCTAGTATCAAGTAAATTAGAATCTCTGGGACCAGGCCTGACCTGTGGTGGTGCAGTGGATAAAGCGTCAACCTGGAAATGCTGAGGTCGCCAGTTCAAAACCCTGGGCTTGCCTGGCCAAGGCACATACGGAAGTTGATGCTTCCAGCTCCTCCCCCCTTCTCTCTCTCTCTCTCTCTCTCTCCTCTCTCTCCCTCTCTGTCTCTCTCGTCTCTAAAAATGAATTAAAAAAAATAAAATAAAAAAAAATAAAATAATAGAATCTCTGGGACCAGACATCATTTTTTAAAGGTGGTTTAAGACTTTTTAAATGTTTCCAGTGTATATACAGGTTTGAAAACTATCTTCGAGATTGTTTACAATCCCAGTAACCATTGAATAAAAAATTAGAATTGCAGAATTGATTTTTTTTATAAAACATTTATAATGTATCATGGCTGGTCAAGAAGCTCAGGTGCTGTTGGAAGAAATTGAAAAATGGCTGAAGGCCCTGGCCAGTTAGTTCAGTTGGTTAAGAGCATCATCCCGAAACAATAAGGTTGTGGGTTTGATCCCCGGTCAGGGCACATGCGGGAAGCAATCAGTAAATGCAGAACTGAGTAGAACAACAAATGCAAGCTGCCCTTCCCCCTCCCCCCTCTCCCTTTCTCTCCCTTTCTCTCCCTTTTAATCTCTGTCTCTAAAAAAAAAACAACAAGACTAGCCCTGGCTGGATGCTGAGTTGGCTGGAGCGCCATCCCGGAGCACAGAGGCTGCCAGGCCACTTCCCTCGGTCAGGGCACGTACGGGAGCAGCTCGGTATTCCTATCTCTCCATGCCTCTCAAAAAAGAAAGAGAGAGAAGTGGCTTAGAATTCACTTGAAATGATTGGGAAAATAATGTGTTTATTTACAAGGACACCTTCAACTTCTTTTTCTTTCTCTCAAAAACCCATAGGTGTATTTCCTACAGTGCCGCAGAGACTTCGGGGTGCTCCATCTGGAGCAGACAGAAAAGGAGTGCCTCAGCCAGCTGGCCAGGGTTACTCAGATGGCGGCAAGGTAACTGTTCCCTTTCCTTGTGCTTCTTGATCTCAGAGATACTCGCAAGTGGCTCCAGTGTTGAACATAATCTCTGATGTGTGTTACATATATGACATCAGAGTCTTCGGAGAGTGAAGAGTCCTTGTGTTTTTCAGCCTCAAAAGTCACGTAGTCACTTTGATGCTTTTTACTTTGCTGCTTCTACTGAAGCGCTGAGAAGTCTACTAAATGCGTAATAGCTGCCCCCCCCCACTCCATTGTGAAATAGATCCAAAGGCAGATATTTACGATGTTTACAAACCAAGGTGCATTCCAGCTGGAAACTTTTCTAATTGTTTCTCTTCAAAGGCTTGATTTTAAATACCTTTGGAGTACCTTGGCGGGGAAATCAGTAGTAACACCTAAAATTATATGTTGAAAGCAATTTCCTGTTGTTATATAAGTGATTTTCAAATATTGGGCAGGTTGTATAAGATTCTTCTTAAATTTGTAATTTTATGAGATATAACTTCAAACTTAAAGAATTAAATTAGAATCTCTGGAGCCAAGGCATTATTATTTTTTAATAATTATCATTTTAATGATTATCGTTCTTCATTTCTAACGAATCAGAATCTCTGAGATTTAGCGAGATTCCCAAGATACACTGATGAGCATTCAGGTCACAGAAGCACTGTTTTAAGTGATTGTCAGTCTCTCTCCTTGTTAGAGGGGGGAAATGCTCTGTAAAGTAGAATATTATCAAACCTCTTTGACATAATCCCAAAGATAACTTGTTCTGCTTTTTTAAAGCTGATGCACTGGGTGATAACTGGGCTGGGATGTTTTAACAGCCTTTTGAAAGGCATTGAGATCTCTCTTCTGGAGACAGCAGTCCCTAAACATCTCAAATCTGTTCCTACTTATCATTTACTGGGTATGTTTGGCAGAGCTGCTGTGCTTGTGCAATTTATGCACTGTTTCGAGGTAACAATCTAATTCATTCTTGCAAAAGTGGTACATCTTTCTGATTTGCCCTCCCATGTGGAATATCTTTTCTTTTTTTAAGTGAGAGGGGTGGAGATAGATTCCCACATATGCCCCTACCGGGGTCCACCCAGCAAACCACCCCTTCCCTGTGCCCTGGCTGGGGCTAATGCTCGAATCAACCTATCTATATCCTCAGCGCCCAGGGCCAAGGCTCGAACCAATCAAGCCACTGGCTGCAGAAGGGAGAGAAGGAGGGGGAGAGAAGCAGATGGTCGCTTCTCCTGTGTGCCATGACCGGGAATCAAACCTGGAGAGTCCATACACCTGGCAAATGCTTTATGGACTGAGCCAGCTGGCCAAGGCTGGACTATCTTTTTCTAATTTACAGAGGAGGCTGATAAACCAGCCAGCTGTGACCTTGTGATGTCAAGGATAACGTGAAGATAGTCCAAACCTTCTTCCGAGATGAGTCTTCTCAACCTGCATTGATTGTCTAGGGCAGTTCCCTTGTTTGGCTTCCACTGCCTTCCTCCTTCCGTGGATGGATTCCTGTGAAAAGGTTTTTTAATACATCCTAAAAATACATCGCCAAGCTAGAGAAAAATAAAATCTTGGTGTGCTGAGGCAGATTTTTTTTTTCTTGCATAAAACAATCATACGTTTCTTGATTTATTTTTAATAAATAACCCTTCCATACAACTTTGTGCCCATTTGAGGTTGGTGATGAAGGTAATCTTGTTCTTTTACACGTTTACATATGTGATAGAGAACATAATGGAAATCTTTGGAAACTTAATTGGTGTATAGAGAGAAAGAACTTTCCCTTGTGTCTCCTTGTCTACACCAGCAACCTGGAATCGCTTCGGCTAAAGGCTGCTGTGGACAGTTGGAGTGCCATCGTGACAGATGTTAGGAACAAGATTGCAGCCCTCAGGGTAAGTGGCGAAGTGTACTGAGGGAAAGCTGAATGTTGTAGGTGGTATATACTTAAAGAAAACATTTAATACTAAAAACAACTGATAGAGAAATTAAAAGAAGAACATGTTTTTATTTCAGTCATTAAAGTTTATTCCCTTTTGAGGCTTGAGATCAATTACTTCCACATAGTTTGTTGTAGATAAACATGGTTATTTAGGTTCTTATTAAAGCAAATGCTATGCCTCATACCTGATCGTAGAATTTCCAGGCTAACTGCTCTAATCAGAAGTAAATGTCTTACTTGGATTGAGTAATTAATTGTGTATTTACAGAATTAAAAGGAAGATTAAGCAGACCCATATTAGTTTTCAATCTTAACTTTTTATATAATCGTTCCATAATGCAAAATAATTACATTCTTAATTATTGGCTTAATAGAATTAAGGCTCTGATAAAGGTAATGTAAAGAGGTAACCAACGAATTTATTCATTTGGATTTTGGATATTTTTGCATGTATACCTTAAAGCAGGCGTCCCCAAACTACGGCCCACGGGCCGCATGCGGCCCCATGAGGCCATTTATCTGGCTCCCTGCTGCACTTCCTGTACGAGCACCTCTTTCATTGGTGGTCAGTGAGAGGAGCACTGTATGTGGCAGCCCTCCAGCGGTCTGAGGGACAGTGAACTGGCCCCCTGTGTAAAAAGTTTGGGGACCCCTGCCTTAAAGTTTATAATGTTGATTTGTGATTTCAGAGCATAGACAATAACATTCAATTGTGAAAAGCTGCCTCGTCGCATTAACTACTTCTCTAGCTTTTTTATTGATGGAGTTGACTCTTTCCCCACACTTTTCTTACTCAGTCTTCAGTGATGCTTATCATTCCCACTGGGTTTATTCAGAGTTCTGGCCTGAAGAGCTGCTCCTTGTTCTGTATCCTTCTTTTCCTTCAAACAACCATTCTCTGAGTGGAAGTTTCTAAATGTTTTGCTACTTAAGACTCTTTTCCAGCTGTTATAGGATATTTACAAAATAATATATAAGCAAAATGGGGACAACATCCAAAACTATTAAAAGCATGTGGCTAAACTTAAGCGATTAGAATCTTTTGGAAAAATCCAAGAGAAGAAAAGATACATCTGGAACTTAAACTAGAGGTATAACTTGAGATAAACAAAATAAGAATATTTAATAAATATCCCCTAAAATTTCTCCTCTAGGTTTTAAAATGAAGTTTGCAAGTGATTCGGGCTCTGGCCAGTGAGCTCAGTCCGAGCACTGCCTGAAACAAGGTGTGGGTTCCATCCCTGGTCAGGGCACACATGGGGAGCAACCAGTGAATTCACAAATGAATGCTTCCTTTTCTCCCCCCCTCTCTCCTTTTCTCTTTCTATCTCTAAAAAATCAATCAATAAAAAAAAACATTTTTAAATTAAGCCCTGGCTTGATAGCTCAGTTGGTTATGAGCGTTATCCTGAGGCTCAGAGGTTGCTGATTTGATTCCTGGTCAGGGTACATACAGGAACGGCTCGATGGTTCTGTCTCTCTGTCTCTCTATCTTTACCTCTCCTCTCGGGGGGGGGGGGGAGATAAAGAAATTTGGAAATAATTCTACTCTTCGTTACAGATACTTTCCTCCTATATGAATCAGCCAATATATTATAGCTTCTTGAATCTTTAGGTTCTGTTCACTTTACGTCAGTGGTTCCCAGTTTGGGGCTGAATATTATGGAAACACAAGAAGAATTATCACAAGGATCTTTGAATTATGTGTCTCTGTATCTTGTCAATCAACAGATACTTCTATAAGTACAACTATTTATATGCAGGGATAACGTTCAATAGAATTGTTTTTATGTCAGAAATTGTTTTTATATTATTTTTTGAGGTTGATTTTGCTTAAAATGTTGTTTCCCTTTTTCTACTAGACACAGTATAATGAACAGATCAGCAAGGTGGAGCAGGGGTTTGCCTTGAACTCCTTGCCTCCGATCCAGCTTCCTCCCCCGCCGCCCGTTCCAGAGATACTGGTAAGAAATGTGACATTTCGAAAAATTCCTGTCTTCATCCTGATAAAATGGTAAGGGCTGTAAAACACTGAATATGCAGTATGTTTAATGCATGTTCAAAATGGAATAGGTGTATACTGTGCAAATCATTTGCCATGTCCATTTCTGCTGTTTCATCTTCAGATGATAATAGCTGTTGGCTGGCTCAACCGAGGCCGCTTACATAGGTTGCATCCCTAGATTGTAGTGATACATTTGACATCTTAAGAGGTAGTATATTTTCATTCATCCTATCACTCTCATCTACCTCATGGAAAAAAACTGATGTGTGCTCAGAATTTCAGTGTCCACAGTTACCCCCAGATGACTGAAACCCTTCAGCATAATACCCTAGCAGGCTGGACTTCATCCCTTCACTTCTGCTTAAAACTGTCTTTCCCTTCATTTTATCCTGTACTCTGCCTTTAACGGCAAGGATGCCTTCCATTTATGCCCCTTCTCTGCTTGTTGATAGGGAACAATTAGTCTTTATCAGACATTTTAATATCCCTGCTCTACTATTTATGTTACCTTTTTGGGAAAGAGTGCTTTAACCCAGTTAGCACACATACCTTTCCAAAACATCTGTTAGCACAGAACCGCTCGGTGGTCATTTTTATTCCCGTAACAAATCTGGGCATAGGAAAAGACTAAAGGTGTGAGGTATTAGGGGCAGATCACTTTTGACAGCACTTCTGCTTATGGAGAACTTTAAAATCCTATTTCTACAAATAGTTGATTAAATTACAGAACCTAAAAAATATTGTGTGAATCATATAGTGTTTCACTGTGTTTCAAAAGCAGAATCCTGCGGCCTATAGGTTGTAGGTAAAGTCTCCCATGACTAAATTTTAAATGGCTCCAGAGACTCAAAAACTAGATATAGAGCTGTTTTATGGAATATTTTTGAAGCAGACCAGCATAAGCTGTCTGATACCAGTGATGTTATGTAGTTAACAAACATAAGTAAACTTTTACCTCTATATTTTTATTCCTCAGACACTGTTTAGTTCTGATGTTGGTACCCAGGTTTGGACAAGGGCAAAACCTACTGGCAGTTAGGCTCTATGGACTTATTTTTGTTGTTTTTTGTTTATTTTTATTTCATTATTTGTTATTTTCTATTATTTTTATTGAGTTTATTGGGGTTACACTGGTTAATAAAATTATATGGGTTTCAGGTGCACAATTCTATAATACGAGGCCCTATGGAATTAATTCATGAGCATCCTTGTGCTAACATCTGAGAGGTACAGGTGTGTCTTTGTGCTTCCTGGCGAATCGATGCTGTGTTTGCTGAAAGCTGACAGTGGTGTTCAAGCACAGGCATCAGTGACCACTGAGCATGTGCAGCAGTTTGAAAGCAGAAGTACTGTAAATATGAATATACTATTTACTGTAAATTCAGGTGATATAATACGATGGAAATACGCTAGAGATCTGGGTAACTCTGAAGAACTATATTGGTCTTTGGAAAATGAGCTGTTCTGGGCATTGGTTTTCTCATTTATCTATCAGGAAATCTGATAAAGAAAGGCCATCTATCCCTGAGACTCTAGTACCGTAAGAAATGGCCGCCAGGTTTTAACTATATATATTGTAGTCTAACCTGAGAAGTCGGAAATAATGGGTACTGTTCCCAGTTTATTCCAATATTTTTATGTTTCAGTATATTTTTATTTTTGTATACTGGCTATCTAAACCTCAAAGTAGTGTTAGGTAATAGTTGTCCTGAAAGAGAGCAGGAGGACTATTTATTTACTCTGTAACCACTTCATTTTATCTTTAAAAACTTTCCATTATGAAATTTTGAAAAATATATAAAAGTAGAATAGTAAGATGAATCTCTGTGAACTGAGGAACCAGTGGGATTTCTGAGTGTCAGCACTGCTCTTCAGCAGTAGTACTACTGGCAAGCTCCTTCGCAGAGTCTTTGTTATCCCCTTGGGGAGGGAACCTGAAGGATCACTAACCCAGCTGCCTTATTTTATAGATAGTAACTTGGCATCCACGGTCACCCAGCTAGGTGTAAAAAAGCCGGTCTAGAACCCGGTTCTCTCTTTTAGTGTTTTTAGTATATTTCACTCTTCTTTGCTGTTTGACTATTTATGCATTTAACTAGTTTTATGACGACATTATTTCTACTGTGCTTTGTAACCAGATTTCTAATCAGTCTCTTCCCCAAACATTGCTCTGTGAGTTTAGATCATTGCCTACATGAACAGATATGTGTGGGATTTTGTTTTCATTATTATTTACTGTTTCTGTTTTAGATGCAGCGGTTCTTGGGAAGACCTCTTGTGAAAGAGCCTCTCTTTAGACCCGTACTCAACGTTCCTCACATGCCTGCCGTTTGTCCTGGAGTCGTCCCTGCGCCTGGCCAGCCTCGACCCCCTCTGGTAGAGCCCTTTCGGGTGGGATAGACATTAACCCTCCAGAAGGAATGTCTTTCACTCCAGAGGAATGTCTGCTCTTCTCTGTTTGTTTATTTGATAACTGATGGTGACAGTAGCAGGGTGGTGATGATGATGAGAGCTCAATGCTAATGGAATAAATCATTTCATGTGAGGCACTGTGTTAAGGGCCTTACAGATATCATTTAATTATAATATTTTATTAACTGATAAAAAGCTTAGTTTTTAGATTCAAAGCTAAATATATACTGCTCATAAAAATTAAGGGATATTTTATCACTTCATATTCATTTGAAATTTCCCCTAATTTTTGTGAGCAGCATATTTTTATAGTTGATAATCCTCACAGTTACACTTTGCTTATATAACAAGCAATAGTGATGGGTAGGTTGATACTTTAGTAGATAATTATATTTAGCATGATTGTTGGGTAGGTTGAAAAGCAGAGAAGCCAAATCACAGCAAACTAAATGATGCTACAAAGCTGAATAAAAATTTTACTTAAATATACACATGTGTATATGTCCAATAGGACAGGATCTATAAACAGACAATATAAATAGACTCACCTTGGACCATATTATACTGTAAAGTTACAAATCTTTCTAGCTATAAATAGCTAGATTAGCCTTCTCTAAACCTGAAGAAGCAATAGAGAAATTTAAAATGAATAGAATTATTAGTTGTAGTCTTGGTTAAGGTAAACTTTTTTATTAGAAGAAAAATATTTTTTCAGAAGATTATGTTAACTATAATTAATGAAAAATTTTTTAATTTGACTTTCTCATAAGTACATTCTAGTCAATTTTTTTTTCTTTGTGCCTGCAAATTGCTAACAGTCTCCCTTTGAAATATATAGTCCTAGGAACTCTGCTTATTTTCGTAGAGGCTGCCTCTCCGCAAGCAAATGTGTTAACTGAGTACCACGTCTCTTTATCACCATAATTTCACAGCGTTGCTCACGTGGTTTGCTCCTGCTCAGTTTTATAAGAAAGTATGGCAAAACTGTATTGAAAAAACATTAAAATACACCAGCCTTCTAATAATATTACTTCATGATATCTAGGAAGAAGTTTGCTAGGGAGGCAAACCTGGATTTCCAAGCAGTATTCTGCTTCTCTGACTTACCAGGCTACGCACGAGTTATTCTAGTGACTGTTAGTAGTTGCTGGTTTTCATGAGTGATAACCTTATATTCGAAAATAACTTGTATAGCCTTAGGTAAAAGATGTCATGTTTATAATTATCATAGTAATCAATTTAGCACTCCAAAAACATTTACTTATTGATGTTAATTAGGATCCTAAAGGTTCTAATAAGGAACTGCCTACCATGCAATATGGGGAAAACTTGGATGGTCTCACGGCTCGGGGGTGTCCCTGCAGCTTCCACACCACCTTGTAATGTTCATGAGACGTTGGGCAGACATTCTGGTAGTATTCTCATTTTATTTAGTTGTTTGAAAATTCAACTTTGTTACTTTCATAATTATAAAAGTAGTATATGCTAACCATAAAAAAGCAAACAATACAGAGATACATAAATATATACAAAATAAACAATAAATAATTATATAAAGGAAAAAGCAAAATAACCCTGCCATTGAATCCTAGGAAGTAATCACTATTTACAGAATGCTTTATAACTTCTAGACCTTTTTCTGTACATACAGAAATAAACATCTTATATGTATTTCTGTACATGTTTGCAATTACTGAGACTACTATGTTCCATTTATAAAATAAAGTTACAGCTCTGCCTGACCAATGGTGACACAGTGGACAGAGCATTGACCTGGGACCCTGAGTTCCCAGGTTCAAAACCTCAAGATTGCCGGCTTGAATACTAGCTCATCCGTTTTGAGTACCGGATCACTGGCTTGAGCGTGCGATCATTGACATGAGCCCAAGGTTGTTGGATTGAGCAAGGGGTCCCGGGCTTGGCTGGACCCCCTGGTCAAGGCACATATGAGAAGCAATCAGTGAACAATTAAAGTGCCACAACTACAAGTTGATGCTCCTCATCTCTAGCCTTTCTTGTCTGTCTCCCTCAGTAAAAAATAAAATAAAAAATAAATTTACATAAACAATTAGAAATATTGTGCTAAGTTAAGAAAAAACTAAAAAGGGAACCTGATGTCAGTATTCCTTTTCTTATTCTACCCATTTTCTGAGATATGGAAATACCATGTTGGTATAGAATGTTGCTTTGTAAGAGTTGAAGCTGATGATGTGTAACCCTGTGTTCCTCACAGATGACTGGCATAGCCCGGGCTGTGCCGGCCCCTGGGAGAGAGGCTGTGCCTCCCGGTGCGAGTCTGGGAAGCGACTCTGCGATGAACTGGGAGAGGATTACAGACAGACTGCAAGCTGCCTTCCCCCAGCAGACCAGGTACCTAAGTCTGTACTTAGTGCTGAGTGCAGATCATATTCTGCAGCCACAGCCATACTTACAGCAAGGAAATACTTGACGTAACACCCACAGAAAAGTACAGTTTCCTTACCATGGCCTTGCCAAGGGAAATTAAATGCATCAGGAAGGGATTGTGTTCAGTAAATGCTAAACCTCTTCACCAATTATTAGTGTTAAGTCATGAGAAAATACATTTTTAAATTTAGCTTTTCTCATTTTACTGAAAGTGCATCTAGTTGTAAACTTATCTAATTTTAATGCCACCAGCTGCAAGAATTAGCTTAATAACCTATTTCCAAAGTGAGTTTTAAGTTGATAGTATGCTATATAAAACCAGACATGATCAGGTTTTGCTCTCCTATCTTCTTAATTTTATTGAGAGTCCTTATAGTTTCTTTACTAGGCAACACAGTTAAATGCAAGAAATCATAATTTTCCTGTTCTTTCACAGTTCTGACTTCAGTAGAAAGGTAATTAATTCTACTCCTCCAGAAATGAAGTTTTTTTTATCTTTACTCTTTCATCCAAGGCAATAATTCTAGTTTTCACCAGTATTTATATTTGAAAACCAATACTTTTATGTAATGTACATACTGTTATGCTTCAGGATAGATTATGGTTTTATAAATATTATCATAAATAGCTAGTGAAAACAGAACAGTAATACAATTGTTACTGTTATACCCCCAAAATACATGTGCAAGCTTTTGAGTCAGTGGAGCATGAGAATCAAAAAAGAACCTATCAATAAAAATATTCCTAGGTTTGTTTGTTTTTTTAATTAATGTATCTTTTAATCTTTGCTTTTCTGTTGTTCAATATTTGTTTTCTGTGTCTGGATTTCACAAAGTAAAACTATGAAGAGTGATAGAGGAGAGAAAGACAGTAAGAGTTAAAAAGGAATGTTTAGTCCTGTAAGGGATGAGAGATGCGATATGAAGAGCTCAGTACATCAATAAGGAGATAACTAGTGTTACACGGTGAGCTTCCAACACAGTGAAAGTATCTTTTTGAAGGAAAATAAATACTAAACTTTGAACTCATGAACACATTTAGCTCATAAATAAAACATTAGGACTTTTCATTTTGGCTTAAGCTAAATGCAGATGGACCTGTGATCACGTTTTTAGATCAAAGATCTAAAGGGTCATGGCTATATGCTACGTATCAGTCAAACAATAGGACTTTATATCTTGTTTGGGGAGCACATCCTCAAGGCAGTAGGAAAATTACCACTGTTCTTTCCTTTATCTTTTCCAGAAAGGAGCTTACAGATTTCTTACGAAAATTGAGGGATGCTCACGGGAATCCATCTGGACTGACATTTGATGAAATTGTTTACAAGATTTCTCAATTTATTGACCCCAAGAGATCTCAGGTAAAATAAAATAAAATAAAATAAACCTATTTCTCTCTGCCCTTATCTATAGTAGTTAGCTTTTTAAAAACTATGTATATATATAAGGTCTACCAGAAAGTTCTTTCCGTTTTTGGAATAAAACAAAATACAAATTTTTCTTACTATCAATAAACTTTCTAAATAATATAATTGCCATTATTATTAATGATTTCTTGCCAGCGTGAGGGCAATTTGTATATCCCATTTTTGAAAACTGTTTTATCTTTTGATGTGAAAAATTGAACCAGTGCTTGTTTGATATCTTCTTCATTTTTGAATTTTTTGCCCTTCAAAAAATTTTGTAAGGAAAAAAACAAGTGATAGTCGGAGGGTGCTAAGTCCGAGGAATATGATGGATGCGACAGACATGCTTCTGTAGCATTTCTTTCTTGTTGAAATTCGTAAAAATTACAGTGGTGTAAATGAACTTTATCAGTAGCCATGGGTACACTATCGCTTCACACATAAGACTAACGTGAATCGACTTTGTTTTAGTTAATTTGCTACGTCAGTATATATGCATTAAGTGATAAAAATAAAGGGGCACACATGCGCCAAATAAACATGTGCTTACGTGTCGAAACTTGTTGTGATAGAAACGGACAGAATTTTCCAGTAGACCTTATATATTTATATATAAATGTATTTTTTTATTTTTTCTTCTTTTCCAAGCTGAGAAGAGGGGAGATAGACTCCCACATTTTATCTCAGAAGCTCTATTTCTCCTTCAAGTTAAATGATAGCCTTGCTGGATAGAGTAGTCTTGGTCGTAGGTTCTTGCTTTTCGTTGCTTTGCATAGTTTGTGACATTTCCTTCTGGCCTGAAGTGTTTCTGTTGGGAAAGCAACGGACAGTCTGAAGGGAGCTTCTTTGTGGCATCTGTTTTTCTCCTCTTGCTTTTTAAGATTCTTTCTTTGTCTTTAACCTTTGCCATTTTGATTTTGATGTGTCTTGGTGTGGGCCCCGTTGGGTTCTTCTTGTTTGGGACTCTCTATGTTCCTAGACTTACCTGTCTTTTTCTTTAACCAGGTGAGGAGAGGTTTCAGTCATTATTTCTTCAAATAGGTTCTTGATCCCTTGTGTTCTCCTGTTTTGTTGGGGGGTTTTTTTGTTGTTTTTTTTAATGTGGATGTTGCTATGCTTTATGTTTTCACAGAGGTCCCTGAAATGATCCTCATTTTATATATATTTTTTTCCTTTTGCTGCTCTGCTACCTTGCCTTTTAAACCACGGATTTGCTCCTCTACTCCGTATAATCTGCTGTTGATTTCTGCAGTATACTTCATTTTAAATACAGGATTCTACTTTTATCCTGGGTCTGTTTTACGGTTTCTATGTCCTTTTTTTGTGCTACTGAAATTGAATATTTTGAGCATCCTTATAATCATTGCTTTGAACTCTATATCTAACAGATTGCTTGCCTCCATTTTATTTAATCTTTTTATGGCTGTTTTTCCTATTCCTTTATTTGGGGCATATTTCTTTGTCTCCCCATTTGACTGCATCTCTGTAGTTTTTGGTGTGTGTATTAGGTAGATCTGTTACATATCCCTGCCTCGGAAAGGTGACCTTTGTAGTAGGTCCTGTGGGGCTCAGTTGTAAAGTGTTCCTGATCATCTGAGCTAGTACTTCAAGAATGTCCCTTATTTGGGTTATGTAAGCCTCCTGTTGTAGTTGAGTCTTGATTGCTATCAGCTCCTCTGTTGGTGTGGTTGACCTCAGCCTGGGTGAATGTAAAGGTTGACCCCCAATCACAGTGTAGCTCTGTAGGGAGCTGACTCCATGAAGCAGAATTCACCATCACAGGGTCTGGTGCCTGCTGAGATACCCCAGTGGGTGTGCCACTCGTGGAGCTAAGTGCATCATGCTCTGATGTGGTCTGAAGCCATCCACTGGGAGTGTTGGTTCTGGGACCTCTTCGGCAGGACTCCAATGCAGGTCGGTGTCAGAACCTTCCAGTGATTGGCCATGGGCTACTGGGTAGCTGTTAGGAATTATAAGATGATCGACAGTTGGTGGCCGCCTCTGCTGGTTTTGGATGCACATTGAGGAGCCAAGCTGTGCACCAAGGCTGGCTTCCACCAGAACCGAGTCTGGGGCACGTTAGCAGGGCCAAGACACCCTGAGATTAGGTTCTGTCTTCCACTGCCTGTTTGGCTCAGCCACTGAAAGAACCTCCAGTGGTAAGCGAGTTGCAACCGGAAAGTTCTGAGTCATTAGGTAGTGGCAAGTGGTGTTCACCAGGTTGATACAGATTCAATCTAGGCACCAGTTCTGGGTCTAAGGCCACTGAGCCAAAGTCTCAGAGTACACCAACGTCAGCTACTACCCGCCTGGGGCCTGTACATCTTGGTGGTGGGGCAGCGGGGTCTCAGAGTCGTCATGGTGAGGCCAGCACATTTTATCATTCTATAATAGATCAGGATTTATCATGTGGAGGGAAGGCCATGCATAGGAATGGTGGCACTTGTCAGGGAGTGGTGGGGGAAATGGCTTTGCCCCAGAGCCTCACAACTTGGTCTCCCTGTGCATCTCTGACACTCCTTGAGACTGTCTGTACCTCCCTGAGAGCCTTTCAAGAGAGACTGCAGCACGCCCAGGCTGCCTGCAGCTGGCTGATGCCTCAGCGGGGCCAGCGCGACAGGGCGGGGCTGCAGGGACTTGGGAGAGTGGGGCCAGTGGTCTCCCCAGGCCGGTCGATGCCATATGGAGGGGAGTGCTCTACCCAGGAAAAGTGTCTGTGGGCAGTGTGGAAGAGGCTCTCAGCACAGGGACAATGGCAGCTGTCACTCTAGCCTTCTCCCCAAAGCTACACACCCCAGTCTCTCCCGGTATGACTCCAGTCTACTCAGAGCCGCCATCCCTCTACCAAATCTCAGGAGAGTTCCCATGAACGAGATTTTGTCTGCTGGCACCTGGGTTTGTAGCAGACTCATGTCTGTCCCTGAGAGTTGGAATCCCTGCTGATTTTCACCGCCATATGGCATGGGCTTCTTTTCCTTGCTCTGGTATTCTGGGCTGGGGGTCTAGCATGGAGTGTAGACCCCTTCCTCCTCAAGACAGACCTTTGTTTGAAGCTGAGATATTTCTCTGGATTCTCAACCACCACACAAGTGTTGGTCCATTTTTTTTTCACATCTCTGCCCTTCTTCTGTATGTCTTTAGTTATAAAACTTCTGTTCATCTAGTCTCCAGTTAGTTGTTCAGGTTGATTGTTCTATAATGTAGTTGTAATTCCGATTTGATCCTGGGAAAAGTTGAATGTAACTTCCCATTACTTCACTGGCATCTTGGATCTCCCTCACGCATATATTTTGTCATTTCTAATTATTGTCTTTTTCTTTTCCATTTAAGAAAACCTCAGCATTTGTTTTAGGGCTGGCTAAGTGGTGATGAACTTATTTAGCTTTTATTTATCTGGGAAAGTCTATGTCTCTCCTTTAATTCTGAATGATAATCCTGCTATCAAGTATTCTTGGGCATAGGATTTTTTCTTACAGACTTTGAGTATACTGTGTCATTCCCTTCTGGCTTGCAAAGTTTCCCTGTTTGTTTTTACTTGCTTTTCTCGTGATTCTCTTTATCTTTAATTATTGACATTGTGGTTTTAATGTGACTTGCTGTGGACCTTTTTGGGTTTGTCTTGTTTGGGATACTGTGCTTCCTGGGACTGATTATATGTTTCCTTCCTCAAATTAGGGAAGTTTTCAGCTATTAATTTCTTCCAACAAGATTTCTGCCTCTTTCTCTCATCCGCTTCTGGACCCCTCTAATGCAAATGTTAGTGTGCTGATGTTGTCCAAAAGGTTCCTTAAACTATTCTTATTCTTTTTAATTTTTTTTTTCTTTTTTTTCTTTTTCAGCTTGGGTGACTTCTGCTATTTTGTCTTCCAGATCACTGATCTATTCTTTTATGTCATCTAATTTGTTGATTCCCTCATGTATTCTTCATTGCAGTTTATTGTATTCTTTAGCTCTGATTGATACTTATATTTTCTGTCTCTGTTGAAGGTCTCACTGTGTTCATTTTTCTCTTAAGTTTGATGAGCATCTTTATGACCATTGTGTACCTTCATTTCATTTACTTCTCGTTTTTTCTCTTGTTTTCTAGTTTGGAACATATTCCTCTGTCTTCCCATTTTACCTAATTCTCTGTGCTTGTTTCTGTGCATTAGGTATATCAGCTATGTTTCCCAGTCTTTAATTTTATTTATTTATTTATTTTATTTTTTTATTTTTTTTTTATTTTTTTACAGAGACAGAGAGTGAGTCAGAGAGAGGGACAGACAGACAGGAATGGAGAGAGATGAGAAGCATCAATCATCAGTTTTTCATTGCGCGTTGCAACACCTCAGTTGTTCATTGATTGCTTTCTCATATGTGCTTTGACCACGGGCCTTCAGCAGACCGAGTAACCCCTTGCTCGAGCCAGCAACCTTGGGTCCAAGCTGGTGAGCTTTTGCTTAAACCAGATGAGTCCGTGCTCAAGCTGGCGACCTCGGGGTCTCGAACCCGGGTCCTCTGCATCCCAGGCCGACGCTCTTTCCACTGTGCCACTGCCTGGTCAGGCTGTTTTCCAGTCTTCAAGAAGTAGACTTATATAGGTGATGTCCTGTGGACCTCAGTAGGGTAATCCCCTCTGGTCACTAGAGCCAGGTGCTCCAGGATTGTTCCCTGTTGAGCTTCGTGCATGCTTCTATTGTGGTGAGCCATGATTGCTGCTGGCATGTTGTGTGGGCAGGACTGGCTGTGTAGCAGGGCTGAGATGTGGGGGTGTAAGCTTTCACCAATGTGCCCACTGGAGTTAGGAGGCTAGAGGGAGAATTGTTAAGTGGTGTCTGCTAGTACCGGCATCAGCTAGGCAGAACTAGAGCTTACAAATGGCTGCTGCCAGTGTTGCAGGCCTGTGGCGAGTCCATGCCGCCTCGTGCCTCCTGCCCCTGTGGCAGCGTTCCAAGTATGGTGCATGTGCCTCCCTCAGTGGTGCTCAGCCGAAGCGGTTTTCAATCAGGGTGCCGCAAGAATTTCTAAAACATGGCGCTGACCTCTTTTCCCTCAGACTGTCAAATAAACTAACAGCAGCCTGACCTGTGGTAGCGCAGTGGATAAAGCATCAACCTGGAAATGCTGAGGTCGCCGGTTCGAAACCCTGGGCTTGCCTGGTCAAGGCACATATGGGAGTTGATGCTTCCTGCTCCTCCCCCCTTCTCTCTCTCTGTCTCTCTCTCCTCTCTCTCCCTCTCTCTCTCTACTCTCTAAAAAAAATGAATAAATAAATAAATAAATAGATTTAAATAAACTAACAGCAGACAACACATCAATAGCCATTTGGTATGAATGAATCAAAAATTACACCTTTTTTTGGTCATATTGTCAAAAAATCTGTTTTTTGGTGTGTTGTAGAATTTTAGTAATTAGTTTATGTGAGCCATGAGATGAAAACGGTTGAAAATCACTGGTCTATGTGCTTTTTTTCTGGTGTTTTCTTGCTGGTTTCCCAGTCAAGTG
The DNA here is from genome assembly GCF_036850765.1 of Saccopteryx bilineata. Taxonomy (NCBI): domain Eukaryota; kingdom Metazoa; phylum Chordata; class Mammalia; order Chiroptera; family Emballonuridae; genus Saccopteryx; species Saccopteryx bilineata. Next base: position 37,655,610 of record NC_089497.1, read on the forward strand.
GGTCTGTACTTGAGCCCTTTAAGAGCAGAATTCCTTTTCCTTGCAGTTCTGCAGATTTCCTGGATGAAGTCTCTGTTGGTTTTCAAAGCCAAGTGTTTGGGTTCTCATATGTCTTATGCATGTACCAAGGTTGGGATGCCTGATGTGAAACTTGAATCCCTCACTCTTCAAAGAAAAGTTTCGTGCCTTTGAGATTGTTCCTGACCAGGGAACACCACAGCGGGGTGTGGTTTTTCCCCCCTTGTAGGACCGTATCTCTCCTACCCTTGTCAGAGCTGTGTCTTACTGTGCTCATCCAGTTTCCATCTTCAGCTCCCTCAGACTCTTAGTTAGCTGTCTTAATTATCTCTCTAACATGTTCAGTAAAATCAGTAATCTGTATTGTATTGTCATCTATTAACAATTTAAAAATTCAACTTCAACTTGACAAATGGTATAAAAAGTCTTTTTCAAATACCTCCTGATCATTCTAGAATAAACTGATTATTCTAGAATAAATTGGTTTGAATGATTCTAAAGGAGGCAATTTTTTTTTTAATTTTCTGCAAACATTTGTTTAAATTAAAAGAGTATATATAGGCCATGGCCGTTTGGCTCAGTGGTAGAGCATCAGCCTAGTGTATGGATGTCCTGGATTCAATTTCCAGTCAGGGCACACAGGAGAAGCGACCATCTGCTTCTCCACCCTCCCCCTTCTCTTTCATTTTCTCTCTTCCCCTTCTGCAGTCATGGCTTAATTGGTTTAAGTGCATCAGCCCTGGACGCCGAGGATGGCTTCATGGAGCCTCCCCCTCAGGTGCTAAAAATAGCTCAGTTGCAAGCATGGCCACAGATGGGCAGAGCATCAGCCCCAAAAGGAGTTGTTGGGTGGATCCCAGTCAGGCTATGGGGGAGTCTTCCTCTTTATCTCCCCTCCTTTCAATTAGAAAAGAAGGGGAAAAAGGTATATATAGCCCTGGCCAGTCGGCTCAGCGATAGAGTGTCGGACTGGCTTGTGGATGTCCCAGGTTCAATTCCTAGCCAGGACACACAGGAGAAGCGCCCATCTGCTTCGCCACCCTCCCCCCCCCCTTCCTGTCTATCTCTCTCTCTCTTCCCGTCCCGCAGCCAAAGCTCCATTAGAGCAAAGTTGGCCCGGGCGCTGAGGACGGCTCCATGGCCTCTGTCTCAGGCACTAGAATGGCCCCGGTTGCAATGGAGCAACACCCGAGATGGGCAGAGCATCGCCCCCTGGTGGGCATGCCGGGTGGATTCCAGTTGGGAATCTGTTTCTATGCCTCCCTGCTTCTTACTTCAGAAAAATAGAAAGAAAAAAAAAAGTATATATAGTAAGTATATATAGTTATTTTGTTTTATTTAGATCTAAATATATAAGTAATATTGCCTACATTTTGTTTCAAGATTTATTATGAATCTGATTGACCTGTAGCCTTTTGCTAATTCTCACTATACTGTGCTAGTTTATTCTTTCTGTTTTCAACCAGTTCTTTAAAAATCAGTATAATATTCTTTTCAGAGTCAAGGCAAACCAGTGCCCACGGGTGGCTGTTCTTCTCCCAGCCATGCTCCACTGCAGTCTAACGCAGCCCAGCCCCCCACAGCAGCCCGGAGGCCCCTCGTTCCACAAGATCCTGGGACCTGGGAAGGAGCCAAGAGTTTGGTGAGACTGAGACTTTTGATTACAAATACCTTTAAATTTGAGAGAAAGAAATGAGCTGAATCCATCCTATGTGTATTTACCCAGGATAATGAGGAAGGGGAAGAAGAGCCTTGTGTGATCTGTCATGAGAATCTCTCTCCAGAAAACCTCTCAGTGTTACCTTGTGCTCACAAATTCCACTCTCAGGTAAACTTACCTTCTTAATATTTCACCACTGATCAACTGAGCAAGACTCACACTGCCTTATTTGAAATCATATGCCTGTATCATCATCCACACTGCTTCTTGGTTTCCACTGAGTATAATGCTAGGCTTCTGGGTACCACACAGATGTGCTTGCAGCTGTTCCCCATGCCTACCTCCAGATCGCACGTGCTGTCTCAGGTCTCCGTACACCTCACCGGAGAGTGGACAATGATGGGATTTAAGTGGTAGAGAGTAGGCGGTTCACTTGAATAGAACAGAGATGAATGCGATTGACATGGCAATTCGGTGGCGATTTAGCAACAGTGCCACTCACTTTGATGTGCTAGAAATAATACATAGTGTCCTGTGTCCACACCTGCCTGTGTCCTCACCTAATGACAGCTTCAACTGTTATAACGCAAACGACTTACCTCAGCAATCTGCTCAGGTTCTGGCGTTTGCTTTTGAAATGCTCAGACTTGAGTTTTGATGTTAGAAAAATGTGATATTGGCATATCTTTTGTTGATTCTGGGAAATCATATAGGTTAATTCCTGGTGTTGCTGCTGTGCTCATGCTATTGATATACAATTTATGATCCAGGTCTTCTGTTGCAGAGATAAAATTTGACACCAGAAAATATAATCTTACACACAAAAAAGGGCTTCTCAGGGAAGTGAACTATAGCAGCTCATTCAAGCCATGTTTGTAAAACACCGTTTCAGAGATATGTGATATGTGATACATGCTACAGAAGTATAGTCTGCATCCACTCTGATATGAAGTGGATGCAGAATGACTAATCTTAAAAGATCTCCAGGGCACATACTTAGTCACCTGACCTTCCCATTTAAAGTTTTAAAAGTCTGATTCATTTAGAATTTAAATGTTTCACTTAACTAATTTTATTCTTTGCCATTACCCAATGAATAGAAAGCAAGTAATTCATTCAGGTTACTTTTTAGAGTTAGATTCAGAAGGCTATATATATATATATATATCACACACACACATACATATATATATATATATATATATATATATATATATATATAGTGCCTGTTCTTAATTCTTTCTCACCTGACCTTGCTCTCCATTATTCATACTGGTAAAAAAAATTTTGCAGAGTTAGTTTTCAAGCAAATGACCTAACAGATAGTTTATACTCCCATTGTCACCAAAGAAAAAACAATCTGAAAAGTGATTCCATCATCTAGGGGTCTTAACTTCAAACCACCCTAAGCACTTGATACAAGGTATTAGGGACTTCTGTATGTCAGTCATAACATTTTCTGGGTTATAAGTGAGAACAATATATAATAAACTAGAGAAAAAAATATAGCAGCTTTCCTCAACCTTTTTGTTATAAAGAACTGCTAATCCCTTTATCAAGGTTAGGACAAATGAATGCTACAAAATGTACATTTAAGGGAATTCAATGGTACCATTATTCTATAATTTGAATTAATTATTAATTTTATAATTGTAAAGATAGATGATATATTATTAAGTAAGTTTATTAAGTTGTAAATATGTAAACAAGGAGGGGGAAAGAACTGCTAATGACCCTGAATACTGGGGTTCAGTAGAATGAGCTGGCTGGCAGGTGTCCTGTTAGCAGCTGGAGCACTCAGCAGACCTAGAGAGGCACGGTGACCGCAGCCGCCGGCCCAGCAGGGCACCAGATGGGGCTCTGAGGTCTCCTGATAGACATGGGGGTGACAGTCGATAGATACGTGAACAGCTGCCTCTGCCAGGTTCAATCTTGAGACTGACACGAATCTTTTTGCTCCTTAGTGCATTAGACCTTGGTTACTGCAGCAGGGGACATGCCCTACCTGCAGGCTCCATGTGTTTCTGCCAGAAGAATTTCCTGGTCACTCAGGCCGGCATGTGCCCAAGATCTGATGCAAGGGGCGGCTATGCACAGGAAGTTTCCAGACTCCACAGATCAGTTTCGCCTTTCATTGTGAGCTTATAGTGGGAGTGGTATGAAGGAGTACACTCCTCAGTGTTGTGCAAACGAAGCTAGATAATCTCACCAAAGCTGCAGCCAAAGAGGACAGGACAAATCATCAGGACTGAACAGAGCGGAAAGGGCTTCAAGAGCATAAAGTATTAAAGGTTACATCGTATCTGCCTTACCTTAGATGTTTTCTTCCAGCATAAGCATTGCAACTGTTAGCATGTATCTTAGGGTGTCTTTTCTTGTCATTTTTCCTTCTTATTCCACTCATGCATACTTTCCCCCACTGTACTACATTCTAATTTCCTCAGCTATATTTAAGCAAGAGAAACACTGGAATAGTAAAAAGAGAAGTAGGAAAATTCCACAGATTTTAATGTTTCTTTTCATTTTTAAAACTGCTTATATAAATATAACTTTTTAAATTTTATCTTTGTCTTCCCTATTCTTTTTCTTTTCTATTCTCTAAAATATGTATCCATGAGCTACTTGAGGGTGTGGACCATGCAATGTGTGTTGGAATCGGCTTATAATGGCTTGTGAGAGTTCATTGTTAAAGTCTCAGGAACTTTGTGAGCCAATTGTCAAATTTATGGTAGCTTGAAATTTGCCACTCATAGAAATTGGTAAATGCTGTAATGAAGTGTTTTTCTTCCTCTCAAGAGCTGCTTGCTAAACGTTTACCAGGGTACCAGCAGGGCCATGTCTGAGCCTTCTCTGAGCCCATGTCTAGCCCTCAGGTATGGTGTAAATATTCCCAGAGTCAGAAATAAGGAGGTAGTAAGAAAGGAGTTCATGCCTGAATTAAGTCACTTGCTCAGTTAAATAATTGAGATCTATGTCCATTTGTGAACATGGTCTTTGGGCCTTACTCATTTACACTTTGTAGGGATATTGCTTTTCTGCTTTAAGTGTCCAGTTTCGCTCTCTGATGCTGGGGGTGGTGGGGACTGTTTATGTATAGTTGCTTCTTGTGACAAAGTTGATACCCACTGGGCTAAATTGCACGTCTAAACTGTCACCAAGAGCTTTCATTCCTAGCAGTCAAAAACCGATTTTGAAAATAGTATTGTATAAATGCTGTAAGTGTTGTACATGTCTCCAGTTATAAAAATTAAAAGAACAGTTACTTGTAAGACAAATGTTACTTAGTTCTTTTTTTTTCATAATTAATAAAATTGAGATTGTGTTCTCTGACTCAGCAACTATTCTTTCTGAATATTTCAGTTTAAATGTATCTTTAGGTTACTTCAGATCTCTATTTAAATCTGTTGTTTCTGTAACAGTATGCTAAATGTTTTCTTCTGCAAAATGTAAAGGAAATATCCAAAAATGAAGGCAGTCATCTAGATACATAAAATGCCAAGAATGTATCAGAACTGCAAAATTCAGGACTTATAGGGCCTATGGTAATTTTTTTGTCTAACATCTTAAGGTCATAGTCATATAGCCAATTATCTTGTAAAACAAACGGTTCTTAGTTTATGTTTACAACTGCGATTTCATTTTTCATGTGGGAAAGAATAATTGTTTCTTAACTGAACACCTCATTTGCCTGTATATATCTATTTAACCATATCCTGAAGCTGTTTTAAATCTGTTTCTGTTTAATTGTGCTTCAATTTAGTCTTCTGTTATGAGAAAGAATAAGAAATTATCCAAGAAGAAGGCCCTTTCCAAGTCATCCAGACTTGTAAAATGCCAAGGATGTCTTGGATTATCGAATGTCAGAGCTTGTAGGGTCCTTAGTAACGCTCTAGTCTATCTTCTTTTACAGATCCATCTTACCCAAAGTCGTGTAGCTAAATAGTGGCTGAAGCCATCCTAATACTTGAGGGTCCTGATACTCGGTCACATGCTTTCTGTATAAACTCATGCTGCAAAATTGTATTGGTGCTGCACCTGCTATTCTTGGCTCCAAAGATGGGCTGAGGTCTCAATACCATAGCTGATACGTGGTGAGAGTGTAGTAGTAGTACGTGGTCCTGAAAGTCATGTCCAAATCTGTAGATGCTAAAGGTAATGGGATTGTTTTTTCTTTCTGAGTTATAATTTAATAATAAAGACAACTGTAGTGCGCATGATACTTTAATCATCACTGTCATCCCTGTAAGTATAATGGGTCCAGAATAGCATCCTGCCCAGAAATCCAGTGATGAAAGCGGCAGTATTTACATCAACAACACCTGTAAGCTTCTGGTACTGTCACTGCAAGTTCTGTCAGAGGGTGTGTCTTGTGACGTGTTCCTTCCTGTTTATTGTCCATGTGCATAACATTATTCAGGTTTTACGGGACACCTTCCAGTGTTTGTTACCTGACTCTGAGAGGATATTATCCTTGTTTTACAGCTGATGAAAGTAAGGATCAAGTAAAAGGGAAATAGTTTGTCCCAGGTCATAGCGACAGAGTAGCCTTCTGGGAGTGATGCAGATCTTTAGCTCCTTAGTAGTGTACTCTTCTCGTACTTCAGGCTGCATCCCCAATGTGGATTGATTTTGTCTACACAAAAATATAGTAACAAACTGATGGTTGCCAGGTGGGAGGGAGGTTAGGGGCGTGATGGAAAAACTGAGGATTAAGAGCACATATTGCCAGTTATAAAGACATTCATGGGGATATGAAGTATAGCATAGGGAATATAGTCAATAAGATTGTACTCCTAAGGGTTTTTATCTGAGTCCGTGGCACAGCTGGGCAGTGGGATATTGAAAAGCTTCCCAAGAGATGTTAATATGGGTTCAAGGCTGTGAAACACTGTTCAGATTTTAATATGCAGTGAATCACTGCGGCTCTTCTTAAAATTGAGGTTCTGATTCTGCATGTCTACTAAGCTCTCAGCAGGTGCTGATGCGTTCGTCCTGGGATGACACTCTTGAGTAAAAAGGCCCAACCCAGGTGAGCCTCAGATCACCTAGGGATCTCCTGAAACTGAGGAGCCCTACCTGGGACCCACCAGCATCAGGTCTCAGTCCTGTGCTTTCGTGTGCTGGCCAAGGAAGCGATGCACTTCTCTTACTGAGAACCGTGGGTTTAGTCTGACCTTTTACACGTGAGGACACTGTGCCCCCGAGAAGCTGTGTGACCTTTGTCCTGATGCAGCCTTCTCCCAGGAAAATTCATTAGTGAATGAAACATATTTTCAACAGGAACGTTGCTGGTGTATAGGACCCCAGGTGCTGAGTGGAGACTGCAATCTGCAGTGTGAGTGGAGCGTGACGGTTTCATTAACATACAGCTCAGAAGCTAGCCCAGGAGCAGCCTGTGTGATGAATGGGGTCCTGGGTTCTACTTGAAGCATTATCACATAATATATCAGTTTTATGTCAAATGAACTGATGGTTTTATGGCCTTTCTATTCAATTTGATAGGTCCCTTGTCACAGGCTCCTTTTAATATGGCTAGAGGGCACATTTTGGTGGTGATGTCACAGTGATTTATAAAACCCACTTCATGCATCCGCCACACATATGTAAATCAGAAACACTTCTTTCTGGGAAAAATTGTCATTGCCATTGTGTGACAAATTGGTGCATATTCAATGAACAGGCATTCATGAAGACACAGATTTGTATTCACTTTTGTACATACCATATGACCAAGCAATTAGCACCATATCTAGGAAATTGTCTTGTGCAGCAGGATCCTCCCGTGGGGACATGCAGCAACTGAGCACAGTGCCAACTTGACCCTCACAGCAAGGTGGCTGGAGACTCAGCTGGTGATACTAGAGCATCAGTCTAGAGACGGAGGAGAAAGAAGAAAGGAAGCATTTTCTTTTCATCTCTAAATTCCAGGATTGTGACAGATTTTTTTTTTTCTGAAGTTAGAAGCGGGGAGGCAGACAGACAAGACTCCTGCATGCACCCGACCAGGATCCACCCAGCATGCCCACTAGGGGGCGATGCTCTGCCCATGTGGGTCATTGCTCCATTGCAACTGGAGCCATTCTAACGCCTGAGGTGGAGGCCGTGGAGCCATCCTCAGCACCCAGGCTAACTTTGCTCCAACGGAGCCTTGGCTGTGGGAGGGAAAAAGAGAGAGAGAGGAAAAAGAAGGAGAAGGATGGAAGGCAGATGGGCGCTTCTCCTGTGTGTCTTGACTGGGAATCAAACCCAGGACATCTACATGACAGGCTGATGCTCTATCACTAAGCCAACTGGCCAGGGCCTGTGATGTAGATTAATATTCCCCACTTTATTTAATCTGCAAACATGCTGCAAGATAGGAATTATTATCTCCATCTTAAAGATAAGAAAACCGCCTGACCTGTGGTGGTGCAGTGGATAACACGTCGACCTGGAAATGCTGAGGTCGCCGGTTCGAAACCCTGGGTTTGCCTGGTCAAGGCACATATGGGAGTTGATGCTTCCAGCTCCTCCCCCTTCTCTCTCTCTGTCTCTCTCTCTCCTCTCTAAAAAAAATGAATAAAGAAAAAAAAAAAAGAGTTCCCTTGAAGTATGTGTTTAAAAAAAAAAAAAAAGATAAGAAAACCAAAATGAAAAGACTCATCTAAAACTTGGAGCCAGGTCAATCCAACCCAAAAGGCCGCGCTCCTGCTGCCGCACTGCGGTATTGTCCCAGAGGAGGGCAGCACCTGCAGGCCGAGGAGGTGAGTGATGTCACTGGGAGCTGTACCTGTCCTCTGCTTCCTGTGTCCAGCCTTGAACCTGTAGAGTGCCCTGTCAGAACGGCTAGTGCTCCAGCATAAAAGATTAACTCACAAAACCTCTGTTTCATTGATGGATGAAATAAAATCTTAGTTGTTTGTGTGAGATAAAATCAGAATTTCTGAGAAAAAAAATGGTAACAGAAATACAAATAAAATAAATTTGAAAGAAATATATTTTATTTTCTAAAATTTGTGAAATTTTTGGAGGGAGACTTACGACTGTTTCCATTAACTTCTTAAGATATTATACCTAAAAAAGTGCCAGCTTGTTTAAAAAAAATAAAAAATTAATTTTTATAAAACCATGTTTTTAAGTCACTTTCACAAGTATGTGAGCTTCATGACATTTCTGTGATGTTGGCAGGTTGTTATTTGATCCATTTTGGATGAGGACATCAAGTTTCTGAGACCCGTAATGAGGATCCCACCCTCAGAAAGGGTCACAGAGCCAGTAGTCAGGGGACATATCTCTACACTCTATCGCCTAAGTTTCTTACTGCTCAAGAAAAAACCTTTTTTATTTTATTTTTTAAATTATTTTTTTAATCTTTCAATTAGAGCTGACATACAATATTATGTTAACTTCAAGTATACAGCATAGTGATTACACATCTATATCACTGGTGAAATGATGTCCCAGATCAATCTAGTACCCTCCTGATACTATACACAGCTATGAGTCTCATTGACTATACACCCTGTTCTGTACTCCACACCCCAGCACTGTTCTCATGACTGACCATTTGTACTTCATAATCCCATCACCATAGATAATATCTTTTAAAACTCCTCTTCTGCTTTCCCAACTCTCCATATCAAAGCAAGAAAATATTCACTCCAGTAATTACAGTAACAAAAATAGCCTTTTCCTCTTAGGTAAAAGATTTGTTGACTCAATACTTCTGACCTCCAAATTTAGTCAGAGAAAATATATAAGGTAAACAGGATGTCCCATAAATCAGAAACTGAGCAAGGAGGTCATAGCAGACTTCGTGCTGGCGGAAGTGGCAGGAAACAGAAAGAATGTGGAGCTGTGAAGTCTGGTTTGTGGAAAGGATTCTAGGGCTTTCTTACTGTCCTGGGTGTTTGGTGGCTTTATCCGGAGGTCACCGGCTGCAGTGAAATGGCAGTGCTTCTAGACAATTTTTTTAAATTTTATTAAGAAAATTAAATTCAACAGGGTGACAATCAATTAGAGTACATAGGTTTCAATTTCCTAAAGGAAGTGAGTTCAAGCTGTGTGGAGAGCAGGGGCAACAGTCTAAAGCAGCAGTTATCCAGAGCATACAGGAAAGAAGGGAACCCTCAGCCCCCGTTGATGGCTCAGTGGATCAAGTGGTGTCCCGGCACTTCAGAGGTCATGGGTTCAATCCCAGTCAAGAAACAAACAACAAATGCACAACTCAGTGAAACAACAAGTTGATGCTTTTCTTTCTCTCCCCGCCCTCAAATCAATGGAAAAAAATATTTAAAAAAAAGAAAGAAGGAAACCCTTCAGGCAAGGTCTAAAGCTTGGCAGGAGGGTAGCCAGGTGGTACCTCCAGGTGGAGTGGGTGGTGGTGCCCACATTCCAAAGGTGCTAGGAGCAATCTGGAAACCATGTTGTGACTGGACACCGTCAGTCACGTGGGAACATGGAGAAGTTGTACGAGACACTCGGCCTCCAGTCTTCTCTTCTGGCCGTTTCCAGCCAGATGGTTGAATAACAACAGCAACAACAAGGATAATAATAAAATGCTAAATGTAAGCCATATATCACATGAATTTTCTAACTTGATCCCTGTGACATGTTTATGGCGTGTGGTAATTACCCTCCATTGTACAGAAAGGGAAGAAGCTCAGAGAGGTGGAGGCTTTCCCCAATGTCTCGTGTAGCGCTGGAGTTTGAACTCGGGCAGTGTGCCCGCAATGCCTTCAGCGGGCATTTCTGAAGTTGAGGCCAGATTGGAGAACTATATAGTTACTGTTTTTCCTATGTCACCTCTCTTATTGTAAGCTTCCAGCCTAGAAGACACCTTTTAATAAACAAATATCCACTTAATTGGCTAAGGCAAAGAAACAAGCCTATTTACACAGAGATGGAGAATAGAAGTTACAAAGCATTATATTTAAATAGAGATTAACATCTGGCAGAGCTAGCTAGGTGAGGAGGCCTCGGATATGAGCTGATAATGTCTACAGGTGCAGCGATACACTGGAATACCTGCATTCTATTTACAAGGTAAGGTCACTTCCTCAGGAGCCCTTTCCCAACTCTTCTCCAAGTTTTATCTCCTGGGTATTTACTTTTTCTATAACACCTCATCCACCCACTCTCTAACACTCACCTGTCTTGTGTTTGCAAGCAGAACTATCTTTGTTTGGTTCACCTGTGGACCCTATCAGGCAGGGGTCCCCAAACTACGGCCCACGGGCCGCATGCAGCCCCCTGAGGCCATTTATCCAGCCCCCGCTGCACTTCCGGAAGGGGCACCTCTTTCATTGGTGGTCAGTGAGGTCCTGTGTTCCTGGAGCACTGTATGTGGCAGCCCTCCAACGGTCTGAGGGACAGGGAACTGGCCCCCTGTGTAAAAAGTTTGGGGACCCCTGCATCAGGTAACGGTTGTGTATGTGGTAACTCTAAAGAAACATTTGTTAAAATGAAATGGAAGAAAATGTTGTAGAACTTTGAATGACATGGGCAATTTTGTATAATGATTGAGTGAAAGGCAATAAATTGGAAAACTGATAATATGATCTAATCTTTGTTAACTGTTTTATATGCATAGCAACACACTAGAAAGATATATTCTAAAACATAACAATGGCTTTCAGGATGGTAGATTATAGATTTTTTTTTTTTGCTTGACTATAGTTCTTTTTTTAATGATTAATATGTTTTACTTCTGTAGAAAAAATATCAAAAATAAGCTAGTTTTAGACTTTACAGAGTAGGGCTGAGTCTGCTTTAACTGTGGGGAATGACGAATGAGTAACTCACACTGCAGTGCCCTCCTTCCCCTATTCGTGTGGGTCTCAGACAAAGAACAGGCTGGAGTGGGGGGGGGGCAAAGAGGGGGCAGAAGCGAGCCAGGAAACAGAAAGCAGGTGTCAGAACGAAAGAAGGGAAGAGCCTCTGTGAGGCAAGGACGAATGCAAGTCTTTGAAAATTTAAATAAGGGACAGAGCCAACCCTTCTTAATAATTCTTAATGGCTCCAGAGATGATATTTTAATTTGTTTTTAGATCATTAAATAAGTTCAGCTCAAGACAAAGTGATGGTGTCCTGTGACCTACTGGCCTTGTTAAATACCAGTGGTGTCAACTTTTTATCAAAAAGTATGCACTTCCAGAATGTGGTTCACACATTACACAGAAGACACCTGTGGTTTCTTATCTTTCTTAATTAAAATTCTAAGACTAGGGGAAATAACTTCCAAATACCAGACTTTTCCCAAACATTAGGAGTTTGCTGTTTAATCCTCACATCAGCTATACAGGACTTTTTGGTAGAGATTCCTGAGTAGAAAAACATGAAAAAGAACCACAAAGAAAAATAGTTTTAGGTCACTAAGGCAAATGGTGGTTTCTTCTCATTCGCTTGCATGTAACCCTATTGTAGGGGGGAAATGTGTAAGAAGAAACAAAAGCTCTCATTTCCTTTGAAACAAGAGTCACAAGGGTCACGTACGTTTTCATAAATAAATGGAAAATCTTTTACAAATACTTCAGGAAATGTTTTAAAAGAGAAACAGAGGCACTAAAGTGGAAGTGTAAATCCATTGGTGGGATTCAGCCAGTTTGCCTGGGTTCCGCAGAACCAATACCTCATTTTATTGTTGTTGAATTCGGTGAACCAGTTGTTAAAATGGCATTGTAATCAGGGTTCTCTCTAAGGTGGGCGCGGGCAGCAACCCAATGTGGAAATCACAGATTTACATTTCTTATTCTTTTTTAACATTCATCTGCGCAACAGCGTATTCTAAGCACCTGTACTATAGGTGAAAAAAATTGACAGAACTATGCTTGTAATATTTATTTATTCATTTCATAAAACTCATTATACCTTTGATGAAACACTACATTTTAATTCCCTCATGTTTGTTACTTCAGTAAACAAACATCTCACGTAGAGAGAAAAAGTGCCAAACAAGCAGGGGGTGACAACTTGTATTGTTTTTTGTCAGGTATTATTTAATATTTTTTCATTAATATTTTAAAACTCTTTCTTAATATAATCTAGTTTTGTGTACCTCTTTTATTATTCTTATTTAAGTATTGAATGCATGACATAATTAACTACCTTTTGGTATATCGGGTTTTTTTATACTTAAAACGGTCATTAGGGCAGAAAATCTGTTGGTAAATTATTTGAATCCCACCACTGGATAAATCCCATCTTTAACTATCACTTGAGACCTGGGCTTCGGTGCCCACAAGTTTACCTAGTTGATGAGAAAATAATAAGAGCTCCTGCTAAATGAGAACCTACTATGAAAGAGACTTTAATTACCTTACTTAAATTGCTTCTCATAACCACAACAGCTCTTTAATGTGCTAAAATCAATGATAGATTATAGTCAATCATTGTAGAAAACTTCAAAAACAGATTTAAAAAAAACTATAGTCACTCAAAACTTTTCTTCTCCATAAGACAATAAACTCCTAGACAGGAGAGATTTTACTTTGTTCATCGACTCCAGAAAGTCCAGTTTTCTTTAGGGTTCTAAGACATACAGAATCACCCATGGCTCTGTCCCTTACAGTATGTCAGGAAAGAAGGGAGTCACCTGGCACCTGGCAGGACAGCTACATTCACTTTCCCGAGGCTTGCTCGACTTTTATCCCCACATTTCATGCCTCTACTACAGGGACCAGCAGCACACGAACTTGAAGTAACTTGCTCAAAGCCAAAAACTAATTAGTGCCAGAGTCAAGACTAGGACTCGGGTCTTTTGTCTTCTTCTTAGTCTATCATTATGTCCTGTAATCTATGTCACCTCTGATCTGAACCCAAATAATGTTAGCTGTGCCTTTGCTCTTTATTCTCCACTTTAATACTTCAATTACTGTCCTTGGGTTGATAATAGCTCTCCAGGCTATTTCCAGCACTTCCAGAAAAGGAATATATATATATATATATATATATATATATATATATATATATATATATATATATATATATCTGTTAGGTCTTCAGTCCCTGTGCCTAACACGGCGTGTTATATATATATATATATATATATATATATATATATATATATATATATATATCTCTGTTAGGTCTTCAGTCCCTGTGCCTAACACGGCGTGTTATATATATATATATATATATATATATATATATATATATATATATATATATATCTGTTAGGTCTTCAGTCCCTGTGCCTAACACGGCGTTTTATATATATATATATATATATATATATATATATATATATATATATATATATATATATATATATATATATATCTCTGTTAGGTCTTCAGTCCCTGTGCCTAACACGGCGTTGCCTGGCCAGCAGCCTTCAGTGAGCACTTGCTTGGGGAGGCCGTGCCTCCGCCCGCTGCTCGGCTGGGGTTCTTCTCTTTCCAGGCTGAAACCCCTCCCAAATCTCCTAGCCAGTTGCTTTTTTATTTTTTATTTTTTTACTTTTGTATTTTTCTGAAGCTGGAAACGGGGAGAGACAGTCAGACAGACTCCCGCATGTGCCCGACCGGGATCCACCTGGCACGCCCACCAGGGACGACGCTCTGCCCACCAGGGGGCGATGCTCTGCCCCTCCGGGGCGTCGCTCTGCCGCGACCAGAGCCACTCCACCACCTGGGGCAGAGGCCAAGGAGCCATCTCCAGCGCCCGGGCCATCCTTGCTCCAATGGAGCCTCGGCTGCGGGAGGGGAAGAGAGAGAGAGGAAGGAGGGGGTGGTGGAGAAGCAAGTGGGTGCTTCTCCTATGTGCCCTGGCCAGGAATCAAACCCGGGTCCCCCGCACGCCAGGCCGACGCTCTACCGCTGAGCCAACTGGCCAGGGCCGCCAGTTGCTTTTAAAATATCAAAAATCAAGCACCCTTCTAGTTATTTTGTTTCAGAATTTTTGTGTCAGAACATTAGGAAATTATGTTACATATCATTAGTTTATCTTGAATTTTAAGAGAAATGGGTTTTCTCCCTTCTGCTGAGGCATTTCCTTAATAGTCACTGGGTGATCTGTAGCACCCTCAATTTGCTCTGAGCATCATTTGGTGATTTTTTAAAAAATTAACATTGTGAAAATCTCAGCTATTTCTCCTTAGAGAGCAATTGATTTAAAAAAAAAAAGAAAAGAAAGAAAGAAAAAAGAATCATTCCTTTCCAGTCACTAACAAGACAGCTTAAACTAAAATGAAAGAAAAATCTGGCCTTGGTCAGTTGGCTCAGTGGTTGAGCATGGACCTGGCGTGTGGAAGTCCCAGGTTCGATTCCCGGCCAGGGCACACAGGAGAAACGCCCATGTGCTTCTCCACCCTTCCCCCTCTTCTTCCTCTCTGTCTCTCTCTTCCCCTCACGCAGCCAAGGCTCCATTGGAGCAAAGTTGGCCGGGGCACTGAGGATGGCTCCATGGCCTCTGCCTCAGGCGCTAGAATGGCTCCGGTTGCAACAGAGCAACGCCCTGGATGGGCAGAGCATCGCCTCCTGGTGGGCATGCCTGGTGGATCCCATTCAGGCGCATGCAGGAGTCTGTCGGTCTGCCTCCCTGCTTCTTATTTCAGAGAAATAAAAAAAATAAAATGAAAGAAAAATCTTTTTGTACTGTAACCAACACTAAAAAAGCAATTTCAATATTAATCTAATACTGCAGGCCTACATTTAAACCATTAGGAGATGTTAAATTTCCAAAGAAGGAGGAAAGAGATAGCTAAAACCACCACTGAGGGGTTAAAAACAGCCCTGCTAACCACGATTGCTTTTCCTGAGAGGAAGAAAAGAAATATCACCCCTGAAAACTACCCAAAGCCAACAAAACGAACTATGACCATAGAATTTCCTGTCAGTAGCGCTCTCATTTCTGTCTGAATTGAACAACAGAGATTGTCGCCAGATAAAACACCTGGAGCTGATCGAGAGTGGCCAGTGCTTCTTCAGCAGTCTTGATTATCCGTGTTTAATTCCGTGATCGCTGCCATCCACCAGGCCCTCGCAGATAAATAACGCCATTATTCTTCAGCTCGCAAGGCTCAGGTATAAGTCTAACTCTGAGGGAGCTTAGATTTATAGGTGATGTAATTTAGCATTCTAGGCTCATAAGTTAATGCGTCAGAAATGCCTTCTTCATTTCTCCCTCAGTGATAAATGGGCAGATCCCCGGCACGCTCCCCATCTCCTTGCTTGATCTCCTTGGATAAAGGCCCTATTCTGCCAGGTCCACTCCTGTTTGCAGTAGAAAAAAGTGATGATTTGGTCTAGACAAGAAAGAGAAGATTAATCTCAATCAGGGCAGAGTAATGTTTTTGAAGTGGTATCGCTGGTGCGAAAAATAACACTCTAGAAGCACTGACTGTTTAGTAGGACCTGAATTGTACTTTGGAAAATAATATCTTAAATATATTTAATTATATAAATAACTAAAGCTAACACTTACATAATATCTTACATATATTATCTAACCCTTTCGACATCTTCACGAGATCTGTATTATTATCCTGATGCACAGAGTTATCATACAACTATCTCACATCCTTATGCTTTTTCATATCTTTCAAGCCAACCGATTGGAAGGAAACTAGTTTATAATTTTATTTGTTTTATTTCAGAATGCTAAATTGGAAATGTTTCCTTCCTCATTCTGTAAGAAAACCCTAGTTATGATTCTACATCAGTAAGATTATTTTGACAAGGCCTGAGACCAAAGATATGACATCACAAAGAATGAAATCATACGATAAAGCACTCATACCAAAAATGAATAAAAGGCACCTTATCTCGGCCAGGTTGGTACAGGGCATCTTAACCAGGTTTCCCTGGAGCCCAGTGCTCTTCGTTCATTGACATTCTTTGCTATTGTCACATGCGTCCAAGTACGTTTGCCGGCTATTCCAGTTGCTCTGCTGTAAACCGCGATCCAGTCATTGAACTGAGAGTCACCCGGAGGAGGGAGGTTTGATATTCATCCTTACAGTGGTAATGGACCTGTTGCTCACAGACCTTTTTAGGTGTGAGATATTTCACAAACTGGCAACTTTTTTGCACCACAGCCCATGTTCACTTGCAGGTCTACTCTAGATGATATGATTTATACGCAGATGGTGATTTCCGCTATCCAAGTACCTGGGAACATTGCAGAATTTGACAGTGTTCAATTACCTCACATCTAACCATTTTTCCGATGCACTTAGCTGGAATCTAGTAAAAAAGTCACCTGTTATGAACAAGTTCACAGCTGGGAAAGAGACTTAAACACTGTTACTTTATTTGAACACCCTTCCTCATAGGGTCAGTACTGTTTTCAGTTCTGGGGCACTTATCATTCCCATGCATAAAAGGAACATTACATGAATGCTGTCATTCCCGTTAAAGGTAAGCATTGAGGCAATCAGATAGCAGGTGCTTATTTAAATTTTGCCTCAGTTTTTCAAGTGTCATGGCCACCTATTCAGTCCAATTCCGGATTAGTCGAGGCATCTAAAACATTAGGGCAATACCCAATCACATAAACATATTTAAGCTTAAGAATATGGTTTAAATATATTTGAGTCCAGGATCTTTCAAGTTTACTTGTTCAAAAATGCTTTCCTTTGTTATATGCACAAATGGTACCATCTCATCTCGGCTCAAATGCCAATCACCCCTCCGTTAAGATAGAAGGGTTAACACATGGTTAACAGTGGTGCAGGTCACAAAGAAGCCCTTCAGCAGCTCTGCTAAGTTCAATATACATTAGGTCCTGATAAATTTTTAGGTCTGGGTAATGGTTTATGCTCATTCTAATCAATCCCAATCCACCATATCCACCATACACCTTAACAGTCTGCATTTACTTCAATCAAGATTATTTGGTGCTTGTTGAGACCCAAATCATACATTTATTTAGAGGGCCCCTTCAACCACCCTCAGCCTGGCAGAC
This sequence comes from Saccopteryx bilineata, assembly GCF_036850765.1. Taxonomy (NCBI): domain Eukaryota; kingdom Metazoa; phylum Chordata; class Mammalia; order Chiroptera; family Emballonuridae; genus Saccopteryx; species Saccopteryx bilineata. The sequence continues at coordinate 37,673,173 of NC_089497.1, forward strand.
TGTGAAGATTGGCATCAAGCAGTGTAGGAGCTGTTGTATGGGTGCTGACCACACTAAGCGGTGTCGGGTGCCAGCTGAGATCTCTGTATATGCCACTTGTGAAGCTAATTGGGTGCTACTTTGATGTTGTCTGAAGCCGTCCCCTGGGTGTTGGTCTGGGACCTCTTGGAGAGCACTCTGGTGCAGGTCTGGTGCCAGTCAGACACTGCCTATGACTTGCCCTGGGCAACCTGTTTGGAGCTACAAAGTGAAGCATATTCTGTGGCTGCCTGTACTGGGGACTGGGTGAGTGGGAAGGAACAGCTGTGCACCGAGGTGGCTTCCACCAGCAAAATCTCAAAGCACCTAAAGGGTCTTTTTAAAATAAACTGTTTGGGCTGCAGTGCATAGACTGTCGGCCTGGGATGCTGAGGACCCAGGTAAGAAACCCGAGGTCCCTGGCTTGAGTGTGGCTCATCCAGCTTGAGTGTGGCTCATCCAGCTTGAGTGCAGACTCACCAGCTTGAGCACGGGGTTGCCGACTTGAGCATGGGATCATAGACATGACTCTATGGTCAATGGCTTGAGCCCAAAGGTTACTGGCTTGACGTCCAGGGTCACTGGCTTGAGACTAGGGTTGCTGGCTTGAGCAAGGGGTCACACTGGCTCAGCTGGAGCCTTCCAGTCAAGGCATATATGAGAAAGCAATCACTGAACAACTAAGGTACCACAAAAAGAATTGATGCCTCTCATCTCTCTCTCCCTTCCTGTCTATCCGTCCCTGTCTATCTGTCTTCTCTCTCACTCTCGCTAAAAAAAAAGTAATAAATAAATAAATAAACTCTAATATTTGGGAAGCTTCTTTTAGTTCCTTAAAAGTGGTGACATTGGCCCTGGCCGGTTGGCTCAGTGGTAGAGCATCGGCCTGGCGTGCGGGGGACCTGGGTTCGATTCCCGGCCAGGGCACATAGGAGAAGCATCCATTTGCTTCTCCACTCCCCCTCCTTCCTCTCTGTCTCTCTCTTCCCCTCCCGCAGCCAAGGCTCCACTGGAGCAAAGATGGCCCAGGTGCTGGGGATGGCTCCTTGGCCTCTGCCCCAGGGGCTAGAGTGGCTCTGGTCGCGGTAGAGCGACACCCCGGAGGGGCAGAGCATCACCCCCTGGTAGGCAGAGCGTGGCCCCTAGTGGGCGTGCCGGGTGGATCCTGGTCGGGCGCATGCGGGAGTCTGTCTGACTGTCTCTCCCCGTTTCCAGCTTCAGAAAAATACAAAAAAAGAAAAAAAAAAGTGGTGACATTAAAATCAAACATGAGCTTTCAAATTTCTTCCCCCAAAGACAGGTTCAAGCCTATGATTTGAAGTAGGATGTGGAGAGCAAAAGATCAGCATGGGCTAGAGGCAGCTTCAGAAGTGTCAGAATTCTGTTTCTTGGGTACTAGATCTTGGTACAAACAATAAACTACTCCTTAGGAAGCAAAGTCAGAGGAAACGGTAAGATGTATCCCTGGTACCTATCCAATGCTTTGTGAAGAACACGGGCAATGAAGACCAGGAAATGGAAACCTGAAGTGAGCGTTTTCCTCAGGATGAGGGAAGTGGCTGGAGAGAAAGCCCCGGAGGAGACTGGCTCCCCTTGCTCGGGCTGAGGACCCACAAGGTGCTGCAACAGGAGATGCAGAGCTGAATGTGACAGAAATCATTTGAATGTGATATCCCCTCTAATTAAATGTGAAAAAATATTTTGTTTCTTTTTTCAAAATATTTTGCACATCAAGCTCCTTAGCCAAAATTTTCATCTTTTGTATTTTGGCATTTTTTTGTTCCCAATCCTGTTTTACGTGTCTGCTCAGCTCCTGGCTTCTTGGGTTCTGACTCCTGCTTTAAATGCTATGCATGCCCTTGACCTAGTCAAAGCCCTCCAAAAAGAAAGTCTAGGTTAAGTTAGCAGGTTTTCCAGCCCTTGATCCATGTATTGTCTAGACCTCCAATCCTACCTCTAGACCTCCAGACCAGACCCCGCAAAGAGCAAGTAGACAGGCCCCCTGCCAATAAAGAGTGACAGCTACCAAAATATCCTGGGCTCTTGTCAACTGTGTACAAGGATGACCTACCACCTTGCTTTCAGAAGAGTGAGATGAATGAGAACTCAGAGGACCAGCAAAAATTAGAGGCTTGTCAGGACTAAAGAAAGCTTAGACATTGTGGAGTCTTGTGCCCAAATCGATGCCAATAGGGAATACTAGGTCCCATCCTAGCTAGGAGTCTTGACTGACATCAGAAAGTGCCAGTGGTTTAAAATTTCCCCCCTTTCTGGACTGAAAATACATAATGCTCTGGAGGTAGTGCAGCAGGAAGAAGAGGTTTTCGGAGAAGGACTAACTCCTACACTCTGATCTATGGGCACAATGCCAAGTTTGGTGACAATAGATCATCATTCTTAGGTTTTCTAACATGGCAATGAAGACTCATACCCAGCGCAGAGCTCTAGGTCAGGGCTCAGCATAAAAGGGATTAAGTAATAATAATAAAGACTGATTGCAGATAAATATATCAGTGAGTGTGACATTCATGAAGATTATACTTGGGGAAAATGTATTGAGGAAAACAGGATATTAAAACAAGCAGTTGTCAGAATTCTTTCCCCCAAACCCCAAGTTCCTGTTCATTTTTATTTTTTTATTGTTTTAATTGAGTCAGGCGAAGGGAAAGAGAAAGAAAGGTAAAAAGTTATGGGCTTGAGAAAAGGCAGAGAGGTGGGAAAAGAAAGCTAGAATTAATTTTATAAGCAGAGATGGATCAGGGAGCTTTAAGAAATTAATGCTGGCTGGATGTCTACGTTGAGTTAGAGGAGGGAAGATAGAGTCTGAGAACCAGGGAGGCTGAGCAGCCTATTACTGCTTCTGGAGTATGCCAGGGTTGACCCTGTTCAACCTTAACTCATTGATTATCTTTTTAAAAAAGACATAAGGTCCAGAATCCTTATGATATATTTCAACAACATGAAAAATTTTGACTTGGCCCTCAAGTTGAGGCAGGATAGAACCAGATAAAAAGTTAAAATAAATTCTTAGGTCAACACTCATCTATTCATTTATCCACCAACCAGATAAAAAGTTAAAGTAAATGCTTAGGTCAACATTCATTTATTCATTTATTCACCAGCCATCACCAATTATTGACACCTGCCGTATGCCAAACAGTAGATGCTGGAAGTATAGAGAAGAATAAGATATTATTCTTACTCCAAATCAACTTAAAAGCCAGTGAGGCATCAGGCATTGAAGAAAAGAAGCAACTAGACAGAGAAGAGACATCTGCTCATGTTTAATTATTCAGGCAATGAATCTATGATGTGTCGTCCATTGTGAGACCCTTGCACTTATTTTTGTGACATTAATATCATCCTAATACTAAGAACAGACAACTCAGAAACATGAATTTTTTTCCAAAGCATAAGTTAAGCTGGACACCCCAATCCAGAATCTTCCAAGTTGTGTTTGTTCTCAAATCATGACCCATAACAAAGAGGATTCCTCGGTTGGCCACAGGCTTTTCCAGAATCAGTCTTCAACTGTGAAACCTCTAATTCCTGGTGGGGAGCAGGTCACCCAATCCAGAACCCTCCTCCTTCATCACAGGTCCTCATCTGGGATCTCGGTGACTTTGTGTGTTAGCAGAACTCAACCAGGACCATCTCAGTCCTCTAACTTTGAGTCTAAAGGATCATCTCAGTCTAAACATAAGATTCTAAAGAGTTTGAACTTCAAAATCAATGTGTTTGAGTGTCTACCATTTCCTCCCAGAAACCTTTTAGGCCTTTTAATAAATATGCTCCCTTCTCCCAGTGATTAGTTCTGCATTCCAGGAAACTTAAATGTAGAGTGAATCAAAAAGTAGCTCCAAAAAGTAGTTCCCAATCATGTTGTATTTCTGGCTACATGAAGATAGTTTACCAGTCTCATTTAATTCTGTGATTTTTTTTTTTAAACAAGAGGGACAGAGACAGGGACAGACAGGGACAGACAGACAAGAAGGGAGAGAGATGAGAAGAATCAGTTCTTCATTGCGGCACCTTAGTTGTTCATTGATTGCTTTCTCATATGTGCCTTGACCAGTGGGCTCCAGCAGAGCAAATGACCCCTTGCTCAAGCCAGCAACTTTTGGGCTCAAGCCAGCGACCGTGGGGTGATGTCTATGATCTCATGCTCAAGCAAGCGACTCTGCACTCAAGCTGGTGAGCCTGTGCTCAAGCCGGATGAACCCACGCTCAAGCCAGTGACTTTGAGGTTTCAAACCTGGGTCTTCCATGTCCCAGTCTGGCACTCTATCCACTGCACCACCACCTGGTCAGGCGGAAGTGTCCTTTTTTATAGTTGTTCTTGTCGATCTTCCCTTGGACCCATTCTTTTCTTGAATCAGAGCCCTGGAATCCTCCACTGCCTTTCTTTAACCAGCACACAGAGACAGAGAGACAGGGTAACAGCTGGGGAAGAAGCTCTGAGCTAGGATGGCTGCCATGGTATGTGATCCCAGGGTGATTCTGTTGATTGAGGTGTGTCTTATGTCACTTTTAAGCTACTCCACTGAGACACTGTATACTTCCAGGAAAATCCGTACATCTGTGGCTCCTCTAGCCTCTACCATGCTCATCCTCATTCTTTTCACTTCTTCTTCCCTATTATCTCCTTTTCTAATGTTGTCTTTATCTTCTATTATCCCCTTCCCGGTGTTCCACCTTGTAGTTTTTCTTCACCCGTGATCTCTGTCTCTTGCCTCTGTTTTGTCCACACTCAATAGCTGAGTTTATTAACCGAGTGTTACCACAACTAACTTTACAATAAATAACGCCAAGAATATACTGTTGTCTTTATTAAATATTTCCAACATCCAAAGGAACAACAGCTTTGGACAAATCAATCCACCCCGTCACTCAGAGAAACTCCTTTGGCAACCAGAATGCAAATACAGTATTCTTCTAGCTGACTTGTGCCTGATTGGAACCTTGATGAGCAAGGAACCTTTATGGTTTCACAGCTAATTGAAAGTATCAAGTTGTAAAGAACTGATTTTTCCCTTGCTTAATGATGTGGAACTCTGCAATCTTAATCAAGTAGCTATATAACCCTTGAGCAGATTCCAAGATAATTTTTGAGAGACACTTTGCTTTAACTCCAAGCAAATCCATGATTAATCTCTATTCAGGGTAGGTCAACTGCTTAATTTTTATCTGCATCTCACTTTTTACATCTAATATCAACTTGGATGATTTCTTGTGTATGAATCTACAAAATGAAAGAGCAATACTTCATATTTCATCAGAGAGTTCACCAACTCTAGTAAAAAACAGAGCTAGGAACTTGTCTTTGAGACATCTGCAAGCTTCCTGTGGTTCTTGGTTTTCTTAGTCTCCTATTATTTTTTCAGATGCACTGTGAGTTTTAAAAAATTAAGCATACATTCAAATGCAATTTATAGGCTATAAACATGTGTTAATTAATTTGCTTACTCTAAAGCAAATATACAACAGAAAATATTAAAGAATAAGAAAAAAATAAATGAAAATAGAAGATCTGTTATTTATTTCTTATTCCCAGTGGATTATTTTGTGTACCATTGTGACCCCAGCTCCCATGTACAAAGAAAGACAGAGGAAAACAGTGCTGGCCTGAACTTAACTTGTAACTTTTTTTAGTTGTTTAGTTCCTTTTACCCAAATTTATGGTCTCCCTGTTTGCAGCCTCTGCCCTATGCTACTAACTTTTAAAACTTTATTTATATAAAATAAAATACAAAATAATCAGTGGAGAATCATTGGGGAAGGGGAGATAAGAAAGATGAAAAATGTACCTCCACCTTTGGGTGCTTAGGGAAGGAGCACACTCTTAGCAAGAGGGTAGTTCTAGGGAGAAAAGAGGGCTAAAGGGTTCACAAACTTCACTTAATTTATCTACACATGTTGGAGGAACAAAAGCTCTTCTTCCACCTTCTCTGTATAAGACTTTCTAAACATTGTCCATGGATGCTACAGGAGAAGCTCTACCATGCGGTGGCTGGTCCCAGCCAATGTTCTCGTACCATAAGAAGTGACTACCAAGGGTAGGGGTGCGGGCACAAAGCACACAGTGTATTGTCTATAGAGAATTTAAAAGTAATCATAAGTCTGCATAAAAGTAAACTCAATTTTTATTATTATCATGTACTGGTAATTCTAAATAATGTTCATGGTAAAAATACCCTGCCCCCAAAACACTAGTCTGAACAATTACTGTGATTACTGTTGAGTTGGGTTTTTTTTTTTTAAGTGAGAATAGGGCAGATAACAGACTCCTGCATGCACTCCCACCTGGATCCACCTGGCAACCCCCATCTGGGGCTGATGCTCTGCCCATCTGGGGCCTTTGGCAACCAAGCTATTTTTAGTGCCTGAGACAGAGGCTCCTCAGAGCCATCCTCAGCACCTGCACTTGAATCAATTGAGCCATGGTTGTGGGACAGGAAAAAAGAGAGAGAGAGAGAGAAGGAGGAGGGGGAGGGGTGTAGAAGCAGATGATCGCCTCTACTGTGTGTCCTGATCGGAAATAGAACCCAGCACTTCCACATATCAGGTTGACGCTCTACCACTGAGCCAGCTGGCCAGGGCCACTGTTGAGTTTTAATAATGACATATAAACTTCTAATTAGCAATTTTTATGACTTATCTTCTAATAAGCATTATATTCTACATAGAAGTTAAGTCAGAGAATTCCACTTACACGGTGGAGCCCCACATCATCAGCCTCAGCTATATACCTTCATTTTTAAAGTAAGTTCTTAACAGTTCAGAAGTGTTCAGGTTTGCATTTTGTCACCAATCCCTAGGCTATTACATATTTATAGAGTGACACAATAGGTTCTAAATAAGCAAGGATGACCCAGTGACTCTTAAGACATGTTAATAGTATTTGAATTACATCAATTTGAACATTCTATATGATTATGAAGGGTTTAGTTGTGTTCAAAATAAATTCAAAGAGTGTGCAAACTGAGAGTTGTAATATTTTTGTTTGGTAAGTGAAAGTTCTAGTTCACATAAAAATATTATACTAAATGTAAAAGTATATTTAAAATTCACGTTTATTCTTTTAATAATTATTTTTGGTTTTAAAACCAGATAATGAATAATTAAAAAATAATGATTACTACTGATCACTGCACAATAATTATAGGAAATAGTTTTTTTTATATAAAGGACAGTAGAGTTAAAAATGACCTCCGCCTGACCAGGTGGTGGCGCAGTGGATAGAGCGTCGGACTGGGATACGAAAGGACCCAGGTTCGAGACCCCGAGGTCGCCAGCTTGAGCGTGGGCTCATCTGGCTTGAGCAAAGAGCTCACCAGCTTGGACCCATGGTCCCTGGCTCCAGCAGGGGGTTACTCGGTCTGCTGAAGGCCCACGGTCAAGGCACATGTGAGAAAGTAATCAATGAACAACTAAGAAGTCGCAATGCGCAACAAGAAACTGATGATTGATGCTTCTCCTCTCTCTCTGTTCCTGTCTGTCTGTCCCTGTCTATCTCTGCCTCTGTAAAAAAAAAAAAAAAAAAAAAAAAAAATGACCTCCTTTGGGTTTCAAATACTCTGTAGGCATGCCACTGACTACAAGTGTTACCCAGAAGTGATGGTTGCTCTCTCTGCTGTGCAGGCTCAGTTTAATCTAAGAGCACTCTTGTGTGATCTTGTTCTCTTCTCTCTCCCTGCCATTCTCAGCAAACTCACTAGGCAATGCATTTCAATTCATGTTTATAAACCAGTTTTTCTAGACATCCACTTCCCAATCTATCATTTCTTTACATGAGCCTTAATTTTTTTATTCCTCTTCTTATTTAGATTATCTATGCTATTACATCCATCTGTATATACAGATCATTCTCAGTTTTATGTCTCTCATTCTCACCTTTCTCCTGGCCCCAAACTTGTATACCCAACTCATGCCATAGCTCTGTCTGGATGTTTAATAGGCATGTTATACTGATCACCACCAAATATGATTTAATGTTCTTGTGATATCTGCTCTGTCCCCAGAAGTCCCCATTTCAGTAAATGGCATCACTCTTCAGCAAGTTGTTCAGAACACAACCTTCATCTGTCACTATTCTCTTTCCACTATACCCCACATCCAGTCCATCAGTAAACCCCAAAGAGGCTCAATCTTCTATAGGTAACCCAAATGCACTCAATTCTCCCTCCTTCCTTAACTGCCCCCTGAAACCTGCACCTGCGCAGCCACTGCCTGCTGTGCTTCCTTACCTGTTTTCCCTCGGGTCTCTTTTCTACAACAGCAACCTTAGTTAGCTTTATAAAACATGAATCATCTTATGTTACTTTACTGAACCAAAAACTCCAGTAATTACCTGTCAAATTTACAATAAAGTTCAATGCCCTTGTTGATTTAACAAGCATTCTATAATCTGGTCCTGGTTGTGTGTGTGTGTGTGTGTGTGTGTGTGTGTGTGTGTGTGTATGGCTTTTTTATGACTTCTCCCCCTTCTTCACTTCACTTACTCCGGTCACACTGCCTTTGTAATTATTGCTTCAACATGCTAACCACCTCCCTGCCTTAGGCTCTTTACACCTGCTTGCCCCTCAGCCTGGAACAGTCGCCCAGGCTAACCTCTTCCTCTGTCTCACCACACACCTCTCCACATCACTGCCCACAGTTAGCTTTTCTGAGATGCCATCCCTGACCCTGCATCATGCGCACCACTACAGAGGCACCCTCAGTTGTGTTGACTTTATTTCTTTTTCTTCGGGGGATTTTTAAATATAAGACATATCACATCTTTAACTCCCACATTACAACGTAGTCTCAAGAGGGCAAAGACTTTGACCGTTATTGAATACTAGAGTTAGAAGCGGTACAGAGAAGCTCCCCCATCTGGGCTCTTTCTCGCTTTCCTCAGTCATTTCTTTCCTCAACTCCTACCTGGTAAGTAAGAAAGCATCCTTGTCTTTTTGTTGTCACCAGTGAGTCCCATCCTCAGAGTTTCCCAGGAGAGATATGTAGAAGAGCTAACTGCAGCGGCGGGCATCCCCGGGAAGAGGCGGTGAACTGGCCACAGCAGAGGTGGAGCCAGGCTTTCTGCTTCTGGCTGCCTCCCACACGTGGTCTCTGCTTCCCCCTCTTCCTCTTGAGTCACGAGATTCAAGCTTTCATTCATTATTCCAAAATCTAAAATTCTCTGAAAGCCTAAAACATTTTCCCCAAGTATGAAGCTAACTCATTTAGCAGCAAAATCTGACTTTGCTTGGTGTCAAGCTGTTTACAGTCATTGTCGCACGGTTTGTAAATATTTGTACACTTGTGCAGGACACTTACTAATGTGTTTGATTATAGAACGCTTCCTCAGACCTTTTTGGTAGCATAGCATGATATGCATAATTTGTACCCTTTTACCTTCTGAAATCTGTAAAGATTCTAAGTTCTTTTTTTTTTTTTTTTTTTTTTTTTTTTTTTTTTTTTTACAGAGACAGAGAGTCAGAGAGAAGGATAGACAGGGACAGTCAGACAGGAACAGAGAGATGAGAAGCATCAATCATTAGTTTTTCGTTGCGCGTTGCAACACCTTAATTGTTCACTGATTGCTTTCTTATATGTGCCTTGACCGCAGGCCTTCAGCAGACTGAGTAACCCCTTGCTCGAGCCAGCGACCTTGGGCTCAAGCTGGTGAGCTTTTGCTCAAACCAGATGAGCCCTCGCTCAAGCTGGAGACCTTGGGGTCTCGAACTTGGGTCTTCCACATCCCAGTCCGATGCTCTATCCACTGCACCACCGCCAGGTCAGGCAGATTCTGAGTTCTTAAACACATCTGGGATCAGTTGCCTTGAATAGGAGTTATGGAGCCCTACTTGATTTCTCAGCCACACACGGTAGAAAAGGAGGTCACATGACCCAGGACTGCACAACGCAATACAGTATAGGGAAAAAATCTGCTTGTGCTTCTAGAGAAAAATCATGCTTCCAAAATTAAAAGGCAAAGGCTACAGAGAGATTGGTTGTATCCAGTCCTTCCTTCCTGCTCCAGGTCTTTGCTGACAATGTGATGTCTGCCACCTGTGACCATGATGACATAAGATCAAGGCTGAAAAGCCAATAAGTGAGACTCATGAAGAAAAAGGGGAAAGGATCAGGTTGATAACGATCCTGCTGGATTTCAAAAGAATGCTGAGATCAAGCAGCATTTTCCCAATTAAGTAAATAGTACATTTCCTCATTTGTAAATCGGTGGTCATCAGATTTTCTGTTACTTTCCCACAGGTGAGATTAGCCAGGGACAATAAAATGATGTCTTAACAGATGACAAGTAGGGCTCACATTCAACAGACCATAAAGTAACCTCTTCCTGATAAGGAATCAAACAAGAGCCCTATGGTAAGGGCGGTCAACAGAAGGTCAACGTGCTGGCCTTATCAGGTTGCCAAAAAGAAGAGGGAAGAACAGAAAGGCAGGAAACTTCCCCTTGGCACTGGAGAAGCAGAACAAAGGCAACTGTCTCTTACCATGGACAAACTAGAGTATTGTTGTCGTGTGGCATACCCCAGCTGGCACAGTTCTCTGAAAATGTATTAGGGAGGGTGTTTGTATGTGTGTGCACGCTTGTGTGTTAAGGAGTGCTCAGGTCAGTACCACAGGTTATAAAACACCGATGCCTGAGCGGTCTTTGCAGACCTCTTCTAAAGTTTTTGGTAAGTGAGTCCTCTGTGCAGCCAGCCTCCCTGCTTCTCCAAATTGCTTAGAGATCTAGACTCCATACAGACACTGCTGTTCCTCCCTGTGTGTGGACTCCCCAGAGACTCTCCACGTTCTCTCCTCCTTTCTTTCCCAGCCACATTGCAGCTCAGAGCTCTCAGCTTCTTTCCAATCTTCCCTCCCAGCCGCAGGACACCGCCTCTCCACAGGATGAAGCGTACCTTTTGCAACCTTCTCATCCCCATCCTCCTTCTCCAGCTGATAATCCCAGGGAGCACTGAGTGTTCCTTAGACTCCATTGTGGATACAAAGATAGAGGAAGCTCTCCAAGGTCTGTAACTGACGGGAATGGGGGGACGTGGGAAGGTAACCCCTGGTCACGCCTTCTGCTCCTAAACCCTAGCTACCTACACTCTCCCGTCCCCACATCCCAGCCTCTAATCAGTCCCCTCAAGCCCGAGATTCCTGCCCAGGGCTTTCCCACTCCCCCACCTTTGTTTGGATTCCTGGCGAAAAGGTCAGGTTTCCTTGATGATGAGGAGATTGAGGAGGAGGAGAAAGTAGAGGAGGAGGAGGAGGAGGAGAACAGTAATTTGTGAACACTCATTATGAACGAGGTATGATGAAAAGCTTTACATAGATGCCTTCGTTTAATTTTCACTTTCTGAGGTAAGTACAACTCTTACTTTCACTCAAATAATGAGGAAACTAAACATTAAAACTAGTTAGTAGCCTGATTATGAACACAGGGACGCCTGTGAGGAAGAAGGGGGTTCAAGAGGGCATTATGGGAGACAGAATTCATGGGCAATGCCCCTTCTTCTCTCCTACTCAGACTTCAATCCTATTTCAACGACAATCTCATGTAGCAGTGTCACCAGCTCCGGCAGACTGGCCTCGTGCCCTGCAGGTGAGTAATCCCATGAGGAGGGATGGCAGGTAAGATGTCCTGTGTCCTCCCCTGTCCATCCCCAGAACCTACACCTTCCTCTTACCTCACATTTGTGTTTTCCTGGGGCTGAGTCAAGACTCCTGCCATCCAGAGGTCACTGCCCCCTTCCCATTTCCCTTACGGAAACTACTGAGGGACCCTGGGTTCCTGCCTCTTCCTTTCCCGCCTTCCTTTCATGACCTAAGGCACAAGGCCTTCCTCTCAGCTGTCCTGCTAAAGACCTGTCATGTACCAAGTACCCTGTCATTTGTCTCCCCTTTTTAACTTATTGCCCTGTTTTGATGGGTGGAAATGCCAGGACAGAGGTGAATTTATCAAGAATCTGAGAGAAGTGCCTGGGCCCTTCACCTCCACGGTTCTCCTCCGCGGTCATATACCTATATTTGTTTTAGTAATTTTCTTTTTCTTCAAGAGGACTTTCACAAGTGAATTAATTTTGGGTCCTACAAAACCTAGGTCTACCCGTGGGCTAAGCAGTGATCTAAGATGGTTACGGGTGGACCTCCCTCCTCTCGAAACCTCAGGGCTCTGACGTCCATGTCTCATATGCCCATGCAGGGTCTGTTGCCACCAGTTGTGCTTGTGGCTATGGCTGCGGTTCCTGGGATATCCGGGGCGAAACCACATGCCACTGTCAGTGCCAAGTGATAGACTGGACCACTGCCCGCTGCTGCCGCGTGGGCTGAGGAGGAGGATGAGTACCTATTCTGTGACCACGACTGTGATGGAGCCATGACCCCAAACAGGAAACCTGACTCAACCTGTCCTTTCTTTTATTCCAACCCCGCTTCTTAGATAATAAAGGCAATTTTTTGCATCTCTCTCTGTGTGTATATGTGTATAAATATATCAATATATACCAAAATCAATCAATCAATATGTACATTTATATATTTATATATATATATAATATTGATTTTTTTTAGATAGGGGAGGGGAAGCAGGAAGCATCAACTCATAGTAGTTGCTTCCTGTATGTGCTTTGACCAGGCAAGCCCAGAGTTTCAAACCAGTGACCTCTGCATTCCAGGTTGATGCTTTATCCACTGCGCCACCACAGGTCAAGCTCTCTGTGTATATATTTTTGATGTTACCACTTCTGACTTAGGACTCTTACAACCAGAAAATGTTTTGCCATCCCAATTACTCCATCTTAGCAAGGATTAGAAAAAATGTGAGGAAAATAGGAAAAGCTGAGAAGGACACTCAGTTCTTTTATTATTTAACAAAAAGATAATGACTCTATGCCAGGCATTTTGCTTGGCAGTAGATGTACAAAGAAAGAAAATAACACGTTGCCCCTGTAGACTTCACCAACTAACACAGTGGGTTCCAAACTAAGTGCAGGTAGACTTTCCAAGGTGGAGACGGACAGAGGCAGTTTTAAAATAATTAATTTCTAGATTTTTGATTTGTATATGTACTGTTTCCTAAACTTATATACTAGGTCTGCTTTGATCAAGGTGATAAATTTGCCATCGTGTGTCTCCCCCATAACAAAAGAAAATCAAACCTTTACCTGCCATTGAATCTTCCCATGGTTCATTGCCCTGAGGTATAACAATCTGCAGAATGTCAAAGAAATTATTCAAAATATGGTGCCAATGTTGAGTGATTCAGGGTCTGGGTAACAAGTCTTCTCCAAGTTGGGAAGTTCCCATTTCTGACTCAGTGCCGGAGGAGGACACAATCCAGTTATCGTTGTACAGACCATCAAAAATAACTTTTCATACTTAGCTGCAGTGTGATTTTCTACTAATAACGCAAAAAGGATTCAAACAAATTGAATGACATTACTATAATAAAATTTCCCTGCCGCGGACCAGCGAGGCTCGTAATTCTGGGTCTTGAGTGAGAACGGTGTGGAATTAAGGAAACAGACTCATTGAGAAAAAAGAATGGGATCGGGAGCCTCTTCAATGCTGATGGCAATATCCCAGCGCCCCATAGCCCCAGTTTGCTTTATTATACAGCCATATGCAATTCAAGGAAGTCCTTGATATAAAGTTACACATCTGAGGCAAAAACAGGAACTCTCCCAAGGCATAAACAGGAATCCCCCCACCATGCATAAGCGAAATCAACTAACATCTGAATCAAACAAAGAGTGAGAGGAAGGGCATGTAAATTGCTTCCAGCAACTTAAGCAAGCAAGTGAAGTGGGTGCAAAAATTCAGCATCACAGCCAATATGAAGGTGGTGGGGGGAGAATTTAGCCTTCTGCTAAGCCTCAAATCTACAAAGGTTTTTTTTTGCCATTTATGGTCCACAACATTTCCCCTTCTTACATAATTATGAATTAGTCTCAAAGCTTATAACTGTGAAAAATATAGGACTGTAACTGTTTTATGTAAACTTTATTTCTCTAGGATTATTTAGTCATGGGCATATAAAATACTTGGGAGGGGGAGCAGCTACCTCTCATTTAAGGGATACATTTACAAAGGATACATTTTGTGTTTATTAATTACTTATCAAATTTTATGTTTTGTTCAATTGTGTACTGTTAATCATTGTAATAGTTTAACTGTACTCCTCTTTATGGCAGCTAGAATCATTTTTAAAAATCTAAACCAAATTATGTCACTTCCCTGTCCAAAGTAAACTTCCAGTGACTTCTCATTACACAGAGAATAAAATCCCAAGTATCTACCATAGCTAAGAAAACCCTGCATCTAGCCACTGGTTAGATCACTTAGTTTCTGATTTGCTCACTTCGCCCTGGCCATACCTGCATTCTTGGTGTTCCTATTAGTTATAATCCCCCTCCTACTGCAGGGCCTTTCCACTCTGTGCCCCCCCAGATAGTTACGTGGTTCTCCACGCACAAGATCAGTCCTCAGTGTTTATCAGAGAAGCCTTCCTATTATGTTCCTCCGCTTTTTAAATACTTTTCAGTCTTGACATCCTAGTTTGTATTTATCTGTCAATCTATTAACTATCTCTCCCCTTGGGACATGTGACCCATGAAAGGTGAAACCTTATTTAGTTTGCATGTCATTGAATCCCCAGTGCTTAGCACAGTGCCTGGCCCACGGAACAGTTTTAATGAATGATGTGTTAGCCTACCACCAAGTCCAATTTGGAGTCCAAGTCCACTTTCTTTCTTGTTTTCTATTCCTCTTCTTTTACCTCAGCCTTGATCACTGAAAAAACAGATATTGTTTTAACTGGTTCCTGGGTTCCAGTTTATAGAAGAAATAGCTATACATCAGAGGACACTTCTTTTGGGGGAAAAAAAAAGAGCCAACGATAAGTTGGCACCAATGGAAGCAGAAGTCAGATTTTGTAGCTCTGGCTGACAGAAACCATTGCCCACTTTGTGGCCAATATTCCCTTTCTCCATGTTAACAGTATCCTGATTTCATTCGGGCTGGTCGTGTGCCTAGTCCTGAACGATAAATTACTGCTTAAACCAGTGACCGAGTTCCTGCTCTTCTTGTCCATATATTCTCTTTCCCAGACATGTTTCTATAATGTGGAGATACGGCATGTGGCCAAAATCAGGCCAAGAAGTTAGAGAAGAACTCTTTTTGGACCTCTTGAGAAAGAGTTTGTTTCCCGAATGAAAAACAGAAATTCAAAATTATTCATAAACCTTGTTGCTTTCGATGTTGGTGTGAGGATGTGAGGTCTGGAGTTGTCACCATGGAATTAGTCGACCATTTGGTGACTTTTGGGGGAAAATATAAAAAATATGAAGTAGAAAGAAGGAAAAAAAATCTGAAGTTATAATAATATTATTCAGCCATGGAACAAAGTCTAGAGTCATTGAACCTCATTTCTTCATAAGTAAATAATAAATGTTTGTGTTCATTAATTTTACAAATATTTATAGAGTTCTGCTCTGTGACAGGCATTGGGATTTAGTACAGGCTAAAATGGACAAGGATTTCTTCCTTCATGGAGCCTCTATTCTAATGTTAAGCCTTTACCAGCTGGGATTTTTGTTACTTGCCCTTGAACAGAATTAGCCAAGAGTAATGTTATGGTATCTGAGCAGATGAAAACCAGGGCTCTTAGACCACACCTATTCCTGTCGAAGGTGTAAACAAAAGGTCTACAATGAGAGATGGCAGCAAACTTGGCTCTTCCTGGCAGGGTAGCTGCCAGGCTTGTAGGACTGCCCAGAGAGAGGAGAAGGGAAACAGAGAAAGGCAGAAAGATGAACTGAAGTGGAGAACCAGAGTAAAAGCAGGAAGTATCTCTCCCTAGACACAAACTGGTGTTTGTTTCAGACTCTTTCTGAAGGTTTGATCTTCAGCTACCTTAAATTCCAAGAACTGCTAGGGTTTGCTGGTGAAAAGAAGAGACTGCCTCACAGCCTGACACCAGGGTGTAAAGCACCTGCTCTCCCAACCTTGGCAGCTCTTTCTTGAACTTGGCTGTGGGTGACGCATGGCTCTCTGTCGCGCCCCCTGCGCCTTGAGAGCGCGGCAGAGGTGCAGGCCGCCCTTGCCCTGCTGCTCCCCTTCCCTTCCTCCCAAGCACACCTATTCCTACTTCCTTTTCTCCTGCCTCCCTGCCCCTCCCCTCTGTACCCAGGAGTCATTTTTCATCTTCTGTCCATGTTTCCCTTCATTGTGGACGCTGTCTTCCTACAGGATGGAGCCCACTTCTCACGTCCTTCTTATCACCCTTCTCCAACTGATGAGCTCAGGAGATGCTCAACACTCCTTAGATTTTTGCTATGAAGGAAAAGATAAGAGCATCTCTCAGTGAACTGGGTAGCTGATAGTGGAGGGGGAACAGAAGGAGGCAGTTATGCCCCCCCCAATGCTGACTCATGCTACAAGACCCCGCCTCATTTCCCAACCCCCTCCAGGTGGCAACCTCTAACTGGAAGATGCATCTCAAAACCCCTGCCTTATTGGTGCTTAGAGCTGCTGCCGATGTACCCTGTTAAATTTAATTTTCTGAATAAACAATTTTAAAAAAGACTGCACTTAACTTTTTTTTAAGCACATACTATGCACTGCTAGGTGCTCTATTATTATTTTATTAATTCCTCAGCACAACTCTATGAGGTAAGCACTGTTATTCACTTTTTACAGAAGAGGAAACTGAAGCTTAGGAATGTCACAGGATTTTGCCAACAGCACACAGCTATTAAGTGACTAGAAGATCCTGGACACAGTGACTCCTTTGTATGAGCATAAGGGTGAGATGGGATTTAGGGACAGGGTGTGGCCAGTTTGGGCCCTTTCTTGGCTTCTGCCTCTCTCCCAGAGCATAAGCCCACAGGCTGCACAAACAGCCCTCCTGTACCCACACCACTAATGAAAATGATTGTGCTTCTTGCTGCCAGCTTAAGTACTTCTATGAGGGAAAAAGGCCAGCTCACCCTACCCCCATTCTCATGCTCCTGGGCTCAGGCCACCAGCAAACTGTCCCCAACATCAAGACTGTCATGTCATTGGATTCAGTCAAAACCCCATATCGATAATTTCCTTTCCATTATTTCCTCCCCAGGGGCTGCTTAGGAATCTGAGATTTCTTTCTATACCCTCTCCTTTTCCTTCATCTCACCTACTCTAACCTTTTTTTTCTTCCAGTGCCTTGCCATGTCCTCTACCTCCTACTCCATGTCCTCTATTCCCCTCACAATCTAATCTCACACTTTATCCGTCCCATCAGAAGGGAGGGCACAAAAGGTAATTAGAGGTCTGACCAGGTAGTGGCGCAGTGGATAGAGCATCAGATTGGGATGCAGAAGATCCAGGTTCAAGACCCCAAGGTCATTGGCTTGAGCACAGGCTAACCAACTTGAGCGCCAGGTCACTGGTTTAAGCGTGGGGCCATAGACATGACCCCATGGTCACTGGTTTGAGCCCAAAAGTCGCTGGCTTGAAGCTCAAGGTTGCTGGCTTGCAGCCCAAGGTCGCTGGCTTGAGCAAAGGGGTCACTCAGTCTGCTGGAGCCCTCGGGTGAAGGCACATATGAGAATTCAATAATGGAAAACTAAGGAGCTGCAATGAAGAATTGATGCTTCTCATCTCTCTCCCTTCTTGTCTGTCTGTTCCCCTCTCTCTCTCTTTGTCAAAAAAAAAAAAAAAAAAAAAAAAAAAGGTGATTAGATGAAGACCTCAAAATCTAAATAAAGGCTGTGGTTTTCTGTTACTAACCCATGCCATGCAGGGTACATCATCACCGGACGCTCATGTGGCTACCTTGTGGCTCCTCGGATATACAGGAGGAAACCACATGCCAATGCTAGTACAACCATGTAGGGTGGCCAGCTGCCCACCCCTGCTGCCCCATCTAAGTAAAGGAGGCCCAGAGCCAGCCTGGGGACCAGGAAGGCAATAAAACTAGGAAACCTTTATCAGTTCTCATTCAAATCACAGCTTCTCAAGTCAAGTCTCCTCTGCCTGTGACATTCTTGCTTCCCACATAATAAAGATAGTCTTTGCTTGTGCCTTTGGTATTCCTAGCCCCTGACCTGGGTCTTTTCTCTCTACCAGATGTCTCCCTGCCCTAAGTGTATGTTGAGATGGGGAAGCCATGGAGAGGATCAAATGAACTGAAATCAACATCCCACCTCCACCACCATCATCTCATTCTTCATCAACAATCATTGAGTCACACTGTTCTGGGCTCTGTTTTTGGCACTAGGGGCAGACAGATGTAAAACCATGTGGTTAGGGAAAGTCATCAAGAAGACATGACTCGTGAGCTGGACCTGGGCAATTGGAAACCCCCGCTTCCTCTCCTGTGTTTGTAATGTGTTCTTGTAGCATCCACCGGGTACGAGAACAAACGTTGGAGACTTTCAGGAGTTAAGATGTTACTTTATTGGCCAGTTTAACCTGTGCAGGGTTGAATTCCCGAGATGTCCGGAGACACCGTGCTCACAAGGAGCTGCAAATGGGAGCCGCACCTAGAGCTTACAGCCAGGCCCTTATATATCCTAAGTGAGCAAGCATAGTATAGAAGCAGATGTGGCAGTTTAGCTATTGGCTAGGGAGGTCACACGCAGCATAGCAACAGGGGCCGGCATAGCAACAGGGACTGGTTTTAGCTTAGTGGCGAATTTCAAACATAAACTTCTTTTTTTTTTTTTTTTTTTTATAATTTTATTTTTTAATGGGGTGACATCAATAAATCAGGATACATATATTCAAAGATAACAAGTCCAGGTTATCTTGTCGTTCAATTATGTTGCATACCCACCACCCAAAGTCAGATTGTCCTCTGTCACCTTCTATCTTGTTTTCTTTGTGCCCCTCCCCACCCCCTATCCCTCTCCCATTCCCCCCTCCCCCCCCCGTAACCACCACACTCTTATCAATGTCTCTTAGTTTCACTATTATGTCCCACCTACGTATGGAATAATACAGTTCCTGTTTTTTTCTGATTTATTTATTTCGCTTCGTATCATGTTATCAAGATCCCACCATTTTGCTGTAAATGTTCCGATGTCATCATTTCTTATGGCTGAGTAGTATTCCATAGTGTATATGTGCCACATCTTCTTTATCCAGTCATCTATTGATGGGCTTTTTGGTTGTTTCCATGTCCTGGCCACTGTGAACAATGCTGCAATAAACATGGGGCTGCACAAACATAAACTTCTGATAAGGGTCTCTGACCTTCTTTGTTCCCAGCCTCACAGGAGCCATATCAGCACTTACTGTTCCTTCAATAGTTACACTCTTTGCAACACTCCCTGTTCCCTCAATAGTTACACTCTTTGGCAGTCCCAGTACTCCCTGAATCTAACATTCTCTGCTAGCCTGCCCCGTGATGGAAGCTGTCTAAGACATCGCTTTGAGATAGTGATGTGGTGATGAGACTGTGTACATGACTGAACCCTGTTTAGGTTTCCTGTGTATGTGACTGTCCCCAGCGAAAGCCTCTGTATACACTTTGAAAATTTGGCAGGTGGACATGATAATCTACTAGTCTTTTGGTCACTTAAGACAAGCCACTTGAGTAAGTTTCCTGGTTTATTAAACCTGTGGTTTACCAGTCTGGAGTGGTCTGCCTTTTCTTCAGTTTCTGCCTGCCCTCTGAGTTAGGAGGTTGGTTCCAGATTATACTCGGGAAGCTTCTGAGGAGGTTACAGTCCAACACACACACATATCCCAAGAGTGCTCATTATCTAGAACACTCCTTAGACATTAAGGCACATATATTTTGTCTCTGCTCAGAAACAACCCTGGTGGTCTAGCAACCACTCTCCTGATCATTACACACTGCTTTAAAATGCAGGTTTTATTGTTATTTAGGAATGGCAAGGCCGACAGCAGGAGATGGCTGCCTGGTAAAGGCAGCTTGTTGTACTTACAGATCTTAGTAAGAGGGACACGCCCTGCCACACCATGGTGGGGTGGGGGCAGGCACAGGGAAGCACTGGGATCAGCAGGAGGCAGAGAGAGGGGTGCTGTGGGGAAAGAGTCAAGAGTCTTTTATTGTGGTTTCTACAAGGAGGAATGGGTGGGGGAGGGTAAGCAGGTTTAGAATCAACTAGGTGACGCACTTTCAGCAGGCTCTGGGGCATAGGCACCCTCCCAGGTGTCTGGTATCTGGCCTTGTGGTAATGAGGGCAGGTAGACGGTGGCCTAGAGTGTGAGACTCCAACAGAGAAGGTGGGTAAGTTTCTGAGCTCTTGACTGGTTGCTTTGTATTCAAAATGGATCCTCAAGGTCTTGTTATTGGTTATCTCTATAAATTAGCTCATCTTAGGAAAGGCAGGCCCTTCAGGGTCATCAGAGCCTTAAGATGTCAAAGCATCAGAAAATAAAGGGACGGATTAATACACTCACATTTTACAGGTGGTCAGTTTTCCTGACCCTTCCTCCAGGAAAGAAGCTTGGCACAAAGTTCTGGTTTAGACCACTATGACGCTTCAGCCCGAGGATTTGTATACGACGCCCCAGATCCTTGAAGGTGTGTTAAAATCCCTTTGTCACAAGTTCAAGGAAACACTTATCACATTGTGAGGACTTTTTGTGGTACATGTAGTAGAAATATGGGCAAAATATTGGCAGCAGCCAAACCACAGATGCTGTTAGCAGAGTTCAGTGTTTAAGCCTGACTTACCGTCAAGGTTGGACTGACTGCGCTCACTTCACGGTGTAGTTTGCCTCTCATGGAATTTGAGTGATTTGTCTAAAAGTTAGTTACAGACCTGGAACTGGACCCTAGGCTGATATCAGAAGAGAACACCTGAGGCCCTGGCCGGTTGGCTCAGCGGTAGAGCGTCGGCCTAGCGTGCGGGGGACCCGGGTTCGATTCCCTGCCAGGGCACATAGGAGAAGCGCCCATTTGCTTCACCACCCCCTCCCCTCCTTCCTCTCTGTCTCTCTCTTCCCCTCCCGCAGCCAAGGTTCCATTGGAGCAAAGATGGCCTGGGCGCTGGGGATGGCTCCTTGGCCTCTGCCCCAGGCGCTAGAGTGGCTCTGGTCACGGCAGAGCAACGCCCCGGAGGGGCAGAGCATCGCCCCCTGGTGGGCAGAGCATTGCCCCTGGTGGGTGTGCTGGGTGGATCCTGGTCGGGCACATGCGGGAGTCTGTCTGACTGTCTCTCCCCATTTCCAGCTTCAGAAAAATACAAAAAAAAAAAAAAAAAAAAAAAAAAGAACGCCTGAGTTATACTATATTGTGATCAGTGCTGTGAATTACCCCCAAAAAACCCAGAAGAGCCTTTTGTTTTTGGAGAAGCCAAGACTAAAAGGAAGTAGCAGGTGCCAAAGGCAGGTGTTAATTCTTCCTGTAGGTTCCTGGTGCCTCCAGGACCAGTCCCTGAGTGCAGGGCCTCTCTAGAACACTATGATCCAGGAGTGAGACATAAGCTGACAATGTTTATAGCTTCCCTAAGTCACAGGGAGAAATCTTCATTTTTCTGACTCGGGATCCAGCATAAATGAACCTACTTCTGACTCTAACACGAATGAGCATTCAGTCCCTCGTCCTTGAAATCTGCAATGATTTGTCCCAGCCTGACCAGTCCCCCAATGCCGCTGGTAAGGAAAATAAGTCATCCACTGTTATGGGATCATATAGCCTAGCGCCCATGATTTTTACACAGTTCTTCTCTTCAATTCTACATCAAACACTTAATGGTAGTTCCCGAATGTACGAACGAAAAGATAAAAGCGGAACCAGTATCCAATGTTTTCATTCTCTTTCACAAGGACCCAGTAGGAATATTCTCACGGTTCTGGGTGTGCTTCCCCTTCACATGGGAGTGGCTCACACCATTTACTGTGTAGGATTTCACATCGTGATTCCACTGAGCAAGTTACCATCTATTTTGTGCTTGGAAGATGAAGAGAAGTATGATTGGTGTTCAGATACTCATTCTAATGGGAGAGTGTTAACATCAATGTGATGACCTGGCATGGGATCTGGTGTTGGTTTTATAATGTTGCTCCCTCCTTTCCTCCTTTCTTTTATGCTCACTATACCCACTACAGCCAAGCCCTTGCCTTCACAGTAAAGTTTGTTACTCTTTTAGACAAGAATTGTTTTATTCATGCTGAAAGTTCCAATGAAAAATACACATTTGATGACAAATATCTTAAATGATTTATCTATTGGCTTTATCATGTAGTTCAACAAAAACACTCTCTATTCATGTTTAAGCCAAAACATACTTATCACCTTTTTTCTGAACTTTTACCTTGGGGAGAGAAAAATGGTAGCAATATTCTGTAGAAAAAGATCCACCAAATGAGGCTCACCCACTGCTTTATTTTTAACTACTCAAATCCCTAAAATAGCATGATCACAAAAAGAACAGGACATTTTTTCAGAAACCTATACATTATTCAGTGATCTTTGAACATTTATTATTCATAAGGTGAGATTGAGGAGGTGGAACATTCAACACAGAAACAGAAAAATAAAATTAAAGTAGTAAAAAATGTGTTGAGTTCCCCACAATTTTTATTCAAATGCTGACTACCCCCCACATAAGCCTCACACCTGGCCCTTTGGGTCCCTAGATAGGATAGCTCACATTCATTTCACATAATCAATAAACTTTATTTTTTAGAGCAGTTTTGAGTTCATAGCAAAATTAGGCAGAAATGACAGAGAGTTTTCACATACTCCTGGTCCTTACATACCTACAATCCCCCTCTATTGACATACCTGCCCCACAGTGGTCCATTTGTTACAATCAATTAACCTACACTGACACATTATTATAACTCAAAGTTCATAGCTTCCATTAGAGCTCACTCTTGGTGTTGTACATTCTATGAGTTTTGAAAAATGTATAATGAAATGTATTCTGCATTGTAGTATGCAGAATAGTTTCATGCTCTTAAAAACCTCTGTGCTCTGTCACTTCATCCCTTCCTCCACTAACGCTTGGCAACCACTGATCTTTTTACTATAGCCACAGTTTTGCCTTTACCAGAATGTTATATAGTCATACAATATGTAGATTTTTTCAGATTGGCTTCTTTCACTTAGTAATGTGCATTTAAGGTTTCTCTATGTCTTTTAATGTTTTCATAGTTCATTTTAATATTGATTTAATATCCCATTGTCTAGATGTATTTGTTTATTTATCCATTCACCTATTGAAGAATATCTTGGTTGTTTTTAAATTTTGACAATTATGAATAAAGCTGCTATAAATATCTGTGTGCAGTCGTTCCTGCGTATATATGTTTTCAGCTCTTTTAGATGAGTAAGTACCAAGGAACATGATTGTAGGATCATATGGTAAAAGTATATTTAGTTTTGTAAGGAATTGTCTAATTGTGTTCCAAAGCAGCTGTGTCATTGGGCTGTCTCACCAACAATATATGAGAGTTCTGGCTGCTCCATATCCTTATCAGCATTTTGTGTTGTCAGTGTTCTGGATTTTGGCCAATAACGTATTTTTTAATTGGTAATTCCTTAATGACATATAATGTTTAACATCTTTTCATATGTTTGTTTGTGCTCTGTATATCTTCTTTGGTGATATGTCTGTCTGTGCCTGTCTTTGGCTCATTTTTTAAACGAGTTGTTAATTTTCTTATTGTTGACTTTTAAGGGTTCTTTGTATATTTTGGAAAACAGTCCTTTATCAAATATATCTCTTGTAAATATTTTCTCTTAATCTGTGACTTGCCTTCTCATTTCTTAACATTGTCTTTCACAGAGCAGAGTGTTGGTTTTTTTATTTTTATTTGAATGAAGAGCAGTTTAACAATTATTTTTTTCATGAATTGTATCTTTGGTGTTGTATCTAAAAACTCATCATCATACCCCAAATCAACTACATTTTCTCTTATGTTATCTACGGAAAGTTTTGGGTTTGTGACCCATTTTGAGTGAATTTTGAGGAAGACTGTAGGACTGGGTCTAGATTTGTTATTTTGCATGTGGATGTACAGTTGTTCCAGCACCTTTTGTCAAAGGTCACTTGACTGATTTATATGGGTCTATTTCTTGGCTATATATCTTGCTCTATTGATCTTTTAAAAATTCTTTTGTGAAATCACACTGCCTTGTCCTTGTTTATTGTAGCTTTACAGTAAGTCTTGAAATTGAATAATGTCAGTCCTTTGACTTTGTTCTTCTTTACTATTCTGGGTCTTTGGCCTCTTCATATAAACTTTAGAATCGGTTTGTTAGTATCCACAAAATAACTTGCTGAGATTTTGATTGGGATTGTGTTAAATCTATAGATCATGTGCCTGACTGATGTGGGCACAGTGGATAGAGCATCAATCTGGGATGCTCAGGTCCTAGGTTCAAAACCCTGAGGTGTCCGGCTTGAGCACAAGTGTGCCAGCTTGATTGCTAGGTCACCAGCTTCAGCCTGGGATCATAGACCTGTGTTTACTTGTTTGAAGCTCAAGCAGTCACTGGCTTAGCTGGAGCCCTCCCTCCCCCCCAGTCAAGGCACATATGAGAAGCAATCAATGAACAACTAAAGTAATACAACTACGAGTTGATACTTTTCATCTCTCTCCCTTCCTGTCAGTCTATCACTGTAGAGTCACAGACAATCAAGGAAATAATTATCTATCTATAAGAGAAAGAATATGTTAGTACTAAGAGTTGAACCTAAGCCCTTTGTATATTAGAATAAAGATAGAAAGGTTGTGATTATGAATAGAAACTCCATTCAGGCCCTAACTAGATTGAAAAAACAACAAGAACACAAATCTATGACTCAACAGTGACAGTACCTGTCTAAGCAGTGATCACTATTTAATTGACTTGTGATATAATTTTAAAAATTTTAAGAAAGTTCCCTTACTTCAAATATCCTTGTTCTTCCTGCCTCAAATACCATCACTAGATTAATTTGCAGAGTGAAGGTGACCAGAAATCTCTGAGACTTCTAATTTAAATACACATACCCACAGGAGTGGTCCCACTTTGAGCCTTACCCAACAGTATTGTTTGCATAATAGGGGAATAGCAGAATCTAAAGGAAACAAAAGAAAAATTACCAAGGCAAGACTTGAAAATCAGTCCTGGAGCTCAACCTTACAAGGAGAAAGTAGAAGGAAGAAGAGGAGTTCTGTCTACTAATAAGGTCTACCTGGGAGAGGGCAACACAACTAAAGAGCAAACGGTTGAAATAGTGGGGATATGGGGATGTATTTCTGTGGGTCTCAGGAGAGGAGGGCTGAAAGGAAAAGGATGAAGGCTGAAGACTGCCTGAGACTGAGTGTGCTTAGATAAAAAAGGTAGATTTCTTCCCACTAGAGGCTGAGAGGTAGTTTTCAAGAAAAATCCATTATGAGTGAGGCTTAGGAGTTTCATTAATTATGGAAAACCCTGAGGGAAGAGATTTGTGTAGCCCTCATTGGCATATTGTTGGCAGGATTAGGACAGAGAAGCAGCAGGTTCACAAGCAAGAGACACAACAAACCACTTAATTATATGCTTGTCTTAATAAGCAGCTAGTGCTAAAGGTTTATGGTAATTAAGATAAGCACCTTCTGTGTGAGTCAATCACCATAACTAGTGGTGAATAACTCACTAATTGTTATTGATTGTGTAAAATTCCATGCTTCCAAAGTAAAACACATATTGGTAAACTACCTTGGGTGTGGTCTCCTCAAAATAGAATCATTACTCTGAGGAGTAAGGTAGAGCCTGACCTCTGGTGGCTCTACATCACCTGGAACATAGAGGTCACTGGTTCAAAACTCTGGGCTTGCCTGGTCAAGGCACATATGGGAGTTGATGCTTCCTGTTCCTCTCCTCCTCCCTTTTATCTCTCTTTCTCACCTCTTTGCTCTAAAATGAATAAATAATTTTTTTAAAAAAAGAGTAAAGTAGAGCTCATTAGTACCTATATTCATAATACAGTGGTCCCTTGAGATACGAGCAGACCAATACACAATTGTTTTAAGATATGAGCTGCGACTCCGTACGTATTTTTGATCGAGATCTGAGCGAAATTCGGAGAGATGAGTTGTGATTCAGAAAGCTACCGCTAGTTGGTGCATTGATGCACAGGTCCAGTATCGGCAGCACAACACCAGCATTTCATTCTTTCTCACGTGTTACCCACAGAATAAAGTTGAATTATGTGCGCTGTACTCGTACTTGCATCATTTTTGCATTTTTTACTAACTTTTTTTGTGTGCTATCATGGGGCTGAAGAAACTGGGTATAAAGGACAGTGGTGAGAAGAAGAAGAGATTGATGTCGATAGAAGTAAAGCAAGAAATAATAGAAAAAAATTAGCGTGGTGTACGAATGATTGAACTAGCAAGGCTGTACGGCCGCAATACATCTACAATTTGTACCATCCTTCAACAAAAGAATGCCATCAAAAGCACAAATCCAGTGCAAGGAACTACAATTCCATCCCAGTTCAGGACAAATATCCATGAAGAAATGGAGAAGCTTCTGCTGGTGTGGGTGAAAGAGAAAGAGCTGGCAGCAGGAGATACAGTAACGCAGACTGTAATATGCGAAAAGGCACGTATTATTTACAGCGACTTGAAGAAGAAAGAACCATCAACCTCAAAAGAGGCAGCAGAAGATACATTTAAGGCAAGTCATGGCTGGCTTGAAAATTTCAAGAAGAGATCTGGCATCCACTCGGTGGTGAGGCATGGTGAAGCTGCAAGTGCTGACGTTAAGGCAGCTGAGGAGTACATCGTACGTTTTGCTGCGCTTATCGCAAAAGAAGGCTACATCCTCCAACAAGTGTTCAACTGTGACGAAACAGGACTGTTTTGGGAAAAAATGCCCCGGAGGACTTTCATCACCACAGAGGAGAAGAAGCTGCCAGGCCATAAACCCATGAAGGACCATCTGACCCTTGCATTGTGTGCAAATGCTAGCGATGACTGTAAAGTAAAGCCACTGCTAGTGTATCATTCCAAAAATCCTTGAGCCTTTAAGACTCACAAGATTCTTAAAGAAAAACTGCAGGTTATGTGGCACACCAATGCTAGGGCATGGGTTATGTGGTACTTTTTTATTGAATGGGTAAATCTCGTCTTTGGTCCTGCAGTGAAGAAATATCTTCAAGAAAATAAAATCCTGTTAAGAGCATTACTAATCCTTGAAAATGCTCCAGCCCACATATCTGGTCTTGAAGATGACATTCTTGATGAGTTCAAATTTGTGAAAGTCCTCTACCTCCCACCCAACATGACTTCAATCTTGCAACCTATAGATCAGTAGGTCATTTCCAACTTTAAAAAGCTTTACACAAAGCACTTGTTCTGCTGCTGCTTTGAGGTGACTGAGAATACAATTCTAACCCTTCAGGAGTTTTGGAAAGATCACTACAACATTTTGATATGTTTATGCATTATTGACTTGGCATGGCAAGAGGTTACAAGAAGAACCTTGAACTCAGCATGGAAAAAGTAATGGCCTGATGTTGTTGCAGACAGGGACTTCGAAGGATTTGAACCAGAGACCGAGGTACAAGTGTTGGAGGAGATTGTGTCCCTTGGAAATTCGATGGGTCTAGAGCAGGGGTCCCCAAACTTTTTTACACAGGGGGCCAGTTCACTGTACCTCAGACCATTGGAGGGCCAGACTATAAAAAAAAACTATGAACAAATCCCTATGCACATTGCACATATCTTATTTTAAAGTAAACAAACAAAACGTGAACAAATACAATATTTAAAATAAAGAACAAGTAAATTTAAATCAACAAACTGACCAGTATTTCAATGGGAACTATGGGCCTGCTTTTGGCTAATGAGATGGTCAATGTGCTCCTCTCGCTGACCACAAATGAAAGAAGTGCTCCTTCCAGAAGTTCAGCAGGGGCTGGATAAATGGCCTCAGGGGTCTGCATGTGGCCCATGGGCCATAGTTTGGGGACCCCTGGTCTAGAGGTAGATGAGAGTGACATAAATGAGCTTGTCAAGGAACATGAGGAGGAACTCTCAACTGAGGAGTTGAAGGAGCTACAGATGATGCAACATATGGTGCTTCTGCAAGAGATTAGTAGAGAGGAGAAGGTAGAGTCAGAGGAAATGATTTCTACAAGTGAAATTAAAGACATGCTGGCAATGTGGGAGAAGCTTTCAAGTTTCACTGAAAAGAAACACCCAGAAAAAGTTTCAACTGGTCATGCTTCAGCACTTTTTAATGACACTTGTTTGTTACATTTCTGTAACATTTTAAAAGGCAGGCAAAAGCAAACCTCATTGGATAGATTTTTATTCAAAAGTCCTGTAAGTGAAAGTGCTGAAAGTGCAGCGAAAAAGGCAAAAACAGGTGATGATTAAATAAAAAATACATAATGTTAAGCTTAGGTTAAATTTAAAGTTAAGAAAGTGCATTTTTTTTACAATTAAGTTTTTGTGGTTTCATTTAAGTAAAGAAAGTGCAGTTTTAGTTTTGTTTAAAGTAAAGAAAATGCAGTTTTAGTTTACATTTAGTGTTAAAAAAGTGTAGTTTTAGTTTACGTGTCTACAGTGCCTGCATCCCTTCCTCCCTCCCTCCTCCTCCGCCATTCACCTCTGTTAGCTGCAATTGTCTGCCTCCAGGTATAAATTACACTTTTTTCTTTTATTTCATATATTTTGTTATGCATTGGTAAAGTGTGCATGTGTGTTTCTTAATTAAAAACATGTCTTTTTTCATAATTTAGGATGGTTTGGGGATGTTTCACAGGGCTGGAACTGATTAAATCTATTTCAGTTATTTTAAATGGGAGAAATTTGTTTGATATACGAGTTGACTGACTTAAGAGCTCAGTTACAGAATGAATTAAACTCGTATCTCAAGGTGCCACTGTAACAGCTGTTTAATAATATGAAACACACACACATATAATATATAAAAATGTTAAAAATTACTGATGCAAAAATCTTTTTTGAGTTATTAAACTATTTTTGCTTTCAGTAATAGCTAGTTATTAGTTTTTTTTATAGTTTCCCCACCCATTGAATCAATGGAGTCATTTCTTAGATTTCTATGTGAACAAACTTATTTGAATCCCTGGGGGAAAAATAATGTTTAAAATCAAAGTTATGTAAAAGAAAATTTAAACTAAATTCAGAAATCTTTCTTTTATATAGAAAGTCAAAGTATGATTCTAGAGTTTTACCAAAAGTTGGTGTTCCATGTCTCTATTCTGCCTTGAAAATCACAGATATTATTTTTATAGTTAGGAACAACATCTTATATAAGATGTTGTCCTTTGAATGATGTGATTGAGGCATGTGTTATGACCTCCTAGATAAGGTTTTTACTGCTCAGGTGCCTGTCTTTCTTATACTGAGAAGGACTGGAAGTTAGGTTTGCGTCTGAGGATGTCATCCTGAGGGTTGTCATTGAGGGAAG
Source organism: Saccopteryx bilineata (assembly GCF_036850765.1). Classification (NCBI taxonomy): domain Eukaryota; kingdom Metazoa; phylum Chordata; class Mammalia; order Chiroptera; family Emballonuridae; genus Saccopteryx; species Saccopteryx bilineata. Next base: position 37,702,565 of record NC_089497.1, read on the forward strand.
AAAGTTGTATGTCATTCTTGGTCCTTGCTCTGTTCTCAACCCTCTTATGTTACTTGTCCCTTCACCACGATCTCATCATGTGCATTCCTGGCCATCAATCCAATGTCATCTCCCATCCTCACCACCATAGATCCTTATCTTCCAGGTTGTTAAATTAGAAGGAAAGTTTAGCCATCATTGGCTCATTTCCTTCAAAGACTCATATAGAAGAATGGAATCTGTTTGCTTAAAAATTCCAAGCCATGTAATAAATCAAAACATTCTTCTGCTGGGACATGATCACCAATACAAAACTACTTTGGATTCACAGTATGTTTTGGGGGAAAAAAACATGCTCATATTTAGAAACTTAAACATTCATTTTATTTTTTGTGGGAAAAAATTATTAGAACTTTCTCCAGAAAGAATTCTCAATAAATTAGGTGCCATTTGACTTACTTTTTCTTCAAATTCCATTTTTACATGTTAATAATTATAAATGTAAGTTAAAGTAGTGCAGAGTATTTGAGAAGGCCTTGATAATCTACCAGTCACTGTCGGGTCCTATCTTTAGCTGACACATATTATTTCTGTTGTAATAAATGCCTTTTGTGTTAAATAATCCTCTTATTGAAATGATAGTTTTGCCAAAACCTCAAGAAAATAAATCAAGCCACAGGGTTTGTAGGGACAAGAGTATATGTAAATTACTAAGACGAGGACACCGTTCTGCAGGAGATGGAGAAGAGTTAGAAGAGGAATCACTGTCTATGATTAGGCTTTCCTCTACTGATGAAAGGGGCCACAGAAAGACCGCTCTATACCTCCACAGTGACTCCACTCTTTTGAATAAAGATGAGTTCATCACTAGTGGGTATGATTAGAGGGGTTCTGAGAAAATCCTTTCTTTAATTGTTCTTACCTGACCTGTGGTAGCACAGTGGATAAAGTATTGACCTGGAAGGTTGAGGTCACTAATTTGAAACTATAGGCTTGCCTGGTCAAGGCACAAATGGAAAGAAACTGCTACAATTTGATGTTTCCCCCTTTCTCTCTCTCTCCCTTTTCTCTAAAATCAATAAACAAAATCTTTTTAAATTTTTTAAATTTTAATTTATTATGTTGACAGAATTTCAAGTGTCTCCCTCAATATAACGTCCTCTACCCCCTGCATTGCCCATGCCCTGTGCAAAGTCTCTTTCCATTCCCACTTCACCCTCTTTGTCCCCATGCCCCTAATTATATTCCCCCCTTTCCCTCTGGGAATTGGTGCCCCGTTTTCTGCATATATGTGTTATGTATATATGATTTTGGCTAATCCCTTCACCTTCTTTGATCTCATCCTCTCTTCCACCTTCCTTCTAATAGCTGTCCATCTGTTCCCTGTGACCCTGCCTCTGTTTCTGTCTGGTACCTCAATTTTTGGCATTCATTAGATTCCACATATAAGTGAGATCATATGGTATCATCTTTCACTGCCTGGCTTATTTCACTTAGCATAGCCTCCAGGTTCGTCCATGCTGTTGTAAAAGGTAAGATACCTTTTATTTTTTCTTCTTCTTTTTTTATTATAAGTTGAGAGGCTGGGAGGCAGGGAGGCAGAGAGACAGATTCCCACATGTGCCCAGACCAGGATCAACCCAGCAAACCCCCTACAGGGTGATGGTCTGCCCATCTGAAGCTGCTACTCCATTGCTCAGCAACCAAGCTATTTCAGCACTTGAGGCAAAGCCATGGAGCCATCCTCAGCACCAGGGCCAATTTGCTTGAACCATTTGAGCTATGGCTGTGAGAGGGGAAGGGAAAGAGAGAAGTGGGAGGGAGAGGGGTGGAGAAGCAGATGGTTGCTTCTTCTGTGTGCCCTGACCAGGAATCAAATCTAGGACTTCCACACTTTAAGCTGATGCTCTACCACTGAGCCAACCAGCCAAGGCTAATTTACTCCTTTTTAATTGCTGCATAGTATTCCATTGTGTAAATGTACTGTGCAATAGATTTTTTATCCAGTCATCTAATGATGAACACTTGGGCTATTTCCAGATCTTGGCTATTGTAAACAATGCTGCAATGAACATCAGGGTGCATACCTTATTCTCCATGTATAAGATGCTCCCATATATAAGATACACTTTAATTTTGAGGCCTGAAATTTGAAAAAAAAGTGTATTACATAAAGTTATTGACCTCATTTCATTCATTATAAAATTCATACAACTCCTCATTACTGTCAAAACTCCCATCCATTAACTTGTCCTAATCTGTGTCTGATAATGAATCACTGTCTTCATATATTTCCTCGTCCTCAGTTCCATTAATGGCATTTGCAATGCTACACTTCTTAAATGACTTGACAATGATGTCAATCTTGATTTTATCCCAGGATCTTTTCACCCTGTTACTAACTTCTCTTGTAGTTGATTTCTTCACTCTTCCTGCTGGTGTCAAAATATCCCCAGAAGACTTCATCTATTGTTTCTGTTCATCTCTCATGGCAGCTTTGAAGAGTTTGTTAATGCTGACATCAAGTGGTTGGAGCTGGGATGCCAAGCCTCCAGGTGTGACAGCAAGTTTTGTTTTTTGCTCTGCAGCAATCTTCTTTGTGTTTTTTTGTTATTTGTACCCTGAACTGATCAAGCACCAATAGGGCAGGTTTGTGTAAAAGTCCAGCTGGTCTCCTTCTTCAAACTTTCTCAAACCAGATTTTCATCCCATCTTGATCCATCCAAGCCCTGTCATGAACATAGACAATCACTCCTCAAGGAATGTCTTCTTTTGGCATTGTTTTGTGTTTGAAAATAAGCATAGGAGTCAGTTTGGTTCTGTCAGCACAACAAGCTAGAACATCTGTATAATGGCTCCAGTCCACTTGTATTCAAAGTTACAGTTTTCACCCCCTTCTTATCAACAGTTCTGTTGCTTGGAACACCAAATTGAAAGAGGACTCTGTCCATATTTGCCATCTGTCCCAAGTCACATTGATGTATTTTTTGACATTGAATGACAAAACAATGAAATTCAAGGAACTTCTGCTCATAGCTTTCAGGCATCTTTTGGGCAAGTGTTGTGCTTATACGCATGCTTAATCCATTCTGTTTCATGAACCTGAAGCACCAGTTGTGTCCTTTTTTAAAATCAGTAAATTATTTTTCATCAGCAATTCTTGTCTCATGCTGAGTCATCTTTATGGACACAGGAATTCCAATTGCCCTTTGCTCTTCAATCCATATCTTCAATTCCCCCTCTAAATCAGGCTATTTTGCTGACTTGGCTCTCATGACCTTCTTCTGCCATGGTGTTTTCAATAGGGTTTCTTCTTCCTGTAGCCAGTCTCAGATTGATTTCTCAGTTGGAGGAGGACTAAACTTACATTCAGCAACACAATTTCCATTCATTTTTGCAAAATGGATCACTCTTAACTTGAATTCAGCATTGTACAAAAATTTTTTCTGAGCCATTTCTGGGCAGAACATGGCAAAATGTAACCTACCATACTATACCAGTAACAAGTGCAAAACAATGAGCACAAAGACAAGTGCAAAAAAGCGGGAAATGCAAGTAAAAAAAATTTACAATCACTGTATAAGATGCACCCAGTTTTTAGATCCCAAATTTTTTGAAGAAGGGTGGTGCATCTTATACATAGGAAAATACGGTATTTTACTCCTGCCTATGTAAAAGAAATTTCAGTACTTTTTATCCAATTCCAGAGATTTCCCTGCCTTGCTTTCTCCCACCTCCCTAATCTATCACCAATCAAATCAACTTCATGTAACCCCCTTATATCTCTGTATAAAATAAGTGGTAAAACCGCCATTTTTCCAGAGCACTTTCTCAATCCGTTGAGACTTTGCTTCCTGGCAATTGTCAACAGTTTGGCTTAAATAAACTAATTTAAAATTTTTATAGGTGGAAGTTATTTTATGTTGACATATCTAAGGCTGAGGTAATTAATGTCACAGCCAATCTCATAGCCAAATAATAACCTTACATACAAATACATTTTTTCTTTCCAGAAAGTATTATTAAAATAAAATGTTCCTGGTCTTAACATTCATGTGGTGTAAATAGCAGGAGAATTTAGACACATATTTAACTTTCAGTTCTTTCACTCATACTGGCATATTGTTTACTTTGGGTTTAAAAAAACACACTTCAGGCCCTGGCAGGTTGGCTCAGTGGCAGAATGTTGGCTTGGCATGTGGAAGTCCCGGGTTCAATTCCTAGCCAGGGCACACAGGAGAATTGCCCACCTGCTTCTCCACCATTCCCTCTCTCCTTTTTCTCTGTCTCTCCCTTCCCCTTCTGCAGCCAAGGGTTCATTGGAGCAAAGTTGGCCCAGGCACTGAGGATGGCTCCATGGTCTCTTGGGTGCTAGAATGGCTCCAGCTGCAATGGAGCAATGCCCCAGATGGGCAAAGCATTGCCTCCTAGTGGGCTTGCCAGGTGGATCCCTGGTTGGGTGCATTCAGGAGTCTATCTCTATGCCTCGTCACTTCTCACTTTAGAAAAATACAAAAACATAAATAAATAAATAAAAATAAAAAAACAATCTTCATTATTCAATGTTGGAAATGACAACCATTGAGCTGATTCCTACTTTAGTTTTTCTACTACTGTTCTAGTCAACTTAAAAATTAGCTTTTGCCTTAGTAATTTATTTTTTTCTGACAAAGACAGAGAGAGTGTCAGAGAGAGGGACAGCTAAGGACAGACAAACAGGAAAGGAGAGAGATGAGAAGCATCAATTCTTCATTGTGGCACCTTAGTTGATCATTGCCTTAGTAATTAAAATCAGATGTTCCTTATTTTGTTTTATTTACTCCTGTTTCTCTCAGATAAAATTTTCTTATATTTAGAGATTTCTCATTGTCATAAAGAAAGGACAGAAAATACGTACAGGGAAAGGGAAAGCATTGATAAGGTCATTTACTATCCTTATCAGTTTGCTTCCTGATTTTGAATTTGAGTTTTAAGTTTGGGGACACAGGGCTAGCTTTTAAGTCTCAGCTCTGCAGTCAGAAATATAATTGTTTATCAACACCTTTATTGGCATGCTCGGGCTGCTGTAACACAGGACCACAGACTGGGTGGCATAACAGAAATGATTCTCTCACAGTTTTGGAGGCTAGAAGTCTGTGATATAGGAGTTGGAAGGTTTGTTTCTCCTGAAGCTTCTCTCTTTGGCTACAAGATGGCTGTTTCATACCTCTGTCTTCACATAGACCTTTCTCTGTATCTGTTTGTTTCTTAATCTCATCTTTTTATAAGAACACCAAATTTTACTTTAATCATCTTTAAAGAACCTATCTTCAAATACAGTCAAATTCTGAGGTACTGAGGTTTAAGACTTTAACATGTGAATTTGGAGGCAGAGGCTCACAATTCAATTCAAGATACCACTGTTTGGGGAAAGCAGGAGGAATGTGTGTGTGTGTGTGTTTTTTTTTAATCATTTGTTGCTATTGATCCGGTGGGGCATCCAGGCAAACAACACAGAGTGTAATCTTGTAAACTTTTGAATTAAGTACCTTTTTCATAATGTATTATAATAAAATTTAAATGAGGTACTTTTATTTAATTTTATTGTTATTTTTTTAACAAGAGAGAGAGAGAGACAGGGAGAGGGACAAATAGGGACAGATAGACAGGAAGGAGAGAGATAAGAAGCATCAATTCTTTGTTGCGGCATCTTAGTTGTTTATTGATTGTTTTCTCATATGTGCCTAGACCAGGGGGCTCCAGCCAAGCCAGTGACCCCTTGCTCAAGCCAGAGATCTTAGGCTCAAGACAGTGGCCTAGGGCTTTAAACTAGTGAACTTTTGGCTCTAGCCAGCAACCATTGGGTTAGGAGTAGGGTTAGGGTTATGGGTAGGTGTAGAGTTATGAGTAGGTGTAAGGGTAGGTGTAGGGTTAGTGGTAGGTTTAGGGGTAGGGGTAGGGCTAGGTTATAGACCCTGTCTATAATCCAATGCTCAAGCCAGCGACCCCAAGCTGCTGAGCCCATGCTCAAGCTAGATGAGCCCGCGCTCAAGCCATTGACCTCGGGGTCTCAAACCTGGATCCTCTGCATCCCAGGTTGACACTCTATCCAAGCACCACTGCCTGGTCCGACTAAATGAAGTACTTTCCAAGAATACTATAAAAGTTTGTTTTGCATGTAGAGCAGGACAACAAAAAGATCAGACAAGTTAAATCTCAGAAGGAGAATGACACGGCTTGGGGAAAGTAAATAAATTAAGAAAATGCTTTATTTGCTGATATAAACATTTATTTACTGATATTCTAAGTCTTAGAAGATAAAATGAACTACTTATGCTGAATAAGTATTCTTCTCTTATACCAGGTGCTGACAAAGGGTTGAAGAGCCCTCTTCTGCAAGCATTATCTTCAGAAACTGGATAAGATTCCAGATTAGTTTCAAATGAGCTCACATTTTTACATCTGTGGGAGATAATTTTCTGACTGCTTAAAAGAAACAAGAACTATCAAGACATCTGAATATCAAGTTTAATACCTGTCTCCTCTCCTAGAAAATTATTTTGGTCTCTTTTTCCCTTACTGTGACATCACTATTTTTGAATCTTTCACTTAGTTGAATATCACACAATCTTCCTGAGGATTACTATTAAACCATTCAATTCATAAAATCACAGAATCATTTTTTAAAAAGAAGGACATTAAAGCTTTAGGCCAATCCTTTCCTTGACTTGAAATTATTCACAAGTAGTTATTAGATTAGTACTCACTCACATTTACCATCTTGGTCTGATTACATTACCCTTTCTGAATCTAAAAAGACTTTCCAACACTCACTGTAAAGATGGCTTATTGTTACTTATGGTAAACAAGTAGGATTTGCATGTTGTGAAATTGTATTTAATTGAGTTATATTAAGATAGGTATGCAGTTATTCCAGAAGATAATTGTCACATATTTAAACAAATGGAACATGTAATTCTTACACTGTTTCTGTAAAAATCCTTTTTTTCAGCCAACTATGTCAATTTATCGTTTAGGATAAATTGGTATCTGGCCAGGGTTTAATTTTGTTGGTTTTTAGGGAGACAGAGAGAGGAAGGGAAAGAGAGGAGAAAGAGAATGGAAGCATTTGTTGTTCCACTCAGTTGTGAATTTTTTGATTAGTTTCCCTGTGTGCCCTAACCGGGGATTGAGCCCGGAACCTTGTTGTTTTCGGATGTCATTTTTAACCAACTAAGCTAACCAGCCAGGATTTCAAAAAAGCTTTTGAAATTATCTAATTTCTGCAGGTTGTTATAAAGTTAAAGAAGAGATTTTTTAAAATAAGATAACAAGTGAGACAACTACTTCAGTATTCTATATTAAATTAAATCCACAAATGATTAGCTAATGGTATATATACATAAGCATATTATTTATGGTTTATTATATTTTTTGTTTGTGGCTATTTTATCAAAAAATAATGGATATTATGAACTTGATTAGAAACCAGTAGTTCAACTTAAGTAACTTCTACTTACAGACACTTCCTGGAAATTTGCAGTACCAAGTTTTTCATGTCATTAGAGCAATTACTTCAATACCAAGTTTTTCTATATTTTCTCATGAGGACACTTACGCTGACATTATATCTGAGTCTCTGGTAATAGTCCCTGAGTCAGTTTTTTTTTCTTTTAATTCTTCCATCTGTTATCTAAATCTCATTCTACATTTAGGGAAAGTGTATACAACTTGCCCATTATTTAACTCACCAAATGAGACTGAACACTTTGTCAAAGTGGTTTTTTAAAAAGTAAAAGAAATATTAAAATTATAAATGCTCATTAGTGTTGCAAGGAAAGCATCCTTTCTCAATCAAACTAGGCATGTGAGTTATTCATTATAATGTGTTAACAAAAACTATATGAATGGACTGAATCCTTATCAAACATCTATGATTGATTGTGGGCTGAACAGAAATCTAACTCAGAAGGCTGCGAGCAGGTTGGAGATGAGGTGCAGCGGAAAAGGCAGCAAGGCTGTGGACTTGAGGTGCGAGGCTCCTGGGCAGAGGCCACATTTCACGGGTAGGGCGGTGCAGAGCTTTTTGAAGATGGCAGCGGAGTAGGCGGACACACAGACGCCCAGCTCTCAACACCAAACTGGAATACAAATCAGTTTAGGAAAAATCAGCATGAAAAACCAACACTGAACTGCAAGAACAGCTCTCAAAAACCAAGGAGCAAAGAGGAAGCCACAATAAACCTGGTAAGGAGTGCCTGAATCTCCTCTGCTTACAGGAACAGCGGGGGGGGGGGGGGGGTGAGGCTGAGAGCCCAGAGAGGATTTCACAGAGGAAAAAGAGCAGAAACTACTGCTCACAGCCACTTACCTGGCGACCAGGGTGCAAGGTGGGTTGAAAAGACCAGCTTATCTCCCAAGTGGAAAGGACAAGGAGAGGAACAGACTGTGAGGGGCTAAGGTATGCAAGAAACAAAATAAAAAAGCTGACTCATTCATGCTGGAGGCGGCCATAGCTGGGTGAGGGACTGAACCTTTCACAAAACAGAGCTGAAGTGCTTCCGGATCAGAGATCTCCGGACATCTATCCAGCTCCAATCAGCACAACAAGACACAGCTGAAAACAAGAAGTGGGGAGGAGGGGCAGTAACTCAGGTCTCCATGGAGATCTGAGATACACCTCCCCCTACTGAAGCTGAGAAAAAACCCTGCCCCCAGTGAGATTAGTTGGTGGAAGAGACCTTCAGCGTCTCAGGTTACACCCACAGCATTCCTGGTTACAGTTTCAAGGAAGCCCCCTGCTGAGATCAGTTAACAAGACTATCACCTGTTAAGAAAACAAACAAATCAAGACTTCAAAGCTGCCCAAATCCGAAAGTGGATTACAAATAATAGCTGATACCAACCAAAGAAGACCTAGAAATAACACAACTGAAAACAGGAGGCAGAAAACACCAAGCCTAGACTCAAGCAACTCTACAAATAAAACACCATTATGAGAAGACAAAGGAGTGCAACCCAAATGAAACCACAAGAGACACCCTTGAGAGATGAGCTGAGTGATATGGAAATAATCAAACTTCCAGATGCGGAGTTCAAAATAATGATTGTAAGGATGCTTAGGGATCTTAGAACAACAATGGAGGGGCAGTTTGAAAACCTAAATAAAGAAATAGCAAGTATAAAAAAGGATATTGAAATATTAAAAAAGAATCAGTCAGAGATGACAAATACAATATCAGAAATGAAGACCACAATGGAAGGAATTAAAAACAGGATGGATACAGCAGAGGATCGAATCAGCGAGTTGGAAGACAACTGGAATGAAGGCATGAAAGCAGAGAAGAAAAGAGAAAAGAGACTCAAAAAGTCAGAGGAAACACTTAGAGAGCTCTGTGACAACATGAAGAGAAATAACATCCGCATGATAGGGGTTCCTGAAGAAGAAGAAAAAGAACAAGGAATAGAGACTTTGTTCAATCATATCATAACTGAAAACTTCCCTAAATTAATGCAAGAGAAACTCTTACAAGTCCAAGAAGCACAGAGAACTCCATTAAAGAGAAACCCAAAGAAACCTACACCAAGACACATCATAATTAAAATACCAAAGCTAAGCGATAAAGAGAAAATATTAAAAGCTGCAAGAGAAAAAAAAGTTATCACCTACAAAGGAGCCCCCATAAGGATGACATCCGACTTCTCAACAGAAACACTTGAGGCCAGAAGGGAATGGCAAGAAATATTCAAAGTAATGCAGAACAAGAACCTACAACCAGGACTACTTTATCCAGCAAGGCTATCGTTTAAAATCGAAGGAGAAATAAAAAGCTTCCCAGACAAAAAACAACTCAAGGAATTCATTACAACCAAACCAATGCTGCAGGAAATGTTAAGGGGCCTGTTGTAAACAGATCAAAGTTGGAAAAGAATATAGCAAAAAAAGGAATATACCTTTAAAGAAGAAAATGGCAATAAACAACTACATATCAATAATAACCTTAAATGTAAATGGATTAAATGATCCAATCAAAAGACATAGGGTAGCTGCGTGGATAAGAAAACAGGACCCATACATATGCTGTCTACAAGAGACACACCTTAGAACAAAAGATACACATAGATTGAAGGTCAAAGGATGGAAAAAAACATTTCATGCAAACAGAAATGAAAAAAAGCTGGGGTAGCAATACTTATATCAGACAAATTGAACTTTAAAACAAAGGATATAGTAAGAGATAAAGAAGGCCACTACATAATGATAAAGGGAGTAATCCAACAGGAAGATATAACTATTATAAATATCTATGCACCTAATATAGGAGCACCCAAATATATAAAACAGACTTTGATGGATTTAAAGGGCGAGATCAACAGCAATACTATAATAGTAGGGGATTCCAATACCCCACTAACATCACTAGATAGATCCTCAAGAAAGAAAATTAACAAAGAAACAGCAGACTTATTGGAAACAATAGATCAACTCGATTTAATAGATATCTTCAGATCCTTTCACCCTAAAGCAGCAGAATATACATTCTTTTCAAGCGCTCATGGTACATTCTCTAGGATAGACCACATGTTAGGGCACAAAAGTGCTCTCAACAAATTTAAGAAGACTGAAATCATATCAAGCACCTTCTCCGATCACAATGGCATGAAACTAGAAATGAATTACAGCAGAAAAGCTCAGAAATTTTCAAACACATGGAAACTAAATAGCAGGGTGCTAAATAATGAATGGATTAAGAATGAGATCAAAGAAGAAATAAAAAAATTCCTAGAAACGAATGACAATGAGCATACAACAACTCAAAATTTATGGGACACAGCGAAAGCAGTGCTGAGAGGGAAGTTCATAGCACTACAGGCACACTTTCAGAAGCTAGAAAAAGCTCAAATAAACAACTTAACCCTGCATCTAAAAGAATTGGAAAAAGAACAGCAAGTAAAGCCCAAATGTAGTAGAAGGAAGGAAATAATAAAGATCACAGCAGAAATAAATGACATAGAGGCTAAAGAAACAATACAGAGGATCAATGAAACTAGGAGCTGGTTCTTTGAAAAGGTAAACAAGATTGATGAATCTTTAAGTAGACTCACCAAGAAAAAGAGAGAGAGGACTCAAATAAATAAAATTAGAAATGAGAGAGGAGAAATAACAACTGACACAACAGAAATACAAAATATTGTAAGAAAATACTATGAAGAACTGTATGCCAAAAAACTAGACAACCTAGATGAAATGGACAAATTCCTTGAAACATACAATCTTCCAAAAATCAATCTGGAAGAATCAGAAAACCTAAACAGACCGATTACACCAAATGAGATTGAAACAGTTATCAAAAAACTCCCAAAAAAGAAAAGTCCGGGGCCTGATGGCTTCACAACGGAATTCTACCAAATATTCAAAGAAGAACTAACTCCTATCCTTCTCAAACTATTTCAAAAAATTCAAGAGGAAGGAAGACTTCCAAGCTCCTTTTATGAGGCGAGCATAATTCTGATTCCAAAACCAGGCAAAGACAACACAAAGAAAGAAAATTATAGGCCAATATCTCTGATGAATATAGATGCTAAAATCCTCAACAAAATATTAGCAAACCAGATCCAACAATATATGGAAAAAATCATACACCATGATCAAGTGGGATTTATTCTGGGGAGGCAAGGCTGGTACACTATTCGTAAATCAATCAATGTGATTCATCACATAAACAAAAAGAAGGAGAAAAACCATATGATAATTTCAATAGATGCAGAAAAAGCATTTGATAAAATCCAGCACCCATTCATGATCAAAACTCTCAGCAAAGTGGGAATACAGGGAACATACCTCAACATGATAAAAGCCATCTATGAGAAACCCACAGCCAACATCATACTCAATGGGAAAAAATTAAAAGCAATCCCCTTAAGATCAGGAACAAGGCAGGGGTGCCCCCTTTCACCACTCTTATTTAACATAGTCCTGGAAGTCCTAGCCACAGCAATCAGACAAGAAGAAGATATAAAAGGCATTCAAGTTGGAAAAGAAGAAGTAAAACTATCATTATTTGCAGATGATATGATATTGTATATAGAAAACCCTAAAGTCTCAGTCAAAAAACTACTGGACCTGATAAATAAATTCAGCAAAGTGGCAGGATATAAAATCAATACTCAGAAATCAGAAGCATTTTTATACACCAACAATGAACAGTCAGAAAGAGAAATTAAGGAAACAATCCCCTTCACAATCACAACCAAAAACATAAAGTACCTAGGAGTAAACTTAACCAAGGAGACTAAAGACTTGTACTCGGAAAATTACAAAGCATTGATAAAAGAAATCAAGGAAGATACAAACAAGTGGAAGCATATACCGTGCTCATGGTTAGGAAGAATAAACATCATTAAAATGTCTATATTACCCAAAGCAATCTATAAATTTAATGTAATACCAATTAAAATACCAATGACATACTTCAAAGATATAGAACACATATTCCAAAAATTTATATGGAACCAAAAGAGGACACGAATAGCCTCAGCAATCTTAAAAAAGAAGAATAAAGTGGGAGGTATCACACTTCCTGATATCAAGTTATACTACAAGGCCGTTGTACTCAAAACAGCCTGGTACTGGCATAAGAACAGGCATATAAATCAATGGAACAGAACAGAGAACCCAGAAATAAACCCACAGTTCTATGGACAACTGATATTTGACAAAGGAGGTAAGGAAATACAATGGAGTAAAGACAGCCTCTTTAACAAATGGTGTTGGGAAAATTGGACAGCTACCTGCAAAAAAATGAAACTAGATCACCAGCTTACACCACTCACAAAAATAAACTCAAAATGGATAAAAGACTTAAATGTAGGCCGTGAAACCATAAGCATCTTAGAAGAAAACATAGGCAGTAAGCTCTCCGACATCTCTCAGAGCAATATATTTGCTGATTTATCTCCACGGGGAAGTGAAATAAAAGACAGGATAAACAAATGGGACTATATCAAACTAAAAAGCTTTTGCACAGCTAAAGACAACAAGAACAGAATAAAAAGACAAACTACACAATGGGAGAATATATTTGACAATACGTCTGATAAGGGGTTAATAACCAAAATTTATAAAGAACTTGTAAAACTCAACACCAGGAAGACAAACAACCCAATCCAAAAATGGGCAAAAGAGATGAATAGACACTTCTCCAAAGAGGACATACAGATGGCCAATAGGCATATGAAAAAATGCTCAACATCACTAATCATTAGAGAAATGCAAATTAAAACCACAATGAGATATCACCTCACACCAGTCAGAATGGCGCTTATCAACAAAACAACACAGAATAAGTGCTGGCGAGGATGTGGAGAAAAGGGAACCCTCCTGCACTGCTAGTGGGAATGCAGACTGGTGCAGCCACTGTAGAAAACAGTATGGAGATTCCTCAAAAAACTGAAAATCGAACTGCCTTTTGACCCAGCTATCCCACTTTTAGGAATATACCCCAAGGACACCATAGAACGGCTATGCACCCCCATGTATGTGGCAGCATTGTTCACAATAGCGAAGATCTGGAAACAGCCCAAGTGTCTGTCAGAGGACGAGTGGATTAAAAAGCTTTGGTACATATATACTATGGAATACTACTCAGCCATAGGAAATGATGACATCGGATCATTTACAATAACATGCATGGACCTTGACAACATTATACGGAGTGAAATAAGTAAATCAGAAAAAAAAAAAAAAAACTAAGATGAATCCATACATAGAAGGGACATAAAAATGAGACTCAGAGACATGAACAAGAATGTGATGGCAACAGGGGCGGGAGGTTGGGGGAGGGGGGAGGGGGTGAAGAAGGAGAGAGGGGTTAGGGGAGGGGAGGGGCACAAAGAAAACCAGATAGAAGATGACAGAAGACAATTTATCTTTGGGGGAGGGGTATACAGCACAATCAAATGTCAAAATAATCTAGAGATATTTTCTCTCAACATATGTACCCTGATTTATCAATGTCACTGCATTAAATTTAATATAAAAAAAACTGAAAAAAAAAAAGAAATCTAACTCAGAATGAAAATTACCCTTTTTAAATATTTGTAAAATGAAATTTTTTTCTTCTTTTCCAAGTGCGAGGAGGGGAGATAGAAAGACAGACTTGCACATGAGCCCCAACCAGGATCCACCTGGCAATCACCTGGCAACCCCCTTCTGGGGCCTATGCTCTGCCCATCTGGAAGCCATGTTTGCAACCAAGTTATTTTTAGCACCTGAGGTGGAGGCTCCAAAGAGAGCCATCCTTAGCACCTCAGGGCTAATGTGCTCAATCAAGCCATGGCTGTGGGAGGTGAAGAGAGAGAGCAAAGGCAAGAGAGAAGGGGGAGCAGTGGAAAAACACAATGGTCACTTCTCCTGTGTGCCCTGACTAGGCATCAAACCTGGGAATCCACATGCCAGGCCAACACTCTACCACTGAGCCAACTGGCCAGGGTTGTGGAATGAAAAATTTTAACCTCTATCTGACTTTTCATAGGTTTTTAAAAAGTAAAAGTCATGGTGCTATCCAACTGTTGCTTGTATGTATAAAAGAATTTGAATAGTTTTATTCTTTATGGTAATGTTTGTGCAAGTTCCTGACACCGAAGACATAGCATGTAAGGACAAATTCACTTGCACTCTAACTTTTCTCCTTCCATACATGTATCCCTGAGATGTAAGTGAGCTCATGGTGCTCAATTCTTGAGTTTTGCACAGCTATATGAGAGAATTTATTAAAACATATCTTTCTACACTGACTTCTTAGAAACAGAGCAAGAATCTCAAGATAAATAGAAACCACAGATAGTGAAAACAATCTTTGAGTGACAGAAATCAAGTTTCTAAGAATAGAAGGTGGGAGGAAAAGGAGTGGAAAAAGAACATTTTTATTTTTTGCATTTGTCATGTTCAAAAAAAAAAAAGAAGAAAGGCAGATTGTTTCATCAGCTATAGGGCTACAACCAATGTTGTGGCTAAGAATACTAGCTAGATTTTTTATTGCCTCTCATGTTGACCTCACTGGGGCTGCTTATGCAGTTGCAGCCACTTGTTGGCATGTGGAGGATTCACTGGGCCTAATGTTCAAGAGGGCTCACTCACATTGCTGGCTGTTAGCTGGCAGCTGTGATGGAACTGCTCATTGCAACACTAAGTGCTTCTTCAAGAGCTTGGGTTTTCCTCAGCCTGGTGGCTGGATTTACGAAAAGGGTTTTACAAATCCAAGTATTCTAAAAGACCCAGGAGGAAGTGGCAAAACTTCTTATGACCTAGCCTTGAATATACATAATGTCACTTTCACCATCTTCTATTTGTCAAATAAGTCACTAAGGTCAAACCAGGTTCAAGCAGACGGACACTGATAGGAGGCGCTAAGGTCACATAAGAGCATGCTGACTGGACGAGGCAAACAAGAGTGCTAGTAAGAAAGAACTCTTACTATATCCATTTTGAAAAATACAATTTGCCACAGTCTTCTATCTGGACACAACAATTCACATCCTTCTCACATGCAAAATACAACTACTCCCAAAGTCTTATCAACCCCCAATCCAGATGCTGTCACTGATATCAAGTCCAGGGAAACATAAGGCTCCCAGCTTAGGATAGATTCTTCAAATACAACTCCTGGGAAATAGTTCTTTTTGTTTGTTTGTTTGTTTGCATTTTTCTGAAGCTAGAAACAGGGAGAGACAGACAGACTCCCGCATGCGCCCGACCGGGATCCACCCGGCACGCCCACCAGGGGCGACGCTCTGTCCACCAGGGGGCGATGCTCTGCCCATCCTGGGCGTCGCCATGTTGCGACCCTCCTGGGTGTCGCCATGTTGCGACCAGAGCCACTCTAGCGCCTGGGGCAGAGGCCACAGAGCCATCCCCAGCGCCCGGGCCATCTTTGCTCCAATGGAGCCCTGGCTGCGGGAGGGGAAGAGAGAGACAGAGAGGAAGGCGCGGCGGAGGGGTGGAGAAGCAAATGGGCGCTTCTCCTATGTGCCCTGGCCGGGAATCGAACCCGGGTCCTCCGCACGCTAGGCCGACGCTCTACCGCTGAGCCAACCGGCCAGGGCCAAATAGTTCTTTTTTTTAGCTTCTTTGTCTTTTCCTCCACCATTTCCCCCACCAGCTACTCATTACCTGAGCCCTCTAGAATCGGAGTACAGGCAGGGAAAAAGGCAAAGAGGAGCAGAATGTTTACTGCCCTAGAAGTGTTTTCTCCTCTTTGGGCCTGGCAGATGTCTAATGGTCCCTCTCTGCATGCACTCGGTAGAGACCTGGGTCTCCAGGATAGGGCCCCTCGGACTGCCGTTCTTCTGTCTGAGCTGCCCACCCCTCACAGACTCACTCTGCTGGCACCTTATTGCCCACATAGCCAGTCCCTTTGGGCAGGTTTAATGAGAAGAGGCTTCTAGCCTAGTTGAATTAAACAGCAGTTAGTCTCAGCTCACATGATCCAAACTAAATGATAAAGAGGCTTATTTATTTATGAACAAGAAAAAATATAAGCAACTACTGTCCCTCCCATTTTCCCATCTCAGGCCCCCTGCTAGAAGGGTTCCATTGAGTGACCATTCTTTCCCTGGGAGAAGATGCAGCTTACTAGGCATCTGGAGAGTGTTAATGGTTTATTGTGGACAACAGCTCAACTTAGAGGGTCTCACATCTCATACTTTTGAAGAAAGGGGAGTCAGTTTGGATTTCAAAGAAGTATCAAAAAAGAAATGATTGTTACCCTAACTGTATTGGCTCTGATGTATGCCCAGGACTTAGAACTTTCACAGATTTCTCCTTTTCTACTACTTCTCTAGTTTCTACCCACCAAAGCCATGTTTTCATGGCCCTGGTTAGTTGGCTCAGTGGATAGAGCATTAGCCCGGCATGTGGACATCCCCAGTTCAACCCCTAGTCAGAGCACACATGAGAAGGGCCTGTTTGCTTCTCTTCCCCTCCGCCCCTGTCTCTCTCTCTTCCTCTCTGGCAGCCAGTGTCTCAATCGGTTAGAGCGTTGGGCCCAGGTACTGAGGACAGCTTGGTTTGTCTGGGTGGGGGGTGCTGGGTGGATCCTTATCAAGGTGCATGCAGGAGTCTGTCTCACTATCTCCCCTCTTCTCACTTAAAAACAAACAAACGAAGAATAAAAACAAAACAAAACAAAAAAATATGTCTTCATGGATGACTAGTCTCAAGGTTGAAGTATCAGAGATCAGGCTCATCTCTCGTTATTCTTTCTCAAGGTCCAGGCAGAAGACTAGGGTCCAATTATTATAGACTCAACTAATTTATTTAATGAAAGTAACTCAACAAATTAGACAAAGTGGAAATTTAAGCCCGGTAGAAATTTGACTAGACAAAGATGAATGATTTCATTTATATTCATAAAAAATGCACTCCATCGAGAAGATAAAAGAGTGATGAAAGTTTAGATACTGATTAACATAGCATAAAAATACATAAAATTTAAAAATGGAGGGAAATAAAAAGTAAAGGAGGAGGGGGACACCATACTTCAAGTTGGAGACACTCTTCTATTAAAAGCTGGCATTCTATGGGAAAATAACACTAACGATAATAAGAATATTAAGGATATGAAAAGTAGTTAATCCAATTGATTCAGCAGCTGTGTTTATGGACATTAGATGCCATGCTCTTTGATGCCTTTTTGCTTTAACTTACATATTCTCATTAGTTTAGAAAGTCCTTTCCTGCTTTCTTCTTCTAATCATTTTTAACTCCTTTCTTAAATGTCAGTTTCTTAGTGCTGTCTTCTTGTCACCAGGATTAAGCCTGGCATCTTATATATGCCTCTCCTAATCCTTTTTCATGGTGAGTGCTTTTTTTTTTCTGAGAGAGACAGAGAGTCAGAGAGAGGGACAGATAGAGACAGACAGACAGGAAGGGAGAGAGATGAGAAGCATCAATTCTTTGTTGCAGTTCCTTAGTTGTTCATTGATTGCTTTGTCATATGTGCCTTGATGGGGGGGGCTACAGTAGAGTGAGTGACCTCTTGCTCAAGCCAGCAACTTTGGGTTCAAGCCAGTGACCTTCGGGCTCAAGCCAGCAACCATGGGGTCATGTCTATGATCCCACACTCAAGCTGGTGACCCCACGCTCAAACTGGTGAGCCCACACTCAAGCCAACGACCTCGGAGTTTGGAACCTGGACCCTCCACATCCCAGTCCAATGCTCTATCCACTGCACTATGGCTTGGTCAGGCATGACTGGTTATTTTTATGTCTGGTTTATAGTAGATTATAAAAGCAGCAGTAATCTTCTCATTTGTGTAGCCTTAATATTTAGCACAATACATGGTGGCTGGGGGTACTCAGAGAATAATTGTTGAAAGAAAGGATATTATAGCAATGAAGGTATAACCCACTTTAAAAGTGTAAAGCAAGGGCAGCAATAAGATAATTTTCTCTCGTCTGTTAAGGCTCATTAACAGAAGCGAGGTATACCTGGGGAAAAGCCACACTCTGCTCAGTAGCTAGCTGCTTGACCCCAGAGCAGGACCATTCCACTGAGATGATTTAATTCCCTCTCAAAATAGTACACTTGCCTGAAGTGCTCTATCATTTCCCATCTGTGAAGGAAATAGCTTCAGAGAACAAAGTTAAAAACAACCAAGTGAAGAGTGTAGTAGGTTCAAACTATTTGAAGATTGGTTGACAAGGGGAGGGTAAACACAGATGCAACCACAGAGTGAAATGTTATCCCACTCCTGACTATACCACGGCTTCCAGAGAAGCCACACAGGCACGTGGGCACAGCCTCTGCTGCACGTGCCAGAGTGGGTTGAGGTGCATCCTCCCATGCCCACTTCCCGGGAGCGGTCTTATGCAGCTGAGAGCCCGCTGGCTAAAAAGCACTGCTGCCCCAAAGGAAAGGGAGCAGAGTGGCCACCTCTGCATGTGGTAGGCTGAGATCCCGCCCTGCCCCCAGAGCATGCTAAAGTAGCAATGGGGCTGCGGAAATGTCTCCCGAAGCCTTGCTAGTCACAGTTAGTTTTGGACAGTCTTCTGAGAAGGAGGGGAGACATTTCTCTGCTTAAGCTGCCCCATGTATAATTTAGCCAGCAGATGTGGGCAACCCACTTACTTTGTCATCTGCCTCTTCTATCACTGCGGTGACAGATGGAAATAGTCATGAAGAATCTTACCAAGAAACTGATACAAAAGGAAAGACAGGCCCTAGCCAGTTGGCTCAGTATAGAGCATCAGCTGGCGTGTGGAAGTCCTGGGTTCAATTCTAGGTTAGGGCATATAGGAGATGCAACCATCTGCTTCTCTCCCACTCCTCATCTTTCTCTCTTTCTTCCCCTCCTGCAGCCATGACTGGGATGGTTTGAGCAAAGTTGGCCCCATGTGCTGAGGATGGCTCCATGGTCTTGCTTCAGGTGCTAAAATAGCTTGGTTGCTGAGCAACAGAGCAGATGGGCAGAGCATTGCCTAGTAGGGGGTTTGCTGGGTAGATCTCAATCCATTGGGGTGCATGTAGGAGTTTGTCTCTGCCTCTATACCTCTCGTTTAATAAAAAAGGAAAAAGAAAAACAAACAGGGAAGCACGATAGCAAAAAGCAGATGAATATAAATTTGAATTAAATGTTTCATTTAAGAAGCATTTATGGAGGGCTTACTTATGATGTTCTCTTCCTAAGGTTCTCTGGAAAGGATTTTTAAAAAAATACCTGATGGAACCACTGTATGAAATTGTAAGAAGTTTGGTGGATTGGTGTAGTCAAAGGATCACCAGATGGTGAAGAATCAGGTCATCACCAAATCGTATTTTGGGAAAGAGTTAGCTTTTTGTTATTTTCCATTCTTCTTTGTGATTCTTGTGTGAAAAAGTCTTGAACAATATCTGCATGAAGTGATCCCTTCTGAAGTGACATTTAAAAATCAATCTGGTATAAATTAATCCAATTCTAGAGCCCACAATGTCTGGTTCCGATAGCTAAAAGCAATTTAAAAGATTTAATAATTTATAGTCACTCAGTGGATCATGTAAGAGTAAAAGCTATTTTAAAGCAAAACAAGCATCTTTAAAAATCCTTTCATCCTCACTCTTTCCTCCACATTCTTCACCCAAAACATGTCTACTCTTTCCAGTTCTCTTTATCCATGCTCAACTTTTTCAAATTTCTCCCTCCCTCAGCTCTGGGAGCTTCCCCCAAATCCACACAACTGTCGTTCCACTTTAGCTCTTTATTAGCCATGCCAATGCTGAATTCTTTGGCTTCCTCAGTACTCCCTTCCCTTTGGCCATTTCTTTAGAACCAACAAGTGACCAGGAGGTGACTCAACATGAATTAAAAAAAAAATTATGCCTGACCTGTGGTGGCGCGGTGGATAAAGCGTCGACCTGGAAATGCTGAGGTCGCCGGTTCGAAACCCTGGGCTTGCCTGATCAAGGCACATATGGGAGTTGATGCTTCCAGCTCCTCCCCCCCTTCTCTCTCTCTGTCTCTCCCTCTCCTCTCTAAAAATGAATAAATAAATAAATTAAAAAATTAAAGTCTAAAAAAAACCAATTAGAATCCTTGAGAAGAGGTGAAAATTGAGAATGTGCATGAATTAATCATTTTTTCTTTAGTAAAATTTCTATTTTGGGGAACTAAAAGAAAAGAAATCTTGATAAGGAGTAGTACCATGAAATTCATAATTAAACAATAGAAGAGAATTGACTGATTTTTTTTCCTCCTTAAACCCAATCTCAGAATTACTTTACAAGGTGGACCTCTCATCAGAGGAGAAAACCTGCGGAGGTAGCATTGTGTGTAGATAAGGCTGGATTTGAACAAGCAGCTGGGAGATAAACATAAATTTGATTCTTACCATGTGGCAGAATGACAATAGAGACATCAGTGATTTGGTCACTTGCTTTCGTTTACTACATTTATACTAGTAATATCTGAAGTGAAGTTAATTTATAATGTAGTTGATCATGCTTGAATGCACATATGTGGAGAAAGTTGCACCATATCTACAAGAACAAAAGTGGAAGCTCAAATGGCCATTAAGCCTCTTAAATGTGGAGTAGCAAGACGCTGAGCCTCAAACCCTGCCGTTGTACATTCAGCAGAGGGTAAAAATCATTCATTTAAAAAACTTACATAGGACTTTTTTTTAAAAAAAAAAAGTATTTTGCTGCAGATACATACATTTTCTTAGCCAGGGAAAGTTGCTGAGTTTTTAAAATGAGGGTTGACTTGCTAGTTTTTTCTTCATTAATAAAATATTGTTAAGAAAAGGCACCATGGCAAATGGTGAGAGTAGGAAAGGTGTATGAATTTCTCATTTTAAGGATAAATGGTCATGCATACAGTTAGCTCTCCTAGCAGATAATTTTTCAAGGCTGAACTTTCAGTGCATAATAAGCAGGAGTGCGCTGTGCATATATGATGGCACAAGACAAAACAAATGCAAACAAGAAAACATTTGAGAGTTGGTAGAGAGTTTTTATAATAGAAAAAAATGGATTATTTAGTACTCATTTTATTTACAGGGTTACATAAGAAAATAGATACTACCATAAGTCATCATTTTTGGCTAAAAAAAAAAATCTGTTGAAAAATATTTCTTTGAAGAATTGAAAGAGACTAATCAATGGATCAGCAATGAACAACTGTTAGCCCATCATATGAACCAGGCAAATTGACTTCTCAGTAAAACAGTACACATCCCGATTTCTGTTAACAATTCACTAAAATCTTTGCCTTCAGCATCCTGTGCATCACACGCACCATAGTGATTTTTCTGACCTTGCTCATAACCACTGAAATAAATACTGTCATTTATTATATTACTTAGCCAGGGCTGCTGTAACAAAGTATTTCAAACCAGGTGATTTAAACAACAGAGGTTTATTTCTCAAGGTTTAGAGCACAAGGCAAGGTATTATTGGCACAGTAGATTTTTTCTAAGACCTCTCTTTAAATTGTAGATATTTGTCTTACTCCATCCAGTGTCTTTACATGGCCTCCCTTCTGTGTATATCTGTGTCTCAATCTTTTTTTAAGTTTTGTGAGGGATAAATGGCATCTTATTTTTCAATTTTTATGCCAGTGCTAAGAAAATTCTTTTACTCCTCTCCATATTACACAAGTGAGAATTTTCTAAAGATATATGCATAAAAGATAACTAAGTTGTAAAAATTGATATATGTATAACTTTACTATTAATTATCTAATCTCTTTATAAAGACACCTGTCATATTGAATTAGGACCCACTCATTTTACCTTAATACCTCTCTAAAGGTTACAACTAATTGAATTCACCAGCACATTAAAAAACAAAGAACAAAAAAACCCCACATCGTGACCAAGTATGATTTATCCCCAGAATGTAAGTACCATCAATATTAGGGAACTTGTTCATTTAATTCACAATATTAATAGATCAAAGGGAAAATCATTTGAGTATATTTATACATGTTGAAATATCATTGAAACCCCCCCAGATATCCATTCCTGACAAAAACACTCAATAAAATAGTAATTGAGATACTTCCTTAACATGATACAAAGCATATATTTGATACTCAAAGTAATCACTTTATTGAATGGAGAGCTATAGGCTGTCCTAATGAGGTTAGAAACAAAACAAATATGCTCACAATTTCCATTACCATTTCACATTAAACGTGAAGTATTTAAAAAGCAATATTATAATTTTTAATGTAGGTGGCTACTGGTGTAATGTTTTTATAATTATTTTCTAAAATTGCACATGTGTATTTTATATACTCTTTTGAATATGTGTTTCACAATAAAAAGGTAAAAAATGTAACACAAGTAAACCATTCATACATACATTTAAAAAGGCTATTTGAAGTAATTTATGTTCATTTGTGCATTTAAGATATAGAGCCAGGCATTTTCAGCAAAATAAAAGGAAGCGCCACAGCCTGACCTGGGGTGGCGCAGTGGATAAAGCGTCGACCTGGAAATGCTGAGGTCGCCGGTTCAAAACCCTGGGCTTGCCTGGTCAAGGCACATATGGGAGTTGATGCTTCCTGCTCCTCCCCCTTCTCTCTCTCTGTCTCTCTCTTCTCTCCCTCTCTCTCTCCTTTCTAAAATGAATAAATAAATAAAATAAATAAATAAATAAAATTTTAAAAAAAAAAAAAAGGAAGCGCCACAGAAGCAGAACATGCAGAATGAGATAAAAATGGTTCTGTGGCCTTTTTATTGCTAGTGATAAAAGTGTAAATCAATGGTAGTTATGTTTCCTCAAAAAGAAAAGCACAAACATTTTTAGTATTTAAGGATGAAATTTCATCTGCAAAAGACAACCAATTAAAGTCAAATGCAGATGTTATCTCCAACATTTAAAGAGCTTGGAGGACATTACTCCAAGCTCGTAAGAAAAAAGTTGATCAAATTGAAAATCAATACCTTTCCTTGAACCCATCAGAGAAGTGAGTTTGGAGTATAAAACACTGCCCTGAAATCTAGAGAGACAGGTAGATTGAACATCATAGTTGGTGGGATTCAGCTGGTTCACACCAGTTTATCAGAACCAATACCTAATTTTTTGTTGAGTTCAGCGAGCCAGTTGTTAAAATGACACTTGTAATCAGGGTTCTCTCTAAAGTGAGCTTTTTTGAAGATGAACATAACATGTTCAGAGAAGAGAAGTTGCCTGTTTCTAATATATCAAACACTATGACTATTAGTCTAATCAATCTGCCACTAAAGGAATGGGATTCTACTTCTACAGTGAAAAGATGTTTTCTTTTGTGATAAAAAAAAGAAGCAGTACTTAAAAATAGTGTAGTTGAAAACAATAATCAGGGTTCTCTCTAAGTTAAGAGCCTGGGCCGCTGCCAATGTGGAAATCACAAATTTACATTCCTTACTTTTTTTTAACATTCGTCTGTGCAACAGCATATTCTAAGCGCCTGTAGTAATAATGGTCATTCCATCCATAGGTGAAAAGAATCACAAGTGAGGACATCAATCAAGAAGCAATATGATAATATCTTAAATAACAATTTTATTGCTGTCAAGTATTATTTAATGTTTTTTCATTAATATTTTAAAACTTGTCCTTATAATATAATCTAGTTTTGTGTACCTCTGTTAAGACTATACTTTCAGGGATCATTTCTATAGTTTGTTTGTGTACTTCTTTTACTGTTTTTATTTAATTATTAAATGCATGATATAAAAAACTACCTTTTGGTACAGCGTTGTTTTATACTTAAAATGGTCATCAGGGTGGAGAACTGGTTGTTAAATTATTTGAACCCCACCACTGATCACAGTGGGTTTGCTGACCTAGAGCAGAGACCACTGAAGGCATAAACTGATAGAACAACTTAAATGATCATTTTTAAGAGTTTCTGGAGGCTGAATATGGACTAGTGTGAGTAAGTAACTCCTAGGGTACTAAGTTTTTATTTATTTATTTATTTATTTATTTATTTATTTATTTATTGTATTTTTCTGAAGCTGGAAACGGGGGAGAGACAGTCAGACAGACTCCTGCATGCGCCCGACCGGTATTCACCCGGCACGCCCACCAGGGGCGATGCTCTACCCACCAGGGGGCCATGCTCTGCCCCTCCGGGGCATCGCTCTGCGGCGACCAGAGCCACTCTAGTGCCTGGGGCAGAGGCCAAGGAGCCATCCCCAGCACCCGGGCCATCTCTGCCTCAATGGAGCCTTGGCTGTGGGAGGGGAAGAGAGAGACAGAGAGGAAGGAGTGGGGGGTGGAGAAGCAAATGGGCGCTTCTCCTATGTGCCCTGGCCGGGAATCGAACCCGGGTCCCCCCGCACGCCAGGCCGACGCTCTACCACTGAGCCAACCAGCCAGGGCCCTAGGGGACTAAGTTTTAAGAGACTCTCACATGTTATGAACTTTGCCTACAAGAAACCAAGGTTTTCACAGTTAAGATCTGAGAAAGATAGTCTTTTTGGTTCTGGCAGATGGAAAGGAGCAGTAATTATTCTGAAACGCATGTTTGGACCCTCTCTCATAACAAAGTTTTCATGGAGAAAGACTTTATCGAGCATTGTTCCAGAGCTCTGACAGAAAGGAATTTCTCTCATTCCAGCCTCATCTAGTCCTCACGCATCACTTAATGGGGTTAGAGGGCAGCTATATGAGAAGAATCCTTTGTGAAAGTCACAGGCTAGAAACACAAGCCCACTAAAAGGTTGAGATGTAATTGGAAGATTACAGCATGCCTCAAGTCCCCACGCCCCACCTCTTTCCACCACCAGATTCCAGGAGTAATAGCGGGTGGACTACAACTAAGAGACCTAGAAAACCAGAATCTATTTGAGGAGGGGTACTTAGAGAAGTATGGAGTCAAAATGTGAGACAGAAAAGGAAGACACTAGAGAAATTTGAAGATTCTGTATAGATAACTATGGCAATCATTAAACAAAACCCAAACCTAGCCTGATTAACATAAATCCTCACTGGTGACCTATTTATTTAAGTTTTTACTTCCCAAAACAACATATCTGGCTTTCAACTAGCACAACAAAAAGCAAGGAAATACATTCTGAAAAGACAAATCACTGGAACCAGACTCAAATATGACATAAATGCTGTAGCTATCAAACAGAAATTTATAAAATTACTGTGATGAGTATGTAAGAACACAAATGGGAAGTGTAGCCAACATGCTAGCACAGATGGATAATAGAAGCAGAGAGATGAAAGTTCTTGACATCTTGAAGAAAGAATCAGTATGTCTGAAGATAGATAATAGAAAATCCCCAAATTGGAATTTAGAAATAGAGCAAAAGAAAAAAATTAAAAAACACACAAAGACATGGAGGCTAAATAACATGTTACTGAACAGTGAATAGGTTTAACAATGAGATCATAGAACAAATCAAAGGATACGTTGGGACAAATGAAAATGAGAACACAACACTCAAAACTTGTGGGACATAGCAAAAGCAGTCCCAAGAGAGAAATTCATAGCATTACAGGCTTACTGCAAGAAACAAGAAAAATCTTAAAAAACCAATCTAACTTTATACTTAAAGAAACTTGAAAAAGAACAACAAACAAAGCTCAAAGTAAGTGGAAGAAAGGAAATAAAAAAATAGATCAGAGCAGAAATAAACCAAATAGATCCTACAGAAAAAACAAACAAACAAAAGATCAATGACATCAAGAGCTGGTTTTCTGAAAAAATAAATGAGATTGACAAACCCTTAACCAAACTCAACAAGAAAAAAAAAAAAGAGTTCCCAAATAAATAAAATAAAAAATGAAAAAGGAGAAGTAACACTGACACCAAAGAAATACAAAGGATGGTAAGAAAATATTGCTAACAACTATGTGCCAACAAATTGGACAATCTAGAAGGATTCCAAGATGGCGACAGAGTAGGCAGATGTTCCTACTGACACCTCCCAGGACCAAATTGGAGTTTCAACTAAATTTACGAACAATCATCTTGAAAAAACAACATTGGACTAAATAAAGTCCATAACCAAGGAGTCACAGAAGAAGCCACATCGAGACTGGTAGGAAGGGCAGAGACATGAAAAGGGTTGGCTTGCTCCCAGGACTGAGTGGCAGCTGAGGATCAGGAGGGACTTTCACTGTGGGGAGTTTTGCCCTGAGAGGGGAGTGTCCTAAACTCCAGCTGGGTTGCCCCAGCCTAGAACACCAGAGCATAGAAGAGGCACCCACACAACATTTGTTGGTGAAAAGAGGTGAGGTTTCTATCTCTGAGAAAAAGACAGGAGCTCTCAGAGACTCGGTCACCATCTTAAAGGGCCAGCACAGAAAATCTCATTCACAGTCACTTACCTAGGGCTCCAGCAGAGGGAGGCCTGAGTAGACTAGAATTGTTTGAGGAGAGTGTAAAGTTGGTGGTCCAGGGAGAGATGTGGGAGACAGCCACAAGAACCCCTGTGCTGATTTGTTCTCAAATACTGAAGTTACCATCTCTCTTGGGTAGAGCAGTGCCCTTTGTGTTGCATCAGCCCGGGAGAAAGCAACCACCCCACCCTTGGGATTCTCTCTTGCCCCACCCTATGGAGACTGAGCCATTCTGAGAATCCAGGAAGCAGTGAGGTATGTCTGCAGCTCAGTTTTCTGGCGTTGAAGCCGGACCTTTCCCTCACATTCCTGCAAGAATATGACTGATGCTTCTGCCTTACAGAAGATTTAGTAGAAACTGTCCAGACTGTGGGCAGAAATCTCTGGGTCACAGAGGCCACACCTACCAACTCCTAGTAGCCACATGCTACTGAGGTCTGTGAAAAAAGTCAGGACAGACTGACACCTGGGGCCCTGAATTGGAAACCACACCTACCAACTTTCTTTCTTTTTTTTTTTAAATGTAATTTATTTATTTATTTATTATTTATTTTTTTACAGGGACAGAGAGAGAGTCAGAGAGAGGGATAGATAGGGACAGACAGACAGGAACTGAGAGAGATGAGAAGCATCAATCATCAGTTTCTTGTAGCGACACCTAAGTTGTTCATTGATTGCTTCTCATATGTGCCTTGACCATGGGCCTTCAGCAGACTGAGTAACCCCTTGCTCGAGCCAGCAACCTTGGGTCCAAGCTGGTGAGCTTTTTTTTTTTTTTTTTTTTTTCTCAAGCCAGATGAACCCACGCTCAAGCTGGCCACCTCAGAGTTTCGAACCTGGGTCTTCTGCATCTTAGTCCAACGCTCTATCCACTGCACCACCGCCTGATCAGGTCCCACCAACTTTCTTAATCCTTGAAGTGCCCCAAGCTTTAGACTCTACCAGAGGTTTTTTCAGTGGCTGAGCCCTACAAGCAGCCAGCAGACAGAGGCAGCAGTAAGCAGACTTCAGGGAACCTTGGGCCTTTTGTTGACTTCCCCCCAGGCCCAGTGTGGGTAAAAGCCAGCCTAGGTATGTGGATTGGTGTTTCTATGTGCACCTGGACCCAGAGGAGGGAGCCACAAACTCTGATTGCTTTTAGTTTCAACAAGGGTGCTGAGGGCCAGTCACAGGTGATATCCTGCATTGGATTGTAGCAGATTTCTTTCAGGGAGACCCAGGGCTGGCACAAAAGAAGCAAGAGTATATAATGGAGTAAAGACAGTCTTTTTAATAAACGATGTTGGAAAAATTGGACAGGTATATGCAAAAAAAAATGAAACTAGATTACCAACTTACACCATTCATAAAAACAAACTCAGGATCGACAAGACTTAAATGTCAGTCACAAAACCATAAAACAAGCAGTAGACTCTCAGATATCTCTCATAGCAATATTTTTGCTGATACATCTCCTTAGGCAAGTGAAATAAAGGACAAAATAAGCAAATGGGACTACTGCATCAAACTAAAAAGTTTTACACAGCAAAATACACCATTAACAAAATAAAAAGACATCCCATTCAATGGGAGAACATATTTGCTGATATGTCTGATAAAGGGTTAATAACCAAAATTTATAAAGAGCTTCTAAAACTCAACACCAGGAAGGTAAACAATTCAATTAAAAAATGAGCAAAGGGCCCTGGCCAGTGGCTCAGTTGGTAGAGCATCAGCTGGGCATTTGGATGTCCTGGGTTCAATTCCCAGTCAGGGCATACAGGAGAAGTGACCATCTGCTTCTTCCTCCTCCACCTCTGTCCCTCTTCCCCTCCCACAGTCAGTGGCTTGATTGGTTTGAGCATCAGCCCCAGGCACTGAGGCTAGCCAGTTGGAGTGCATCAGCTTCAGGCACCAACAATAGCTCAGTACTCAAACATCAGACCTAGATATAGTTGTTGCATGGGTACCGGTCAGTGCACATGCAGGAGTCTGCTTCACTATCTCTCCTCCTCTCACCTAAAAAAAAAAAAAAAAAGCAAAAGACCTGCATAGACTCTTTCGCAAAGAGGCCATACAGATGGCTAATAGGCATATGAAAAAATGCTCAACGTCTCCAATTATCAGAGAAATACAAATTAAAACCACAATGAGATACCACCTCACACCTGTCAGAATGGTTCTCATGAACAAACAAAAAGTGCTGGTGAGAGTGTGGAGAAAAGAGAACCCTCCTGCAATGCTGGTAGGAATGTAGATTCCTGCATCCACTGTGGAAAACACTATGGCATTTCCTCAAAAAGTTAAAAATGTAATTGCCTTATGGCTCAGCTATCCCACTTCTAGGAATATATCCTAAGATTCTGAAAACACTAATTCAAAAGAAGATGTACACTCCATGTTTATTGTGGCATTATTTACAATAGCCAAGATCTAGAAATAGCCCAGTGTCTGTCAGCATATGAATGATTAAAATAACTATGTTACATATACACAATGGAATATTACATGGCTGTGAAAAAGAAGGAAATCTTGCCTTTTGTGATGGCATGGATGGACCTGAAGATTATTATGCTAAGTGAAAGAAGCTAGGCAGTAAAAAGCAAATATTATATGATCTCACTTGTATGTGGAATCTAATGAACACAATAAACTGAGGAACAAAATAGAAACAGAGGTGGGGTCACAAGGAACAGATGGATAGCTGTCAGAAAGAATGAGGATGAGGGTTAGGGATCAAAGAACGTGAAGGGAGTAGCCAATACATAACACATAGATACAGATAACAGGGTAGCAAGTCTGAGAGGGAAAGAGAGGATGAGGTAAGAAGAGGAGGGACAAAGGAGTGAAATGGGAATAGAAAGACTTTCATAGGTTATGGAGGGCACAGTGTGGGGTGTTGAGGATGTTATATTGAGTGGGACACTTGAAATCATGTCTACACCATAAATTAATTTTTTTAATTTATAAAATAATTGGTGAAATATGAATGCTGATGGAACATTTAATGATTTAACAACTTGTTAAATTTTATTGATGTGAGAATGATAGCATAGTACTATTTTTGTAAAGAAATTTTAAAAAGTCCTTGTTTTGCAAAAGCCAACAGAAAAAAACCAACAACTGGGACAATCTGAATGAAATGGGTAAATATCTAGAAACATACAATCTTCCTAAATTGAATCAAGGAAGAATCACAAAATGTGAATTTACCCATTACCATTAATGAAATTGAAACAGTAATCAAAAAACTCTCAACCAATAAATGTTCTGGACCAAATGGCTTCACAGGAGAATTTTACTAAACATTAGAAGAAAAACTAACACCTATCCTTCATAAACTATTCCAAAATATTCAAGGGAAGAGATAACTCCCAAGCTCATTTTACAAGGCCAGCATTATCTTAATTCCAAAACTACACAAAGATACTATGAAAAAAGAAAATTATAGACCATATACTTGAAGTACATAGATGTTAAAATCCTCAACAAAATATTAGCAAACCAGATCCAGCAATACATTAAAAAGATCATACACCATGATCAAGTGAGATTTATTCCAGGGATGCAAGGTTGCTACAATAGGGGCAAAATAATAAACATGATACATTACATAATCAAAATGAAAAATAAAAATCACATGATCATATCAATAGATAACAAAAAGCATTTGATAAATTCCAGCACCCATTTATAATAAAATTTATCAGCAAAGTAGAAATAGACAGAACATTCCTCAATGTAATAAAGGCCATGTATGACACACACCTGCCAACATCACAGTCAATGGGCAAAAATTAAAAATGTTTCCCTTAAGATTGGGAACAAGACAAGTATGTCTGTCTTTACCATTCTTATTCAACATAGTGCTGGGAGTCCTAGCTACAGCAATCAGAGCAGAAGAAGAAATAAAAGGCATCCAAATTGGAAAAAAAAATAAAATAAAACTGTCATTATTTTCTGATGACATGATATTGTATATAGAGAATCCTAAAGATTCAACCAAAAACCTACTAGAACTGAACAATGAATTTAGTAAAGTGGCAGGATACAAAATATAATCTCCAGAAATCAACTGCATTTTTATACATTATAAAAATTCATTTTTATAAACTATCAGAAAGGGAAACTATGAAAACAATCCCATTCATAATTGCATCAAAAATACCTAGGGATAAATTTAACCAAGGATATTAAAGACTTGTACTCGGGCCTGACCAGGTGGTGGTGCAGTGGATAGAGTGTCGGATTGGGACATGGAGGACCCAGGTTTGAAACCCAGAGGTCGCCAGCTTGAGCGCTGGCTCACCTGGTTTGAGCAAGGCTCACCAGCTTGAGCTCAAGGTCACTGGCGTAAGCAAGGGGTCACTTGATCTGCTGTAGCGCCCCAGTCAACGCACATATGAGAAAGCAGTCAATGAACAACTAAGATGTTGCAACAAAGAATTGATGCTTCTCATCTTTCTCCCTTCCTGTCTGTCTGTCCCTTTCTGTCCCTCTCTCTGTCTCTCTGTCTTTGTCACACACACACACACACACACACACACACACACACACACAGACAAAGACTTGTACTCAGAAAATTACAAAACATTAAAGAAAAAAATTGAGGAAGACATCAATAAGTGTAAGCATACACATGTTCACGGATAAGAATCACATCATTAAAATTCCATACTATCCAAAGAAATTTATAAATTCAAAGCAATTTTTTATCAAGATACCAATGGATTATTTCACTAAACTAGAACAAATATTCCAAAAATTTACATGGAACCACAAAAGACCCCAAATAGCCACAGCAATCTTGAGACAGAAGAACAAAGTTGGAGGAATCATACCACCTGATGTCAAACTACACTACAAAGCTATAGTAATCAAAACACCATGCTTCTGGGATAAAAACAAATATATAAATCAATGGAACAGAATGGAGAGTGCAGAAATAAACCCATGCCTTAATGGCCAATTGATATTTGACAGAGGAGATGTTGGGAATTGAACAGATATGTGCAGAAAAATGAAACTACACTACCTTCTTATTCCATGCAAAAGAGTAGACTAAAAATGGATTAAATACTTAAATGTAAGACTCAAAACCATAAAAACTTTAGAAAAAAACATTGACAGTAATATCTCAGTCATTTCTAGTAGCAATATTTTTTCTAATATTTTTCTTTGGGCAGGGGAAACATAAGAAAAAAATAGACAAATGGGACTACAACAAACTAAAAAGTTTTTGCACAGAAAAGGGAACCATTAACAAAATGAAAAGACAACCCACTCTATGGAAGAACATAGTCACCAATGATATATCTCTTATGGGGTGCATCCAAAATTTATAAAGAACTTATACAATTCAACACACACACACACAACTGTCCAATTAAAAAATGGGAAAATGATGTGAATAGACACTGCTCTAATGAGGACATACAGATGATAAATAGACATAGGAAAAGATGTTCAATGTCACTAACCATCAGAGAAGTGCAAATTAAAGCCACAATGAGATATCACCTTACACGTGTCAAAATGGCTATCATCAATAAGTCAACGAACTACAAGTGCTGATAAAGATGTAATAGTAAAGGCAACCCTGGTGTACTGTTGATGGGAATGCAGATTGGAGCAGCCACTATGTAAAACAATGTGAAGCTTCATCCAAAAAAAAAAAGAAAGAAAGAAAGAAAGAAAACTGGAACTGCTTTACAACCCAACAATTCCCTTTCTGGGAAGAATATATCCAAAGAAACCTAAAACACTGATTCATAATAATATATACACCTTTATATTCATGCAGCATTATTTACAATAGCCAAGACTTGGAAACAGCCCAAGTGCCCATCAGTAGATGAGTGGATAAAGAAATTGTGGTACATTTACACAATGGAATACTACTTGGCTGTAAAAAAGAAGACAATCTTATCTTTTGCAACAGTTATGGATGGAGCTTGAGCATATTATGCTAAGTGAAAAAAGCCTGTCAGAGAAGGCAAGTACTATATGATTTCACTCATATGTGGACTCTGATGTAAATGAACTGGCAAGCAAAATAGAGACGGACTGAAGGACGGGGCAGGCTGACACATTTTGGATGGGTGGGGCTGAGTGAGTGTGGTTGGAAGGAATGAGCAAAAAAGATATAAAAAGAAAAAGAGTCATGGACACGGACAACAATGTGGAGATTGCCGGGGAGGAGGGATAGGAATACTAGGATGAGGGTATACGGAGGGTTAAATGGTGGCAAAGACAGGGCTTGGGGTGGTGAACACACAAATACAGTGCATAGATGATGTGTTGTCGAATTGGGCGCCTGCAACCTGTATAATTTTTTAAACTAGTGTTACACCAGTTAATTCAATAAAAAGAAAAAAAAGAGGCAAGCCAGAAAAAAAGCATTATGAAATATTTCAGCACTATAAAATATCCAAAATGCTGAAATAAAAAACCCATCAACTTAGAATTAATTCTCTCTATATATAATTTCAATTATCTTTTTTTATTCTTTCTTTTTCCCTTCACATTTTCAACCCCTCTCCTTTTGTAACAATCTCCCCAAAAATCTTTCCTGTGGTCTCTATTTAGTTTTTGTAATTTATTTATATATTCTTTATTTATAAATTAAATTTAATGGGGTGACATTAATTAATAAGAGTACAGAGTACATAGGTTTCAGGTGAATATCTCTATAGAAATTATCTGTTAAAAGTGAAGGAGTGCCTTGGCTGTTTGGCTCAGTGGATAGAGCATTGGCCCAGCGTGTGGACATCCCAGGTTCGATCTCGGTCAGGGCACACATGAGAAGCAACCATTTGCTTCTCTTCCCCTCTCTCATCCCCTTCTCTTTTTCTCTTCTACTCCCATAGTCAGTGGCTTGGTTGGTCCAAGCATCAGTCTCAGGTGCTATAGGTTGGTTGATTTGAGCATTGACCGTAGAGGTGGGTTTCTGAGTGAATCCCGGTCAGGGTGCACGCAAGAGTCTATCTTTCTATCTCCCCACCTCTCACTTAAAGAAAAAAACTGAAGGAGAAATGAAGATTTTCTCAGGCAAATAAAAATGGAGTGAATTCATCACCAGCAGGCATACTCTGCAAGGAATCTTTAAAACCTTTTTCAGGAAGAAAGAAAATTATATTGGTCAGAAAGTTATACACAAAGAAAGGAAGAGTTTTAGAGAAAGAATAAATGTAGGTAAAATAAAATATTTTTCCTTAATTGACCTAAAAATAATAATTCAGAATAATAATAGAAATAATTATTGGGTGATGATGACATTATGAATAAATGAATGAATAATAGCAATGTTACAAAAGATGAGAAGTAGAAATTAGGAATAATCTATTATCTGTTCCTGTACTATATATACAAGGAGTGGAATAGTTTTTATTGAAAGTGAAATTAGTTAAATATATATATATTACAAACTCTTGAAAAACCAGTACATTTTGTTTTTTAAAAAATATAATTGTCATGGTGAAAGGACAGAAAAAGGAATCTTATAAAATGCTCAGTTTGAAGCAGAGAAGGCAGAAATAGAAGCCTCTAACAATTAATGGAAAACAGTTCTAAAACTGGTTATTAATCCAAATATATCAACAATTAGTTTAAATGTGAATGGTGTAAATGCACTAATCACAAGACAGAGACTGTCACGGTGGATTTAAAAGCAATACCCAAATATATGTGTTCTGCAAAAAATTATTTTAAGGCCTGACCAGGCGGTGGCGCAGTGGATAGAGCATCAGACTGGGATGCAGAGGACCCAGGTTCGAGATCCCGAGGTCGCGAGCTTGAGCGCAGGCTCATCTGGTTTGAGCAAAAGCCCACCAGCTTGAACCCAAGGTCACTGGCTCCAGCAAGGGTTTACTTGGTCTGGTGAAGGCCCACAGTCAAGGCACATATGAGAAAGCAATCAATGAACAACTAAGGTGTTGCAACGTGCAATGGAAAACTAATGATTGATGCTTCTCATCTCTCTCCATTCCTGTCTGTCTGTTCCTGTCTATTCCTCTCTCTGACTCACTCCCTGTCTCTGTAAAAAAAAATAAAAAAAAAAAAAATTATTTTAAGTATAAAGGCAGGGATAGGTTAGAAGTAAAGAGATCAAGAAATACACACCGTGCCAGCACTCATTAACTATAACCAATGTAACATAGGGCGTTCACTGAGGAAACTGGGTTTGAGGCATGTTGGAACTCTCAGTGCTTTCTTTATCACAATTCTATAAACCTAAAAGTGGTCTAAAATCAAAACTTTATAAAAGTGGGTGGATAATAAATGATTTGAGAGAGAAACAAGGCAAAACAGTTAAATGTAAAGTTCAAGTTAAAAATAAAAAAACTTTTAATTAAGAAAAAAAGCTACTCTGAAATGGCATATGTCTGAAGGCCTGTGCCCGTCTCTACAAGAATTGGGACTTGCCTCTAGCTGCTGTGAATGTTAGCCTAACTGCTGGGCCCGGGCGATGGCTGTGTTCTGGAGAAGCAGGGGCAGCTCTCTCTCCTCCGCCTTATCTAACTGCCTCCAGAAAGAACAGTCAGTACTTTAGAGAAGCATCAGATTAAATACCAAACACCTTGCAGTGAATTTCAGTTGGAGGTCAGCTCCATGAAAAAAAAAAAGTCAATCATTTGCTTGGTTGTTTCATATCGTCTCATTCCTTGGACTTCGGCAGGTGTCCTGCCCTTCCCTTTTATGCTGGTGTGTTAATCTCATCAGGGCAGCAGAATGAAGGAGCAAGAAAGTCCGCCCTTGGCCGTGAGGAACAGCTGTTGACCTGAGTGGAGAGGTGAGTGCGTGTATGCAGGTACCAATGAGGTACTGTGTGTGGCTCCAGCTTTGCTCACCGCGGGAGCTCCAAAGGGCATTGAGGAAGGAGGGTCCATGACACTCAGCCACATACTGTATTGAAGGCCAGTGGCAATTTAATGTTAAATTAGGTGGGATCTTTTCTCACTGGGTCCCTTCTCCCAAATGACTCTTTTTTTCTTTTCTTAAATCTACCAATTAATAATCCCCTGAGGCCCTGGCTGGTTGGCTCAGTGGTAGAGCGTCGGCCTGGCGTGCGGGGGACCCGGGTTCGATTCCCGGCCAGAGCACATAGGAGAAGCGCCCATTTGCTTCTCCACCCCCCCCTTCCTCTCTGTCTCTCTCTTTCCCTCCCGCAGCCAAGGCTCCATTGGAGCAAAGATGGCCTGGGCGCTGGGGATGGCTCCTTGGCCTCTGCCTCAGGGGCTAGAGTGGCTCTGGTCGCAGCAGAGCGACACCCCGGAGGGGCAGAGCATCGCCCCCTGGTGGGCAGAGCATCGCCCCTGGTGGGCGTGCCGGGTGGATCCCAGTCGGGCGGATCCCAGTCGGGCGCATGAGGGAGTCTGTCTGACTGTCTCTCCCCGTTTCCAGCTTCAGAAAAATACAAAAAAAGAAACAAAAAAAACAAAAACAAATAATCCCCTGAGGCTGAAAGATTAATTGCCTTACGTGGACAACATAATCTAGTATCCACACCAACCTCAACTCTGTGGTTTCTTGGTATCTGGTATGTGAATTACTAACTTGGCCTCTTTCTCCCTCGGATTCTTAAAGGATTGCCCAGTGTTTTTGGATTATATGTTATTCCCTGCTTTGTAACATTGGGAATTTTTAATTTCTCTGAGTTTGTTCTTAAGAAGTAACCTAAAATTTCCTACAACACTAAATAAAATGGTACTACCTTTCCAAAAAAAAAAAAAGCTGCTCTGAAATGTGCATCTTAATGATCACAGCATCTCTTTAGCATGCTGTCACGTTCTAAGTGATAAATGGTAGCCATATATTAGACTGATAAAATAAATAATTCAAAAACCAGTCTCCAATAAAATCTGCTTATGGTTCATCGAGAACTGATATCAACTTATCACAACTGAATTTCAGGAGAGATAAAATTTAAGAGTATGACAAAACGAAGTTCTTCGCAATATTTAAGTGCAAGATGTGGATAAGTCACTGCTGAATTTAAGACTGCTCGGGTTACCAGTTTCAGTGCTAATGCCATTCTGTTCCACACTGAGCCCCTCCTGTGGTCATGGAACTTCCTTAGGTTTATAAAGGATAACAAAAATGAGTAAGAACCAGTCTCTGCCTTAAGAAGATTATATAATACATTTAAAGGCTTTTATATTCAACTTCTGTAACATTTATCTTTCCTTACAAATCCAGATTTTCTTTTTATACCAATAGAGTCAGTAAATAAGTTGGACATTTGCCTCACAGGGTTTTGCTGCATGCGTTTGATTCATATATAAGGTAGAAATGGTGTCAATTTCTTCTCAAGCACATGAGAGCTCAGTTGACATTGAGCTAATTGTAATATATAAATATATATTTTTTAATTTTAAAAAATTGCCTTGGTCAGTTGGATCAGTGGATAGAGTGTTGGCCCGGTGTGTGGATATTGCAGGTTCGATCCCCCTTCAGGGCACATATGAGAAGCGACCATCTGCTTCTCTTCCCCTTTCTTCCTTCTCTCTCTCTTCCCCTCTTGCAGCCAATGGGCCAATTGGTTTGAGCGTCAGCCCCAGGCATTGAGGATAGCTCAGTTGATTAGAACATCTGCCTTGGACTGGGGTTTCCGGTGGATCCTGGTTGGGCTGCATGTGGGAGTGTGTCTCTCTATCTCCCCTCCTCTCAGTAAATACAAACAAACAAACAAACAAAAACAAACAAGCAAACCCCTGCCTTTCTTTATCTAAGACTATTTCCCCATTTTTCTTTTGTAC
The DNA here is from genome assembly GCF_036850765.1 of Saccopteryx bilineata. Classification (NCBI taxonomy): domain Eukaryota; kingdom Metazoa; phylum Chordata; class Mammalia; order Chiroptera; family Emballonuridae; genus Saccopteryx; species Saccopteryx bilineata. The sequence goes on from NC_089497.1 coordinate 37,740,087, forward strand.
ATAATTAATTCAGCGTTATTCAAATAAATGACAGTTCCTGAAACAGCTGTGAGATTTCAAGATTTACCCTTAGCCACGATTCTCAAAATGATTTATTAGCTTTTATTTTGCCTAGATGATTAGGTGCTTTGATCTGGCAGGTTTTTGGCACTAAATGATCTCTTCCACCCAAACAGTTTTGCTTTTATTAATAACAGGGAAATATTGAGAGTTTTGTAGAAATCCTTCACTGTTAATAGTTTTGATATTTCAAATACTAAGTCTTCACTGATATAAGAAGGAAACAGACACAATATGTATTAAAATGAAAATAAGCAAAAGGACCTTTTTAAAACTGTAATTCTCTTTATAGTGAGAACAGGCCAAAGGTGAAGTCTTATACCAACATATACAAAGCACCTCAATAAGAATAAATGAGTATAAACTGTATCCATAATATTTACATGCTTTTTCCCTTTCCTTGTTTGGAAATGTATATGGTTCAAAACCAATCACTTCATTATCATTATATGCTAACCCTGCAGAGCTTCCTTGGAAATGCCGCCAGTTAAGATTCAGTGGTGGGAGGAGGAGGGTTAGGGGCAGAATAGTGGTTTCCCACAGGAAATTCATCTTGCAATTTGTAGTAAAACTGACTTCAAGGGCAGGTTATTGAGATCATGGCTTGCTAATCATCCTGAAACCCATCCGTTGCCATTGTCAAATATGCTGCTCACAAAAATTAGGGGACATTTCGCCTGACCAGGCGGTGGCGCAGTGGATAGAGCGTTGGACTGGGATGCCGAGGACCCAGGTTCAAGACCCCGAGGTCACCATCTTCAGCACAGGCTCATCTGGCTTGAGCAAAATAAAAAATGCTCACCAGCTTAGACCCAAGGTCGCTGGCTCAAGCAAGGGGTTACTCGGTCTGCTGAAGGCCCACAGTCAAGGCACATATGAAAAAGCAATTAATGAACAACTAAGGTGTCGCAACGAAAAACTGATGATTGATGCTTCTCATTTCTCTCCGTTCCTGTCTGTCTGTCCCTATCTATCCCTCTCTCTCTGTCCCTGTAAAGAAAAAAAAATTAGGAAATATTTCAAAATGAGAATGAAGCAATAAAATATCCCCTAATTTTTGTGAGCAGTAGAGGGCAATTACACTGGGGAACAATTTTTTTTTTTTCATTTTCTATTGCGTGAGATTTTAGAACTGTTTCTATATATTTCTGCATCACTGATTCCAAATCTGAAATCCGTTTTTTGGTGCATGCTCTAGTTTTTATGCAATTTTAATTTATTTTTGTTACAGTTAATGGCATGCATTGGTTTTTAAATTGGAGTTAAAGGGCAATGACTCTTGGATTGAACATAACCACAAGGCTATTAATGTTTTACAAAAATCACTTTTACATAATTGTAGTTGTTTTTCAATGTAAAAAATTATTATCTGATAAAAACACCCTCTTATTTTGTTTTAAGATTGAATCTTCAAGTAGGCATAAATGTAAGAATAGTCCTGACAACTTCTGTTATATATGTGGCTGTTACACACTTCGTCAAAGGCACAATATTTCATCATTTGTGACACTTGGCCTATTTTCAAGTTCCCCTTGGCGATCCAGACAAGAATTGGGCTCCTCATATTGTGTGTCATAATGTGAGGAAATGCTTCATGACTGGACAAAAGGAAAACACAAAGGAATGCCTTTTGGTATTCTCATGGTTTGGCGTGAACCTAAGAACCACAGCAGTGACTGTTATTTCTGTCTGATCCATACAAAGGGCATCGGCATGAAAAAACAGCATATGATCACATATCCTAATATTCCTTCAGCAATACAACCTATCCCACACTCTGAGACACTCCTGGTTCCAGTTTTCAATGGTTTTATTTCTTCTAAGGATGAAGAATGTGAACATAGTGATCAAGTGTATTTTGATAAGATGCATGAGGAAATGGTTGTAGAATCTGAAGGGTCTTCTTCTGATGCCAAGCAGTCATTAACCCCTCAGCAGTTTGGCCAACCCAAATTAAATGACTTAATAAGAATTTTGATTTTCTGAAGTATAAGGAGCATAACTGAATCATTTGTGTGGATCTTAAAATGGTAAATTTCCTGCCAGGACAACAGAGAGGTTTCACAAAGTATCCTTGCTTTCTGTGTTTGTGGGACAGCCGAGCTCAGGAGAAACACTGGACACAGAGGGAGTGGCCAAAATGTGAAGCTCAGAAGTAGGGATACAAAATATTGTGAATGAACCTGTAGTTAATAGAGACAGGATCATTTTTCCCCCACTTCACATCAAATTTGGCTTAATGAAGCAGTTTTTTCAGGCTTTGAATAGAGAAAGTGAATGCTTTCAACATATTATTTCTGCTTTTCCTGCCTTGTCTTTTGAGAAGATAAAAGCAGGTGTATTCAATGGACCTCAAATTTGAACCCTCATACGTAAACAAGAATTTGCCAGGAAGATGAATAAGGAGGAGAAAGCAGCATGGCAGTCTTTTGTGGCAGTTACAAAGAACTTCCTTGGCAACAAAAAAGCAGAAAACTATGATCTTCTGGTTCAAAGGATGCTGTTGGCTTTCCGCAATACTGGACGTAACATGAGCATTAAGATTCACTTTCTGCCTGACCAGGTGGTGGCACAGTGGATAGAGCATCAAACTGGGATGCCAAGGACCCAGGTTCGAGATTCCAAGGTCGCCAGCTTGAGCACGGGTTCATCTGGTTTGAGCAAAAGCTCAACAGCCTGGACCCAAGATCACTGGCTTGAGCAAGGGGTTACTCGGTCTGCTGAAGGCCCGCAGTCAAGGCACATATGAGAAAGCAATCAATGAACAACTAAGGTGTCGCAATGCGCAACAAAAATCTAATGATTGATGCTTCTCATCTCTCCATTTCTGTCTGTCTGTCCCTGTCTATCCCTCTCTTTGACTCTCTCTCTGTCTCTGTAAAAAAAAAAAAAAAAAAAAAGATTCACTTCCTGAATAGTCACCTTGATAAGTTCCCCAAAATCTTGGAGCTGTTAGTGATGAGCAGACTACTGCTGGAGCATCAAACAAGATTGTCCTCAACAAGTACACAAACACAAGTGCTACAAATGCAAATTTTTGCCTGAATAGAATTTAAATAAGTTTTGCGCAAATTTTATGATTAAAATAAGTGTCTTAATATGTTCTATTTCAAAATTGTTGACAAATTCTGATGCAATCATATTTTTTAGTGTATTAGTATATTTACTGCATTATATAAATTATTATATTTTCACAAAGATGATGCCCAAGAAGACATTCTACTTCATTATGTTAAACTAAATGTTGAATATTTTACAATGAGATGAAAACCTAAAATCTTGAATTGCAAAAACACTGTAGCTTACAGAGAAAAACTAATGTCAGATTTGAGATGAGCACAGTTGAATTAGATAAGAACAAGTGTTTTTGTGGATATAACAAAAATTTTGTTCCCCAGTGTTATCAAGCAGCTTTATCTTGTAATACCAGAGCCTGTAGATCCACCTTTCAGCTGCAATGAACAATTTATCTATACATACAGTGAACAAAAGTTTCAGAACCTGATTATATTATCCAGCTGTGGGTTTAGTAGCATGGAACACCAATCTGAGCCTGGTAGAAAACCATGCAAATGTTTCTGGTACATTTAATGCAGATAAAATCACAGGGAAATCCCCTTCTCCCAAAGTGTACTTGTTATTCAATTCATTAAGTATTTAAGAGAATACTATGTGAAAGTCTAAGTTGGGTATTCTGAAAGCTACAAAGATATATAAGGTAAGATCCTATAAGCTATGGCCATGGCCAAAGAGAAATAATTAAATGGTTTGCAGTGGTAGATAAAGAAATTTTCCATAGGTGTAAAAATTGTGCTTTTCCTCTTTTCTTTTCTAATTTAGCTGTCAGATGACATTTTGTCTAATTTCACAAATACCAAGGGATTACACTATCCAAAGCCTTCTCTTGGAGAGCCACTATATCACTGAGCTCCAAAAAAAGTCTTCCATCCCAAACTGCTCTTCTCCCTCCATTGCTAACCAGACTCGATCACTAGAAGAAAGCCCAGTTTCTTTATTTCTGCTTGTAGAGTACTTCAGCCACATCTAGGCATGCTTAGTTCTACAGCCATTTCCACCAGGGCTGTAACCAGTGCCGACTGTTCTAGTCTTGAGGTTAACAGCAAAATTCTTGCTGAGTTTTTGAGGTAGTGCTTCTGGACGTCTAGTATGAATAGGGTAGTTGGGTGGGAAAATCTCCATCAAAAATATATCTTTTATTGATGAGAGAGAGAGATAGAGAGAGAGAGAGAGAGAAAGAGAGAGAGAAAGGGAGAGAAGGAGGAGAGAGATGAGAAGATTTAACTCATAGTTGCTTCACTTTAGTTGTTCATTGGTTGCTTCTCATATGTGCCTTGACTGGGGGGCTCCAGCCAAGGACCTTTGGGCTAGTGACCCCTTGCTCAAGCCAGCAACCTTGGGCTTCAGCCAGTGACCTTTGGGCTAAAGACAGCGACCTTGGGATTATGACGATGATGGAGCACTCAAGCCAGGAACCTCACATTCAAGCTGGCAAGCCCGCTTTTAAGGGGCAACCTCGGGATTTTGAACCAGGGACCTCAACATCTTGGGTCACCACTCTATCCACTGCACCACCACTGGTCAGGCTCAGTCAAAAGTTTTGATTTTTGAAAACTCTTTGTCATATTAAGACAATGATAGTCATACTGCTGTCCCATAGATAAGCTTATTATGTTATATCTTGCCCCATGTTTCCCACAGATGGCTATCAATAAATATTTGTTGAATGAATAAACGCACAGAGCAATGAATACAAAAGGCAACTTGACTAGATCTAAAAGCTGCAGTAACAATGCTTATTGTTATTCTCTCATGTATTCTAGGCTATTCTGATGGAGAGAAATAGCACTGTTTTTCCAGGGAGAATTCATGTTGGATGTAAAAGTAGATGATTGGATGTCATTTAGGGAAATTGGTCACAATTGTTACTTAATTAAATCAATAAATTTTGCTGAGCACATACTTTGTACAGAAATAATTTCTACTTTATTATTTGTTTAATTGAATTTATTGGGATGACATTGGTTTGGAACACCATACAGTTTCAAATGTACAACTCAATAAAGCACCATCTGCACCCCTCATGTGCTCCCTCCACCTCAAGCAAAGTCTCTTTCCCTCTCCACTTCCCCCCCCTTTGCCCACCTCCACCTAGTCCCCACCCCCCTTCCCCTCTGGCCATCAACACCCTGTTTGTGCCCATGTGTTACATATATATATGTGCTAATATATATATATATATAATATGATATATATATATATATATATATATATTAGCAAATTCCTTCACCTTCTTTCATCTTTAAAGTGTTATACAGGAAATAAGATATGATAGAGCGGAGCAGACCTGGGGAGATGGGTGCTCTACTTTCGTTAGAGTTTTAAAGAAAGGCTGTTCTGAATATTCAGGTTGGAGCTGAGTCATTGAGAAGATAGGAGAAGCTGTGTGAAGAAACACTTGACCCTCTTCCAGCAGAAAGGAGGGCAAGTGCAAAGGCTCAAGTTGATAAAAGTTATCTTGATCGAGGAGGGAAAGGAGGCTAGTGGGATTTAAAGGAGTGGTCAGCAAAAGTTTCTCCACAGGGTCTGAGAGTAAATATTTTGGGCTTTTGGGGTCATATGTCCTCTTTTGAAACACTCAACTGTGCTATTGCAGCATGAAAGCAGTTCTAGATGTCCGTAAATGAATAAGTGTGGCTATGTTCCAATGAAACTTTATTTGCAAAATCAGGTGATGGGGCGGATTTGGTCCATGGGCTGTAGGTTGTCCTGCTCTGGACTACAGAGCAAAAGGAAAAATGTTACGGGTTGAAACTGGAAAACTGTGCAGTGACCAGACCATGTAGGGCCGGGGGGCATAGTAAGGAGCTGGAGTTTTAGTCCTAATGCAGTGTTAAGCCACCAAGAGTGCCCATTAAGCAAGGAAGTGATTTGATATAATTTAGTTTTTAAAATATTATTCTGGATCTTGTGTGGGGAAGCAATCATAAAAGTCATCGGTGTAGGAGTAGAGAAGCTCTTTGCAGTGGTATGGGCGAGAGATCATGATGCTTGGCCTACAGGGGGCAGCAAGGAGATGACGTAAATCAATTAACATGTCTTCTGAAGTTGGGCATGAAAATGGATTGGCTATAAGGGGTAGAGACACGCCAAAGCAGCAAAGGTGATGATTCCTAGGTTTCTGGTATATCAAAATATGGAAGATGGAGAAGGAATCAAAAAAAGTTCAATTTCAGAAAGTTTTAGTTTGACCTGTCTGTGGGCTATTCTGAGTCACCCTTCAAAAGAAGAATGACTGAATAAATAACTACAAGGAAAAATGGCCCATTTTTTGAAGCACATCAAAGAGAGAAGCAAGACTAGTATCCTGTCATTCACACTAGAATGACTTTGGAGGGAGTGTCTAAAACCCCTCTTTGTAGATCATACTAAATGTAGGTGCCGGGCTCTGGAATTTTGTGAACAAATGCAACTCAGGACTTTTGTTAAAGTAGCCACGACCATTACTTCCTCTGTCAAAATAGAGGACGAAGCTCCTTGTTCAGAGTGGAGAGCTGCATGCCTCCACCTCACTCTCTGTTTCTGCACCGTCAATAAGCAAGCCCACGCAGTAGTACAAGGGGGCTGATTGCAGGCAGATAAAAATAGCTAGCATGGAAAAGGCACAGGATGTTACTTGTGACCAGCAAACAAAGTTTGCAGGTTAGTTGTGATCTGCTAACCTGCTACACACGTTTCTCTGTTGGTCTCTGACCACATCCTAAAACGCAGTTCAAACATGTCCATATTTCAGAGCTAGTTAGGTTGCTTGCTTGAGAAATCTGGGGCAACCAGGTTTTACCGTTTTTGCTTAATTCAATTTAAAAGGAATGGTCCTAGGAATACTGCTGCAGAAAAAAATCATAGAGGGAAAACCTTAATGCATCATGGATCAGAACTCATGCTAAATAACGTTTCCCAATCCATTTTGTATTAGTGGGAGAAGTTTTACTGAGTATTTTTTTTTTTTTTGGTTTATTGTGGTAATTTGTTTATGGCAGAGCATCTCAATGCAATTAATTAATATCCTTCGTGCTATATGCAGTATAAAATCCCAGGAGAAAGTTACAGTATTTAGTGTTTCCAAGTTTATTGAAAACACACAAAATTTGATAAACGTACACACACATATTTATATTACATGATCAACTATATGTTTTCAATAGGGTCATCATCCTATAACTCTTGGCTCGGTTTGGATTATGCTTTACAGTCAGTGACAAAATATTCCATTTTAGCTATTTAAACTATTAGGGGTATTTTTCTGTTATAGAGCAAGAAACCCAGAAGTGGGTTTGTGGCTTTAGTCAGTGGATCATGAATATCGGAACAAACTCATAATCATTCTCCTGACCTTTTACTCTTGGCTGCAAGAGAATTTCTGCCGCTGCAAAAGAACTTCTGCAGCTGCAAGTACCACAGCTGTGTATACAAATAGGAAGAGGGAATTAGGAGGACGTAAGAGTATATCAGCTTCATCTATTCCTTTTAAGAAGAAAACAAAATATTTTTCAGAATTCTTGTAGCAGACATTTCCTGAGGTCTCATTATCTTTTTATCACCAGGCCACTTGACCACATCTAACTGCTGCCTGTGGGAAGGCAGGTAGAGGCTCTAGGAAGCAGAAAACAGGATTCTTGTAATTGGTTTAGATACTCTGACTATCTCACCTGCCCTGGGCATGTTACGGCTTCGAACAAATTAGGCCACCAGAAGAGGAGTCTTGGCCAGGCAACTAATAGCATCTGCTACACAGACTATGTTATGAGACAAACTTAGTATAACTCACTTGTCATTTTCAAATTGTGATGATCACTGTAATGTGCTGCCCACAGCTCCCTTCAGGAGTAAAGGCCCGATCACTCGGTTGTTGGGAGAGTTGCTCCAGGAAAGAAGGCCTCGAGCTACCAGTTTCCTTCAGCTGTCGCCTGAACTGAAGAGAGACTTACCAAGGACATGCCCTTCCCAGGGCTGGCTTCATCAGTGCAGGCCTGCAAAGGTCCTACTCCCCCTCTTCCCCTTAACTCTTCCTCCCTTTTCCACTCCCTCTTCCCTACCTCTTAGAACAGCTGTGAAAGGTATTTCCATCTTTACAGCTAGGGCTTCTGCTGAGACTGCATTGAAGCTTTACTCTCCCTCCGCCCAACCCTGCTCTTGTCCCATCTCCCACGGGTAGACTGGATCCCCACTGCATTCTTAATAAACCTCCTGCAAGCGAATGTTTCTTTCAGAGTCTTCTTCCTGGAAAACCCAACTTGCTACAAAAATAGAATAGGAAATTGAACCTACGAAGACCATGTTCCTTCCTCTTTTGGTTTCAAAGCTTATTTGGAATTTTGAAATAGTTTTTTTTTAAATTAGAATTATTAAAGTTAAAATATAATTAAACTTTTTAAGTTTTATTTTATAGAGAGAGAAAGAGAAAGAGAGAGAAAGAGAGAGATTCATCGACTTGTTGTTCCACCTATTCATTCATCTGCTGGTTGATTCTTGTATGTGCCCTAACCTGGATCAAACCTGCAACCTTGGCGTATAGGGATGATGCTCTAACCAACTAGGCTACCTGGCCAGTGCTTAAAATGTTGACTTTAAGACCGTCACATGCCAATGTAATTTTTTGTCTTTTCAACATTGGCATGTGTGAAAATATTTCCCATCAGAACCAATAGTTCATTTCCCTAATTGAGCAAATGCTTGTTTGTTTATAAAAATGTTTTATTTTTGGAATTAGCTTTATTTTTATGAATATAAAATCATTAGTGCTCATTGTAAAGTTACAAAACAGGTGAAAGTTTAAATAAGAAATAAAAAAATTTCTATAATCTTAACACATAACTTTTACTAATCTTTGAGTAATAATATCTGTCCAGACTTTCAAAAGGAGTTAACAGCTGTTTTTGTGACCTTTTTTTAGTCTCAGCGAAGTCTGAGGATTTGGCTCATGTTAAATCCTCCTTGCAACATTAACTAAAAAAATATTTAAAAATTTAACTAGAGAAGATCCATATTAAAAGAGAATTTGGGGTCCTGGCTGGTTGGCTCAGTGGTAGAGCATCAGCCTGGTGTGTGGATGTCCTGAGTTTGATTCCCAGTCAGGGCACACAGGAGAAGCACCCATCTGCTTCTCTACCCCTCCCTCTCTCTCTTTCTTCCTCTCCTGCAGCCATGGCTCAATTGGAGCAAGTTGGCCCCAGGTGCTGAGGATGGCTCCATGGCCTCTGTCTCAGGTACTAAGAAACGGCTCTGGTTGCAACAGAGCAAGGGCCCCACATGGGCGAGCATTGCCCCCAGTGGGCTTGCCAGGTGGATCCCATTTGGGGCACGTGCAGGAATCTGTCTCTCTGCCTCCCCTCCTCTCACTAAATAAATAATTTTTAAAAATAGAGAATTTGGCCAGGGACCAGATACAAGACCAAACCATACCTTTCTCATTATTGAGACTGAGTAGTGAATAATTGGGATTTAGGAAGTGCAGCTGTGCCACAAAATTGATGTTAATAGCATAATTTGAGAGAGCAGTGTGTCTAATTAGAAATAAATCTTAAGAAAATTTGTACAGTGCAGACAATATTGTCAATAATATCATTATAACTTACTGCAGTGACAGATGGTTCCAAGGGTCATCGTGCTGATCACAACAAAGGTATATATTGATAAATGTTGAATCATATACCTGAAACTAATATAATATTGTATGTCAATTATAATTTTAAAAGATAAGTAATATTTTCAAAAATTAAAAAGAGGGAAAGGAAAGAGACCTGACCTGTGGTGGCGCAGTGGATAAAGCGTTGACCTGGAAATGCTGAGGTCACTGGCTCAAAACCCTGGGCTTGCCTGGTCAAGGCACATATGGGAGTTGGTGCTTCCAGCTCCTCCCCCTTCTCTCTCTCTCTGTCTCTCTCTCCTCTTTCTCTCTCTCTCCTCTCTAAAAATGAATAAATAAAAATAAAAAAAATATTGTAATAAAAGTCAAACTTAAAAAAAAAGAGGGAAAGTGATCACTATTGATATAAAAAAAAAAAAGCTTAAGTGACCCTAGAGTCCATCATTCCCTGAGCTTCCATCCTCTACACATTTTCAGCTTAATTTCTTATGACCACACATGTTCTATAAGCATCATGACAACAATATTGCAAGCTCTGCCTGGGAAGTGCAAGACGATGGCTATGTTGCTGTTGTTGTATGCACTGATCTATTTCCTGTTTGCTTTCTTAACATTAAATAAATTTGATGCTCAGTGAAGCCTGATGTGTCCTGTGAGGTTAATTGTTAAGCTGAACTCTAAACAACTACAGCTAGTAGAAATAGACATTTTTATCACCACACAAATAACTAACAACTATATTCTCATCATAAAACATTCAAATAATATAGAATTTCATAAAGTCTCCTTCCTTCAATCTCCCTCTTCTCTTATTTTTAATTATTAATTTAATTTTTTTCTTTTGCCAGTTTTGGTAATTTGCCTCTTTCTAGAAATTTATCTGTTTTATCTCTCTTTAGTTTTTAGGCATGTAAATTGTTCATATGTTATTACAATTATTTTAATTCCTACAGGGTCTCTACTTATGTTTATCAATTGTATTGACCATTACAAAAAACAGCTCTTGGTTCCTTTCATGTTTTCTATTGTTTTTATGTTTCTCTTCTACTGATTTTTGCTCTGATCTTTATTATTTTCTTCTTTCTACTTCAAGTTTGATATCTTTCTTCTTGCTTATCAAATAGAAGATTACTGATTTAGACTGTCCTTCTTTAATTATGTAAGCATTCTATGACCTGTATTTTCTTCTAAACTTTGCTTTAGTTGCATCCCATAAATTTTGGTGCTGTGTTTTATTTTTATTCAGTTTAAAGTATTTTGAAAATTCCCATGTGGGTTCTTCTTTGACCACCAGTTATTTGGAAGTCTGCTGTTTATTTTCTGATTATTTGGGGATTTCCAAAAAAATCTTTCTATTGTTGATTTCTAGTTTAATGCCATTACGATAACAAAAATACTTGGTGTTATTTCAACCTCTTTAATTATTGTGATACTTGCTTTATAAAATAGCATATACCCATCTATCCTGAATATTTTTCCATGTGTGCTTAAAAATAATGTACATTTTGTTGTTGCTATGTGGAGAGTACTCTTTACATGTCAATTAAATCCTTTTGATTGTGTTGTTCAAGGTTTTTATATTGTTATTTATTTTCTCTCAACTTTTATCAATAATTAAGTCAGCAGTAGCTAAATCTCCAAATATGGCCATTGTATTTTCTATTTCTGCTTAAATTATGTCAGTTTTTACTTCATTTGTTTTGGGGTTCTATTGTTATAAGCATATATATTTATAATTTTATATGTTTCTGATGTATTAGCCCTTTTATCGTTATGAAATGTCCACAAAGTTATCACTAGTAATATTCTTTGCCTTGAGGTCTGTTTCATCTCAAATTAATATAGCCACTATCTGATATAGTTATTGTATGCATACATTTTTGTCTCATCCTTTTACCCTCACCTATTTATATCTTTGAATTTTAAGCAATTTTTTTTGGTAGACAGAGAATAAGATCTTGTTTTTTGTTTTTTTTTCTAAATCCATTCTACCTCTGCCTTTTAAGTGAAGTGTTCAGCTCATCCATGTTTGTAATTATTAATATAGTTGGATTTATATCTGCCATTTTGTTATTTGTTTTCTAACTATCTTCTTGTTGTTCCTTCTTGTGTTAAACAAAAACTTTTTGGATACCATTTTAATTCCTCTGTTTATTATTTTAGCTGTATTCTTTGAGATTTTTCTTTTGTTTAGTTACCCTAGGGATTAAAATATTCATCTTTAACTTTCACAATTCACTTGAAGTTAGCACTGATTTAATTTTAACAAAATAGATAATATCAGCAAAGCTTAATTTCATCTATTCCCACTGATTTGTGTTATTGTCATATATATAGAAGCTTCATATATATTATAATACTGATAACAATGTGCTAGAATTATGGCTTTAAGCAACCTCCTAATGTGGACAAGTCCTGCTGGGGGTGTGGATGATGGAGACACAAAGACCTGACTCTGGGGACCAGGTTCAGTGATGCAGATCCACTTTATTCAGGAAGCAAACTAGCTTATATACATGGGTTCAGATAATAGGATGTTACAATATGTCCTTCATAGCCAATGGCTGAAAAAATCAGGGAGCTGTGTGGTTGGGGCTGAGTCACGTCCTTATAGTGGGCGAGCTTCCTTCCTGGGTATGCCCAGGAGGCTTCTGGGAGCTGGAATATTCTCACAGCATTACATCAGCCACAGCTGCTAGGAATGTGCTCTGCGCTCCACCCACATCTTCCCCTTCTCTTTTAATTAAGGCCAATTGGACTTGATGAATGACAGCTTGCTGTTGTAGCTGCTGAATGCTACGCATTATGCAACAGAACCCTAGTAGAACTAAAACAACTATAATACCTATTATACTATATGCTAATAGATTAGCTAGATTAAATAATGAGGCAAGCTTCTGTAATGTTTGACTAGTTAGGAAATAGAAAGGGGGTCTTAAACAAGGGATTACTCCTAGGGGTTGGGATGTCTTTTCCCTCCCATTGTGTTACAGAGACCTTCTAGGTGCCGTTAAACACAGTTTCATTTTGATTGTAAAAAATGAACATAGGTCCATGAACGCCCCCTTCCCACAAAGGTCCCAGCATCCAAACACAGAACGGGTATCTTGCCATGGGCTGCATACTGCATATGGTTGCAAGGCACATTACACAAATTACAACAACATGACAAATCATACAATTTCAACAACTACAAAGGTACATTTCACCACTCTCTGAGCACTTTGCCAAAAGCACAAAATGTCCTCGGCCTTCTTTCTAGCCATGGGAAAAGCTTCCTGGGGCAGGGGAAGGGCCTAAGCTGTCCCCAACCCCCATCAGGGTATTTCACATTGTCCAAAATCCATAAGTCCATCCTACAAAGGAGCCAGTGCCCACTCCGGTCATAGTCCAGGAATTAGTCCAAGTACATGGGGCCTCAGCCTCCCCCCCTCATTCCTGCCATCCTGGCAGGTCTTACACTGTCTCAAAGAGGAGCACATAGCAATGGCAGTCAGCATTTCCATCTCTGCTCCGGAGAACATGATGGCACCTACCCCCATGTCCCAAAATGTCAGCAAACCCACCAGCGGCTTAGCAAGCACTCCCTGCTATTCCAGTGGCCACTCGGTGATGCAAGCCTGGCTTCTGCTCATCCTCCCACCGCAGCTGCTGCCATTTACCTTCTGGAGTCTGCGAATCGCAACTCTGGCCCAATTTTCCTCATCCTCCAAAGATGAACTGAAAACAGCAGCTTGCACTGCAGGGCTCGAGCCCCAGGCTGCTGCCACCTGCATCTGGGAGTCAGTGGTTACTATAGCACACATAAGCAAATACAGAGCGCCAGGGCCTGGGGTACCATCAGGGGCAATTCTCTGGGCCCACCCCGCCAAAGCCTCCACATCTCCCCAGGTGATGGGTGCACATGCCGGTCGCAAGGTCTTCTTCTGGAGCACTGAGGACCTCCTCCTCTCAGGTGTAGTCGGTGTGGAGAAGGCCAGGGCTGTGGCTTTGGACGGGTGAAGACTTACCCACTTAGTAGGTGCCCAAGAAACCCTGTCAAGCAGGTTGGGGGGGTTCCTGGGATCCAAATTGGCTGAAAAACAGAAGCGTAACCTCTCCCTTGAGTTAGAAGAGGGTGTGGTCCCTGCCACTGAGCTGTGGCTGGGTCCTTCCAGCATTATTTCAGAGAGAGGGGCGGGGGAGAGAGAGAGCAAGAGATAGAGAAAAATAGACAAGACAGACAGACAAAAAGAAAAAAGACACATGGGGGCATATAGGCTGGCCCATGGGACTGCAGCAGGAACACGTGTTGGAGAAAATGGCATCTGAGAGGCTGGGGTGGGGCATTGAGCCCTGGCAGGGAATGTGGAAGTAGCGACTTCCGCTTTTTCTGGAGGCAGAGCTGATGGTGCAGTTAGCAATTCGGTTGGTTTTGTTTCTGTGCGCTCAGCCATTATTTTGTCAAACTCGGAGGCTAAACTACTTTCCTCCTCAGTGGAGGGGGTGAATAGGGAGGTGGGGGCTCCTCAGAGAGAGAGGCAGCCTGCAATATCTTTGGCACCAGTGGACGGGCCCCAGCAGGAGCACTGGTCTGGCAGGTGTGTATCACTAACAGGGTAGGAATGAGGCCAAGAGGGAAGGTTTGTCCCTCATGTACTTTGGCCAAACAGACGTGCTGGAAAGCTCGGGCCCAAATATCGAGGTCCCAAAGAGGCACATTGCGGAGCCAAGGGTTGAAACCAGAGAGAATCTCCCAGTAAGTACAGAGATCCTTTTCACAAACTTCAACTCACCTACTCTGCAATAGGGCATAGAGGGCTCGAGCCTGCGGGGCTCAAGAGTGAGGGAGAAGGTTTCTCATTGCAGAGGGTCACTCACCCATCCCTTGGATGCTGATTAGGTCCCTGCCCCACATTGGGCACCAGTTGTGGACAGGTCCTGCAGGGGGTGAGGATGACAGAGATGCAAAGACTCAACTCTGGGGACCAGGTTCAGTGACACAGATCCACTTTATTCAGGAAGCAAACTAGCTTATATATATACATGGGTTCAACCAATAGGATGTTACAGTGTGTCCTTCATAGCCAATGGCTGAAAAGATCAGGGAGCTGCGTGGTTGGTGCTGAGTCACTTCCTTATAGTGGGCGAACTTTCTTCCTGGGTATGCCCAGGAGGGTTCTGGGAGCTGGAGTATTCCCACAGCATTGCATCAACCACAACTGCTGGGAATGCACTGTCGGGAGCCGATCCACAACTGCTGGCTGACAAGGTGTTGGGCAGATAAAATGTATTATGCTCACTTTGTTAAAGATAACACGAGGAGGCCATCACCCAGGTGATATTAATGTGTGTTGGGGTGGGCTAAAGAATCCTTGTAGCCTGGGGCTTGGTTTTGGGATTAAGCCTTTCTTACCCTTTTTGATGTGGGGCGGTACAATCCCATCATGCCCCAGATAAGTAACTTTGTATTAGAGACTTCCCTATTTTGTATATTGGATTAAGGGTTTTGAATCTACACTATAAAATAGGGGTAGAACGGGAGCTTGGGTGCTTGGTTCCTGAGATTATCATTAGAAGAGAGAGCAGAGTAGAGCCAGCAGCGGAAGGAGGCCACGTGGAGGAGGCCAGGAGAAGCAGCCAAGATGGCGGAGTGCTGAGTGAGATGTCCGTTTGTGCAGAGTTTGTATCTAGATGGGGAACTGAGGAGAATAAGGCTGGTGAGCTAGAAACCTTTGATTCTAGGAAACTCGGAAAAGTCAGTGGCTTTGTGAGCACTGAATGTGATTGGGTTTTGGAGCCCAGTGTGTATTTTTACTTGCCCGCCAGGTGCAAGCTAAGATTAAAGACAATGGCCCACCAGTTTGTGGCTCCATTGTTTCTTTACCGACTGTTCGAATCTAATGCGAACCTGCATAGGCCAGAAGGCTGCTGTGATAGTGGCCCTGGCCTTGGCTGCTGGCCTTACACAAGGTCACAGCAGAAGAAGACCCACAACTGCTGGCTGACAAGGTCACAGCAGAAGAAGATCAAAAACTGCTGATTTACAAAATCACAGCAGAGAAGACCAATGGCTGTGGGGTGACAAAGTCACCGGAAAGGAAAGGCACAATGATACTTCCCCCTTTGACTTTTTGAATTAATCTGGCCTTATATCCCCCCTTTTCTGGGTGTGTGCTATTAATTATGGCACAGGGATAATAGTACCATGCTTTCCCTGTAGATTCGTAGTGATTTCTTTGGAAATGAGACAGAGGGTGTGAGTTCCACAGAAAAGCCTGTAAGCCCCTTGAACTGGGCTCATAGACATAAGAGGCTGGCTATGATATCCTCATAAAGGGTTAAGTTTGTAGGAGAATTCCTTCTTAATCATGTTAAAAAGAATAGATTGTGACTTGTGAATGGTTAGGAGGCAGTGGCTGTGCACAGAGCACCCTTCGGCCTTCACTTAACATTTTTCCTCCCTAGCCTTTTCATGTGTTAAGTAGAGAAACATTCCTTTCTTCTTGCTTATTTGATCTGCAAATAGTGGTATATTCTGAGAAGAATAGAGTCAGAACTTAACTAGTGTTTAAATATAATAAATAAGTAATATTTGATTAGACAATAGTATCTTAGGTAAGGTATAGTAGGATGGCCCATTGTGTGGCCTAGGATGAGAGCGTAGTCAGCAAGAAAAGAATGTTTTACTAAGAGAATTGTCTTTTGACTAAAGGCAATTGCTAGGCTTTCTCAATGAGATGTTCTCATGAGATTTAAAAATGTAGGGAAATCCATGGAATGTCTTCTGTTGCTGCTGGGCTATCTTGCAAGTGCACTCTGCATATCTTTGGATGAAAGCTATTCTTGATGTTATGTTAATTTCTTTAGAGGCAAGCCTTTTAGAACTAATACTCTAGAAGCTTTTACTGATGTTGTTATCGCTATTCAAGTTATTTTGTATTTTGAATGATTTGCTACCTGATTTGTGACTCATAGATGTAAATTAACTGTTATCCGGAAACATGCAAACATAGTGAAACAAAAATAATAACTAACACCATGTGATTGTGCATGTATAAAAAGGGAGCTATAGTAGCATTTGGCAGAGATGCCTGGCAGTAAATGCTAACCGGAGAATAAAGAGAAAGAAAAGAATTCGGCACTCTCACTCGATTTTCGCCTCCTCCTGTGGGACCCCTGGATCCCCCCCGGGGCTAGACCCTGGCAATGCACTATGCACTCCACCCACATCCTAATTTTATACAAAAATTGAGAAAGAAAAAATTTACACATACACACATAGTCTTTTCATTTACTTTTCTGATGACCTCCGTTCCTTGCTATGGGTCTGAGTTACTATCTCATGTTATTTCCTTCGGCCTAAAAGATTTATTTTTTAAATTTTCTCCCTGTAAGTCAAAGCAGGTCGGCATTGAATTCTGTCAATTTTTGTTTATTTAAGAAAGTCTTTATTTTGATTATTTTTAAGGATAATTTCACTAGGCTATAGAATTCTTGGTTGACTTTTTCTTTCAGTACTTTGAATATGTCATTCCTCTTTCTATTATTTCTTATGAAAAGTTAACCATTATGTGGGGGCCTGACAGAAAGGCCCAGGATGTGCGCTCTGGTTAACAACATAAGACTACAGGAACAGTTCAGCTGCCGTGCTTTTCTGGGCAGCAGCCCCAGCTCCTTCGCCTTTTCAGACTGCCCGACTCAGCTCCATTCCCATGCCTTTCTAGGGCAGCCATGACTTTTCGGGCAACCATGCCCTTTTGGGCTTCCTGACTCAGCAACTGACATCACCTAACTAATGTCATATTGGCTCCATGCCATTATTGTCCCTAAGCACTGTATCCACTGTGCTGGCACTGCTAAATGAAGACAGCATGAAGTAAGAAATAAGTACTACAAACTGCACTTATAAGGAATGAAGAAATAAAGCACTACAGCATGTCTCATCTGCCTCCGGCTCCTTGCGCTCTCTTTACCTTGGGAATCTCCCTGCCAGAACCATCCCTTACGAAGCAGTTGGGCTCCAACATTTAACACCGTAAACAGAATGCACATAACACATTAATCGTATTGTTTCCTTACACACAATTGATCTCCTGCCTTTAAGATGTTCACTTTCTTTGGATTTCATGAATCTGAATATAATGTATCTAGTTGAGGTTTTTTTGTGTGTATATATTTACTTGGTGTTCATTGAGCTGGACATAAATGTTTTTCATCAAATGGGAAGTTTTCAGTCATTATACTCTAAATAGTTTTCTTCCCTTTTCTGTGCTCTCTTTTCATGGCTTCTGATAAATATATGTGGAATTATTGAAATTGTCCTGTAGCTTTGTGAGACACTATTCTTTTTTTTTTCAATTTTGTTTATTTTTGTTCTTTGGGTTAGAAAATTTCTATTGATCTATCTTCTAATTCACTAAGTCTTCTGCTATTTTAAATCTGCTGTTGAGCCTGACCTGTGGTGGTCCAGTAGGTAAAACATCGACCTGGAACGCTGAGGTTGCCGGTTTGAAACTCCACAGTGCCAACAAGGCTATCCATCATAGGTGGGGGGCCTGTACAGCTCAAGGCCATATCCATTGAAGCTGTTGGCCTTTAAAAAGGGCTGTTGGGATAAAAGGAGGAGCATGTTGCCCTGCCACCCAAAGCCTGGCTTCAGTAATGTGTCCTTGGTGCTTATCTGCAACTGGATGGTAGCAGGTGCCCAGTGCAGGGGGTCCTCCACAGGTCCCACCCCTCCCCTGTTGGGTTCTCTTGTTCAAAATCCAGAGTACCATCCACAAGCAGCATGTCCATCCAGCAAGAGAGCTGGTGCCCCACCTCTTGTCATAGTCCCTCTTTTAAGAGTCCATTATACTGCTCAGTGATACCAGCGCCCTGTGGGTGGTAGGAAACATGGTACTTCCATTCTACCATGAAGTCTTGAGCCCATTGCTTCACCATGGAACCAGTGAAATAGGTACCATCATCACTTTTAAGAACCAGTGTCTGCCCATAGGCAGTACATAGGTGGTCCAGATCCTGTATGACTTCCCTCTGGCTAGGAGGGCAGGGTAGGCAGCAAGCAGACCAGTGGCAGTGTCTACACAGGTGACTGCATACTGGAATCTGTCCAACTTTGGTAAGGGTCCGATGACGTCTACCTGCCACTGTGTCAGTGGAACACAACCTCTCTAGATCTGCCCAGGTGATGTCAATTGTCTCAGGGGGCTGCTCCCTAGAACACACTACATGCCAGTTACTAGCTGCAAGTACTTCTCTTGGTACCACTGACAACTCTCTCTTTTTTCCCATAGCTTACTTGGACAATGTAAGCCAAGATGTAGAGCACTAAACTGGGGACCCCCTCCAAGAATGGTGGGTGTCTTTAGCAGCAGGCTGATGCATCACCTTGTCGTTTTCGGCATAGCTTGTGCCTTAGTAGTACATTGCTGTAGCATGGGCACAGTGTACCTCACTCCTATCACAGAAGATATCTGTTGCATATGTTGTAAGGTGAGCAACACTAAGGAATGGAGTGTAGGGGAAAAAACTACAGTTAGGCTTGCTTTCTCATTTTCTGGCTGCAATCACTTTATAGAATTACTGAGATGAGCTTGGGGCAGAAAGCCACTTTTGTGTGCGTGTAGTCTACATAAGACTACTGGTACTTCTCCAGGGGTGATTTTCCCATTCACTTGCCCATCTCCAAAAGAAACAGTCTTCCCCAGCCTGTCATTCTCTACCTTGACATTTTTTGAAGTTTATAAACCAGTTACTGTATAGTATAACTGTCATCTTATATTTCTTCATGATTGACTAAAGCTTTGCATTTATCACAAGAACACCAGCAAAATACTACTCAGTGCACTATATTAGGAAATATATTATTTTAGTTTGTTCCATTATCTATAAGGTTAACTTTGATAATTAGTTAAGGGTTTATTTTGTTTGTTTCTTTGTTTTTGTATTTTTCTTAAGTTTGAAATGGGGAGGCAGTCAGACAGACTCCCGCATGCGTCCAACTGGGATCCACCCTGCATGCCCACAAGGGGGGCGATGCTCTGCCCATCTGGGGTGTGGCTCTGCTGCAATCAGAGCCATTCTAGCACCTGAGGCAGAGGCCACCGAGCCATCCCCAGCGCCTGGGCAAACTTTGCTCCAGTGGAGCCTTGGCTGCGGGAGGGGAAGAGAGAGACAGAGAGGAAGGAGAGGGGGAGGGGTGGAGAAGCAGATGGACGCTTCTCCTGTGTGCCCTGGCCGGAAATCGAACCCGGGACTCCCACACGCCAGGCCAATGCTCTACCACTGAGCCAACCAGCCAGGGCCGATACTTAGTTAAGGTTTTATCTGCTGTTTGTTCATCAAGAAATTTATATTCTTCCTTTTAAGTTATAATTTGTAAACTTTTTAAGGTTTGTAATTTTGAGATATGTAAATATCCCTTTGTTTATTAATCATTCACCTATTAGTTTATCAACTATCAACAATTTTTTTAAAAATCAGTCATTAATTTGATAGTTTCAAAATGGTGGATTTTTTAACTTCATTATTCCTCCCACAGGTATCAGTTCACATGGTAGGAAACAATTTTCTCTCTCTTTTTTTAATTAATTTTAATGGGGTGACATTAATCAATCAGGTTACATAGGTTCAGAGAAAACATCTCCAGGTTATTTTGACATTTGATTATGCTGCATTCCCATCACCCAAAGTCAAATTGTCTTCTGTCACCTTCTATCTGGTTTTCTTTGTGCGCCTCCCCTCCCACCACCTCCTCCCTCTCTTCCCCCCCAACCCCCACACTCTTGTCCATGTCCCTGAGTCTCATTTTTATGTCCCACCTATGTATGGAATCATATAGTTCTTAGTTTTTTCTGATTTACTTATTTCACCCAGTATAATGTTATTAAGATCCATCCATGTGAAACAGTTTTCTCTTTTCAGTTGTTTTTTTATTTATCAACACAGACTCATAGATTCTTATTTTTTATCCTATCTCCAAATTTTTTTAAGTTAGATTTATCAAGGTGTATTTTACATACAGTAAAAATAAACCATTAAAAATTTTTCTCAATAAAGTTCCCTGTGTCTTTTTGCAGTCAACCCCTCCCTCAGCCTTTAGTCCCAAACCTATTGTTCTCATTTTAATATTAATTTCTGATTTTTTGTTGCAAGTATAAAAAATACAATTAATTTTCATATATTAATCTTATATTCTGAAACTCTGCTACACTTGCTAACTAGTTCTAGCAGATATTTTGTAGATTTTATAGAATTACACCATCTGTAAGACAGTTTTACTTCTTCCTTTCCAGTCAAGATCCATACATTTAACTTTTTAATATTTTTGCTTGAGCTAGAACCTCTAATACAATGTTACTGTGCTGGAATTCAATTGAATTAATACACACATACAGAGGTGGGCAAAAGGAGGCTTACAGTTGTGAGTACACAAGACACAGTTTATACTTGTATTATTATTTATTAATCATTTGCATTACAACTATAAACGTACTTTTGCCCACTCCTATACATAAACTATATATTTATGGATCTGTTTTTATCCTAACAGCCTTGCCTTATGGTTCTATTAAGAGAAAAACATTCAGTAATTGATAAGGGTGATGTCCTTATTCATCGATTAAGGATGAGGTTAGTTGTAGGTTTTTTTTGAAAGTACTTATTCTGTTGAAGAAGTTTCCTTTTATTCATAGTTTTTTGAGAATTTTATTATTTTAGTTTGGAGGGCATGTTGAGATTTTGTTAAATGGTTTTTATGCCCTATTACAATGAGCACATGGTTGTTTTCTGGTTTGGGGAATTTTATAGCCTGTTGATTTTTTGCTTACATTGATTAATTTTCTAATGTTAGGCCATTTTTTGCATACCCACTCATTTATATGGTATATTATCCTTTTCATATATTGCTGGATTAGATTTGCTAAAATTTTGTTAAGAATATTTCCATCTATGTTTATGAGAAATATTTTTTCTGCAGTTTTCTTTTCTTGTAACATCTTTATTAAATTTGCTATTGGTTTAATAATGATATCAACGTCTAGTACTTACTGAGCATGTCACATGTAGCAAATACTGCTGTAATTTGCATATATTTATCAACATTTACATTTGTCATCACTTCAGACTTGACAAAACAACAGCCAGCATGGTTCAAAGTAATCTCGTGTACTTTTTCATTTGGAGTTTTAAATCTATTAACCATCTGCCACATTGGCTTTACCTCTCTTTCTCTAAGTTTTTTCACTTTAAAGATTCATTATCTTCATTAAATGCTAGGAGATTTTCACATATAGTTTTCTTTATTATATTCTCCATTCCATCATTTTGATAACATCTCTGGATAAATACTATTTTGTTTTGTTTTATTCTGGCAGAACCAACTTAATCTTATTCAGGACATTTCAGATATTATTTTAGGGTCAGTAAAATTGCCCGGATGAATCTAGTTAAATTTCTCAAAATTAATTGATCTTATTTAGTCTTCTGTGTTCTGAAGAATAAGTATACTTAAAAAATTATGAAGTCCACGTCTGGCAGGACAGATAGTACCTATTAAAGCTAAGTTCATTCTCAGCATTACTTATGTGAATATTTATCACTCTGGATCCACTTTCTGCTTTTCACTCTTCATTGACACAGGAGAGGCTGACTTCTACGAAGTGCCTTATGAGAGCTGCCTTTCCCTCTGATGTCACTGGGTTTGACCAATGATGAAAATGAATGAAAGATTGAAGAACAAAGAAAAACAAAATTGGGAAATTTGCTCACAACTTTCTCCTTCTCTGATCATAACTGACAGTGGCTATGGGTGGTGGTGGTGTTTTTAACTGAGAGTCACAGTTCTTGTCAGGTAACCCCTTCTTACAGCTATATATCTCACCGGTTTCCAGTAATGAGATATTCCTCTGGTACTTTCAAACCAAGGAGTAGTCATGGGCTTTTGCTGTTATTAATCTGAGAGTGCCTCACTATTTTCTTGTTCTTCTCATTAGCTTTGCCTGCACCTCTGAAACTAGTTCCTACATTCAACTATCCCTTTTAACTGTTGATTTTGTTTCTAGTCAGGACCTTGATGGTGCATTACTTTCTGGTATCAACAAATTTTAATTTGTTGAGTCAGTTGTGTGTCAAACAATATTTCTCAGAATGCTTTGACTTTATTAATAGCACTTCCTTTAAAACATCACATAAAAATCAGTGTAATGAGGCCAATTGTCTTCTTCTAGAAAATATGGATACTTAAACTACTTTCATTTGTGTATGTTTCTGATCCTTAGGGACTCAAACTAGTTTCACTGTGGAAGTTATTCTGAAGATGGTGTCTTTAGCATTTGAATTTAAGAGCTTATTTCTGTATAAGTTCAAATAAAACATCTCTAGAGATGGAAATTCATATATAGTTGGTAAAGTTCATATTATTTTTGGTGTTTTTCTAGTAAAATCAGGTCCTGAATGAGGAAGGAAACCAGAAGGTAAGAGCCAGTTCAACAGGAAGATTACATTGCTAGATCCAGCGTGCTGCAAAATGCTTCCTTTTGTGCAATAATTTTTGGAAATACTGCAGAATACATCCTTCTCTTGAGAAGAGAAATTGCATCTTGGCTCATTAAAGCCATGAAAAGTCCTACAGTAAATATACTGATATTAATTTGTTGAGTCAGTTGTATGTCAAACAATATTTCTCAGAATGCTTTGACTTTATTAATAGCACTTCCTTTAAGACATCACATAAAAATCAGTGTAATGAGGCCAATTGTCTTCTTTTAGAAAATATGGATACTTAAACTTTTCCCATGTAAGAAAATAGACTGTACCTGCTATTAGCCATTTCTCTTTCTTGTTTCTCAATTTTTATTATGTATTCTATTATTTTAATGTTTAGTTTCTTAAGAATTCTGGTTCAGTTACAAAAGAAAGAGAGGTAACATAGCTAGATGAGGAAAAATCTATGGAGAAAAATTTAATATATTGGAAAACTTGGAGTTAAATGACAGAGAATTTAAAATAGAAATCCTAAAAATACTCAGAGATATACAAGAAAACACAGAAAGGCAATTTAGGGAGTTCAGAAAACAACTCAATGAACACAAAGAATATATTTCCAAGGAAATTAAAACTATAAAAACAAATCAAACAGAGGTGAAAAACTCAATTCACGAGCTAAAAAACGAGGTAACAAGCTTAGCTAATAGAACAGGCCAGATAGAAGGTAGGATTAGTGAAATAGAAGACAAGCAACTTGAGGCACAACAGAGAAAAGAAGAAAGAGACTCAAAAATTAAAAAAAAAATGAGATAGCCCTACAGGAATTATCTGACTCCATCAAAAAGAATAACATAAGAATAATAGGTATATCAGAGGGAGAAGAGAGAGAAAATGGAATGGAGAACATACTCAAACAAACAATAGATGAGAACTTCCCAAGCCTGTGGAAAGAACTAAAGCCTCAAATTCAAGAAGCAAACAGAACTCTGAGTTTTCTTAACCCCAACAAACCTACTCCAAGGCACATCATAATGAAATTGGCACAAACCAACGGCAAAGAAAAAATTCTCAAGGCAGCCAGGGAAAAGAAGAATACAACATATAAAGGAAGGCCCATTAGATTATCATCCGATTTCTCAATAGAAACTCTACAAGCTAGAAGAGAGTGGACCCCAATATTTAAAGTCCTGAAAGAGAGGAACTTTCAGCCACGAATACTATACCCATCAAAGCTATCCTTCAAATATGAAGGAGAAATAAAAACATTCACAGATACAGAAAAGATGAGGGAATTTATCATCAGAAAACCCCCACTCCAGGAATTACTAAAGGGGGTTCTCCAATCAGATACAAAGAACAAAAAAAACCAAAGCCACAAGTAAAAGCTCCAAGAAGAACACAATAAAACCAAATTTAAACTGTGACAACAACAAGAATTCTGGTTCAGTAAGGTTAGAGTAAGTGTGATAAAAAGATCTGAGTATCTTTTGCCAAATATCTGCATTGTACTATTGTTTTTGACTTGTTTTTTATTCCATCTAATAATTATTATGTTTTCTGGAAGATCTTGTAATATAAACACAATGAAAATATGAATCATCAATATAGTCTAATCTGGTGCAATTGCAATTCCATAATTAATTTTAAATAATTCCACATTTTAAAACAGCATAATTGGAAGCACGGGGGCCTCTCCCTTACTATTTAAAGTTGTTTCTTTTCTATTAGTTTCAGTCTTACTAAAGAATGATTCACCAGAATAAAGAAAAATCACACAGAGAAATAAATTCTGTTTTGTTTCTATAACAAAAAATTATTCTAAAGAGTCTTTAAAATAAGGAAGCATCCTTTATCACAACTATAAAATTTGTTCATGTTGTTGTAAATAATTTTAATACTAGAGAAATGTATAAAATGTAAAGTCAAAGTCCCAGGTAACCCTTGCTAATAACTACTCTTTGTAGTTTGAAACCCTTTGCATTTTTTAAAAAGAAAAATATATATGAGTGTGTGTATAATATAATCTCTGATTGTGTGTGTATGTATAATACCCACTCAGATAGTAAATAAATATACTATAGCGATAAAGATTAATTACAAAAATAATAGATAGTCATAGAACAAGATTGGAAAACTGGGCCTCTTTTTATACTCTTGACCCAGTTTTTTTGAGTGTGGAAGCTCTCACTGACAGCTGCCATTCTGATATGTTTTTCATTTTTCATTTTTTGGGTGGAGACAACAAACCTTCAATTTTGTTGGCCTTAAAATTCTCATTTCTTGACAGGTGCCCATCAAAACCATCTACCTTTTCCCAAAATTTCCTACAGCGTTTCTAACTGCTTCAGGCTTGTTAGCTTCGTGGGACAGTCTGCTTAGTCTAGTTATCTTATAAACTTCTTTTTGATAACCCATCTCGTTAAAAAGTACTACAAAAGCCTTATGTTTATGTATTATTTGAACATGGCTCATGAAGCTATTATTCACATCTGTGAATGTACTCACTAATATATTTCATAACACACATATATCCATGGGATTTTTTATATTCTGATAATGTCTTCATGTGTTCAGCCATCTATATTTAATGAAAAGCTTTCATTCCCCCCCCCCCTCTGGCAAATTTCAAACATCTGTGGAGCTATTTAATGCATAAACACAAACTTTCTGTGTGACCTTGAACAATCTTGCTCAATCTCCTGATTACATCAAGCTATGGAATGGAGGATTTATACTAGAGATCAATTTTCAAAAATAGAATAATCGGAAATTGTGAAATGGTTGGGATTTAGCAGCCTAAGTTATACTATTTTGGAGTTACCAATCAAGTGTCTGTTTGTGAACTCTTTTAAGCCATCAATCAGCGTGTACCACAGACTGCCTTCTTGACTTGAAGAGGGGGAGTGTACCCTTTCTCAGTCTCTGCCCATCTCTTCTGCCTTTGCCCCAGATCTCACACACTCGAAGCAGGAAAGCCCTTCGTCAGCTTTAGTCACTATTCCAACCAGTGAGTTTAGTTCGAGACCCTCTCCCTGTTGGACTGTCATGAGAGGTAACACCTACTTTCTGAGCTTACTACAAAATTCCTGCATTTTGACCTGAATCATTTTTACCGAGTCTGACCTTCTTTGCAGCCAAAAACAACTACTTAATACCCTTATTGTTTCTGGATTTGTGCTTTCTGAAATAACTAGGATGAAGGTATCTTTGTTCCTTCAGTTTTCATCTTCTGCACTGCTCTTGTCTAACAAAGGGGGTGCCTGCACCTAAATTTCCAGTCTTGAGACCCCTTCTCTCTCCCATGCATGTCTTCTCTATGTCCCAGTTTGGTATAAATGGGCACCTACTTTACCCATATCTCAACATCCTGTTTAGGGAAGCTCTACAGTTCCCTTCTGAATTTGGGGCTCTTATTCTCGTTGCCTGCTACCCTATTTCTAGATCAAAGCTCAATCCCCCAAGGCTGCCCCCAGCTGGGCCCTCTCCTCTTAAACTGATGTCTCAGGTGTACAAAACTACCTTAAGTCTGGGTTCAGTTTTCCAGTGGTCTCTATTGTTGTATTCTATCTAATCTTGCATAGATACTTCTGTTTCTTTGTTGCCCTTTGGTTCTTACATGAACCTGAGATTTCCGTTCCCTTGAGCTCTTGGTCTGTGGCATCCAGGCCTACTTCACACAACTTGTCACCCTGCACATGAACCCGAGACTTCTATTCCCTTGAGCTTTTGGTCTATGGAATCCAGGCCTGCTTCATACAACTTGTCACCCTGCTAATAGATGGCATCTAAAAAAAACTTCTCTAGCTCTGTTCAAAAGGTTATCCAGGTTTTCCTTTTTATAGAACCCACCAAGCCTTTCATATGCTTGTATTCACAAAGGTGAAAATAATAGTTTTTCTAAATATATTTGTTGAAGGACCATTTATTTTCCAAAAGGTTTTTGCAAGGCTAGTGCAATATAGAACATATTTTGAAAAATAAATTTTTAAAATAAGATTAGATGAAGGAATCTCCATGGTCTCTTTCAGTTTTACAGCTTCTGATTCGATGAGTCACAAGACATATTTTTGAAGAAAGTGATTGAAGTAGAGAAATCTGTTAGTTGTTTAGTCAACTCTGTCCCAAGAAGCCCTGTGTTTCAGTTACTAAGGAGCCGTTTTCTGTCATGAAGCAAGGACAAGGCAGAAGACTAACATTCATTTTTTTTTTCTTCAATCATTGTGAGAATATTTATTGAGAACTACAATGAGCCAGACATTATTCTGGAGGCTGGAATTTTAATAATGCATAAGATCAATACTCTCCCTGACCTCAAAAATCTTAGAGAAATTAGCTAGAGTAAAATATCCTACAAGCCATCTAATAACTTTGCTCTGAGCCTATCGATCAAGTCTCATTTTTAATTTCCCTTAAAGTTTAAGTTCTTAAGATGTTTCAGTGCCTCTCCTTTTGTAATAAACAGGATTCAGGTTTGTTATTCCTCTGTAATTAAAGAAAATTGATGGACTACATAAGCAAACACACACAGGCAACATGCTGCAGATCTACACACACACAGAAACACATATGAACCTTATACGTAGACACCACTGAGACAGTCTTTATCTGACTAATGTTAAAAATGAAATGCTACCATTGATATATGCAGGAGTTTCTCCGAACATTGTTCAGAACACCAGGGGTTGCTTATTATTAAAATAACCAGGAGAGTTGCTTGTGAAATACAGGTTCCTGGGCTCTGCTTTAAATATTCTCATTTAGAGGGTCTCAGGAATATGCCTGTTAAAATTAGCACCACATAACATAGTTATGCTCACTGACATTTACGAACTCTGATTATTGAAGCTCTGGAGTGGGAACTGAGAGCTGGAAGGTGTTACCAAGTGGGCCCAGAGTAATCCGAGGGACTCACATAGGCTGAGGTGAGGACCGGCAGGGAAGAAGGCAGGCAATCCTTCTCCTAGTGGGATAATGTGAAGAAAGTACTTGATACACAGTAGTATTCAAAAAGTGTTCTTCTCTGTCTTCTGTCAAGCCTCAAAAAAACAAAACAAAATACAACCAACAGCTTAGTACACCTGGGGAGCTTCTCCCAGCTCCCTCCCAGCTTTGTATAGTTTATGTTATTGCCGTGTAAACACATGAGTGAGAAGATCTCTGGGTTCTTTCCAGAAGACTTGGAGATCCCTCTTACTCTAATTGACAACTTGATTTCATTGCTCATTTTAAAATTAGGTTTAGCTATTGATAAAAATTCAAATAGCAGAGTACAGAGCATCGTGGGATTTTTCTCACGTTACACAAAAACTTAAGAGCCTACTAGTTTCAGATCAGAAGTCTAGAAGCCTCCATCACCACATTTCCTGTTTGTAACTGAACAAAGTACACACAAAAGATTTTAAGAAACAGAAGAGAGAGAGAAAAAAATACTGAGGTAGAGATAAAGACAACGTTTCTGCCACACCTCTTCTAACGTTACTTGGAAACAAAAGTTTGTGGGAGCATTTTTAATCCATACATTTGCCTTATGGCTACATAAGGATTTCTCTGAGAAAAGAAGCATGTCAGGTAAGTAGCATTTTAAATTCCTTTGTTTCATTCTCATGCGTAAAATTTCACTTAATGATGTTCAAGTCTCCAACAAAGACACTTAAGATTTGGAAAGATGTGAGATAACCTTTAGTATAATTAGAACATACTTTGAAATCTATTAAGTATAAATAACTATTTTCTTTTCAAAGAAAAAAGTTGAATGTGTTTTATAATATAAAGCTAGTTGTAGCTGTTCGGTAAGTGTTTATTTTTATAATTATGACACTTAAAGAATTTGTTATTTTTAAAGAAACTTGCATTGACCATAAACATTCCTCTTCAGTTTAGTTGTTATAAAGCAGGTTAAGAGTAACAGCATAATAATTCTTCAGAGGTTAAGCACTATATTAACTGCTCAGAAATCAATCCAAATAGTTAGCATTCAGAGAGATGACAATTTTGCAAAGATCAGTGGGAATTCCATCACTTGTAGAATGGTCTTTGAGAGTACAATCCACATTGATTAACTCTGTCTCTTCCATGTTGATGGTCCATTCTTCTCCTATTCTTTTATGTACTTATTTCTTTAATAAACATTTTTTGGAATAAGAGAAAATATGCATATTTATTAAGGGTGAGAACTGTGAAAAATATATATGAAAAAGAAAAAATTTACATAGTTTCCATCTCCTTAAAAAAACTCAAGATAGTACATTGTCTTTCCTTCTAATTTTTATTTATATACATACAATATGGTTTGTTTTTCATAACTGAAATACTGATGCACATAAAATATAATCCAGAGTTCTAACAAACACTGCAACATAACTATTTTCCTTTTTGTAATAACTTTTGCCTAATTGTATCACATGAATGCACAAAATAACATCTATTAGATTAATTGTAGTTTACATGGTTATTGTTTATTATTGGGCATATGTTGTATCTAGGTTTTTTTTATATTGTGAATGACAGAAAGATGAGCATCTCTATAGCTTTTTCTGTATCAAGAATTATTTTAAGAAATATTTCTAGAATGGGAATTACTAAGTGGCTATGACCATTTTAAGTCTCATTATTACCAAATTGTTTTTCCAAGAATGATGCCAGTTCACTCTCCTCTTAGCAGTGTTTCTTCTTAACAGGCTGATATAATTTTAAAAAATCTTTACTAATAAAAAACACAACATGTTAATATATTGTTTAATATGCATTACTTTGATTACAATGAAGTTGAACATTTTTGCATGGGTTTTTAAACTTTTTATAATTCTATTATTTGTAAATTGTCTGATTATATCTTTTGCCTAATTGTTGTGTTTATAGTACTTTTAATGTTAATGTATATGTGATATTGATAAATACATCTTACTATTTCAGTGCATTTGTTTTTTGTTTTTTTTCTCTTTTTTTTGGATTTTTATGAAGCTGGAAACCAGGAGGCAGTCAGACAGACTCCCATATGCACCCAACTGGGATTCATCCTGCACGCCCACCAGGGGGCAATGCTCTGCCCATCCGGAGCATCACTCTGTTGCGACCAGAGCCATTCTAGCGCCTGAGGCAGAGGCCACGGAGCCATCCCCAGTGTCCAGGCCAACTTTGTTCCAATGGAGCCTTGGCTGCGGAAGGGGAAGAGAGAGACAGAGAGGAAGGAGAGGGGAAAGGGTGGAGAAGCAGATGGGTGCTTCTCCTGTGTGCCCTGGCCAGGAATCAAACCCGGGACTTCCGCACGCCAGGCCGACGCTCTACCACTGAGCCAACCGGCCAGAGCCCAGTGCATTTGTTTCCAGTGTTGTTTGCTGGATTTTAAAATCAATTGATAGGATTAATCTCACAAGGAAGTATAAGCTGACAATTATGGTTTCATGCTTTTCCTTTTCCAGGGTTCATAGATTAGCGAAGAACAAAAACAATTGTTCCAGGTTTGCTAGTATCCTGCAAAAAATGAACACAGCAATATTATGAACAACTGCCATGAGCTGATGGTAATGGGGAGTTCAGGAAGGCCAAAGTCAGTCAAAATGACATTCAATTGTTTTCAGTATTAATTCTAATTTTATAAGTGATATGGTAAAATTTCCTCCATAGCATTTTGTAATTTAGATTTTCCCTTTAGGTGTAATACAGGAGCTCCTCCATTGTCAGTTAAGACCTTCTACAATTCCATAGAAGGGACAAAAATATAAAGTATTCGTCATGAAAGCCTCATGGCTATTAAAACAAAAACTTTAATGTGAAATAAGACCAACATCAGGTGATAATAATTTTTATGCTGAAATTGGTAATGTAAAAAAGAAATTGTTTGAACACAACAAAAAAGTGAAATTCTTAGTTAATTAAAACAATGTATGAGAAGAAAAATTCAAACCTTTCTTTTTCTTCTAGCTATATGTCTGAATCAGTAAATGTGCTGGTACCATAATTCCTACTACATTTCTGCACTCACACAAAATCAAAATTAACTGAGTCAAATGGCAAAAACAACTCTTTGGGCCACCATTAATTAGTTCAAACAATGATTCACAATGGATTTACATTGTTGTTTTTCTAAAATAACTATTTTTATTGTCTTTATTCAGTTTTCTTTTCCTTTGAACCTCAATTACCTTTTTGATGGCAATGAAAGCCCTTCTTATAGAAACTAGGTAAGAAGAACTGACTTATGAATTATCTCTTAAACTCAGATGGTTTTTAAATTAGAGGTAGGTTACAGATCATGTTTCATCATTTCATTTAGATAGTTTGGCAGTGATTTTAAGGAACACCAATCCAGGAAAAAATTGTCACTTAAAGGTCGCAGCTGGGAAATAAATGTCCACAAATTGCTAGTTAATAATAAATGGTATTGATCACTTTTCTGGGCATTTTAAATTTTATTTAATTTTCTCAGCGTTGCTGAATTAAAAATAAGACAGGAAAAAATCAACATATCTTCCTAAAACATTTTTAAAAATAGAGATGTTAAAGCATTTTATTGGATGAAAGTTTCCATGTGCCCTTGCCATCTTCAGAGGGTCTTACCAAGATGTGTCTTCAACAGGAAACAGTAATTGCATATATAAAATGGATAGTTAAATATAGATGATAAGAGATTCATCTAAAGCAAGGATTTGGGCATTACTTCAATCCCAGTCGGATGTCTGAAGTTTTTCAATAACAATTAAAGTTTATAAAAGCAGCTGCAAGAATTACAGCATTTTGTCTTTAAATCTACCTTCCACCTCATTCCCATATGTATGCTTTCCTCAATTAAATTTAGTAAGTATTGCTTAAGAACATTCATATATATTAAAAAGAGGGACCCTTGATGTTGCAGAGATGTGGAACTAAACTCCTATTTTACAAGTGGCTTAAGGAATGAGGTTCAGTGATTTGCAGAAAGTCACACAGCTAGTCTGTGACTGCACTCCTTCACCAGTTCCACAGTTTTCCAGACAGGCATTCCAGTGTGCTTCATTACTATGGTCCCTCTCTCCTTTGTGGCCTCTCTCGGACATATGCCTTCCACTTCTCAAATAGCCCTTTTCTTAGAACAGGCATTTAAGGTTAATAAGTTTTAAATTTTGCATTAAAAATTATCTTATTTACTTAAAAGCCTGGGACTGGATTTAAGAACCCCTGCCAGTAGTCCTAATTATCACTCTAATGACCCCAGTGATGGGTCATAGGATGAGTAGTGGTGGTAGTGGTGGTGGGGGCTATGTGACAACGAGACACATTCAAAGAGTCAAGAATGTGCCTAGTTCAGCAACAAACCATCAGTACAGTGAGAAAAATTCATGAGTACCATCTATGGATTGTTATATTAGAACTTTTTCTTTGAACTTTCTGAAGTGCCTAAGATAAATATACACATTCATGGAATGCAAGGAAGAGATAGTCATTGCTCTGACATAGTTTACAAGCCAAAGAGAGAAACCATCAGGAGAAGACATATCCTACATACGATAAACTCATATACTTGTGTCAATTATAGAGCCCCTGAAGGAGAACCAATTAAGGCATTGTATTTATTGCTTTTCTATTGTTACTTTTTAAAGTAAAAGTGCCTGTGAGAATCAAACTTGCAAGCAGAAAGACATTGCATTTGCTTACCTGAATTTCCTTCCAAAGCACATGTAATTGTGAATTTTAAATGCAGTGCCTGCCAAGTGCTATTGACTTTAAGAGAGTCGGAGTTCTCATAACTAAACCGATCTCTATCAGCTTCCAGTGGAGGAAAGCCAGACAGAAATATAATTATGATTTTCCCTAGTTGTTGTCATTGTCTCACTAACAACTTCTTGAAGCCTTTGGTTTTTAACAGTGTAAATAACTGAATGCAAATTATATGGAAGTTCTTTTAAAATTGATACAAAGCTATGCAAATGAGGGTAATTGCAATGAATGAATAATGATATTAAAGATTGCATTTGTTAAGCAAACATTTTTGAGCGTTTTGTGCATTCAACATGATAAGAGTCACTGTCTCTACTGGATAGACACCCACCTAGATCTGGGAATATTCATACTGCATATGGAAAATAATGGGTAAGAGATGGATTAAGTGTCTGGTATATGTGTGTTTGCGTGTGTGTAAACATTTATACAGATCTTCCATTCAAGTGGAAAATCTTCACCATTTAGCTACTCAGTATCTTCCCATCTGTGCATGTTTTATTTTATTTTTCAATATGGGGGTATTTATTGTTGGCAATCAAAGATTATGAAAGTTTTCAAGAATGTCATGCAGTACAAAGCTTCCAAGTGAATATCTTCTTATGTAAAACTCATATCACATTACAAAAAAAAATCTTAGAAAACAAAAGGGTTTGATAGGAATATAGACTCCTGACATCAGAGGAAAATTGGAAACTTTGCTAAACCAACGTTATACATTAGAATTTAGCCTGTGTTTTGAAAGGCCTCTAATTGGTCCTGTGAACAAATTTATAGTTACAGTAAGTAAATGATAAAACCTAGCTCTAGAGGAATAAATGTATAGTGTGGTCCAAGTTCTTGCCTTAATGTTGCTGATATTTCATGAAATGTATTAAGACTTTCCTTAAAGCTTTTATATAAAATGTAGGCTTGTGATACTGATTCAGCTATTTGTTTGTAGCTGAGAGGAAAATCGTTTTTTTGGACCCACTAAAAGTCTAATAAAACTTCCTTTAAATAAAGATGAAAAAGGACTTCAACTGAAATATAATTTTGTGCAAATAATAGGATCATTTATAGCTAAAAAATCAGTGTATTTTTAAAATAGGATTAGGGCTTTCTGATTACTGGCTTAAAGTATGTTTATTTAATACTGTGATGTAATGTATTTACCCAAACCACCACTCTTTATTAAGTATACACTAAACACTAGATGTGAGAAATGGAGGGGAAAAAACGCTAAGTAGAAAGAAGTATGATTTTATTAGTTCTTTCAACTAATAAGTTTTAGAGATTTGTTATTATTTTCTATGTATTTATTTAATCTCTTACTCCTCCCCCAGAAAAAGAGGTGTTAGAAATACAGAGAACAGTATAGAAGATAACCAAATATTATTATTAATAAATGTCACCCCACTAAATTTAATTTCTAAATGAAAAAGGAAACAATAACCAAAACAAATAAATCATGACAAAGGGAAACTAAGGAGCAAGGGATATAATTCATTTACAAAAAAGTGTATCATGTGGCCCTGGCCGGTTGGCTCAGTGGTAGAGCGTCAGCCTGGCGTGCGGAAGTCCCGGGTTTGATTCCTGGCCAGGGCACACAGGAGAAGCGCCCATCTGCTTCTCCACCCCCCCCTCCTTCCTCTCTGTCTCTCTCTTCCCCTCCCGCAGCCAAGGCTCCATTGGAGCAAAGAAGGCCCCGGGCGCTGGGGATGGCTCTGTGGCCTCTGCCTCAGGCACTAGAATGGCTCTGGATGCAACAGAGCGACACCCCAGATGGGCAGAGCATCGCCCCCTGGTGGGCGTGCAGGGTGGATCCTGGTCGGGCGCATGCGGGAGTCTGTCTGACTGCCTCCCCATTTCCAGCTTCGGAAAAATGGAAAAAAAAAATGTATCATGTAATCCTAGAGACTTACAGTAGATTGTGTCAAATGATACACAAATACAGACACCTGACCAGTGACAATATTCACATGAACTAGAAGAGTAAAAATGCTTCATATTTTGAGAAGATCCCCAGGTTCTTACATCTGAGATATCCAATGATGTATTAAATAATTTTTTCTAGTTAATAGCCCCCATATAATTAATGAAGTAATGACAGATTTTATATAGTTCATTTCTTTCTTAAAATGGGATTTATTTTCCCCTGATAACAAAGTTAGTGTAGAAAATGAAAGAGAACAAGAAGAAAAAC
This sequence comes from Saccopteryx bilineata, assembly GCF_036850765.1. Lineage (NCBI taxonomy): Eukaryota > Metazoa > Chordata > Mammalia > Chiroptera > Emballonuridae > Saccopteryx > Saccopteryx bilineata. The sequence goes on from NC_089497.1 coordinate 37,775,159, forward strand.
AGAGAGTTTTAATTTTTATTTTCTGACCACAACCTGAAGTTCCATTCTCTACGGCCATTTTAGGGCCTATGGTCAGCTGAGATGGAAGCAGGTTTGATATTCTCTTAAGAAATCCTGGGAACATAACTGAGATCTGTTCTAGTACAGAAAGTCACGGAAGCCCACTCTCACTCCATTCAGCAGTAGATCCAAAGAGAAGCTATAGGCAGGGTCAAAATTTCATCCCAAAAGTAGATTTGCATTCGTTTAGCATATGAATGAGGAAATGATCAAAGTCCCAAATAATATGTCATGGAAATCTGTTACAATAGTACTAGACTGGACTATTTCTAAAACAAGGTTACAAGTCACCCAATTTTGCCAAAGGTAAACTATTAATATAATTATACATCATTAAATGCTTATTTTTAAGCAATGCAACTTTCTGGTTAACTCTGTATTAATAAGTTATCTGTGAAATGTTTTTAGGTAATTTATACTAAACTATGATATAATATATAATTACTAAACTGAAAGAAAATGGACAGTTATCAAAAACAATCATTTGAACTTTAATTATTCTTCAGCCATTCTTTCTTTAATAATAGCAAGACTGAACAACTATTTCTTTTCTTTTTTCTTTTCAAGTGAGAGGAGGGAAGATAGAGAGACAGACTCCCGCATGCACTCTGGCCAGGATTCACCCAGCAATCCTCGTCTGGGGCCAGTGCTCAAATCAACCAAGCTATCCTCAGCACCTGAGGCCTACTGTTAGACTACCCAAGCTATCCTCAGTGCCCAGGGCCAATGCTCAAACCAAGAATTTATTTCCTAAATTTCTTCCCCAGAGATTATACTGACTCTAATCAAACTCTCCAATGATTTATAAATAAGAAAATAAAATCTTTTATTTATAATGGTGACTACTCCCATAAATCTCAGTTGTTAGCACCAACTTTCTTGTATTATGCTTCCTGGGAAACAAAAAACTAATTCTCTGTAGGGTTTTTTTGGTAAATACAGATTCAGGTCAGAAAGAATTAAGATTTATTGATGAGAATTACACCAAAGCCACAGTGCTGGAGACAAATGTAATAGAATCTTCAACTTGTCTTTCTTGGATTGTGACTGTTTCTAGACCTCATACATGGTTTTAACCTTTCTGTTGGCTCTGGTCATTATATTATCTTTCTTTAGTCCACTTTTCACTTATTTAGTCAGTTGACACATATTTAATGAGCATCTACTTTGTGCTGAATAGGTTTCATAAATGATAGTAGGAGTCTTACTAGTAGTAAGGTAATACAAAAAGAACAATAGCTAATATTTACTGAGCACTAAATATTAGTGAGAAACATTAATCCTTTGGGGAGAGATGTTTATATATAAATGATTACATCAATACTTATTGAAATGTAGAAGGACATGTAGGATATCATTTGGCAAGGTACAGAAATCATTGAGTGAACACTTCAAAGAGAAGGTAATCTTGGGTTTTTGTGGGTTTTTTTTGTTGTTGTTGTATTTTTCTGAAGCTGGAAACGGGGAGAGACAGTCAGACAGACTCTCGCATGCGCCCGACCGGGATCCACCCGGCACGCCCACCAGGGGCGATGCTCTGCCCACCAGGGAGCGATGCTCTGCCCATCTGGGGTGTCGCTTTGCCGCAACCAGAGCCACTCTAGCGCCTGGGGCAGAGGCCAAGGAGCCATCCCCAGCGCCCGGGCCTTCTTTGCTCCAATGGAGCCTTGGCTGCGGGAGGGGAAGAGAGAGACAGAGAGGAAGGAGGGGGGGTGGAGAAGCAAATGAGCGCTTCTCCTATGTGCCCTGGCCGGGAATCGAACCCGGGTCCCCCGCACGCCAGGCCGACACTCTACCGCTGAGCCAACCGGCCAGGGCCGAGAAGGTAATCTTGAAAGATGAATAGGCCTGACCTGTGGTGGTGCAGTGGGTAAAGTGTCAACCTGGAATGCTGAGGTCACCAGTTCAAAACCATGGGCTTGCCTGGTCAAGGCACATATGGGAGTTGATGCTTTCTGCTCCTTCTCTCTCTCTCTCTCTCTCTCTCTCTCTCACTCTCTAAATGAATAAATAAATTAAAAAAAAAAGAAAAACGAAAAGGAATTTATCAGATGGGTATGGGGAAAGGTATTTCAGGCAATGGGGCATATATACAGAGACATAAAGACACAAAATGATAAGTATAATATCTTTTGAAAATTACATGTAGAAAATGCTGTATTATAAGGTGGGCATAAAGATATATTCTAAAATATACAAGAAACCTAAAATAACATTCTGAAGAAATAGTTTGTGGTATAGGAAGAAAAGTTTGATGTCCTGTATATTTAGGGCAAAAATAAAAACAGGTACCTTCTTTTGTAGGACCTATGTGATAGACTCCAGAAAGAAGACAAAGAGATATCTTTCTCCAGAAATCATGGAGGAGGGAATATATGAGGACAGTGTGTGGAACTGTAGAGCTAGATCATGAGTGGTAGTTGAGGTACTATGGATTAACCAAAAGAGCTATAAACATAATGTCAGAGCCAGTTGAACTAATAGGAAAAAGGGCAGACAGACCAACCTGAGTGTGGTTTGCATAGTATTGTGTTTTAAAACCTTGGACATCAAATATCAAAATCCTTTAGGATGTGTATATTCTTTCATCCAGGAGTTTATCTTTATAAATTTTTACTTAAAAAGAAAGTAAGGTGAGTACATAGTTTAAGCTAAAGATATTCACCACACTATTGCCTCTATAAATAAATAATATAGAAGCAACTTAAATATCTTACAGTAAGGGATTGTTTATATAATTTATGGAAAGTGCATACAGTGGAAGATGATGTCAGAGTAATGGCAGCATGAGAGATAATCTTGATCTCTTCCTTTGAAATTTCAACAAACTGAACAATTATAACGCAGCACAGGAACTCTACCTAGGCTCACAGGCATGCCTGAAAGATCCACACACTGCATGCATTAAAGGTGAGATGAGCTGAAAAGGGGAGCAGAAGATAAAACACATTCATGGTTGGCTCTGGAGAGGAGACAAACCCAGAGTGATTGGGGTTTTCTCTTTTTCTCTGCTGGATCATGGAGAGGAGAAAAGCTCAGGTTGTCTGGGTTTTGTCTGAGGAATGTGGAGAGGGAAACCCGGAGTGAGCGAGTCTCCTTCTGCCAGGAGGAGCAGTGAGATAGAGGCAGATACTAAGCCAAAGCGGTGGTGTCATGGTCAGTGTTCTCACAGTCTGCTTGCAGCCTGCACTTGGCAGAGAGAAAGAAAAGTAAGTGAACCCACCCCGCCTCCCAGACACCACATCCCTCACCTCACAGGAGTGGAGAGTTGCAGAAACAAACCCCACAGATAGCTCTCCAGAGCCACTCTATATCCTGAACAACAGAGGTACTCCACGTCGGGTCCCTTGGTCTGTTGAGACATGGGAAGGAGCACCCAGAGGTCTGAGATAACCATTGCTAAGCTATAAAGTTGGAAAGCTGAAGCCATAAAGCCCTCACAACACGCCTTACCTGCAAATGTGACTGCATCTCTGTCTACATCATTGCAAAAGCAACATCTGGGCAGAGGACAAACCAGAAATTTCATAGAGCTACAACTTGTAAAGCAGAAACACCTACAGGAAAAAAACAGTATCCTCTCAAAATTGAAATTTATTTCTTCTGATTTTCTTTTTTTCATCTTGTTCTTTCTTTCTCTTTTGAATTTTATTTTCTTTAATATTTATATTTTTATTCTTATTTTTTGTGGATTTTTTTTTGTTTTAGATTTTAATTTTTGGTTTTCAATCTTTATTTTTTTGTGGTTTTTCTTTTTTACTTCTCATTATTTTAAAAACTTTTTGTATTTTTTTAATTTTAATTTTTCATTTTTTTAGTTGCTTTTTGTTAGAGGTCATAACAACACCACTCTCAAGTGCAATCAAGGAAGAAGAAATAAAATTCCATAGCTACACAAGACAGAGACATAGTTCAGAAAGAAATTAAAAAATATCCAGAAAAAAATATTAATCACAGAGAAAACTTGGAGGTAAATGATAGAGAATTCAAAACTGAAGTTTTAAAAATATTCAACAAGATGCAAGAAAACACCAATAGGCAATTTAATGAGCTCACCAAGGAGACAGAAACTTTAAAAACAGAGATGAAGAACTCAATACATGAATAGAGAACTGAGGTAGCAAGTTTAGCTAATAGAAAAAGCCAGATAGAGGGGAAAAAAACCAGTGACATTGAAGTTAGGCAAGTAGAGATGTTACAGAGAGAAGAGGAGAGAGACTCACAAATTTAAAAAAGAAATGAGAGCTCTACACAAGAATTGTCTGACTTCATCAGAAAGAGCAATATAAGAATAATGGGTATATGAGAAAAAGAAGAGAGAGAGAAGGAAATGGAGAGCCTATTCAAACAAATAATTGATGAGAACTTGCCAAGCCTATCAAAAGAGTCTCAAATCCAAGAAGCAAATAGAACATCAAGTTACCTCAACCCAAACAGACCTACTCCAAGACACATAGTAATAAAATTGTCAAAAAAACAATGACAAAGAAAGAATCCTCAAGGCAGATAGAGAAAAGAAGAACATGCCATATAAAGGAAAGCCCATTAGGTTATCATCAGACTTCTCAGCAGAAAGTCTACAATCCAAACATTCAAAGTAATGAAAGAGAAAAATTGCCAGCCAAGAATATTATACCCATTAAAGTTACTCTTCAAATATAAAGAAAAAATTAAAACTTTTGCAGACGTACAGAAGCTGAGGGAATTTAACACCAGAAAACCCCACCCTGCAGGAAGTTATTGGACCAGACACAAAGAACAAAACAAATCAAAACTACAAGTGAAAGTTCCAACAAAGTAATAATAAAAACAAAGATAATCTGTGACAAAGATAACATAAAAGGGGAGAGGATAAAGGTTTGCAGGAGCAAAGGAGAATGGAGTACAGATAAACATTTTTCTTTTAGTAACCTAATGGTAATCGCCCACGAAAAAGCCACTACTGAAATACACAGTTAAAAAAAAAAAAAGAAACAGGACAAAAAGTATGGAATACAACTGAACAAAAACAACTGACAGAAACACAAAAGAGAAGAACCAAACAAGACACAGAGCCACCAGAAAACAACATAAAATGGCTATAGAAAATCCTCAAGTGTCAATAATTACCCTAGATGTAAATGGACTGAACTCACCAATAAAGAGACATGGAGTAGCAGACTGGATCAAAAAGCAAAACCCAACCATATGCTGCCTTCAAGAGACATATCTAAGCTGCAAGTACAAAAGTAGACTCAAAGTGAAAGGTTGAAAAATGATTTTCCAAGCTAATAATATCCAAAGAAAAGCAGGTATAGCCATACTCATATTTGACAATGCTGACTTTAAGACCTTAACCAGAGACAAAAATGGACATTTCATAATTGTAAAGAGGATACTGTATTAAGAAGACATAGCATTTCTTAATATATATGCACTGAACTAAGGAGCACCAAAACATATAAGACATCTACTAACTGATCTAAAAATAGAAGTGGACTAAACAGAATCATACTTGGAGATCTCAACACAGCACTGATGCCTTTAGATAAATCATCCAAGCAAAAAAATCACTAAAGAAGTGTCAGCCTTAATGACATACTAGACCAAATGGACATAATAGACATTTAAAGGACATTTCATACCAAAACATCAGATTATACATTCTTCTCCAGTGTGCATGGAACATTCTCAAGGATAGAACATATGTTGGGCCACAAAAAAAAATCAACAAATTCAGGAAGATTGAAATTATACCAAGCATATTTTCTGGCCACAAGGCCTTGAAATTAGAATTCAGCTCCACAAAGGAAGTAAAGAAACCCACAAAAATGTGGAAATTAAACAACATACATCTAAAAAATGACTGACTGAATCAAAGAAATAAAAGCTGAGAACAAAGATATTTACAGACAAATGAAAAGGACAGCACGACATACCAAAATTTCTGGGATGCAGTGACAGCAGTAATAAGAGGCAAGTTTATATCATTACAGGTTTATATCAAGAAATAAGATCCCCTGGCCATTTGGCTCAGTGGAAGAGCATCAACCCTGTATGTAGGTGTCCCAGATTTGATTTCTGGTCAGGACACACAGGAGAAGTGACTATCTATTTCTCCACCGCATTCTCTCTCTCTCTCTCTCTCTCTCTCTCTTCTTCTCCCATGGATATGCCTCAATTGATTTGAGCACATTGGCCCCAGGATCCATGGAGCCTCTGTCTTAGGCTTGAAAAATAGCTCAGTTGTGAGTATGGCCCTCGTTAGTCAGAGCATTGTCCCCACACGGAGGTTGCCAGGTGAATCCCAGTTGGGGAGCATGTGGGAGTCTTTCTATCTCTTCTCTTCTCACCAAAAAAAAAGAAGAAAAAGGAAAACAAGTCAAGAGAGATCCCAAATATACAAGCTAACATCACACATAAGGAACTAGGAAAAGAAGAACAAAGGCAACCCAAAGTCAGCAGAAGAAAGGAAATAGTAAAAATTAGAGCAGAACTAAATAAAATCGAGAATAGAAAAACTGTACAAAAAAGTTAATACAACAAAGAACTGGTTCTTCAAAAAGATCAATAAAATTGACAAACCCCTGGCTATACTCACTAAGGAAAAAAGAGAAAAGACTCATAAACAAAATCCAAAATGAAAGAGGAGAAATTATAGACATCATAGATATACAAAGGATCACAGTAGAATACTATGAATGATTATATGCAACCAAATTCAACAACCTAGAGGAAATGGATAAATTCCTAGAACTATACAATCTTCCTAGACTGAGTCACGAAGAAGTGAAAAACCTAAATAGACTCATAAGCAGGGAGGAAATAGAAACACCTATCAAATAGCCTTCAAAAAATAAAAGTCCAGGACCAGATGTCTACACTAGTGAATTTTACCAAACATTCAAAGAAGATTTGGTACCTACCCTTCTCAAAGTCTTTCAAACACCAGAAGAACAAATATTCCCTAACACATTTTATGAGGCCAACATAACCCTGATACCAAAACCAGGCAAGGACAATACAAAAAAGAAAACTACAGACCAATATTGCTAATGAATACAGATGCAAGAATTCCTAAACCAAATACTAGCAAATTGAATACAATAATGCATTAAAAAATAATATATCATGATCAAGTGGGATTCATTCTAGGAGCACAGTATGGTTCAACATATGAAAATCAAACAACATAATACACCACATCAACAAAGCAAAGAACAAAAATCATATAATCTTATCAATAAATGCAGAAAAAGCATTCAATAAGATACAACATCCCTCTATGTTTAAAATACTCAAAAGAATAAAAATAGAAAGAAAGTACCTCAACACCATAAAGGCCATATATGACAAATCATCAGCTAATATCATACTAAATGGTGAAAAAATAAAGACTTTTCCTCTAAAATCAGGAAAAAGACAAAGCTGCCCATTCTTCCCATTCTCATTCAACATAGTTCTGGAAGTTCTAGCCAGAGCAATAAGACGAAGAAGAAATAAAAGGCATCCATATCAGGAAAGAAGAAGTAAAGGTATCACTTTTTGCAGATGACATGATCCTGTATATAAAAAACCCCAATGACTCCATCAGAAATCTATTAGAAACAATAACCCAATATAGTAAAGTCACAGATACAAAATTAATGTACAAAAGTCTATTGCTTTCCTATATGCCAACAATGAAATTTTGAAAAATGAACTTAAAAAAAATTCCTTTTACAATTGCAACAAAAAAATAAAATATCTAGAATAAACTTAATAAAGAATGTGAAGGACCTATATACTAAAAACTACAAAGCGTTATTGAAAGAAATTGAAAAAGACATAATGAAATAAAAAAATATTACATGTTCATGAACTGGAAGAATTAATAGTTAAAATGGCCATATTACCTAAAGCAATATACAAATTGAATGCAATCCCCATTTTAATCTCATGTCATTTTTTTTTAAAGATATAGAACAAAAAATCACCAGGTTTGTATAGAACCATGAAAAGTCTCAAATAGCCAAAATAATACTGAGGAAAAAGAATAAAACTGGAGGTATCACATTACATGACTTCAAATTATACTCTATAGAGTGACAATAATCAAAACAGCATGGTTTGGTAGAAAAACAGACATACAGACCAATGGAACTGAATCGAGAGCCCAGAAATAAAATCACATAAAGATGGACAAATAATCTGTGACAAAGGATCCAAAAACACACAATAATGAAAATAAAGCCTCTTCAATAAATGGTGCCGGGAAATTGGAAAGCCCCATGCAAAAGAATGAAACTTGACTAGAGATTGTCCCCTTGCACAAAAAATTAATTCAAAATGGATTAAAGACCTAAATATAAGATCTGAATAATAAATTACTTAGAAGAAAATATAGGTACTAAGTTAATGGGCCTTGGCCGTAGAGAACAATTTTTGAACATGACCCCCCAAGGCAAGGGAAATAAAGGCAAAAATAAATAAATGGGACTATATCAAATTAAAAAGCTTCTGCACAGCAAAAGAAACTGACAACAAAACAAATAGCCAACTAAATGGGAGATGATATTTGCAAACAACAGTTCCGATAAGGGGTTAACATCCAAAATATATAAAGAACTCCCAAAGCTCAGCAACAAACAAGCAAACGACCCAATTAAAATATGGGGAGAAGCAAAAAAAAAAAAAAAATGGGGAGAGGCCTGAACAGACATTTCTCCCAAGAGGACATACAAATGGATAACAGATATATGAAAATATGCTAATTTTCACTAGCTATTTGAGAAATACAACTCAAAACTACAATGAGATACCACCTCATACCTGTTAGATTAGCTATTATCAACAAGACAGGTAACAAATGTTGGAGAGGCTGTGGAGAAAAAAGAACCCTCATTCACTGCTGGTGGGAATATAAATTAGAACAAACATTATGGAAGAAAGTATTGTGGTTCCTCAAAAAATTAAGACTAGAATTACCATATGACCCAGCAATCCCTCTACTGAATATCTACCCTCAAAACTCAAAAACATTGGTACATAAAGACACATGCTCCCCCATGTTCATTGCAGCATTATTCACAGTGGCCAAGACATGGAAACAGCCAAAGTGTCCTTCAATAGAAGATTGGGTTAAAATATGTTGTACATATACACAATGGAATACTACTCAGCCATAAGAAATAATGACACATTGCCATTTACAACATGGATGGGCTTTGAGAACAGTATACTGAGTAAAATAAGTAAATCACAACAATCTAAGAACTGTATGATTTCACACATTGGTAGGATATAAAACTGAGACTCATGGACATAGATAAAAGTGAAGTGAGCGCCAGAAGGAGAGGGATATGGGAGGTGGGGAGGAGAGGGGAGTAAAGAGGGACAAATATATGGTGACAGAAAATGATTTGACTTTAGGTGATGGGTATACAACGTAATCAACAGTTCAAATGCTATAAAAATGTTTACCTGAAACCTATATACTCTTATTGATCAATGCCACGCTGTTAAATTTAATTTTCTAAATAAAAATTTAAAAAAAGAAATTGTATAATGGAATATAGGGTAGCTAAAAGAAATGAAAGCATATTTTGTTTATAGAAAAAGAATTACAGTATGAAATTATTGGGGAGAAAATTAAATAACAGTATAGTCACTGTAACTGAATCTTTTGTCTCCATCTGTTGCAATTTTGACACAGAGAATAAGTTTGGAAGTATATTAAGGAAAGTGTTCACAGTGATAGCTCTTGATAATAAGATTGTGATTGATTCTTATGTTTTTGTTTCTGCTTATCTGAGTTTACTAATTGTTTTTTAACATTGAATATGGATAATATATATAATAAGTCTGGCTTTTTAGTAACAATTAAAATTCATTTATTCAAATGTCACCAATACACTGTCTATAGAGGGACAGTAATTACAGTCTACTTTTCCTGCCTGAATAACATGAAATGATAATTGTGATATAGCTCAATAGAAAATATGTGTGCCCTTAAATTGCTTTAAAATGTGAAATGAACTTAGAACTGTATCTTGACTGTGTGTCCTTAAGTGACATACACAAGACAAAAATTCTTTAATAATAAAAATTATTAATTTAATAATGGAAATCAGAAATTAGTATTTCTGTAAAATTGCTGTATTGTGACAGCAAAGAAGGCAACTGAAACCCATCAGAAGTGGGGGTCAATCTCTCCCTCAAAGGGTACTTTAAAATTTCCCTTTGACACAGCAATTCTAGTCTCAGGAATCTCTTCTACAAATAGCCCACATATGCACAAAATGTCAGTCCAATAAAGTTTCTTCCATTTTGTTTATGGGAGAAAAACATTTTTAAACATCAGAATGTCCATCTTAGAGAAATGGGTAGGTGAATTATATTACAGCAAATAGTGTGAAATTCTATATAACCACTAAAATTAATACAGTAGCATGGTAAAAATCCTCCAAGCATACTGGCAAGTTTTTAAAAAAATGCCAATTAGTGTCCCATTTGTGTGATAATACAAGAATTTACATGCTATTTTATATTTTAGTATTTCTAGAATTTTTAAAATATATACTCAACAGGCACTTGTGGCTTTTAAAATATATAACTAAACATAAATAACAAATAAATAATTTGAGGAATATATGCAGTACAATAAAATACCTAGATTATTAGTATATTTAAAGTAGTTGATAAATATTATGTTGCAGAATTCTCATAAATAGTTTTGGGATTATATTCTTGAGGAATATATTAGCTCCTTCCAAACCTTAGTGTTTTTAACCAAACTAATTGGTAGGTCAGATGCAGAAGATAAAAGACAATTCAAGCCTGCACAGTAGATAAAACTTTGACCCTGGACGTTGAGGTTACTGGTTCAAACACATGATCTCAAAGTTGTTGGCTTTAGTCCAAGGTCACTGTTTTGAGCAAGGAGTCACTGGCTCAGCTTGAGCCCACCAGTCATAACACGTATGAGAAATAATCAATGAACGACTAAAGTGCCGTGACAAGGTGATGTCTCTCATCTCTCTCCTCCCCTTCTCTCTCGTTACTTTCCTTTCTCTCTCTCTCTCAAATAAATTAAAAAATAAAAGATTATTCAATTCTTCTCAATTTTCTTATACTTTATGAAATAAAAAAATTTCCTTAAAGAAAACAACACATTTTTCTACCATTATCAGTTTAACTTTTCCCATTTATCAATTAATTCTTGAAAAACTTTTATAAATCCTATACTCTGTGTCTGGCATTGCAGATGGAATCCTGTTCTTTGTGGAATTTACAATATTTTGAACATCTTACTAACATGGTACAAAATTAAAGAGGAGGCTGACCAGCTGGTGGCACACAGTGGATAGAGCCTTGACCTGGGATGCTGAGGACCCAGGTTCAAAACCCCAAGGTTGCCAGCTTGAGTATGTGCTCACCAGCTTGAGCGTGGGTTGGCTGGCTTGAGTGTGGGATCATAGACATGACCCCATGGTTGCTGGCTTGAGTCCAAAGGTTGCTGGCTTGAGCCCAAGGCCATTGGCTTGAGCAAGGGGTCACTGGTTCAGCTGGAGTCCCTGGTTAAGGCACATATGAAAAGCAATCAATGAACAACTAAAGTGCCGTGACAAGTTGATGCTTCTCATCTCTCTCCCTTCCTGTCTGTCCTTTTTTGTTCTCTTGCTCCCTCTCTCTCTTAATAAAAAAAAAAAAATTTAAAGAGGATGTAGCAAACATTAGCAGATAGATTTGCTGTTATTAAAAGAGCCACAGACTAGTTCAAACAAAAGCAGTTTTACATTAATAACTGATATGCAAATTAATGCATTATTTATGATCATCTATATCATAAATACATCTATATACATTATATCTATTTAATCATCTATATGTTTATCTTTAGTTAAAAATAAATGATGGCAATAAATAAACAAAGCCAACTAAATACACAGGACCACCGAAGGCAATTATACAACCCCACAATGTCAACAAGTATTTAAATAAAACAATTAGCAATTCAAATCTCAAACTTAAGATAAAGATAATAAGTAAAATAGAGCAGCAAAAAGAATATTTGGGTTTAGGTACTCTTTATTGAATGGTTTAAAGGCAGATTAGGGAAGCTAATAGGATGAAACTAATTTTCATCCTATTAAGGGTTTTCTTGTTCTGTTTGTTTTGACATCAGTATTTGGATTTCTTTGAAAAGGCCAAAAGTGATTTTTTATTCTGGGTAGTCACAGAGAGCTGGGACTGGAAGGAACATAATCTCTGTTGTAGCTATTAACACACTACATTTTTTGAATTGCTAATTAAGTATTTACACTTTCATGCCCTGCCCTCAATTTAACAGAAAGTTTCTTGAGGGCAAGATGCTGTTTCTTTACCTTTGATTCCCTAATTTAGGGTATAGCTCCTGGAACAGAAAAAAATGTGTAATTAATTTTGGTTGAATACATAATATACAGTATTGTAAAATCACAAGTTATTTTTCTGGGGTCAGCATTAACATGGGTATTTGACTACTAAAATAATTTGCCTAATTATATACTTTTGTATGTTATAATAAAAAGGCTGATTATAATAATTAGGCTTATATATATTAGGTTAATATATCCTATATATATTTGAATACTCTATGTTGATAAAAATAATTTTATATATAAGTTGTATAATTTATGTATATTATACATATAAAATCAAGCTATTGATCTTAGTAGTCACTCGTATATGTGTAAAGATTGCCATAAATAATCAAGGGCAGGCCAACTGATCATCAGCAATATCCCACAGAACCACTATGGCTCAGGAATAAAAAAAGACTTCACAGAAGAGAAAGAGAACCATAATCAACTCTTTATTATTTATTCATAGGCATCTAAATAAAAAAAAGTTTCTATGGCCAGTATTGACAAAATTAGGTACTGTGATTTCAAAATTATTGTTTTATCCCAATACATAGTATTTTATACTACTAAGAATAAGAGTATGATTATCGTCTGAGGATAAAAGGGCAAAAGTACTGTATAGCAGATTATAATTCCAGGTACTTTTGATATTCTTGATTTTGAACCAAAGATTATAATCAATCACTAGTTAACAAATTTTAGTAACAAGACTAAAAATGTCCTTCATGTCAATAATACTAAGAAGTCTTTCTTTTTCCCATGCTGAATTCAGGAACCTTCACCAATATCCATTTTGAAATCTGAAAGAAGCCTTTGGCTTTCAATGTTACTTTCTTGTCAGAGGATTTGTCTTTTGTCATGAATAAATACAAACATTTTAATTGTGAAACTACCTGGTTCTAAACAAATACATCCTTGGCCAGTTGCTCAGTGGATAAAGTGTTGGACCGGTGTGCCGATGTACTGGGTTCGTTCCCCAGTCAGGGCAGACGTGAGAAGCAACCATCTGCTTCTCTCCCTCTTCCCCTTTCACAACCAGTGGCTTGATCTGTTTGAGCGTTGGCCCTGGGCACTAAGGATAACTCAGTTAATTTAAACATCAGCCACAGACAGGGGTTACCTGGTGAATCCCGGTTGGGGTACATGCAGGAGTCTGTCTCTATCTCCTTTCTTTTCACTTAAAAAAAAAATAGGTAAGCAGCTACTGTATCTGTTTTTTTGTTGTTGTTTTTTGATTTGACAGAACAACTTATTTTTTCATTTTTTATTTTTCAGTTACATTCAATTTTATTGAATGTTGACATTCAGTATTATTTTATATGAGTTTAAGAGGTATCAGAGGTACAGTACTTGTATTAAGGGTATGTTCGCTTTGTTTTACAGGAAACTCTGAATGCCAGTTTTATGTCTGGGCAATTCTAGCTGCCTTAGTTTTAGCTCTGATTATATCGGTGATCTTCAATGTTTTTCACTATGTGGAAAAGCAGCGACAAGGTAAGACGTTTTGAGAAATGGCCACATGGGGTCTGTGTGAATTGACACTGATTCAGTGGAAAATAACTTTATAACATTTTGTCCAACAGAATATTTTTATCTGTAGAAAATCTATTTGATATGTTTTCGCCCTAAGGGTTTTCTTAATTTAAGAGTGAAATCATGTTAGGAATGTAAAAAACTCCTAGTCTTAACTTTATCTGTGCCTGAAGATATAAAGTAAGAAGAGATGTCCTGATACAATTTACTTTTCCTCCTCCAGAAACATTTCTGAACAACTTATAAAATTAGTCTATTTTGGAAGAGCCATAAATTCTTTCTGATGCATGATGAGAAAATTGAAGACTAACTCTTTAAGTTTCCACTCAAGCCTACTGAAACTTCTCAGCATCAGTCAGGCCCTTTAAAGTGCAGACTTCTTTTGGGATCAGAAAGGAACTGAAAAAGCAATAGACTGAACCATGGGCTTGTTTGTAAACACTCCCAGGGTCTAGGAGGGCAAGTCAAGGGGATCTGTCGCTGCCGGCTTTTCAACAAGCTGGGCAGCAGTTTTAACAATATGAATTTCACCCTCATGTTCATTATTGAAATAATGTACTGCTTAGCAATTGGTACAATTTTTGCACATTGTAGGCATTCAATATATGTACAATGAATAAATGAATGGATTGGATGGGTGAGTGGGATAGATAAATGAAAATTCAACTATTTGGGGGACAGTCTTAATTTTCTGCTTTTACTTTTTTTTAATTGTTTTTTTTTTTTTAGATAGAGGAAGGGAGAGACACACATTGAATCCTTTGGTTCACCTAATTACATGGATAGAACCGCAAACTTATCCCATCTAGGCCACACTGCAAGTTATCCTTGGCTTTTAGTTTTATCACTATTAATATTTATGTTAAATTTACTCCCGGGCCATAAGTTTTTGTTTCTTCAGTTTCTTCTGGGATATCTTTTTCTTCTGTGTAACTTCCTCTTCTGGTTTAGGAACAATCTGCTCTTTTTCAGTAAGGATCATCTCAATGTGGCAGGGAGAGCTCATGTAAGGGTTAATCCGCCCATGAGCTCTGTAAATTCTCCTTCGCATTTTGGGGGCCTTGTTCACCTGGATGTGCTCAATGACCAGAGAATCTACGTCTAACCTCTTAAGTTCAGCATTACTCTCTGCATTTTTAAGCATGTGGAGCAAAAATTCAGCACTCTTTTTAGGCCAGCGACCCTGTGTCCAGCCCCACTGTTTGGCCTGGGCACACCTACCAACTCCACCATTGTAACGACGGAATGGCACACACTGCTTCTGTAAAGTGACATCCTTCAGGTACTTGGTAGCTTTTTGAATATGCACACCCTTGATGGCCTGGGCAGTTTCATGCGTATTCTTAAAGTGAACTCGAAGGTTTGACCCTCTTGACTTGCATGATTTTGTGGGGTTTTCTGGGTCAAGTGAGTAGCGAACCATTTTGAGAGGTCACCTAGGCCCGTTTTCGGGAAGAGGACAGTCAGTCTTAATTTTCTAGAACCAGTAAACTACTAGGGTGAGAGCATTTAAGTTGTAATGTTGTAAAGTACTGTACCTCACTTCCGTGGGTTTACATAGAGACACCAAGTCCAGATGAATTTTGAAGGGTTTTATTAAAAAAAGGAGATTTATTAATATGCTCAGTGCATATGACTGACATGGGGCATATCTGACCCAAATTGCGCAGCCCCAAATATATCTCAGAGGCTGGTTATATGCCTTTTGACCACATACAGGTTAGGGAAGCATGACAGCATGACACAATCATTAACAAGCTTATAACATTTGTCTACGGAAAATACAATCAAAGACATTCACAAATCTTTTAGTATTTATCTCCCCTCCTTTGCCTAGTTAGGGGTCCCCAAACTACAGCCCGCGGGCCACATGCGACCCCCTGAGGCCATTTATCCAGCCCCCGCCGCATTCCAGAAGGGGCACCTCTTTCATTGGTGGTCAGTGAGACCACCGCAAAGCGCGACGTCGCTCACGTACAGTACTACTTCTGGTGACGCGGGACGCACACCTCACGGCTCCAGAAGCGCGTCATATCACTTGTTAGGGCTAGCAGTGACAAATACGGAACCCGACATTGACCAGCTCATTAGCCAAAAGCAGGCCCATAGTTCCCATTGAAATATTTGCCAGTTTGTTGATTTAAATTTACTCGTTCTTTATTTTAAATATTGTATTTGTTCCCGTTTTTTTTTTTTACTTTAAAATAAGATATGTGCAGTGTGCATAGGGATTTGTTCATAGTTTTTTTTTATAGTCTGGCCCTCCAACAGTCTGAGGGACAGTGAACTGGCCCCCTGTGTAAAAAGTTTGGGGACCCCTGGCCTAGAGGTACACGTTAATCTCAGGATTTCAGGAAGGAAAGGAGAGCCAAAATCAGTGTCGGTATGAAACACTTGTCTCTTATTGGTATGAAATTTTGGTATGGAAATTTTGTCTCTTATTGAAAGGGAAAGAAAGTTTTTTAGATAACCTTAATCCTTTCAGAGAACTAAAACTAAATGAGCCAGTTGTCCTTGTAAGTCAGGAGACTTTCATATTCTTTTCCCTCCATTTTCCAAAGAAAGGATGGAACAGAAAGCCTGACTTTTTCCTCTTTAAAATGGCGTTGCCAATACTAAGTTTTACAGTTCTCTGGCACCTTACCACAGTAATAAATAAATAGAAAAGATAAATACATTTTCTAAATTAGGCACATGTGACCAAGAAAAACTGCATGAAGCTAATTTAGAAACAATGGTCAGATTCTGGGTGTTGGTCAAATAAGTTTGTAAATATGATGTATATGTTTGCTCGCTTATAGTTTGCATTGGGTGTGGGAGACAGGCTGTAAGCAGGCAGGGTCGTTATAGCCTAAGGCAGTGTTAGTCCACCTGGTCCCTACCGCCCACTAGTGGGCATTCCAGTTTTTATGGTGGGTGGTAGTGAAGCAACCAAAGTATAAATAAACAGATAGATTTAACTATAGTAAGTTGTTTTATAAAGATTTATTCTGCCAAATTTAGCGAAAATCTGACATAAAGTACTTGGTAATTATTATTATATGCTTTTATTTGCTGTAACTGTGCTTTATAAATTTTATAAAGTTATTTCCCTACATTATAAATCACCATTACTGTGGAACCGGTGGGCGGTTAGAAAATTTTACTACTAACAGAGATACAAAAGTAGGTGGTAGGTATAAAAAGGTTGACTACCCCTGACCTAAGGCTTAGATTTAAGATTAAGCCTTTCCCACCCTAAGTGACTTTGTATCAGAGACTTCCTTGTTTGTATATTGGATTAAAGGTTTTGATTTCTGCACTATAAAATGAGGCAGAGGAGCCCATGTGAGAGGAGAGCAGAGAAAGGCCACGTGGAAGAGAGGAGAAACAGCCAAAATGGCTGAGTGCTGAAGGAGAAGCCAGTTTGTGCAGAGTTTGTGCAGAGAGAAGGAGGTGGGGAACAGAGGTGAATAAGGCTGGTGAGCTAAAAACCCTTGATTCTAGGAAACTCAGATAAGTCAGTGGCTTTGGGAGCCCTGAATGGAAAGGGAAATGTTTTTCCACTGTGTGTATTTCTTGCCCATCAGGTACAAGCTAGGATTAAAAATGGCCCACCAGGTCTTGGCTCCGTTGTTTCATTACCGTCTGTCCAAATCAAATGAGAACCTGCATGGACCAGGCAGCTGTGATGGTAGCCTTGGGTACTGGCTTTACACTGGACAAGGCCTTGATTCTCTTAAGGAGTGTTTTATTTTTTTTCTTTTATTTTTATTTTTTTGTATTTTTCTGAAGCTGGAAACGGGGAGACAGTCAGACAGACTCCTGCATGTGCCCGACCAGGATCCACCCGGCACTCCCACCAGGGGACAATGCTCTGCCCATCTGGGGCATCGCTCTGCCGCAATTGGAGCCACTCTAGCGCCTGGGGCAGAGTCCAAGGAGCCATCCCCAGCGCCCGGGCCATCTTTGCTCCAATGGAGCCTCGCTGCGGGAGGAGAAGAGAGAGACAGAGAGGAAGGAGAGGGGGGAGGGTGGAGAAGCAGATGGGCGCTTCTCCTGTGTGCCCTGGCCGGGAATCAAACCCGGGACTCCTGCACGCCAGGCTGACGCTCTACCACTGAGCCAACCGGCCAGGGCCGAGTGTTTTCTTCGGTGCTGATAATGTTAATGTAAAATATGAAGAGGAAGGCCTCATTGTCATGGGGGTTTGCAAAATAATATGAGAGGCACTAGAAAATGAACTGGCATAACAGAGGTCACACGGCTATATAATAGCAAAATCAAGGATATGTGTTCAGTTTTTCTTAATTCTCTGTCCACAATGGTTTCCATTAGCACGAGCTGCATTTGCATTGTTGACCAAATGTCTCCAAAACCCATCATTCTTTTAGGGTCTCTATTGTAAGATGAAGTTCCAAGCAAGCAACAGTTTTTCATTAACAATGATTTCAGTAATTACTTTTAAATTCAAATATTTTTTCAAACAAAGTTTGTATCAGATGCACAAATGACCCATCATCAGACATCTTCTTTTTTAAAAGTTTCCTTCTTTTATAGGGGGAAACAAAAAAAAGAGCAAAGAGTAGCATGTTACTTTTTACAATAGCTCAAAAGAAATGGATTTTAAATTTTATTAAAATATTTTATGAATGCAGATTGTATTTTCACCTGGATTTAAAAGGTGACTTGGGAATGATAGAGGTGAAATGATTCAAGGTGAAAACCAGGACAACAATAAGCATCTGAACTAGTACTTTATTCTTCCATTGATTCCAGTGATAATAATCTGGCGATTTGCGTGGGGCCAGGGAACAAGTGGATTTGCTAATTCTCACTGGAAATTTATTTATCAATATCCAGACCATTTTGCCACCATGCAAGCTCCTTTGTGGAATTGTTTGCTTGTAATGATAGGTAGATCACTGCTAAAAGACAGTAGCAGGCTTTAAATTTTAAAAAAAAGGCTTACGGTTTTTCTTATTAGTTGTACAAACCCTTACTGCCTCTGGCACACTATAAATCAATCTAGTGCCTAAAAGCAGTATAGAGGGAAATAAAATTTTTTAGAAACAGGAAATAAATTACATTCATTGCTGTATTTTAGAAAATCAATTTCAGTTTCACTCATTGTTTTTTATCATCATGGCTTTTGAAGTCATCTGACATTGAATTAAAACTCTGCTTTTAGCCTGACCTGTGGTGGTGCAGGGGGATAGAGCATCGACCTGGAAGTGCTGAGATCGACAGTTCGAAACCCTGGGCTTGCCTGGTCAAGGCACATGTGGGAGTTGATGCTTCCAGCTCCTCCCCCCTTCTCTATCTCTATCTCTCCTCTCTCTGTCTCTCCCTCTCCTCTCTAAAATGAATAAATAAAAAAATAAAATTAAAAAAAAATAAAAAAAAATAAAACTCTGCTTTTAATATTTACCTGGGTGATCTTGTACAAGTAGTATAAGTTCTCTGAATTTTAGTTTCTTTATCTACAAAATGTTGTTAATATCATCTAGAGTATAAAATTCTCGAGAGAATTATATAGATACAGTAGTCCCTCTGATCCAGGAAGGATACGTTCTGAGATGCCCAGTGGATATCCAAAACTGTGGATAGTACTAAACCTATATATGCTATGTTTTTTTCTTATATGTATAATGTATCTATGATAAACTTCAGTTTTTATATTAAGCATAGTAAGAGATTAACAACAATAACTAATAATAAAATAGAAGAATTACAATAAAATAAGTATTACTTTAACACAAACATTGTGATACCATGACAATCGATCTGATAACCAGAAGGGTTACTAAGTGACTGATGGGCAGGGAATGTATGCTGTGCCGAGAGGCTGAACAAAGGCATGTTTCACTTCCCCGGTGGGACATAGACGGACAGCTCAAGATTTAAACATGCAACTTAGAATAGCATGCAATTTAAAACCGATGAATTATTTATTTCTGGAGTTCTCTATCTAATTTTTTTTAGGTAAGAGTAGGGGAGATAGACTCCCTCATGCACCCCAACTGGAATTCACCTGGCAATCCCCCTCTGGGGCCGATGCTTGAATCAACTGAGCTATCCTTAGCACCTGAGGTCAACCCTCAGAGCAGTCAAACCACTAGCTGCGAGAATGAAAGAGAGAGACAAGGGGGAGAGGGAGGGAAAGAGAAGTAGATGGTCACTTCTCCTGTGTGCCTTGACCAGGGATCGAACCGAAGATGTCCACACCCTGAGCTGATGCTCTGTCCACTGAGTCATCAATGCCAGGGCCTATTTAATATTTCTGAACCATGGTTGACCATGAGTATCTGAAACCACAGATAAGAGGGGACTACTTACCTCAGCACAGTACTAGAGACTTAGGAGGTCAGTCCTGGACAGGGTGCAGCCCATATCACCATTCTTGGTAGCTCTGGTACTTCCTTCCCTTATTTCATGAACATTTGTAAAGGATTTACTATGACTACAGATCATCCCATTAAATTTTATTTATTGTCTGTTATTTTATCTGAACACCTAATGTTCAGTGAACATTAGTTCCTCTGGCCTCTTCTCTGATCTCATCTCACTTCCTGTCCCCATCTCTATTTTATTTAACACATCTGCGCAATAACCTGCATTTTAGCAATAACTGTAGGGCTCGTTTAAGTCACATACAGGTTCACTTTAGAGAGCTTTCTGTACACTTTCATGGAATTGGTTCTAAACATTATAGCCTACTACAAATTATTTTATTTGATATGCAATGTGTCCTCCTTAGGTGACGCACACAACCCTGGGACTTGCACTTTATTAGCATGCAAACCTTTTTTTTTTTTTCTTTATTCATTTTTAGAGAGGAGAGAGAGAGGGAGAGAGAGAGACAGAGAGAGAGAGAAGGGGGGAGGAGCTGGAAGCATCAACTCCCATATGTGCCTTGACCAGGCAAGCCCAGGGTTTCGAACTGGCGACCTTAGCATTTCCAGGTCGAGGTGTTATCCACTGCGCCACTACAGATCAGGCTAACCTGTTGACTGTTGAATGGGTAATGGCCCGCCTGTTCTTGGCTCCATTGTTTCATTACCATCCGAATCTAAGGTGAACCTGCGCTGGCCAGGTGGCTGTGATGGTGGCAGTGGCTACTGGCTTTACAATTGTGGAGCAATATTTATTTATTCTGAAAGAATGCCTTTCCTTTTCATCTCCTCTTCTTTTTCTGTCTGTTGTCCCTTCCTAACCTCCCCAGATTCTCCTCACATCTTTCCCCAAGTATTAGTATTAACTGCCTTCCTTTCTATTGCCTATGAGCAAATAGCATTCTTTCTCACCCAGAGATTCCAGGTGGATTAGGGATTAGCTCTGCAAACTAATTCCTTTCCAGTCCTTTCGAAGGCTCCTCCCTGCTCTGTTTCTGCTAGACGGGCAAACTTGAAGAGATTCCATCCTGTTAGCCAGCTTTCCTGCCGCTTGGTTTGGGAATACAGTATCCCTATATCTCACCTCATGTAACTTTTTAGTTTTGCATCTTTATGTTATTCTTTGTGGCTAAGAAACTTGCAAGATATGACTCCACCTTGGCAAACAGTGAGTAAGTACTAATGATGTATTACGTAGCTTACAAAAGACAATCTCTATTTTAGCAACAATATAATATCTACACATTCAATCAGATAGACAAGATAAGCCTCTCTTTGATGTTTTCTGTAGCAGTGCTGAGTAGAAGCTTTGAAATGGAGTTCTTCCTTTCCCCAAAAATAAATCTTTCATTTTTATGTGATATTTTGTCCAAATCTTCTTTGGGAGGATTATGTTTATTTCTATTTTTTCTGATAAGATTGCATTTACTTCTTCGTCTTTTAAAGCAAAAGAAAAAAAAATTTTTTTATCCAGCCTTTCTTCTGTTTTGAGGATAAACAAGCCTAAACTTTGCTCATACATCAAAGTCTTATCAGTATCAGTACGTCTCCTACTCACTAGAAAACTATGTCACATTTTTCACATTAAAAATATACCCAAAATGTTTTTATTATGGAGTTTCAGCCATGTGCAATGGTTTCTTGTTATATATTGCACATGGAAGGGTGAGCACTATAAAGGGAAAATATAAAAGCAAATAAATGTCTGCTCACACCTTCTCAACCATAAACCCAGAACAAACAAATTGTTTGAATCTGAATCACAGGAAAGGATTATGGAAACTCACCCTGCTCTACTCAGAGTCTTGCAAATGTTTAACTGCTTTATAACAAAAGAAAGACTGCTTTTTGCTTTACCCAGTATCACTGAAAAGATTAGGTAGCTTTTAAATCATTCTAGTTATTTGTAAAGAAACTTCTCCAACTCTCACTTCTAAGCCTTCCTGACAGACCAAGCCCTTTTCAGGAGCCGGAGCTTGCTGACCTTTCTTCTTAGGTGTGACCTCTTGACTTTCCATTATGACTCTCCTCTTTAAGGAGATCATATTTTATCACCCTTCTTAAAGTAAATGTTTTAAAACTAAAACCACACAAGTCCTGAAAGGCCAGCTCCAGATTGCCCATAGCATCGGAAGTAATGTGTAATGTGGTGGTGTCCTTGAACTTTTCTTCTTCAACACACTTGCTCTTGCAATTTAATATTTTTTTTTACCTGTTACTTATTTTTTCTTCACATTGTTTTAGTTCTCTTTCCTTTTATCTGAACATCTTATTATTATATTGCATCCTTTATCTAATTGCTTCTACTTCCTTTTTTTCCACAAAGGTGTTTGATCAAAAACTCTTTTTTGCTTTTCTCTGGTAATAATACATCCAACTACATTTTCTTTCTATAGTGCTGTTCTTTTACACACTACATTAATGTACTTTCCAAGTACCAACATTCATACTCTGACCACCTCTGGAAAACACACAGTATCTTTTTTAAGAATCTTAGTTTGTTTGGAGAAATATTTTTACTCCATATCTACTTTTTCTTATGTATCATATTTAAGTACTATCACTCTTTATTTTTGCTTTCACATTCTTTACTTTTTAATCTTTTCTTTCCATTTAACATTCATTTGGTGATAATCTCTTTGCCAAAGGTGAGATTTGAACACTTCATTCTAAATTAAGCTTTATTTATAAATATTTTACTGTTAAAATAGCATCTCTATTACATATATCAGTAGTTTTCAGCTAATCCAGTTGTAAAGCCAGTAGCCAGGGCCACCGTCACAGCAGCCTGGCCCATGCAGGTTCGCATTGGATTCAGACAGACGGTAATGAAATAATGGAGCCAAGAACTGGTGGGCCATCATCTTTAATCCTAGCTTACACCTGGCGCACAAGTAAAAACACACACTGGGCTCCAAAACCCACTCATTCAGTGCTCACAAAGCCACTGACTTATCCGAGTTTCCTAGAATCAAAGGTTTGTAGCTCACCAGACTTATTCACCTCTGTTCCCCATCTCCTTCCTTCTCCCTGCACAAACTCTGCACAAACTGGCTTCTCCTTCAGCACTCCACCATCTTGGCTGCTTCTCCTGCCCTCCTCCATGTGACCTTCCTCTGCTCTCCTCTCTAATGCTAATCTCAGGAACTGAGAAAGCAAGCTCCCGGTCTACCCCACTTAATAGTGTAGTAATCAAAACCTTTAATCCAATATACAAACAAGGAAGTCTCTGATATAAGTCACTTATCTGAGGCATAATGGGATTCCTCCTGAGAGTGTACCACCCTACATCAAAAAGGGTGGGAAAGGTTTAGTCCTAAAACCAAGCCCCAGGCTACAAGGATCCTGCCTGCCCACAGCCCGCCCCAATACACATTAATATAATCACGCCTATCCCAAGCAGGAAGGGCAACTAATATCATCACCTGGGAGACAAGAGCTTCCACGTGGGCGGCACCATCTTTAACAAAGTGAGCATAATATATTTTATCTGCCCAGCACTAGTTAATGACAAAACTTCCCAATTCAAGTGTTGGGCCAGCATGTGGATGTCCTGAGTTCCATTCCCAGTCAGGGCACACAGGAGAGGCAGGTGACCATCTGCTTCTCCACCTTTCCCACTCCCCTTCCTTTCTCTCTCTCTCTTCCCTTCCTGCAGCTATGGCTCTATTGATTCAGCAAGTCAGCCCCCAAAACTGAGGATGGCTCCATGGAGCCTCTGCCTCAGGTTCTAAAAAATAGCTCAGTTGTGAGCATGTCCAAGATGGGTAGAACATTGGCCCCAGATGAGGGTTGCCATGTGGATCCCGACTGGGGTGCATACAGGAGTCTGTCTCTGTATCTCCCCCACTCTCATTTAAAAAAATAAAAGAAAAAGAAAATCAACTGTCAGTTTCTATGATGTTTTTACAGAAATTATTTCATTTATCTTATAAATCTCCTTTCCTGATATAGGCATTATTATCTTTATTTATGGGTAAACTGAGAATCAGAGTTTTAAAGTGATTTGCATGTTATCGCATGGCAAATGCATCAAAGAACTACTACCTGAATCCAATGTCTTCTGATTTCCCAGCTTGAATTTGTTCCGTGATACATCAGACTATTCTTGTATATGAACTTTAATTCCAGGCAAATCTGAATAATTACTTGTAAAGCCAGTAGCCACGGCCACCATCACAGCTGCCTGGCCCATGCAGGTTCGCATTCGATTTGAACAGACGGTAATAAAACAATGGAGCCAAGAACTGGTGGGCTATTACCTTTAATCCTAGCTTGCACAAGGTGGACAAGTAAAAACACACATGGGCTCCAAAACCCACTCATTCAGTGCTCACAAAGCTACTGACTTATCTGAGTTTCCTAGAATCAAAGGTTTCTAGCTCACTAGCCTTTTTCACCTCTATTCCCCATCTCCTTTTCTCTACATAAACTCTGCACACACTGGCTTCTCCTTCAGCACTCTGCCATCTTGGCTGCCTCTCCTCTCCTCCACACGGCCTTTCTCCGTTCTCCTCTAGCATGGGCTCCTCCTAGAACGTAATCACTCTTCTCCCCAAACAACATGATCTCTCTTCCTTTTAAAACCTTTTGGCGCGAAAGTCCTCCTCCAACACATATTAACATTATCACACCCATCACAAGCAAGAAGGGCAACTAATATTATCACCTGGGTGACAGGCTTCCACATGGGCAGAGCCATCTTTAACAAAGTGAGCATAATATATTTTATCTGCCCAACATTACTGATAACCTGAGTATGAACATTTCTGGCATGTTAAATAAAAATCAACACATAGTTTATTTTTCAGTCTAAAATTTTCTGGTCTATATTAACTAATTTTTATTCTTATGTTTATTGATATTGTTTACATTTCTCAAGGTTTCTAATTTGGTTGGGCTTTCATTAACTTGTGGTTTTGTGCAACAGCAGACATCTTTGTGCTTTTCCTTACATCTATGTGCTTTCATATTCACAAGACTAAACTGAAGGTAGCTGAAAACAACTACATCTTGTATATGCAGCTCATGGTGGGCCATTTCCTGTGGTCTAGAAGAAGAGTATTTTGGATGTATAACTAATGGATTACATTAATCATATTTGGTCCTATAGCTGCTTGCTGTATATGCTTTGCAAAAACTTCCCACATTTGGTCCTTCACAGAATTGTTCCAAACTTATTGACATGTGACATGTCCATTTCATCATTGATGGGTGTTTTGTTTGTTTGTTTGTTTTTTGTGGCAGAGACAGAGAGAGTCAGAGAGAGGGACAGATAGGGAGAGACAGACAGGAAGGGAGAGAGATAAGAAACATCAATTCTTCGTTGCAGTTCCTTAGTTGTTCATTGATTGATTTCTCATATGTGCCTTGACCAGGGAGGCTACAGCAGAGCGAGTGACCCCTTGCTCGAGTCAGTGACCTTGGGCTCAAGCTGTTGAGCCTTGCTCAAACCAGATGAGCCCGCACTCAAGCTGGCGACCTCAGGGTCTCAAACCTGGGTTCTCCCCATCCCAGTCCAGCGCTCTATCTACTGCGCCATCGCCTTGTCAGGCTCATTGATGGTTTTAATAAGTTGTTTCAAAGTTTCTCTAATAGTTAATAACATCTCTGGAAAATAACTTTATTGCATATAAATATACCTTTAAAAATTGTTGTAGTTGTTTGGTGATTGTTTCAATTATTTGGAGATGTTTGTGTTAGTTCCTTACCAATGCACAGTGTTTTGCATATGTTAAAACTGCAAGATCATATTCGGTTACTATTGTGTCTGAGTCATTGGCAGAGACTTAGATAATACTGGCTTCATGTCTACAGGAATAACTTCTGCATGATTTTGGCTTTTTTTTAAGGCCAGGTTAAATAATATATAACAAAAATATAATAAATATATACTTCCATCTAATTCAACATATACACTTCTTCATAATATGATCTTTTCTTTTTGTGACAGAGACAAAGAGAAAGCAACAGAGAGAGGGACAGATAGAGACAGACAGATAGGAAGAAGAGAGATGAGAAGCATCAATTCTTCATTGTGGCACCTTAGTTGTTCATTGATTGCTTTCTCATATGTGCCTTGACCAGGGAGCTACAGTGGAGAGAGTGATCCCTTGCTTAAGCCAGCTACTTTTGGGCTCAAGCCAGCGACGATAGGGTCATGTCTATGATTCCAAACTAAAGCCAGAGACCCTGCACTCAAGCTGGATGAGCCCACTCTCAAGCCGGCAACCTCGGGGTTTTGAACTGGGTTCGCTGTGTCCCAGTCTGATGCTCTATCCACTGCACCACCTCCTGGTCAAGCCATAATATTGATCTTAATTATTAAAACATGCTCTGAATTTGCCTTACTATCTTTCAATAATTCATTATAAATTTATTGCCTTTCACTGAAAAAATTTCTTGAAACAATTTTTCCAATTTTGAATACATATATTTAATTTGAAATAAAAATGCTTCTTTTTATTTGTTTTTGAATCACTATCCTAAAGGTTCAACAGTGGTTTACTTACTGAGAATTGTCACATAAGTTTTTCAAGGTTTTACCACCTACATCAGATTTCTGATCAGTCTTATTACTGCAGACTAGTGTACTATTTCTTTTAAAATCCATTTTTTGGGGTTTTTTTAAATTAAATTTATTGGGGTGACATTGGTTAATAAGATCACATAGGTTTCAAGTGTACATTTCTATGATACAACCTTTGTATATTGCATGTGTACCTACCGCCCAAAGTCAAATCATCTTCGATCACCATATATTTGGCCCTCTTTACCCTTTGCTAACTCCCCACCCCCTTCTCTCTGGTAATCACCATACTGTTGTGTTTTGTATGAGTTTCAGTTTTATATCTTATACAGTGGTATCTTGACACACAAACACTTTAAATCATGAGCAATTTGAGAGACGAGCCGTCACTTGTGGGATTTTTTGCTTTAAGTCAAGAGCAGATATTTGAATTACAAGCTTCCACCACCCTCCCACTAGATGGCCTGCCAAACATTCTGAAAGGGAGGAAGAAACAAACTTCCATGGAAAGGTTTTTGTTGAAACGGCCTCTAAGTGAAAGCGAGGAAAGTGTGGTGAAAAAGCCAAAAGTCAGGGAAGAAAATGAGGATTAAGCAAAGTAAAAAAATAGCAACT
Source organism: Saccopteryx bilineata (assembly GCF_036850765.1). Lineage (NCBI taxonomy): Eukaryota > Metazoa > Chordata > Mammalia > Chiroptera > Emballonuridae > Saccopteryx > Saccopteryx bilineata. The sequence goes on from NC_089497.1 coordinate 37,802,635, forward strand.
AAGTTTAGCAATAAGTGACCTATCATACGTAGTATGTAAGTTAAATTTTGCAATTAAATGTAGTGTTAAGTGTGTAGAGAGTAAGTTATGTTAAGCGATAGCGCATGAAATGAAAAACTTCCTCTGCCAGTCTCCTCCCCTTCCGCCAGCATCTTCGCCTGACCTTGAAGGTAAATACACTTCATAAACCAGTTTATTTCTTTACATTCTCTCTTATTATGTATATATATATAATATTTGTTATTTATAAAGTACATTTTCTTATTTAAAAGCATATAAAACAAAAAATTGTGTGGTTTTGGGAAGCTGGAATGGATTAATTGCATTCCCATTAATTTAAATGGGGAAATTCGATTTGCCACACAAGCAAATTGAGTCACAAGCTTGGCCATGAAACAAATTAAACTTGTGTGTCAAGGTAGCACTGTATATGAATGAAAACATATGGTTCTTAGCTTTTCCTAACTTATTTGCTTAATATAATATTCTCAAGGTCCATTCATGTTGTTACAAATGGCAGTATGTCATCATTTCTTATGGCTGAGTAGTATTCCACTGTATATATGTACCACACCTTCTTTATCCAATTTTCTATCGAAGGACACTCCATGTCTTTACCATCATGAATAATGCTGGAATGAATATAAGGGTACATATAATGTCTCTGCAAATAAATGTTTCTAAATTTTTTTTTGGTAGATACCCAGTAGAGGGGTTTCTGGGACATATAGCAACTCCATTCTTAATTTTTTTAAATTAAGAATATAATGTACTTTATAAATAACAAATACTATATATATATATTATATATATAATACATTATATATACACACATAATAAGAGAGAATGTAAAGAAATAAACTGGTTTATGAAGTGTATTTACCTTCAAGGTCAGGTGAAGATGCTGGCAGAGGGGGAGGAAAGTATAATACCACTATACTTTCTTCCATGGTGTGTGTACCAGCTTACCTTCTCACCAGCAGTGAATGAAAGTGCCTTTTTCTTCACAATCTCTCCACTATTTATTATTACCCGTCTTGTTAATAATACTCATTCTAACAGGTGTGAGGTGGGTCTCATTGTAGTTTTCATTTACATTTCCTTAATAGCTAGTGAAGTCAAGTATCTTTTCATATACATGTTGGCCATTTGTAGATCTTTCTGGGAGAGGTGTCTGTTCAGGTTTTCTGTCTATGTTTTAATTGGTCTGTGTGTTTAGCGTTGAGTTGTATGAGGTTTATATATATTTAGGATATTAACCTCTTGTCTGAGCTGTTGTTTGCAAAAGATCATCTTCTATTCAGTTGGTTGCACTTTTGTTGGTAGTTTCTTTTGCTGTGCAGAAGCTTTTTATTTTTTTATTTTTATTTTTTTCAAGAGAGAGAAGGAGACAGAAAGGGAGAGAGAAAAGAAAAGGAAAGAAATGAGAAGCATCAACTCCTAGTTGCTTCACTTTAGTTGTTTATTGATTCTCATATGTTCCATGACTGGAGGGAGGTTCTAGATGAGCCAGTGACTCCTTTTTCTCAAGCCAGCAACCTTGGCATCATGTCAATGATCCCATGCTCAAGCCAGTGACCCTGCATTCAAGTTCGCAAGCTCTTGCTCAAACTAAGGAACCTGTACTCTAGCCACCAACCTTGTGGCTTCAAACCAAGGCCCTCAATGCTCTGGATTGATGCTCAATGTGCTGTACCACCATTAGTCAGGCTGTGCAGAAACTTTTTAGTTTGATATAGTTTCATTGATTTATTTTTGCCTTTATTTCCTTTGCTTTTGGGGTCAAATTTATAAAATGTTCTCTAAGACCAAGAAGGTTCATAAGTTTAGTATCTATGATGTTTTCTTCAATAGAATTTATTGGTTCTGACCTTATATTTAGGTGTTAATTCATTTTGAATTAATTTTTGTACATGGGGACAAACTAATTTAGTTTCATTCTTTTGCATGTGGTTTTCGAATTTCCTAGCACCATTTATTAAAGAGGGTTTTTTTCTATATTGTGTGTTTTTGGATTCTCTGTCAAAAATTATTTGCCCATAGACATGTGGTTTTATTTATGGGCTTTCAATTTTATCACATTAGTCTGTGTGTCTGTTTTTCTACCTACTCTTTGTTAAGTTTATTCTTAGATATTTCATTCTTTTTGTTGCAATTGCAAAATTGTTCTTTCATTTTGTTTCTGAAGTTTTATTGTTAACGTATAAGAAAGCAGTATGCCGCCCTGGCCAGTTGGCTCAGTGGTAGAGCGTCGGCCTGGCGTGCAGAAGTCCCGGGTTTGATTCCCAGCCAGGGCGCACAGGAGAAGCACCCATCTGCTTCTCCACCTTTCCCCCTCTCCTTCCTCTCTGTCTCTCTCTTCCCCTCCCGCAGCAAGGCTCCATTGGAGCAGAGATGGCCTGGGCGCTGGGGATGGCTCCTTGGCCTCTGCCCCAGGCGCTAGAGTGGCTCTGGTCGCAACAGAGTGACGCCCCAAAGGGGCAGAGCATCGCCCCCTGGTGGGCGTGCTGGGTGGATCCCGGTCGGGCGCATGCGGGAGTCTGTCTGACTGTCTCTCCCCATTTCCAGCTTCAGAAAAATACAAAGAAAGAAAGAAAGAAAGAAAGAAAGAAAGAAAGAAAGAAAGAAAGAAAGAAAGAAAGAAAGAAGTAGGTTTTTTGCATTTGATTTTGTAGCTGTGACTTTACTGTATTTGTTTATTGTTTCTAATAGTTTTTTGGTGGAGTCTTTAGGATTTTCTATATACAGAACTGTCATTTGCAAAAAAATGACACTTTCACTTCTTCATTCCCAATATAGATGCCTTTTATTTCTTTATCTTGTCTGATTCCTCTGTCTAGGATTCCCAGAACTATGTTAAATAAGAGTGGAGAGAGTGGGCATCCTTGCCTTGTTCCTAATCTTTGAGGAAAAGCTTTCAGTTTTTTCCCATTGAGTATGATATTGACTGAGGGTTTGTCATAGATGGACTTAATTATGTTGAGGTACTTTCCTTCTATACTCATTTTATTGAGTGTTTTATTATAATTGGATGTTGTATCTTTGCAAATGCTTTTTCAGCATCTATTGATAAGATCATATGATTTTCATCCTTTGTTTTGTTAATGTGGTATATTATATTCATTGATTTGTGTATGTTGAACCATCCTTGTGCCTCTGGAATAAACCCCACTAAATGGTAATTTATTATTTTTTAAATGTATTGTATTTGATTTGATAGTATTGCATTTAGGATTTTTTCATCTGTATTCATCAAAGGTATTGGTCTATAGTTTTCTTTTTTGTGCTATACTTTTTGGGGTTTAGTATCAGGATTGTGTTGGCCTCATAAAATGTGTTAGGAAGTATTGATTCTTATTCAACTTTTTGAAGAGGTTGAGAAGGATAAATGTCAAATCTTTGAATGTTTAGTAGAATTAACTAGTGAAGTGATCTGGTCCTTGGTCCTAAATATTTATTTTTGGGGAGGTTTTGATAGTTGTTTTAATTTCCTTACTGTTGATTGTTTCATTTAGATTTTCCAATTCTTCATGATTCAGTCTAGGAAGACTATTATTTCTAGGCACTCACCCATTTCTTCTAGGTTATTGACTTTAGTGGCATATAGTCTTTCATAGTATTCTAGTAGGATCCTTTGTATATCTGTGATGTCTATGGTAATTTTTCTGCTTTCATTTCTGATTTCATTTATATGTCTTCTCTATTTCTCAAATGAACTAGCTCTTTGTTTTATTAATTTTTTTTTCAAGTGAGAAGAGGGGAGATAGAGAGACTGACTCCTGCATATGTCACAACTGCAATCCACCTACAATCCCCATCTGGGGCAGATGCTTTGCCCAACTGGGGCCATACTCACAACCTTGCTATTTTTATCACCTGAGGCAGAAGCTCCATGGAGGCAGGAACTCTTGGGCCGATGTACTCAAAACTTGAGCCATGACTGTGGGAGGAGAAGAGAGAGTGAGAGAGAGAAAGGAAGGGAGAGGGGTGGAGAAGCAAATAGTCACTCCTCCTGTGTATCCTGATTGGAATTAAACCTGGGACAGCCACAACCTGGGCTGACACTGTACCACTGAGGCTCTTCCAGGGCCTGTATTAACTCTTTATATAGTCTTTTTGTTCTCGATTTCATTCAGTTCCGTTCTAACTTTAATTATTTCCCTTTTTCTCCTGTGCTGTTTTCATCCCAAGTTACCAAGAGAAAATATGGACCATGATTGACAATCTTCATCTCTGGTTCAAACAGTACTGGCCAAGTGCCTTGAATAATAATGTTAACCAACAGTGAGGCTAAACTCCCCTCACAACCCTCTCTAGAAGGTTTAACAAAAGTATGTCAAAATTTATTTTAATTTATCTATTTTGAATATCTTTCAGGTAAAATATACAAGTACTCTGATGACTACATTCCCAGGTATGTAGAAAATGAATTGTGTATTATGATTTCCAATTAATAAGGCAAAGTAACAAATGGTATATTGCTTATAGGTTTGTCTCAGAGATATTGTATTTGAGTTAAAAATAAAATGAAAGGTGAGTTTTAATTACTTTTATTCCATCTGAAAATTAAAAACTATAGCATTATTATCTTCCCTAGTTACCTACTCAGCCTGAATCAATGAGAGAGCTGGGTGGAGAACAGAATGGGACTTTAACCTGTTATCTATAGAATTATCATCAATTTCAAAAGGAAACAGCCTAGATTATGATTTGGATCAGATTGTAGGGATGCAGTCTAATTATACATTAAATGGTGTGGCTGTTAAGAACCCAGGGTGTGGCCCTGACAGGTTGGTTCAATGGTAGAGCCTCCACTGGATGTGTTAATGTCCTGGGTTCAATTCCTGGTCAGGGCCAGGGCACATAGGAGAAATGACCATCTGCTTCTCCAACCCTCCTTCCCTCTTTCTCTCTCTTACTTTCTCTCTCCTCCCTCTCCCAGCCATGGCTGGATTGGCTCCAGTGAGGTGGCCATGGGTGCTGAGGATGGCTCCCAGGCCTCTGCCTCAGTTGCTAAAAATAGCTCAGTTGTTAAGTAACAGAACAACACCCCAAATAGGCAGAGCATCGCCTACCCCATAGCGGGTGGATCCCCATAGGGGCACATGCGGCAGTCTGTCTCTCTGCCTACCCTACTTTCACTTAATTAAAGGGGAAAAAAAAGAATCCAAGATGAGAAGAAATCTGTCAATACCTAATAAAATTTAAGATATGTTTACATACATACATTGACTAGGATGCTTTGTGGTATGCTGTTTTTAAGAGTAATGTTTATTGCTAGAGAAGTGTGACATATCTCTGAAGTGATTTGCAGTTATGGATATAACTTACTCTCTTTAATACTTATTGAGTTAGTTGCAGAGAAATTATATACTATGATACTTTTTTTTTTTTTTTTACAAAAGGTTTATGGTATGAGACATAATAAAGAAGTTTCATTTTCTTAGACAGTATATTCTGACCCAAATATGTCATTAGATTGAAGCCTCTTTTTTATGGGATTAAAAAATCAAAATATAGAAAATTTTCTTGAGGACTCTTCAAGACCTTTCTGAAATGGTAGGCTGAAAGTCTGAAAGGTCTTTTAAAAACACGCAGCTTTCTCACTGGGTAGGATAAAATTATAAGCTTTTTTTGTTGACCTCTAAAAGGTCTTTCTTACTTCTCTGTATGAAAATGTCTCTGGCAGGTTTAGAATCTAGGCTGCAAGCAGGTTTACACACACACACACACACACACACACTCATTTTAATGAGTACTCTTAACTTTGGATTTTATAATGAGATAATTTTCAAGTGATTAGCTCAAATCAAGAGTAATTTGCTGGCTTTATTATAACAATGTAACAAAGGAAATTCTACCTAGCTGTGTATAAGTTAATCTGACTTGTTATTTGAAGGGCAATTAAGATACAATATGATAGAAAGTCTTGTTATTTGATTAACTAATTTTGCTAAAGACCTGGTTGGAAGTTGGAGATGAGGATGGTTAGAGTCAGAAGGGAAAATTGGTAAACTATTCATCTCAAAACAAGCAGGCTCTTAGCTGCAAGGCAAATACAGGGAAAAGGCCAGTTCTTTATAACATTTATTTATTTAATAATATTCAATAAATAAGACTGTGCTAGAAAATGGACATATTAAGATGGAAAAATGCAGATTCCCCCAAAGATTTAATAAGCAATTTATTGTAATGAATCTTTGTTTAGGCACAATTATATAATGCAGATTTTTACTAAAAAATTAGTTGGCATGTTAATTCATATATTTCTGTATATATTTCATAATTTTTCTATTTCTGATTATATATTTTAGAAGCCAAATTTACCCATGGCTTTAAATAACATAACATTTATACTCCCTGGCTGGCTGGCTTAGTGGATGGAGCATCAGCCTGGAATATGAACATTTTGGGTTCAATTCCTGGTCAGGGCTCATAGGAGAAGAGATCATTTGCTTCTCCTCCCTTCCCTCTTCTCCTTCTCTAACTCTTCCTCTCCTCCACAGACAGTGGCTCAATTGGTTCAAGCATTGGCCCCAGGCGTTGAGGATAGCTTGGTTGATCCAAGAATGCCAGCCTCAGGTGCTAAAAATATCTCAGTTGATTTGAGCATTGGTCTCAGACAGGTGTTGCTGAGAGGATCCTGGTCCAGGCACATATGGGAGTCTGTCTCATTATCTCCCCTTCTCTCACTTAAAATAATAATAATAATAATAATATTTATACACTCATGGAACACAAACATATATTTGCTTATTCAAAGAAACATCTATTAAGAAAATCAAGTTAACATTTACCAAAACCAACTTCTGATAGGCCCTTAAATTTGCTCTTTCCTCAATCTGACAATTCACCACCCCCTTGAAATTGCTTTATTTAGTTTTATAGAAATATTTCATTTTTATTTGGATATTGGAACCTTATCATAGAATTTGGGAGCTGAAAACAACAATAGGGATTAAATAGTTTAATCTTGTTGATTTATAAATAAGGAAATTGTAACTCAGAGAATGTCCAAGGTCACTCAGGCAGGAATAATGATTTTTTAAAAAATGAATTTAACTATTTAATCTACTTAGATAATAAAGTATTGAGACATTTTTCTAAAAAAAGACTTCACAATAAAATAATAGTAAAATATAAATTACAACTTTAAAATGTAAACTAGATAAAATATATGTAAAAGTAGAAAATTTGGACCCTAGAAAAAGACAATATTATTTTGAATTTTGGATTTTCATTAAATGTGCTTGTTGGTTAGAGGACAATTTCAGACTGTTCTGAGCAATGAAGAATCAGATCGAGCCCCAAACTTAAAGGTGCACTGGCCTCTGGAATATAAGCTTATATGCTGATTTATGTTTAATAGTAATGAATCTTCTACATAAAACACTGGCAAACATTTGTGCTTGACGTTTGTTAGTTATGTGCAATAGGCTAAAGCTATTTGTCATTGATAAGTAAAATACCTAGCTATATATTTTTTGATTTGTAAGTTAAGGAACTGCTTCTTAACAATATTTTATTTGAAATGATTAATCATTTGAGATCTGTCCGCAGATACAGGGCACTGCATTATAAATCACATCTTATTTTCATTCATAAGGAATAAAATGATGTTCATTTTCTGGACATGATTTATCATTTTCAGATTGTAACTGTTATCTGTGTAGGTTAGGCAAATAGATGGATTGGCTTATTAAATATTCTTCACCTTTTGCTGTTGTGTTCTCTGTATAGCTAGAGGAAAACCAGGAGCAGGCTCTCTTCTGTATGTATCCCGATATTAAGCTGTATTGAATTACCAATGGAAGGAAAGGTTTCGAAGGAGTTCTTCTGTTATAAGATAAGCAAAATACATGCCAGCATCTGGACTTTTCAAACCATTTTATCCAAGTCTCATTTGATCTGTAATTTTTGTTAAGGATATCTACTAGCTATCTACCTTTACAGGTGTCTTCTTTCAGAAGCATGGCAAGTAATATAGGTGTTATGCCTTGAGATAAGAGTTCTTTTTTCTTTGGATGCAATTCCATTCAGCTCTCAGTGATGTGTAATCTCCAAGTTAAAGCAGTTGCTACTATTTTATGAAATGTCACTCTCGCAGCCTGATAGGTCTCTGTTCCCAGACTGCTATTGTGAACGCTGGTCACCAGGGGCCATCTTTACTGTCTGTTGACAATGGTGGGATATCTGCTCTAATCCTAATAGGATTCCTCAGATGAGGCTGTAAGGAAACTTGAGCAAACATCAAGAGCAAGTAGGATTCAGGGCTTTCGGACCACACTCGCATCACAACCCTGGCCCTGCCAGCTGTTGTCTGTGTGTCTCCGGACAGTTTTTCTCTGTAAGCTGCACATTGCTCAGATGTACAGTGGGGATAAAAACAAAATCCATCTGAAGGTTGAATGAGCGCTGGCATAAAGAGAAACTTTCCTAATTGCTAGTTATGGCTGATATTGCACATAAGGTTAGGGGAAATTTGTGAATCTATCTGAGTCTCAGACTTCTCATCCATTCAGTGGAGAATGATAATAATATTTGGCAGAATTTCTCTAGGTCTTTGATATAATGTAAAAGCACAGCATCTGGATGTAACAGGCAATCAACCATTTTATCACATCTGCCCATATTTCTTTGGCTTTTTATTTTTTAAACATCCCTGTCGATTAATATTTACCTAGGAAGCAGAGTTTTAAGGAATTGTTTGTCATGAAAGTGTGGACCAATTAGCAGGCTATAAAGATAACCTGGGTTCTAATCTCAGCTCTGCCACTTACAACTCTTATAACCTTCAGCAAATACATGACCTCTCTGTGCCTTAGATTTCTTATCTTTAAAATAGGAATGTTGGCCCTAGCTGGTTGGCTCAGTGGTAGAGTGTCAGCCTGGCGTGCAGGAGGCCTGGGTTCGATTCCTGGCCAGGGCACACAGGAGAAGTGCCCATCTGTTTCTCCACCCCTCCCCCTCTCCTTCCTCTCTGTCTCTCTCTTCCCCTCCCACAGCCAAGGCTCCATTGGAGCAAAGTTGGCCCGGGCACTGAGGGTGGCTCCATGGCCTCTGCCTCAGGCACTAGAATGGCTCTGGTTGCGACAGAGCAATGCCCCAGATGGGCAGAGCATCGCCCCCTGGTGGGCATGCCAGGTGGATTTCGGTCGGGCGCATGAAGGAGTCTGTCTGACTGCCTCCCTGTTTCCAACTTCAGAAAAATACAAAAAAATAAATAAATAAAATAAAATAAAATAGGAATGCTATAGGGCCTATTTGGTCAAATTGTTTTAAGAATTAAATAAATGAATATATAAAATGCACTTCAAATAGCATCTGAAAAATAGTGCCAAGTAAGTACTTGCTATAATTATTCCCAGAAAAAAAGGTCCAAAAATAACTTTTCAAATTTATACACACACATGGATGCAGGCATGCTTGCACACATTCACTCACTCACACATAAACATATCTACCTTGGATGGCCAAGGCTGAACAAGAACAATAGTTTACCCAATAATGAATTTAACTGATGCCCCTGGCCAGTTAGCTCAGTGGATACAGTGTGGACCCAGTATACGAATATCCCAGGTTTGATCCCTAGTCAGGGCACACATGAGAAATGACTATCCCCTCCCTTTCCCCTTTCTCTCTCTCTTCTCCTCTCATGGCCAGTGGCTCAACTGGTTCAAGCATTCGCCCTGGGCACTAAGGATAGCTCTGTTGGTCTGTGTATTGGCCCCAGACAGATATTGCCAAGTGGATCCCAGTCAGGACACATGAGGGAGTCTGTCTCACTATCTCCCTTGCTTTCATTAAAAAAGAAAATAAAAGAATTTAACTGAGAAATTAGTTAAGAATTATGTCTAAACTAGATTCTAATAAACTATTTTTCCTTATTATAGGGAAGATGAGTATTATATTGAAGACATGCCAATTTATGGTAACTTAGATAACGTGGTCCCAGGTAAGTTTTATTTTTCCAGAAATTAGTTTACTTATAAATTAATATATCCCCCCTACTTAGTTCTACAAAGAATTTGAGATGGGTTTTCTTTTAGCATATTATTTAGTATGTATTTCCAAAACCACACATTATGAATTATATCACAATATTAGGTATAAATTAACATCCTGTTTTTTAGATGCTCTTCATTTTACTCTGGTAGTAATGAGAAGACAGGAAGACTCTATTACTATGAATTTTGACACACAGAGAATTCTATGAAATAAAGCTATTTCTAGAACATAAAATGGCCCACCCTGGGACACAGTGCTTTATGCACCGTATACAAAAGCAAATCTACAGTGAAATATCTGGAACGATAAATACGTTTTCTGGTTTCCCTTGTTTTAACTCATTCTGTGTGAGTAGAGAACATGGGGCTATTTTGATGGCAAATGGGGAAAGAAAAAAGCTAAATCAGCACTGAGTGGGTTATCTGTTATTTTTTTTCTTGTGTAACAAATACTCATCAATTCTCAGCACCCATTATTACTTGAAACATTTCAACCATCCAAAACCGAAATACCCCAAATTCCTCAAAACAGACAACTGTGACTGATCCCAGAGCTGTGAAGAATGAAGCGGGGAGGGTGATGCTAGTTAGCGTTTAAGCCACGCTTGTCCTGCAAGCATTTCACTTGATTCACAGCAGAAGTGGAGCTTAACTCCTGTGGATCTCCGGGTCTCAAACCTAGAGATTTCCAGAAATGGACTAAATCAGTCTGAATCTCAACATAGCAAAGCAGTGTGGAATTCTCTGAACATTAAGAATGTGAATTTTCTAGGATTTAAGAATTTATATAATTTTTGTCGTTGTAAAGTGCCCTCTAATCTTTGTAATCTGAGGAATCGAAAACTGTTCTTTGTGTGTTTTTTTTTTTTTAGGAATGAACTGTTAAAATGAATTTACCCTCCTATTTCAGCTGGTAGAATCATGGTGCTCACCTCTAATGCTTGAGGGCTTCAGTTTTTATGCACTCTGGTGGCTTGAAGCCCAGATCATGTCTAAGTGAGCGCAGGGATCGCTCCCACAGGTTCTGATATAGTGGGTCCAGGATAGGACCTGGGAATCTGCTTTTAAACAAACCTTCCAGGTGATTCTAATGCATGCTTTCCATGGACTGTGTTTTAAGAAATATCACTACATGGACTCTTTCTTTTGTGTGGCTTTCAGGAAGGGTTAAATAATTATGAGTTACGTTGTATTACAGTAAATATTTTTTTTCCTGTGGGGTCAAATTAGGGTAGCCCACATTTCTGCCAGGTTACTGGCCATCCTACCAAGTCATTAACTGTCTTTTCTCCCCCTTTGAAGTAGGTGTAACGGGAGTAAGCAAGACCTAAATAATTCCATATTCCCCACACGGTGAAATGAGTGCGGGTCAGCTGGCCGGTGGACACTGCACAGCAATCCCCAGTACTTAGAATCATCGTTAGACCGCCCACCTTCAGGACAGCCTGGCCGAACTGTCCTATCACTGGTTTAGCAAACAAAAATCATCATCTACATCTTATTTTTCAAAAATAAGATGTAGGGTTTAGAATGCCTCTGAGTAAATCTTCCTACTCATGGGAAAGATGACCAAGTTGTAGTCGCCAGCGTGGGCGCACTGTGCCTTACGCCACCATGCATGACTTGCGATCAAAGGGGTGTTCCCTTCTACTTGAGTAGAAGGGAACACCCACAAAAATGTAACTCACGGGATATCCATTACATCTAAATGATAGTTTGACACTGTCATGGCAAACAATGGTATTTAAAAAAGTGACTTTGATATAGTCCTCATCCCAAGCGACCTCCTTTTGTCTCATTGTTAACGCTGTGGGGCAAACCCTTCACCATCTGACCTGAAGAGAACAGTTAGTGCTTTCTTACCTCTCTGAGTCTTCACGAAAAAGACGAGCTAAACGATTCTTGAAGATTTTACATTTACAGCCAAACGTTGTTTGGGTCGTGTATTTTTACTTGTGCCAGTATATTTGGTTTTTCTAATGTGATTCATAATCTTTTCAACTCCCCAGAACCAATGGATGAAAACTGCTATGAACAAATGAAAGCCCGACCGGAGATATCTGTGAATGCACCCCAGGACGCTTCCCCGCCTGCACAGGTGAGCTTTGTTTTCTGTATCAAGGGTCCAGTTCAGTCGAGATCACAGCACAGCTGCAGGTTTCCAGAGCAGAAAAGGATGGCATTCTGATGCCCAACTATGGAAGCTGTTAGAAATTTTCAGTCCAAACGTGTCAAGTTCTAAGACCTGAGCTCTAAAGGGAAATTCAAAGGCAAATAAACACTACCGACCCACATTCAAAGAGTCAAAGTTGTGTACAAGAACTGCCTGCATACAATAAAAAGACAATAGATTTGAATGGAGAAGTGGATTCTCTTCCTAAATAATCAAGTAAGCCTTTTCTTTCTACATAAAAGAAATTCAGTTGTGTGTCACAGAGATAAATATAAAAGCTGACACATGTATAATGCTCACAAGACCTAGATATTATGAGTTTATGGGGAGGAAAATTATATTGTGTGGGAGTTGAAAGAGAGAGAGAGAAGAGAGAGAGAGAGAGGCCTTTAGTTAAAATGTAAATTAGCTGGATATAAAAGACCATATTTCTGTTTTACAAGGCAAATGGAATACAAGTTTTAATACAAGTCCTATGGCTTTGGTATTATAGCAAGAGATTTACACACAGCTTAAGTGGGGATAGGCAGGGCGATCACTTTAGCAAAACATATAAAACCCAAGAAGGAATAGATAGTTTCTCCTTTTCCTACAACATTCAGCTCAACATCCTCAGACATAGCACTGACTTCATCAAGAACCACTCACAAATTAGGCTACAGGCCGCTGAAGTGTACATTTCAGGTAAAATAGTTATTTCTTCTCCTTCCAGGTCTTGTCCTTTCAATGATGTACACTCTTGCTGTTGTCGAGAAACCACCACAGTGCTAGTATTTCCTGTGCAGTTGTTGTGTGTCAGGCCTGGTATTAAGGGCTTTATACATGTTATCTTCTTAGATTCCTATGAGGGAGGCAGCATTATTATTCCCAAGTGACGGTCTTGAAAGTATGAAACACTTGCCCTAGAGCACACCAGGTGGGGAGACAGAATCCAAATCTAGTCCTGTCTGAAAGAGACTATTCTCCTCCCTAAGATGAGTTACATCATGGAAACTTCTCAATAAAGCAGAATTTTTCTATTGCCTTTATATGAATTCCCTACACAATCAAAATTCCTGAAATTTTGATTAAGAAACCAGAAGATGGTGAGGATTAAGTAAATGTAAAATTGCCTTCTGATGGGCAAATCTGTCATCTGATGTTCAAGCAATTGTAAAATCTATTTTTAGATAGCTGCTATGAGAAACTTCACGTTATAATATGATCTGTTAAATCCATGACAATAAAGAAAACCTCTAAAAGAAGGTTAAAATATAACCACACCACCTGAAATGTAGAGATTCATAGCACCTTCACTGTAAAAGAACTGGGATTTGGAGCAGAAGCTGCTGTTTAACACAGGTGAATTCAACAGGCCAGCATATTATTTGAGCTGCATCTGGATTTTCTAAAGCGGAAACTGTGCAACGCCTTAAAATGTCTTTAAATGTCTGCTAATTAGAATGTATATAATTAAAGATATTCTGAGAAGATTATTCTTTATTCTATTCCACGCTTGTCACAAATTTATTTTCACAAATTAGAAGTAATTTCTTTATATTTGTTCAATTCCATTTCAGTAGAATGATCATTATCATAAAACACACTGCCTGGTTTGCTGCTATAATACTTACTTTGTTACAATAGTCAATTACAAAGCATAGGGAATCTACAATATTATGCATAAAGCTTGATGGATGGAGTGTTTGTTGGAAAATGGAAATAAGTTCCTTTCCTTTTGAAAATTATGTATACAGTCCAGAACTTATCATTTTAGCAACACAATCTTCTATTAAGTAGGAACAGTTTATCAGGAAACCTAATAATAATATGAGTCCCAAAGAATTCTCATATCCTAGAAGTTTTGAGGGACACAAATCCGAGCTACCTCCTCTTCTCTATCTTCCTGTTACAACGTCTCATCAATCTGTCCTTCTCTCCTGTGTCAGAGTACCCTCTTTCCTTTCCAAAGACAAGCCTACTACTTATGCTCTTGACCATTTCTCTTTATTTCTTTCAAGATCTTCCATGTTAAATTATGTCTCCATTTTTTACCTTTTAAAAACTAAATATTATTATTATTTACTTACCAATATGCACAAACCACCCTAATATTTAAAAAAAAAAAACAAAACAGCAAAACTTGACTAGAACTTCTTTATCTCTCTAATTCCTAACCTGATTCTTACTTTCCTCTACTGTTTCCATTTCTTTCCATATGTACACATCTTTTTTTAATCACTGACTGTGTATTTCCACCTATGTGGACTTTATATTTTCAACTAACATCATATTCTGCAAGTCAATATGATCATCCCATGTACAATTTGTGGTGGTTTCTCAGGATCACAATTTTGAACTCTGTGGCACATGATAAAGTTGACCAACTGTTGACCAGACATATATTATTGGGAATGCTGTCAGTCAGTGATTTTCAAATGGTGTGCTGCAAGACTTTTTAAAACATTTCATAGCTGACTATTTTGTCCAGGGCATTGACTTTTTTCCCCTTAGAGTGTCAAATAAATACTTGACAACAGCTAATACAATAGCTGTCCAGTGTGAATGAATCAAAATCATACTTTTCTGTCTGATTAGCAAAAATTATAGTTTTTGGCGTGCCACAGAATTTTAGTAATTAGTTTATGTGTGCCATAAAATTTAAAAGGTTGAAAAATCCTTGCTTTAAAGTATAAGCAGAAACCCAATTCAAAACCACTTTAGCTTAAGAGCAAAATTACTGGCTCACATGACAAGGAGCTGTAAGGGTGTACTTCGTTCTTTAGAGGACTGATTATACAGGCTCTCTTCATTTCTCCTCCCTCTCTGCTTCCTTCTGTTACTGACTTTATTTTCTTCCGTTACCACACTCTTTCATTGAAGCTATGCAAGGCACTGGAAGACCCAGATTTTCTTCCTTCCAACGCCAGGAAACAACACATTTTCTATTCCTGCATCTGTACATCAATCTCAAACATGCCATATAATTGGCTCTGCTGAAACCATTTGTCATCTATTCTTGGGCCAACTTCTGTTGCCTGGAGGATGGATGGTGTGATTGGTTCCAGCCTAAGGTTACATGCTGGGCGGGGGGTACAGCACTGTAATCCAGGACCAGATAATGGAGAGGAATTTTCTAAGGGAAAATGGAGGATGTATCCCCCCACCAAAAAAAGTAGAAAGGTATCTATCCCTTGGGAATACTGAGTGCCCTGGTTCTTTTTGAACATCAGTGACATCTCCTTCTCTATCTCTCTGGGCAAAGGCAAAGCAGGTAAGTGCACAAGGTGTGTGCAGGGAGCAGTGAATGGTCCAATTTGCCTGAAATACAGAGTTTGTGTAGAGGAATAGCAAGAATCAAAACTTAAAAGGTGGAGTAGTATCATGCATAGAAAACCTTGAATGTCAGGACGTGAAATTCAGACCTCAGAGTATAGGCTAAAATTTTGGAAACAAGATGGTAAAAATATAAAAGCTGTGCCTTAGAAAGATAATTTCAGTATGGTATACAAGCTAAGTAGCAGAGAGAAGAACTAGAAAAGGATACCCGTTAAACAACTATTGTAATTTTCCAAAAATGATAATTTTAGGGAATAAAAAGTCAGACAAAAATATCATACAGGTTGTAAATAGAACCATCTCTTCTACCTGGTAGCAAATACAATATATCTAACTCTCATCACGGAAATGAGTGCTGCAAGGAGTTGCTTACTGACTCGTTAGGAGTTTATTTAATCCAGATGTTGTTTCCTTACCCCTGCCCTCACAAATTGATATAGTTTTGGCCTACACGTAAAGGTAAATCTTTAATACAGAAATTTTTGCTTTATTCAATGGCTGTCCTAAAGTTTTAGCCTATATGTTCCTATAATTATAATCCTACACCTTATTTTTGGACAGTGGTTATAGCTACCATATATATTATTTCTATTTACTCATAACACTGTAATTAGGTACTGTCATTTTATAAGCAAGAAAACTGAGACTCTGAATAGTTTTTTGAAACCACCGAAGGTCCATGAGTAGCCCATTCCAGAGCCAGAATTCAATCCTCAGCTTTCCAACACCAAATTTTTTTTAATACATTTTTATTAATGGTAATGGGATGACATTAATAAATCAGGGTACATATATTCAAAGAAAACATGTCTAGGTTATTTTGTCATTAAATTATGTTGCGTACCCCTCGCCCAAAGTCAGATTGTCCTCCGCCACCCTCTATCTAGTTCTCTGTGCCCCTCCCCCTCCCCCTAACTCTCTCCCTCCCTCCCTCCCATGTCCTCCCTCCCCCCACCCCTGGTAACCACCACACTCTTGTCCATGTCTCTTAGTCTCATTTTTTATGTTCCACCAATGTATGGAATCATGTAGTTCTTGTTTTTTTCTGATTTACTTATTTCACTCCTTATAATGCTATCAAGATCCCACCATTTTGCTGTAAATGATCTGATGTCATCATTTCTTATGGCTGAGTAGTATTCCATAGTGTATATGTGCCACATCTTCTTTATCCAGTCTTCTATTGAAGGGCTTTTTGGTTGTTTCCATGTCTTGGCCACTGTGAACAGTGCTGCAATGAACATGGGGCTACATGTGTCTTCACGTATCAATGTTTCTGAGGTTTTGGGGTATATACCCAGTAGAGGGATTGCTGGGTCATAAGGTAGTTCTATTTGCAGTTTTTTGAGGAACCACCATACTTTCCTCCATAATGGTTGTACTACTTTACAGTCCCACCAACAGTGAATGAGGGTTCCTTTTTCTCCACAGCCTCTCCAACATTTGCTATTACCTGTCTTGTTGATAATAGCTAATCTAACAGGGGTGAGGTGGTATCTCATTGTAGTTTTGATTTGCATTTCTCTAATAAATAATGAAGCTGAGCATCTTTTCATATATCTGTTGGCCATTTGTATTTCTTCCTGGGAGAAGTGTCTGTTCATGTCCTCTTCCCATTTTTTTATGGGATTGTTTGTTTGTTTGTTGTTGAGTTTTATGAGTTCTTTGTAAATTTTGGATATTAGGCCCTTATCTGAGCTGTTGTTTGTAAATATCATTTCCCATTTAGTTGGCTGTCTGTTTATTTTGATATCAGTTTCTCTTGCTGAGCAAAAACTTTTTATTCTGATGTAGTCCCATTCATTTATCTTTGCCTTCACTTCTCTTGCCATTGGAGTCAAGTTCATAAAATGTTCTTTAAAACCCAGGTCCATGATTTTAGTACCTATATCTTCTTCTATGTACTTTATTGTTTCAGGTCTTATATTTAGGTCTTTGATCCATTTTGAATTAATTTTAGTACACGGGGACAGGCTGTAGTCGAGTTTCATTCTTTTGCATGTGGCTTTCCAGTTTTCCCAACACCATTTGTTGAAGAGGCTTTCTTTTCTCCATTGTATGTTGTTGGCCCCTTTATCAAAGATTATTTGACCATATATATGTGGTTTTATTTCTGGGCTTTCTATTCTGTTCCATTGGTCTGAGTGTCTATTTTTCTGCCAATACCATGCTGTTTTGATTATCGTGGCCCTATAATATAGTTTAAAGTCAGGAATTGTAATGCCCCCAGCTTCATTCTTTTTCCTTAGGATTGTTTTGGCTATTCGGGGTTTTTTATAGTTCCATATAAATCTGATGATTTTTTGTTCCATTTCTTTAAAAAATCTCATAGGGATTTTGATGGGAATTGCATTAAATTTATATATTGCTTTGGGTAATATGGCCATTTTGATTATATTTATTCTTCCTATCCAAGAACAAGGAATATTTTTCCATCTCATTGTATCTTTTTCGATTTCCCTTAACAATGCTTTGTAATTTTCATTATATAGGTCCTTTACATTCTTTGTTATGTTTATTCCTAGGTATTTTATTTTTTTTGTTGCAATCGTGAAGGGGATTATTTTTTTGAGTTCGTTTTCTAATATTTCATTGTTGGCATATAGAAAGGCTATTGACTTTTGTATGTTAATTTTGTATCCTGCGACCTTACTGTATGGGTTTATTGTTTCTAATAATCTTTTTGTGGAGTCCTTCGGGTTTTCGATGTATAGGATCATATCATCAGCAAAAAGTGATACCTTTACTTCTTCTTTTCCGATATGGATGCCTTTTATTTCTTTGTCTTGTCTGATTGCTCTGGCCAGAACTTCTAGCACCACGTTAAATAAGAGTGGAGAGAGTGGACAACCCTGTCTTGTTCCTGATTTAAGGTAGAAAGTCCTCAGTTTTATGCCATTTAATATGATGTTGGCTGATGGTTTATCATATATGGCCTTTATCATGTTGAGATATTTTCCTTCTATACCCATTTTGTTGAGAGTCTTAAACATAAAGTTGTGTTGTATTTTATCAAAAGCCTTTTCTGCATCTATTGATAAGATCATGTGGTTTTTGTTCTTTGTTTTGTTGATATGGTGTATTACGTTAACCGTTTTGCGTATGTTGAACCATCCTTGAGATTCTGGGATGAACCCCACTTGATCATGATGTATTATTTTTTTAATATGTTGTTGTATTTGGTTTGCCAGTATTTTGTTTAGTATTTTAGCATCTGTATTCATTAGAGATATTGGTCTGTAGTTTTCTTTCTTTGTGCCATCCTTGCCAGGTTTTCCAACACCAAATTTAAGGTCTGCCTTTTAAGCCTGTTGCTCCCCCAAGTTTCCTTAGTCATGGGTTCTTCCTATTTTCTAGGCCAGAGGGAACTACCAGACCCTCTTAGATGCAGGTGAATATCTCCAAGGCCAGCCTAAAATGAGGGTAATGTGCAGGCAAGAAGAAAATGGTAGAAAAAGATGGGAAATGTAATTCTTAACAAATACCAGTTATATAAATGAACGCTATTGTTTTTATTCTTCTGCATCTCAAAAACAGAAAAATTGGTGACTTCTGTGGATACTGTTACATGAGTAATTATTAAACATGTAAAGTAGATGTGACTTGTTAAATTCCTTGAGGAGAGGCAGGTACGAGTCCATCTAAAATGTACATCCATATTATATTTTGAGTATAAAAAAAAATAAAACTACACACATAACACATTTATGTAAGCTCTGTTTTCCCACTAAATAATCTTAAATTCACTGTTGTTTTCTTATCATCATTCTGACAAATTTGGCAAAATCAGGTAGCTGAAGCCCCAAAAATCAGCTTCTTGTTTTTCATAGGTCTTGGAAATTCTCAGAAGTCATCGAAGTAAAAGAATGAGCTAACAATGAAAAATTAACAAGCCTTTCTTTGCAGGCCATTGATGAAACACAGATGTTTTATGCCTCACTGAACCACAACTGTGAGGGGAAGCGCAGAAAACCCAGGAAACAGAACATTTACCTGTCAGA
The DNA here is from genome assembly GCF_036850765.1 of Saccopteryx bilineata. Classification (NCBI taxonomy): domain Eukaryota; kingdom Metazoa; phylum Chordata; class Mammalia; order Chiroptera; family Emballonuridae; genus Saccopteryx; species Saccopteryx bilineata. Next base: position 37,822,134 of record NC_089497.1, read on the forward strand.
CAAGAGTGAAGAGGAGCCGGTACAGGGAATGAACGCCAGCCTTTCCACGACGACCCTGGTAGAAAGTGTCCCACCCGAGAACCAGGAGATAGAGGAAAGCATTCATGATGATCCAGTTAGACTGTTTGGATTGATTCGTGCCAAGAAAGAACCTACAAATTAGCTGGTCTGTGATTCAGCTCGTACTGAAGAAGACTGTGAAAGAAATCCAGGTTCTTCTGTGACTCAGCATGATTTGGCAGGTTGATGATCTGATCATTTATGGCTTACCTCTAATCCAGAGCTTACATTCATACATGCTAAAAGGTCATGAAAATTAGTTATTTCAATTAGTTATATGACTTCACTTTTAAAATGTCTAAGAGCAACATGTAAAATAATGTAAAATTTGCACATTGAGCCTGATGACAATGTCACAACTTCACCAACAATACTTAGTAGTCAATGAAATAAAACCAAAAAGTATTTTTAAGCATTAAGTGTATTCTAGAACACATTGGAAGAATAAAAGTCAATTTAAAATAATATCTCCTTTTCTAACTGAGGTGAAACACTGTATAATTGGAAGAAAAATTTTTTTTAAGTTCTTTTAATTGATATAAAATTTATGGCCCTGGCTGGTTGGCTCAGGGGTAGAGCGTCAGCCCGACATGAGGATCTCCCAGGTTCGATTCTTGGTCAGGGCACACAGGAGAAGTGACCATCTGCTTCTCCATCCCTCTTCCTCCCCCTTCTCTCTTTCTCCCTTCTCTTTCCACAGCCATAGCTCTATTGGTTCAAGCATATTACCCTGTGCACTGAGGATGGCTCCATGGAGCCTCTACCTCAGGTGCTAAAAATAGCTTTGTTGCAAACATGACCTCAGATAGGGAAAGCATAGGCCTCAGATGGGGTTGCCAGGTGGATCCTGGTTGGGACGTATGTGGGAGTCTCTCTCTCTATCTCCCTTCCTCTCATTTGAAAAAGAAGAAAAAAAATTATTGGGGCGACATTGGTTAATAAAATTATATAGGTTTCAGGTTGCAGTTTTATACTATAATACATGATTTGTATACTGTATTATATGATTACCACTCTAAGTCAGGTCACCATTTATTCCTCCTTTGCTCTCTTCTATCTCCCCCACCCACCTTTCCCTCTGGTAATCACCATATTATTCTTTTGTCTATGTCTATGAGGCTTCTTTGTTTAATCCCTTCGTTTTTTTCTTCCTGCCCACCAACCACCATCCCCTCTGACAGCTGTCAGTATGCTTTCTGTGTCTATGAGTCTATTTCTATTTTGCTTCTTCGTTTGTTTTCTTCATTAGATTCTATATGTAAGTGAAATCATATGGTACTTGTCTTTCTCTGACTGGCTTATTACACATAGCATAATATTCTCCAGGTCATTCCATGCTGTCAAAAAGGGTAAGATTTCCTTCTTTTTTACAACTGAGAAGTACTCCATTGTCTAACTATATCACAACTTTTTATCCACTCATCTACTTATGGGCACTTGGGCTGCTTCTAAATCTTGTCTATTGTAAATAGCGGTGCAGTGAACACAGGGGTGCATATATTCTTTCAAATTAGCATTTTGGGTTATTTCGGATATATTCCCAGAAGTGGAATTGTTGGGTCATGGGATGGAAGAAATTTCTGATAAAAAGGCATAGGAGACATTCAAATATATTCCTAACAGAAGTGGGATAATCTTCTTAAGTATTTTTTCCAATAGAAATATATTTATTAGTTTTTTAAAAATTTATTATAAAATTAATGCATGCTTCTTGTAACAATAAAAAAGTATCAAAAAGAAATCAGAAATTCCACTAGCCAGAAATAATCACTGTGAGCAACTCCCTATATATTTTTCTAGGTATACCAATGTACATACATCAACTTTTTTTTTAAAACTTAAAGAAGGAATGATTACTGTATACATGTTATTTAAACTTTTTCCCTTAATATATTGTGAATTTATTTTCACTGTAATTTTTCACTATAACTAAATATGGTAATATATTATAATTTTAATGCTTACATAGCATCTCACTGATGACTACTTTAAATTTATTTAAATAATTCTGATGTACATTTAGCTAATTTCCATTCCAACATTTTTTTTTTTTGGCTTTTACCAATAACATTGTAATGAGAGTGTGTCTCCATACACGTTTGGTTATTGGTCTGGCTTCTTATGCAAAAAAGGAATTGCTGCTTTAAAAGGTGTGTATATTGTGAATTTCTATAAAGTATATTTCTAAAAAGTTAACAATTTGGTCAAAATATCAGTGCAATTTAAATTCTGATAAATTCTCTGAAATATCCCTCCAAAGTGTTATTTAAAAAAAAAATTGTCTTATCTTTCTCCATTGAAATAAGAACTTACTTGGGTCTCAAAGCATCACTGACCAAGAAAACTGTACAGGGCAGCCATCAGTACTGTCTGTCCTCTGACCATAGCCTAGTGGATTTAATTTATTCTTTTGTCAGTTCTTTATTGAGCTTTCACTGTAGTTTAGCTGTGAAGTTGGATACTGGTATATAAGGATGAAGGGAAAAGACAGACCCTGCCCCGTGGAACTAACAGGTTAGCAGAAAATATGAGAATCAGGTTAACAATAATAACAACAACAAAAGTATAGCTGGTAGTAGTGAAAAATACTATTAAGGAAACAAAAGAATGAGAAATAATAATAGAAAAACATCACCCCTGAAGAGGAAATTTTAATTCTGAGAACTGAGGAATGAGGAGTCGCCAATGTAAAGATCGAGATAGGAAGAGTGTGTTTTTATGTAAGAATTTTACCCATATTTGGATGTACCTAATTCTGTCACTAATTATTTCTCATTATGAACTTGTACAAAATAAATGCCAATAATTTAAAGTAAAATATTTGAAGTCCATGATGTCATAGGAAACACAAAATGTAGTACTATCTAAGGGCAAAGAAGAGGAATCAGGTTTCCAGTTCCAGAAAACAGCTAAAACCATACAGGAAATAAAGTTAATAATTAACAATTACATATTAGGCCCCAGACAGCTGCTCAGTAGATAGAATGTTGGCCCTACATGTGGATGTCCTGAGTTCAATTCCTGGTCAGGGCATACAAGAGGAGCAACCATCTGTTCCTCTTCCCTCCCTCTCCCCCCCTCACTCTCTCTTCCCTCTCACAGTGGTTTGTTTAGTTTGAGCATCGACCCATGTGTGCACTGAGGATAGCTTGGTTGATTTGAGCATCAGCCCCAGATGGAGGTTGCTGGGTGGATTCTAGTCGGCCTGCATGCTGGAGTCTATCTCTCTTCTTATCACTTAAAATAATAATAATAATAGTAATTACATATTGACTTTAAGTTTTATTTTCAGTTTAAAACAAAATCTTTGTGTTATAAAGTACTGCATCCCAGATTCCGAAAGGCACTGTACCTCATTGCATTGAGTTCACATAGAGACACCCAGTCCAGATGAATTTGGAAAAGTTTTATTAAAGGAGGAAATTTATTTAATATGCCAGCCACATATATCTTACACAGGGCAGCGGTCTCAAATTGTGTGTGTCATTAATATTCTAGGGGCTGACTTTGTACCCTTAATTATACATGGGCGGGAAAAAGCCTGACATCACGGCATGAGCTTATAACCTTTGTTTTCACCTATACAGGTTTGGGAAAAGGATGAAGGGGAGATGGGACACAATTCATTAGCAAGTTTATAACATTTGTCTATAGGATTCATAAAAAATGTTTCTACACATTAAAACTTACAAGGTAACACAATAGTAAAAATGTCACTCTACATATTAAAAGATATTCCTATATTTTCTAGTGTTCACCTGCCATTCCTTTGTTTAGAGATATATACATTAACTACACACTCTCAGGAGGGGAGAGGTAGTTTCATTGGGGACAAATGCCTGTAAATGGCCATCAATATAAGAAAAGGTTTGATTTAATCTTTCTCTTCCTGCACCTGGCTAGCTATTCACTCGCTTCCTTATAGGCAGGAGAGGAGGACAGAGAATCCAACTCCCCTTCCCCTCTGCATTTACAATACAATGCCATCGGCCATCCTGGTTTTAATGCTAATCACACAAGGACAAAGATCATTTTCAAAATCTCTCTGCACACCTAGCCCAAATTAATAAAATGTTCTTTAAGTTTCCTAAAATATTAATATTAATTCTATAACTTTTGGTACCTTACAACATTTGTTATATATGTTTATATTATGTTACATTTCTATATATACTGTGTTATGGTTCAGTGAAAATAAAATTTGATTATATTTTTGTCAGTTATTTTTTTCTATAACTATTTGATATCGTTTACTTATTAGCATTATCTAATGCCCAAAGGTATTTAAATTTTTTGCTCTTAGTTTATACTATCTGAATTTCACACAATAACATATGGAATTTCATGCATCAAATATTAACTGATGACTGATAATTGGGAAGGTTTTTAACTATAAATTAGAAATTTTTAATAGATATAAGGCTATTCAAGTTATCTATTCCTTGTAAACTTCAGTAGTTTGTGTTTTCCAAATTTATGTCCCTCTCATCTAAGTTGTCAAATTTATTGGCATAAAGTTCTTCAAAATATTTCCAAATTATCCTTTGAAAATCTGTAGAATCTGTAGTGATTTCAACTGTCTTTGATACTAGCCAGTTGCTTCTATTTTTCCTGATCTATCCAGTTTTATCAATTGTGTTGATTTCCTCAAAAAACCAGTTATAGTTCAAATAATTATTCTATTGTTTTTATCTTTTTGTTTCAGTGGTTTGTCCTCTGATGAATATAATATGTATTTTTCTGCTTATTGTGTGTTTCATTTGTTCTTTATTTTTTAGATTTTAAACATGGAAGCTGAGGTAATTAATGTGAGACTTTTCTTCTTGTCTAAAATAGTCATTTTGCTTCATAAATTGCCCTTTTAAAAATACTGTTTTGCTTTAGCTGCATCCACAACTGATATATTGTTTGCATTTTTATTTATTTCTATACTTTCAGTTTCCCTTTTGATTTCTTCTTTGGCCTATGGGCTCTTTAAAAGTATGTTCCTTAGTTTTTAAATATTTGAGGATATTTTGGATTTTTTTCTTTATTGGTTTCTAATTTAATTCCATTGTGGTCATAAAACATGATATAAGTCCTTTTTTTTTTCTTTGACTATGATCTGATCAACTCTCTTTTAAAATTCCAAAACCTTTCAGTCCTTTTTAAATTTATTGAGCCTTTTTTATTTTATTTTTTTGTGACAGAGAGAGAGAGACAGACAGACAGACAGACTGACAGGAAGGGGGAGAGATGAGAAGCATCAGTTCTTCATTGCAGCATCTTAGTTGTTCATTGATTGCTTTCTCATATGTATCTTGACCAGGGGTGAGGGGTACAGCAGAGTGAGTGACCCCTTGCCCAAGCCAGCAACCTTGGGCTTAAGCCAGCAACCTTGGGCTTCAAGCCAGTGACCTTTGGGCCCAAGCCAGTGACCATGGGGTCATGTCTATGATACCACACTCAAGCCAGTTGACTCCACACTCAATCCAGAGATCTCAGGGTTTCCAACCTGGGTCCTCTGTATACCAGTTCGATGCTTTATCCACTGTGCCACTGTCTGGACAAGCTATTGAGTCTTTCTTTATTGCCCAAATATGGTTTATCTTGGTGGATAAAGGTATGCACTTAAAAAAGTGCATATTTTATTGTTGTTGGGTAAAGTGTTCTATAAATTTCAATTAGCTTAATTTGGTGGATAGGGCTTTTCAAATCTTCTATAGACTCATTGATTTTGCCTATTTAATCAGTTTAGTAAGAGAGACATTATTAAGAGGGAAATGTTGAAACCTCTGACTATAATTGTCTAAATATACATTGTTCTATTTCTTTATGCCATTCTATCAGTTTTTCTTGGAAGCTCTATTATTAGGTGTGTAAATATTTAGAAACATTATGTGGGGTTTTTTATCAGTTAAAACCTTTATCATTATAAAATGATCCTTATCTTTGGTAGTATTAGTCTCTATAAAATCTACTTTGTCTAATATTAATATTATCACTCCAGCTCTTTTATTTATTTTTTTGGTTTTTTACAGAGACAGATAGAGTCAGAGGGAGGGACAGACAGACAGGAATGGAGAGATCAGAAGCATCAATCATTAGTTTTTCATTGTGCATTGCAACACCTTAGTTGTTCATTGATTGCTTTTTCATATGTGCCTTGACCGCAGGCTTTCAGCAGACCGAGTAATCTCTTGCTCGAGCCAGCGACCTCGGGTCCAAGCTGGTGAGCTTTTGCTCAAACCAGATGAGCCCGCGGTCAAGCTGGCGACCTCGAGGTCTCGAACCTTGGTCCTCTGCATCCCAGTCCGATGCTCTATCCACTGCGCCACTGCCTGGTCAGGCTCCAGCTCTCTTTTGATTAATGTTTGGATGGAATATATTTTTCTTTTTAAAACTTATTTACATCTTTATAATTAAAATGTACTTTTTGATGTTGGCAGCATACAGTTGGACACCGTTTGATCTGATAGAGTCTTATTTTTTTGTTCTTTTCTTTCTTTTTTTTTAAGTGAGAGGAGGGGAGAGAGACAAACTACCATATGCATCCCAATTAGGATCCACCTGACAGCCCCATTTGGGGCCCATGCTCTGCCTACCTGCGGTGCTAGCAGCCAAGCTATTTTTAGTGCCTGAGGCCAGAGGCTCCATGGAGCCATCCTTGTGTGAACCACAGGTACTGTTTTCTATAATTTTTATGCAAATAGGACCTTCTGTAAGCTTTGTTAGTTTTCTCACATGCATGCACGGTCAGTATTTGGCTAAACACTCAAAGGAGACTTTTCATAGTTTCCCAGATTTCCTCTATATACAGCTCTTTCCTTTCCAGTACTCTGCCTTCTTGGCTTCTCTTGACCCACAGCTTCAGCTTAGTTCAGAAAACCAGTGGGCAATACCTACCCTCCTTTTACCTACTCTAGAACCTGAAAACTTTCTCCAGGCAATAAGATAGGGCAACAGTAAGGTTCATCTCATTTGTTTCCCATCTTTCAAGGATCAATGTCCTTAATTGCCTGAAGTTTAATGTCTTGGGTGCCATTGCTTCTTGTATTTTTGTCTGATTTTAGTTGTTTAAGGTGGAAGATATATATAATATATCCAAGTGAGAGGGTAAATTCAAGACATTATTTCATCTTGACCAGAAGCAGAACTCCGAGCCCCTCATACAACTTAGTATGATTCTACAGTATATTTTAGTATAATTTAGTGTAATTCTGTGAGCTGACCAGTTCTCTTTGAAATGTTAGTTAAGGCCTTGGCCAGTTGGCTCAGTGGTGGTAGAGCATCAGCCTGGCGTGTGGATGTCCTGAGTTCAATTCCCAGTCAGGGCACACAGGAGAAGCAACCATCTGCTTCTTTCCCCCTCCCCCTTCCCCTTCTTTTTTTCTCTCTACCCCCTCCTGAAGCCATGGCTTGATTGGTTTAAGTACATCAGCCCTGAGCACTGAGAATGGCTCCACGGAGCTTCTGGCTTTAGATGCTAAAAATAGCCTGGTTGCCAGTGGCCCCAGATAGGCAGAGTGTTGGCCCCAGATTGGTGTTGCAGAGTGGATCACAGTACATGCAAGAGTCTGTCTCTGCATCTAAAAAAAAAAAAGAAAGAAAAAGAAATGTTAGTTAATAAGCTATTACTTACTGATCATTATGCAATTATTAAGAAATATATATATATATATATATATATATATATATATATATACATACTTCACCTATGGTATTATTTCAGAGCTTATGTTCCAGATGGGTATCATTTTCAGCTTTACATTTCAACAGAACAATAATGTAAAGATGGTAATAAAGAGCAATTTTTGACTAGAAAACAAATACACTTAAAGCCTTGAGATTTTCACTGAAAATGTCAAGATCCCCCAAAGTTCAATTCCAATCTTAAGAATAGGAGCAATACCTCATTCCCCTTTGGTGTAAAGACTTTATTCCTGGCACAGTAAAGGCAGGGTGATTAGTTTGAAATATACATTAAAGCTGTCTCTGAGGTTCTGCCTTCACTTGATGAACAGAACAGACAATTTATATTTAGACATTAAAAACATAAAAGAAAAATTTAGACAAGGGAACAAGTAAGCACATATTCAAAAGATGTGCACTCCTAATGCTGTTTGTCATTCTTTTAACCTGTCCTGAGAGAAAACCCCTCATCCACTTGCAGCCCTGATACCTAAGAAGTCATGGCTGGCTAGTTCGGAAGTGGGTACCTGACTCAAGATAGTCAATTCATCTTCTGAAGCAATCTGTATATAAGGGATTGAACAGTGACCAGTGAGGACAGAGCCAAAAGGAGACCCAAGATAGAATCAAGGCCTTTGGAAGCAAGGCACACAATTACAAGGGAAGAAGCTTAAGAGTAAGCAAAAACATGGTAGAAAATGGAGTTCAAGACTGCATAATTAACCAGCCCAAGAGGATGACTATCATAACAATGACAAATGGAGATCACTTAACAAATCTTCTACTTTACAAATCCAAGTCAGCTTTACAGACTAAATATTTAGAACACTGGGTGTGTCTCCCACACCACAGAATCTTTACTACACAAGCACTAGTGATACTGAGATTCTATGTACAGAAAGATCACTTTTTGAATTAATACTCAGTTTCATTAGTCTTTCTTCAAGGACTGAGAGAGGAAAGAAGTTATTAAGCTAACTGAGGTAATTTGCCAGTTGTCCTCCAATTTTTATTCTCCCATTCTTCCTCGGTAAGGGATCCTGGTTTTTAACTGGTGACCACAGGGCAGAGGCAGATTTAGCAGTGGGCGCACCAGGAGTGAGCCCTGGGCCCAGACTTCTGAAGGGCTCCGCAAAACCCCAACCTTACACTTTTTTCTAATGTAAGGGGCCCAATATTTCCCTCTGCACCCAGGCCTCAACCAACCTTAATTTGCCTCTACCACAGGGTCTTAATGCTACCAGCTTGGCAAACTTTAGACAGATTTCTTTTTTTCTTTTTTCTTTTTTTTCATTTTTCCGAAGCTGGAAACGGGGAGGCAGTCAGACAGACTCCCGCACGCGCGGGACCGGGATCCACCTGGCACGCCCACCAAGGGCAACGCTCTGCCCACCAGGGGGCGATGCCTTGCCCCTCCGGGGCATCGCTCTGCCGAGACCAGAGCCACTCCAGCGCCTGAGGCAGAGGCCACAGAGCCATCCCCAGCGCCTGGGCCATCTTTGCTCCAATGGAGCCTTGCTGCGGGAAGGGAAGAGAGACAGAGAGGAAGGAGAGGTGGAGAAGCAAATGGGCTCCTCTCCTGTGTGCCCTGGCCAGGAATCGAACCCGGGACTCCTGCACGCCGGGCCGACGCTCTACCGCTGAGCCAACTGGCCAGGGCCAGATTTCTTTTTGACTAGAGGTCTCTAACCTCCTTTTTCCTGGAATATTTACTTAAAATACATGTAATTGTTAATTAGTTCTTTAGTCATTTTTGAAATGTATATAAATTTCCTTGAAAGCCTCTTGGCAGTTTGATGACTTCAGAATGTCCTTCTCCTGGACCTGGAAACTATCTTTAAAATGTAAACATCAAGAGCAGATTGTGCGACTATTTCTCTGTCTCCTTAGGAAGTTGGAAGCCTAACTTCAGTGGGTACCTTGCTCCAAGCTGTAAATCTACTTCTTGTCAGGAAGATAGGAAAAAGGTGGTTTTTCCTTTGGGTAAGGCAACCTAGCAAATACAGTGGTTTAAGATTACCTGACTTCTGTGGATTGTGATGTAGCAGAAGCCCTTCTGCTGAGGTGGACACCGATATCAAACACTACACCATCTGATGATGCCAGTTACACCCTGCTGATCCACAGCCCCGTGGAGCTCAAAGGAGATGGGAGGAGACAGAGGCGGCACCTCTTCTTGTTCAGCGATTTGTTGCTTATAGCTGATCCCCTGTATGTCTACACTACACACTCTGCCAATCACCATACAATTGCATTTTCTCTAACCCTCACTGTAAAAAAAAAAAAAAATTAATTCATTCATGAACCCCATTAGATTTTTAGCTGTACACGTCCCCTGAACCAGTGGAGTCATAGGGAGTTTTGTACATGGGCTTCTTTCATCTCCTTTAACCTTTGATGTTGCCACAAATGGTTTTCAAATAGTTCCAGAGAATGTTCCCAAGTTGCCCGGGCATCCTCCATGGGACCTGTGACTATTTCACCTCAGGCCCGCCTGAGTATTAAAATTGTTTATTAACCAAGCGGTATGGTGGTTTTCAGCTCAGAGGTCAAAGGCAGAGTAGGCAGAAATGGTCAGAAAGCAATTTCACTGTTGACAATATTGATCAACTTCTGAATCTACAGAAATAACTGAGAAGTGCGTCCATCACTTACATATAATTCCTCCTGGCTACTGGCCTGAAATTGATTGACTGATTGATTTTTAAGCTGAGTTCAGTCTGTAGGATAACAATTTTTCAGTTTTAGCCAGAATCTAATAGAAAATGCCCTGGACAAAATCTTTAAAAAGAAAATTACCTATGCCTTAAAACCTAGAAAATCTTTTTACAAGTTAAGGTTGAAAATGTATTTGAAGATCCCTCCAATCTAACCAGTATTATTATTGTTTTTTTAGTTTGTGTTAAGAAAAGGGTGTATAGGCCCTGGCTGGTTGGCTCAGTGGCAGAGCATCGGCCTCGGCGTGTGGAAGTCCTGGATTTGATTCCCGGCCAGGGCACACAGGAGAGGCACCCATCTGCTTCTCCACCCCTCCCCCTCTCCTTCCTCTCTGTCTCTCTCTCTTCCTTCCCCTCCTGCAGTTGTGGCTCAATTGGAGTGAGTTGGCCCTGGGAGCTGAGGATGGCTCCATGGCCTCCACCTCAGGTGCTAAGACGAGCTCAGTTGCTGAGCACTGGAGCAACACCCCAGATGGATAGAGCATTGCCCCCTAGTAGGCTAGCCAGTGGATCTCAGTCAGGGTGCATGTGGGAGTCTGTCTCTGCCTCCTCTTTTCTCACTGAATAAAGAAAAAAAGAAAAGAAAAAAGAAAAGGGTATATAATACTTCCTACATTGTATCTTTGTTCAGCCACTCGGCTACCTTTTGAAATAAGCAAGGCTTGTATAAATAATAAACTGAAAATAATAAATGTGAGGATATTATCATAATAGAATACATAATAAAAGACAAATATACCTATAATTAATAAAGAATAAATTAATGACTGGTTATCTCAAAAAGGTCTAACATATAGGTTATGGTCCATACCCATATTCAACATTCAGAAAAATGCCTTTTGCTGCCATCAGTGAAGTGTGTTCAGGGTCTTGCTGAGCAGGCTTCACTCAGCACACGTGCTTGAGGCCCACCCATGTCATCAATCACTGCGCTGTGCAGAGAGGGGGACACAGGTGAAGGAGGCATGGTTCCCTGGAGCAGTGAGAACTGGCACCTCACCAAGAATGCAGTTGCTCCCATAACATTTTAAGGAGCTAACAGAGGCCTTTCTTGCTTATCATTCTAGGTATAAAAAAGTCTTTAAGATAAAAAATACAATTCCACTGAGTACCATATGGATTGCCAACTGCACAGACCAGGTGGGGGGAGCCAACACAGACGCCAAGAGCTCCTTTGTCTTGGGCTGGTCCATGGTCAACTTCATGACCATATTTCGGTAAGACCTACCACTTGTTCTTGTATTTACATAGGTTTAAAATGGAAACAATTTAAATCTGATTGTGTATTAAGCCAAGGACTCACTTTCTGAGGCTTTCTGAGGTCACACGACATCTGTATACCTTGTACTTCCCCCACCCGGCCCCAGATTGCTTATCTGCAAAAGAAGGAATGCAGACTAACAAAGGGTTGGGACAGTTGGAGTGGTTTCCTTTGGTTTGGATCAGCGGGTTTTTAAATGGGCTCTCCAAGCTACTTGGGGAGAAAGGAGAAGGGTCTGGAGCCCCTCTCCAACCTCCTGCCTGTAGCGCCTCTGTCGTGTTTGTATTTCTAAATTACTCCAGTATTTTTTTTTTAATTTTATTTTTTTAATGGGGCGACATCAATAAATCAGGATACATATATTCAAAGATAACATGTCCAGGTTATCTTGTTGTTCAATTATGTTGCATACCCATCACCCAAAGTCAGATTGTCCTCTGTCACCTTCTATCTAGTTTTCTTTGTGCCCCTCCCCCTCCCCTTTTCCCTTTCCCTCTCCCCCCTCCCCCTGTAACCACCACACTCTTATCAATGTCTCTTAGTCTCACTTTTATGTCCCACCTATGTATGGAATAATGCAATTCCTGTTTTTTTCTGATTTACTTATTTCACTTCGTATCATGTTATCAAGATCCCACCATTTTGTTGTAAATGATCAGATGTCATCATTTCTTATGGCTGAGTAGTATTCCATAGTGTATATGTGCCACATCTTCTTTATCCAGTCATCTATTGATGGGCTTTTTGGTTGCTTCCATGTCCTGGCCACTGAGAACAATGCTGCAATGAACATGGGGCTGCATGTGTCTTTACGTATCAATGTTTCTGAGTTTTTGGGGTATATACCCAGTAGAGGGATTGCTGGGTCATAAGGTAGTTCTATTTTCAGTCCAGTATTTTTCTTGATCAAGCACTCTGAAGGTAGTCCAAGTATGGTTGAAGCATCCCTTTTCTACTTTCACATTAATTTCCTTAAAATAGTTTTTAAGTCCTGGCCTGGTAGCTCAGTTGGTTGGAACATTGTTTTAATGCACTAAGGTTGTGGGTTTGATCCCTGGTCAGGGCACATACAGGAATTAACTGATGATGAGTTCATGGATGAGTGGAACAGCATAGAGATGCTTCTCTCCTCCTCTTCCTCTGTCCTTAAAATTAATTTTTTAAAAACAAGAATAAAATAAAAAATAAATAAAATAGTATTTCATGTACAAATGAAACAGACCATGTCCTCTAGCATTTGAGTGCCTGAATTGCCGTATACAAATTCTTTTATTTGGTGTCCAGAGAGAGGTGTCAATTCATGGAGGACACATTAGTTTTCCAAGGCACATTTTCAGACTGGCATGAGGATGGGGAAACGGCCCCACCCCTACACATCCCGAGTCTCATTCTTATTTTATTCTAGAGTGCTCATCACATTCACTGAAGGCTCTTGTTCCTTCCTCTCCTCGCTCTACTTTCGCAAAATCTTACCACGTCTCTGTAACACTGAGACAACTAAATTGTTTCTAAGTTGTTAATTTACTACATTTTAATATGTGACTCTTGATTTCAAAGCTTATTCAGAAAATGTATTAACATCATTCTCTGTATGTCTTCTTTTTTTATGACGTATCTCTCTAAAGATCATCGTTTCCGAATGACGTCAGAGTAATGGCGGAGTAGGAAGCGATACCGATAAATCTCCCCCAAAACTCAACAAGATCTTCAACCAGAAACAGAAAAACCTATACTTGGAGCTTCCAGATTCTTCGCAATACACCCAAAGGTATGATTGAGTGAAAAATTGGCTAAATATATAACCAAACCCCGAAGGAAATAGGGAGTAAGAAATGTTCCGCCTTCCTCACTAACCTAAACAGGGCGGCTTTTTCTGGTAACTGTGAATATAGAAACTGAGGCGGGCAAAGGGGGTGAATAGATCCAGGCCGCCGCAGCAAAAACGGCCGAACCAGGCTGTGGCTCAGAGATCCAAGCCGAGGAAAATCTGATCCTGTGGCAACCCGGGCAATACAAGCTAACACTCGCGCCAAACCCAAACAAAGAAAGACAAGCGGAGAGGCCATTTTACCCGGTCTCCTGGTCGGTGCACAGTTAGTGGAAGAGAGATTTCTTCCTAAGCCGCGGAAGTGGGTGCCCGTGTTGCCCCACGGAGAGGCAGGGTCAGAGGCCTTTCTGTGGGCTGAGGGCAGAGTCTCTGGGCAGCCCCAGCGCCCTGGGAAAGCCACGCATGGGAGGGAGTGAGAACTAATCCCAACGGTGGAGATTTTCCGTGCTGGAGGCTGTTTCACTCAGAGGGAACCGCAGCCAGCCTCATATCCTGGTTTGCGCGCGCAGATAAGGAGTGAGCGATTCCTCCGAGTGCCTCGGCAGTGCGCGCCCGTGTTATCGCACAGAGGGGCAGAGTCAGGGGCCTTTGTGTGGGCCAAGCGGGATCTCGAGCCACCCCAGCGCCTTGCAAAAGCCGCGCACGGGGACGGAGCGAGACTCAATTCCAACGCTGCAACTTTTCCCTGCGGTTGGGGGTTTCACTCAGAGCGTGAGACCGCTGGCCGGATATCCTGGTTGCAGACAGTGAGTGAGAGTTTCCTCCAAGCGCCCCGGAAGTGGGCGCCCGCTTGTGTTACCGGATAGAGTGGCAGAGCCAGAGGTGTTCGAGTGGGCGGAAAGCCCGCCTGATTATGCTAGCAGCTCTGACTGACTGAGCCTTACCCAGAGCCCTGTGCTGAGTGGAAATAGAGTGGGGAGTTGCCAGCAATTTGAGCCTCTTACTATCCAGGCAGAGGCAGCAGCAACCCCATACCTGGACTATCAGGCTACTAATTGAGGAAGGAAAGACTAGGAGAAAGGCTCCAGGAACACGGACTCTCTCACTGTCGGAGCCTATAAATGCTAATAAGCCTCGACTCCCAACGAGAATAAAGCACAATACATGACATTGCCATAGAGACTTATCAACTGCAAACCTCTACCTGAGCGTGCCAAAGGGGCAGAACCCGGGGTACAGAGTCACCGACCAGGAAGAGGGAGAGAAAAGAAAAAGCAAGAAGATAACCTCTCAAAATCAAGAATAATCTGCAGACTTTATAACCTATCCCATTTTATTATATTTGTTCGTTTGTTTCTCTTATCTTCATTCTTGAGACTTTTTTTTCCTCCTCCAATTTGGCCGATTAACTCTCTACCGGTCTTACTCTCTCCTCTCCCTGAACTACACTACCCATAAGTGTTACATCTCCCATTATCATTTCTCTTCTCTTCCTTTCTCTCTATGAGGGTTGCACTCCAAAACCCTTAACTCTCTCTCTCTCTCCTTTCTTTTTTCTTCTTTTAGTGGTTCCCTCTTTTTTTCTCTCTCTCTCTTTCTTTTCTCCCTCTATATTAGCTTCTTCCTTTCTCCTTTACATCTCCTCTCATTCAAACCTCAATAACAAACAAATTATCTTATCTGGGACTCAAACCTATGTTTGTGGCATTTTGGGGGGTTTTTACTTCACCTTTTTAACTCACTAGCAGTGCTCCCATCCCTGGCTCTCCATATTATCTAGTTCTTGTTCCACTAAATACAATAGTAAGTTTTTAATTTGTCCCCCCATTTTTCCATTTTCCTCTTATTCCTCTCATCATAACTCTTAGAAAACCAACACCTAAAAGCAAATCATTTTATTCTTGACCCAAATTTTTTCCTTATTTGCTTTTTGTGGGTCCATACGCTCGTTTTTTTTTTTCTTTTTTCTTTCCTTTTTTTTTTTTTTTCTTTCTCTCTTTTTTGCCCCTTTATTACTTTTCCCCAATTCAGGCCCTCCATCACAGGCATTGTTTGTTATAACTCACAGTCCACCACAAGATTTTCTCAAGAAAGAGGGGAGAGGAGAGGAGAGGAAAAAAAGAGGGGGGGAATAATTTCCTTTTTTAAAAAACTTTTATTTTATTTTATTTTTCTTTATTTCATTATTAATTTTTTTTTTAAAAAAAACAACTATTTTCGATTTGTTATTTTTTATTTTTTTTAACTTTTTATTCTTTATTAAATCTCATTAATACTATCAACAAAACCACCCTCAGATGCCATTAAGGAAGAGAAAATCGAATATCATGGATACAAAAGAAAGAGAGGTAACACAGCTAGATGAGGAAAAATCTATGGAGAAAAAATTTAATATATTGGAAACCTTGGAGCTAAGTGACAGAGAATTCAAGATAGAAATCCTAAAAATCCTCCGAGATATACAAGAAAACACAGAAAGGCAATATAGGGAGCTCAGAAAACAACTCCATGAACACAAAGAATATATGTCCAAGGAAATTGAAACTATAAAAACAAATCAAACAGAGATGAAAAACTCAATTCACGAGCTGAAAAACGAAGTAACAAGCTTAGCTAATAGAACAGGTCAGATAGAAGAGAGGATTAGTGAAATAGAAGACAAGCAACTTGAGGCACAACAGAGAGAAGAAGAAAGAGACTCAAAAATTAAAAAAAATGAGATAGCCCTACAAGAATTATCTGACTCCATCAAAAAGAATAACATAAGAATAATAGGTATATCAGAGGGAGAAGAGAGAGAAAATGGAATGGAGAACATACTTAAACAAATAATTGATGAGAACTTCCCAAGCCTGTGGAAAGAACTAAAGCCTCAAGTTCAAGGAGCAAACAGAACTCCAAGTTTTCTTAACCCCAACAAACCTACTCCAAGGCATATCATAATGAAATTGACACAAACCAACAGCAAAGAAAAAATTCTCAAGGCAGCCAGGGAAAAGAAGAATACAACATATAAAGGAAGGCCCATTAGATTATCATCAGATTTCTCAGCAGAAACTCTACAAGCTAGAAGAGAGTGGACCCCAATATTTAAAGTCCTGAAAGAGAGGAACTTTCAGCCACGAATACTATACCCATCAAAGCTATCCTTCAAATATGAAGGAGAAATAAAAACATTCACAGATACAGAAAAGATGAGGGAATTTATCATCAGAAAACCCCCACTCCAGGAATTACTAAAGGGGGTTCTCCAATCAGATACAAAGAACAAAAAAAAAACAGAGCCACAAGTAAAAGCTCCAAGAAGAACACAATAAAACCAAATTTAAACTGTGACAACAACAAAAAGAAAGAGGGGGAGAAGACGGAGATTAACAGTAGCAAAGGACGATGGAGTGCAAAAGTACTCACAAAATAGTTCGCTACAATGAACAGGGTAGGGACCCTTTTCATTACTCAAAGGTAACCACCATTGAAAAAACCACCACAGAAGCACATGAGATAAAAAAGACAGCAACAGAGGAAAGATGTATGGAATACAACCAAATAAAAACAAAAGATAGAAAAACGAAAGAGAAGGATCAAACAAGACACAAAACTAACAGAAAGCAAGATATAAAATGGCAATAGGGAACTCACAAGTATCAATAATTACACTAAATGTAAATGGATTAAACTCACCAATAAAAAGGCACAGAGTAGCAGAATGGATTAAAAAAGAAAATCCAACTGTATGCTGCCTACAGGAAACTCATCTAAATAACAAGGATAAAAACAAATTCAAAGTGAAAGGCTGGAAAACAATACTCCAAGCAAATAACATCCAAAAAAAAGCAGGTGTAGCAATACTCATATTGGATAATGCTGACTACAAGACAGGAAAAGTACTTAGAGACAAAAATGGCCATTTCATAATGGCTAAGGGGACACTGAATCAAGAAGACATAACAATTCTTAATATATATGCACCAAACCAAGGAGCACCAAAATATATAAGACAGCTACTTATTGATCTTAAAACAAAAACTGACAAAAATACAATCATACTTGGAGACCTCAATACACCGCTGACGGCTCTAGATCGGTCATCCAAACAGAGAATCAACAAAGACATAGTGGCCTTAAACAAAACACTAGAGCACCTGGATATGATAGACATCTACAGGACATTTCATCCCAAAGTGACTGAGTATACATTTTTCTCCAGTGTACATGGATCATTCTCAAGAATTGACCATATGTTGGGCCACAAAAACAATATCAGCAAATTCAGAAAAATTGAAGTTGTACCAAGCATATTTTCTGATCATAAAGCCTTGAAACTAGAATTCAACTGCAAAAAAGAGGAAAAAAATCCCACAAAAATGTGGAAACTAAACAACATACTTTTAAAAAATGAATGGGTCAAAGAAGAAATAAGTGCAGAGATCAAAAGATATATACAGACTAATGAAAATGACAATACGACATATCAGAATCTATGGGATGCAGCAAAAGCAGTGATAAGAGGGAAGTTCATATCGCTTCAGGCATATATGAACAAACAAGAGAGAGCCCAAGTGAACCACTTAACTTCCCACCTTAAGGAACTAGAAAAAGAAGAACAAAGACAACCCAAAACCAGCCGAAGAAAGGAGATAATAAAAATCAGAGCAGAAATAAATGAATTAGAGAACAGAAAAACTATAGAAAAAATTAATAGAACAAGGAGCTGGTTCTTTGAAAAGATCAATAAAATTGACAAACCCTTGGCAAGACTTACCAAGGAAAAAAGAGAAAGAACTCATATAAACAAAATCCAAAATGAAAGAGGAGAAATCACCACGGACACTGTAGATATACAAAGAATTATTGTAGAATACTATGAAAAACTTTATGCCACTAAATTCAACAACCTAGAAGAAATGGATAAATTCCTAGAACAATACAACCTTCCTAGACTGAGTCAAGAAGAAGCAGAAAGCCTAAACAGACCTATCAGTAGAGAAGAAATAGAAAAAACCATTAAAAACCTCCCCAAAAATAAAAGTCCAGGCCCTGACGGCTATACCAGCGAATTTTATCAAACATTCAAAGAAGACTTGATTCCTATTCTACTAAAAGTCTTCCAAAAAATTGAAGAAGAAGCAATACTTCCAAACACATTTTATGAGGCCAACATAACCCTCATACCAAAACCAGGCAAGGATGGCACAAAAAAAGAAAACTACAGACCAATATCTCTAATGAATACAGATGCTAAAATATTAAACAAAATACTAGCAAATCGAATACAACAACATATTAAAAAAATAATACATCATGATCAAGTAGGATTCATCCCAGAATCTCAAGGATGGTTCAACATACGTAAAACGGTTAATGTAATACACCATATCAACAAAACAAAGAACAAAAACCACATGATCTTATCAATAGACGCAGAAAAGGCTTTCGATAAAATACAACACAATTTTATGTTTAAGACTCTCAACAAAATGGGTATAGAAGGAAAATATCTCAACATGATAAAGGCCATATATGATAAACCATCAGCTAACATCATATTAAATGGCACTAAACTGAAGGCTTTCCCCCTTAAATCAGGAACAAGACAGGGTTGTCCACTCTCTCCACTCTTATTTAATGTGGTACTAGAGGTTCTAGCCAGAGCAATCAGACAAGACAAAGAAATAAAAGGCATCCATATCGGAAAAGAAGAAGTAAAGGTATCACTTTTTGCAGATGATATGATCCTATACATCGAAAACCCCAAAGAATCCACAAAAAGACTACTAGAAACAATAAGCCAATACAGTAAGGTCGCAGGATACAAAATTATCATACAGAAGTCAATAGCCTTTCTATATGCCAACAATGAAACAACTGAGAAGGAACTCAAAAGAATAATCCCCTTCACGATTGCAACAAAAAAAATAAAATACTTAGGAATAAACATAACAAAGAATGTAAAGGACTTATATAATGAAAACTATAAACCATTGTTAAGGGAAATCGAAAAAGATATAATGAGATGGAAGAATATACCTTGTTCTTGGCTAGGAAGAATAAATATAATCAAGATGGCTATATTACCCAAAGCAATATACAAATTTAATGCAATTCCCATCAAAATTCCAATGACATTTTTTAAAGAAATAGAGCAAAAAATCATCAGATTTATATGGAACTATAAAAAACCCCGAATAGCTAAAGCAATCCTAAAGAAAAAGAATGAAGCTGGGGGCATAACAATACCTGACTTCAAACTCTATTATAGGGCCACGACAATCAAAACAGCATGGTATTGGCAGAAAAATAGACACTCAGACCAATGGAACAGAATAGAAAGTCCAGAAATAAAACCACATATATATAGTCAAATAATTTTTGATAAAGGGGCCAACAACACACAATGGAGAAAAGAAAGCCTCTTCAATAAATGGTGCTGGGAAAACTGGAAAGCCACATGCAAAAGAATGAAACTGGACTACAGTCTCTCCCCCTGTACAAAAATTAACTCAAAATGGATCAAAGATCTAAACATAAGACCTGAAACAATTAAGTACATAGAAGAAGACATAGGTACTCAACTCATGGACCTGGGTTTTAAAGAGCATTTTATGAATTTGACTCCAATGGCAAGAGAAGTGAAGGCAAAAATTAATGAATGGGACTACATCAGACTAAGAAGTTTTTGCTCAGCAAGGGAAACTGATAACAAAATAAACAGAAAGCCAACTAAATGGGAAATGATATTTTCAAACAACAGCTCAGATAAGGGCCTAATATCCAAAATATACAAAGAACTCATAAAACTCAACAACAAACAAACAAACAATCCAATAAAAAAATGGGAAGAGGATATGAATAGACACTTCTCCCAGGAAGAAATACAAATGGCCAACAGATATATGAAAAGATGCTCATCTTCTTTAGCTATTAGAGAAATGCAAATCAAAACGGCAATGAGATACCACCTCACACCTGTTCGATTAGCTGTTATTAGCAAGTCAGGTAATAGCAAATGTTGGAGAGGTTGTGGAGAAAAAGGAACCCTCATACACTGTTGGTGGGAATGTAAAGTAGTACAACCATTATGGAAGAAAGTATGGTGGTTCCTCAAAAAACTGAAAATAGAACTACCTTATGACCCAGCAATCCCTCTACTGGGTATATATCCCCAAAACTCAGAAACATTGATACGTAAAGACACATGCAGCCCCATGTTTATTGCAGCATTGTTCACAGTGGCCAGGACATGGAAACAACCAAAAAGCCCATCAATAGATGACTGGATAAAGAAGATGTGGCACATATACACTATGGAATACTACTCAGCCATAAGAAATGATGACATCGGAACATTTACAGCAAAATGGTGGGATCTTGATAACATGATACGAAGCGAAATAAGTAAATCAGAAAAAAACAGGAACTGTATTATTCCATACGTAGGTGGGACATAATAGTGAAGCTAAGAGACATTGATAAGAGTGTGGTGGTTACGGGGGGGAGGGGGGAATGGGAGAGTGATAGGGGGTGGGAGGGGCACAAAGAAAACAAGATAGAGGGTGACAGAGGACAATCTGACATTGGGTGGTGGGTATGCAACATAATTGAACGACAAGATAACCTGGACTTGTCATCTTTGAATATATGTATCCTGATTTATTGATGTCACCCCATTAAAATAAAATTATAAAGGGAAAAAAAAAAAAAAAAAAAAGAGTAATCACATCTAAAAAAAAAAAAAAAAAAAAAAAGAAAAAAAAAAAAAAAAAAAAACGATCATCGTTTCCACTCACTTAAGGTCTCCTTCACGTTGCAGGTGAATAGAAACACTCTCAATTGGGAAAACAGAAAGTGTTTGCAAAAGAGCCTTTGCCTAATGGGGGGAGTATGGAAGCCATGTTCACACAGAAGATGTTGGTGTCGGGCTGTGTAAAAGTGGACAGGCATTTTACAACCATGCTGACTCCTCTTGATCCTGGTCAGGGCCCGTGCGGAACTCTGTCTCACTATCTCCCCTCCTCTCACTTAAAAGAAAAAGAAACACAATTTTAAAACATCACTGCATACCTATCAAAATGGCTAAAATAAAACATTGTGCTAACACCAAGTACTGCTGAGGATGTGGAGAAAATGGGTCGCTCACACACTGTCAGTGGGAACGTCAATGTTAAGGCTACTCTGGGAAACAGCACTGCGATTCCTTGAGAAATCAAACCTGCAATTACCATGTAACTCAGCAATTGCTCCTGGGCATTTATCCCAGACCTGTGAAGGAGTGTTTAATTTTTTTAATTTTTTAATTTATTTATTCATTTTTAGAGAGGAGAGAGAGAGAGGGAGAGAGAAGAGAGAGAGAAGGGGGAGGAGCTGGAAGCATCAACTCCCATATGTGCCTTGACCAGGAAAGCCCAGGGTTTCGAACCAGCGACATCAGCATTTCCGAGTCGATGCTTTATCCACTGCGCCACCACAGGTCAGGCTGTGAAGGAGTGTTTAGAGCTAACATCTTATTCATAATCATCACACCTGTCCTTCAATGGGTGAATGTGCAAGCAAACTGCAGTACATCCACACAATGGAATGCCGAGTGATAAAAAGGAACCAACTATTGAAACACACTTTTATGTCCTATCTACATTGATAAGAGTGTAGTGGTTATGGGGGGAAGGGGGAAAGGGAAAAGGAAAGGGGGAGGGGAAGGGGCACAAAGAAAACTAGATAGAAGGTGACAGAGGACAATCTGACTTTGGGTGATGGGTATACAGCATAATTGAACGACAAGATAACCTGGACTTGTTATCTTTGAATATATGTATCCTGATTTATTGATGTCGCCCCATTAAAAAAAATAAAATTAAAAAAAAAAGAAAAAAGAAACACACTATAACCTGAATGAATCTCCAAAGAATTGCAGAGTTTGAAAAACTAGTCCCCAAAATTACATATTATATGCTCCTAGTTATACAATAGCCTTGAAATTGTAAAATTTATAGCGATGAGGAGCACATTAGCGGTTGCCAGGGGGTAGGCAGGAGTAGATGCACAGCGAGGGGTCCTGCGGTGGACTGAACGTTCTGGAACCTGACTGGATCAATATCGTAGTCTGGTTGCGGTAATATACCGCACTATAGTTTTGAAAAGATGTCACCTGTAGTGAAAATGGATAAAGGGTCACAGAATCTCTCTGTATCTTTCTAACACATGCATGAAAATTTGCAGTTTTTTCAAATAAAAAGTTAAACAAAAAGCAAGTACTATGTGGAAATCGATATGGAAAGAGAAACCAAGAGGTGGTATCCTATCTGATCCCAAGGTTTGAAAAGTTGCTCTGTGTCCAACATTCATAGGTAACAGTAATTAATTAAAAATTAAATTAATTCTTTTTTCAAAAAATTCTTATTTTCTTCCAGATAATAGCAAATCTACATAATTCCAACTCCTTGTGCTTTTGCAGCAATTCAACCAGAACCTTCACAGGAATTAGTAAAAGTAATATGTATACTCTTTCCAGCTGTATTCTGAAAGTTGCCAATGTCCTTCATGGGCACTGATCTAGTCATTGAATTACCCGTTTGTAAAATTCTGAACTGAATTGGTCTTGCTCCCTATCATAACATGTGTTAAGATTTGCAGCTGTATACTCATAATGTGATTTACTTGGTTAGTAATTCCTACTGGCCTATAAATTCCAAGAGGGCGTGGTCCATGTCTGCTTTTATTAACTGTGTCTATCTCATAGAGTCTAGCAGATAATCGATTTACAATAGATATTTTATAAATTGAAGAATAAATTAATGAACGACTCTTTCTGTCTCTGACCACTTCATCAATTCCACTATCCTAGCAGCACAGAGCCTACAAGACTGAGCCTTCTGCTTAGATATTTCAGAGGACAGCAAGCTCAAGGGAACTATGGTTAGAAAGATATAGATACAGATTTTCCACTTCATTTCAGTTCATAAATTTAAGATGTATGTAGCCCCACCTGGGGTGATGGCTGCTGTTAGTGCCTCCTATTCCTGTTAGGAGGGGTTAAGAAATGAAACTAATTTTAAAACTTGGTATCCACTCAGTTGGAAATAATGCAATTGTGCAAAATAATTTTGTACCCTAGTTCATGTCATTTAGATTTGGTTAGGAACTTTTTTTTCTTTGAGCTACAAGGCCATTAGTCTGGTTTTCCTTATGACTTCTTTAGTTAAAAGGTTAGCCTAACATATTACAGAGAAAATAATTGATTTTCTACTATTGTGCCTACATTTTAATGTTTTATAATCCAAAACAAGTCACACATTTTTTTTTCTCACTTGATTATGATTTTAGCATTTTAAATTGCTATTCAGTCAGTATACAACATATGATAGCTACAACCACACTAGCTTTGTTGAAATGCATTTCTGCCTAAAAGAACGTAATTTAAAATACTGAATAATTTTCAAAATAAAAAACAAGCAGAATGTGTATTTTAATGAACAGTCTTGCCTTATGTAGAAAAAAATAATACATTTCCTAACTTTAATCAGAACAGAGGGCAGTGTAGAGAACTACTTAGTTTTATTTGTACAGACACCAATTATTTTACACAGAGGTCATTGAACTATCTGTTATATGTTATGTTGAGCATTCACTACTAATGCACAAATTTTACATTTTTTCCAAACAAGAAATCTGGGAGCAAACAACAAGGAGAAACAACAGAAATTTAAGCACTTTTCCTATTTTTATATAAGAATTGCATCATAGAAATGTACACTTCAAACTAACATGATCTTATTAACCAATGTCACCCCAATAAAATTAATAAAAATATAAAATAAAAGGCTGACTTTTATAGTTAAAAGAAAGAATTGCATTTTTTATATAACTACCTTGAGTATCTGTGTCCTCCCAACCTTCCCACTGTCCCATGCCTACAAAACCCATTCTCTTATTTCTGCTCTCAATCTTGATCACCTGTCCTAACCCATCTCTTAATAAATTGGAGAATAGATTTAAAAAATAAACCAAAAGGATGTGAACACTTAGGCCATCAAAATTCATGGCTGGATCAGAAACTACCTTTGCACATTACTTCAGGAAAAATTCAAGTAATAGAAATAGTATTTCAAAGTCAAATTGCTTTGCTTTCAACAGTATCCTTCTTAAAATATCAATGAACAAATTGCCATACCTACTTTATATTGATATAATGTTTCATATGTTTTTTGCTTAATGAAAATATAAACTACCAAAACATTCTTTCCTCCAAATGAACAGTATTGAAAAAATTATTAAAGTGACCAATTCTTCAGATGGTAATTTTATACCTTTTTAATTCACTTTTTGTGATTATTTATACAGTTTTCCATATCAATATCATATATAGGTTTTTTGTAATAAAGATTATGATATCATAACCGAAATATCTGAATCATAAATAAAATATCTGCCTCATTCTTTTGTTCAGTTTCAAGTAAGCTATTTTTTACTTATTTTAAGTTATCAGCTTATAATGTACCTATTACTCCTTAACTTTACCAGCTGTAATTATTATATCTGCAGGAAATAAAGTTTGGATTGGTTAGACAGTAAACGGTTTCTATTCAAACTGCCACCATTTGATAGATTTAAAGTTTGTTTTGTTACCAAGATAAAATTATTGTGTTAAATTGCACCAACAGAATGTAAAATGATACCTTTCTAAAAAGACAACTAGGCAGAATAAATACTCCCTGAATATTAGCTCTTGGTAGAGTTTTTAAGTGTGTTGTTGAAAAGAACTTATACTGAGAAAACATCATCAATCATGAAAAATTAATCAACAATTTGTTTAAGCCTACCTTAGAGAATTAAATTAACATTTGGTTTCCATGAAAAATTAAGATGATTTCAGTAATGTTTTATGTAGCTTAGTCAGCTACATCTGAAGAGAAGTCGTAAATTAAAGGGTTTGTAATAACATTGAATATGAAGATGTGCTACACTGTAGGTAAAAAATATAAACAAGAGCAAAATTTATCATAAACTTTTTTTAGAACATTCTGCCATTTTCCCCATTAATTGGTGGAATTAATGACAACATATACTATAAATGTTACAAAGCAGTATAAATGACATTTGAAAAAAATTGTTACCAGTGGGGTTTTTGTTTTCATTGTTTTGTTTATTTTGTCAACCTCCCTTGGCAATCTTTGACTCAAACCCAGGGAAATAATATTTTCCTGCAGATTCATGTTGCTCATTAAATGAGGTCTGAAGACTGCATAGGGTAATCAACACCACAGCTTATAATTGACCTTCAAGTAAAAAAAAAAAACTGCACACATTTATCCATCTATTTTATTCTAATGCTTGATGGAAGTAGGTAGGCACTGCAGTTAGAGGAGGGATCATGAAGAGAGAGACACTAAGAGGTAGGAGAGAGTAAAGCAAGACATACTTATCAAGTAGGCTTGAGTCTTGCTCTACATACAGGTAGGATCTTTACATTCATTCATTCAAAAACTACTAAGCAGTGCCTACTAATTGACAGTTTAATGATAACCATAAGGATAGAACGAGTGAGATAAATAATCATACAAAGAAAAGTAAATCAGTGATTCTTAAAAAAGAGAAATGAAGGATCTTGTTAAAGACCTTGGGGAAGTTTCCCAAAGACATATCATTTGAGCCAAAATCTGAAGGAGGGGAATACTGGGTAAACTGGAAAAGAAAAGTCTTTTCTGAAATAAGCAGAGCAGAGCAAGAGCCTTAGGTTGAGAGGAAGTAAGGTTGAAGAGAAACTGAAAGAAGGACAACATGCTCAGTATGGAGAAAGCACAAGAGAAACAGCGTGAGCTGAGGCCAGAGAGGTAGACAGAATCAGACAATGTTGAGCCTTATACGGACTCATGTTAATGACCTGGGGAGGGTTTTGAATCCCAACGATTAATACATTACCTCCCTCAATCATGTGCCCCCGAGCTTGAAATCCTTTTGGTGGAAGATAAGACACACTGATCCAGAGGTAGCTGTTGACACTGCCAATCAGGTATTAGAAGTCTTGAGTTGGTATTTGGATGGCAGAAGAGCTACACAAAATGCTGTGGTTCCAAAGGGTCAGCTTTCCACTCTAGTACTCATGTACGGTCCTGCTTTTGGATTCCCAAATTGTGAACAGAACGGGGTATCTGAAGGGAGGTCTGGAGAGAAGTGATAATACAGGAGTGACTGGCTGTGTTCTCTTTTTCGTCATATTTTAAGGAAAGTTATACAGAGACAAATGTCAGACCATTATAACGAATGGTCATTCCTAAAAGAATGACCCAAAGACTGGGTGGGCTTTTGAGAAAAAGGACTGCTCCTGTGTTTGACATGTTTATGTATATACTTGGCAGATGAGCCAGCTGCCTGAAGCAGATATGATGGATTGATACTTAAATATACAGTAGCCAGTAAGTTTGCCATTCTTGATATTTTTTATTATGCTGTGAACATTATTCTGGCAACATTACTTGCTTCAGTGGGTATAAAAAAAACCAACAACAACAAAAAAAACAGAAAAATGATCCTTGACTGCCAAAGGCCAAGGCAAAGAGCCTTGAAAGACTCAAACCATAAAAACTGTGTCCTAAGCAAAATTTTGGGACTATCTGGAAACATATATGAAGAGACCAGCAACAGTTCCCCTATTAATTAAAGATTCTTTAGGGAGAGTTTAATGTAAAATAATAAATTTAGAAGTTAAGATTTCTGAAAATTATCTGTGCTCTGACCTCTTCAGGTACCTGATCCCTACATCTAACTTAGTCCAAACCCATACCTTGATAGGGAAGGGGAAACCGAGAGTAAGATAACATTCTGACACTGTCTTACCACCTCCAGTTGTTGAAGAGAATCCAGGAAGATGCAAGGCCCCAGAATTTCCCCAATGGCCTAAAGGAACATTAGAGAAGACACAGGTTCCAAGGCCAAAGTGGAATAGAGGTAGTAGAATGTATTTAATGCTTTTTGAAAGCACTTGGATATGGCCCAGAAACTTGAAGAGGTTTTACTACAGTAGCAATTTCCAACCACTATGCCACAAATATTTTTAAAACATGCAATACCTGACTATTTATCCAGGGACACTGCACTCTTTTTTCTTAGAGTGTTAAATTAAAAAAATTAAAAAATGACAACAGGCCCTGGCCAGTTGGCTCAGCGGTAAAGCATTGGCCCGGTGTGTGGAAGTCCTGGGTTTGATTCCTGGTCAAGTCACACAGCAGAAGCACCCATCTGCTTCTCCACCCTTCCCCCTCTCCTTCCTCTCTATCTCTTTGTTACCCTCCCGCAGCCAAGGCTCCATTGGAGCAAAGTTGGCCTGGGCACTGGGGATGGCTCCATGGCCTCCACCTCAGGTGCTAGAATGGCTCCAGCCACAACAGAGCAACACCCCAGATGGGCAGAGCATCGCTCCCTAGTGGGCATGCCAGGTGAATCCTGGTCGGGTGCATGTGGGAGTCTGTTTGACTGCCTCCCCGTTTCTAACTTGGGAAAAAGACAAAAACAAACAAACAAAAAAACAAAAAAATGACAACAGCCAACATAACATTAGCCATCTGATATGAATGATTCAAAATTATGCCTCTTTTTTCAGATCAGCAAAAAAAACCTTTTTTTTTTTCAGTGTACCACAGAATTTTAGTAGTAATTAATTTACGTGTGCCATGGGATGAAAAAGGTTGAAAGTCACTGTTGCTTGGGGACAAAAGAAGGTAGCTGTGACTTGGGTGAACCAACACTTAAAGATTAGAAAATTGAATGATGACGTCAGAGTAATGGCGGAGTAGGAAGCGATACCGATAAATCTCCCCCAAAACTCAACAAGATCTTCAACCAGAAACAGAAAAACCTATACTTGGAGCTTCCAGATTCTTCGCAATACACCCAAAGGTATGATTGAGTGAAAAATTGGCTAAATATATAACCAAACCCCGAAGGAAATAGGGAGTAAGAAATGCTCCGCCTTCCTCACTAACCTAAACAGGGCGGCTTTCTCTGGTAACTGTGAATATAGAAACTGAGGCGGGCAAAGGGGGTGAATAGATCCAGGCCCCCGCAGCAAAAACGGCCGAACCAGGCTGTGGCTCAGAGATCCAAGCCGAGGAAAATCTGATCCTGTGGCAACCCGGGCAATACAAGCTAACACTCGTGCCAAACCCAAACAAAGAAAGACAAGCGGAGCGGCCATTTTACCCGGTCTCCTGGTCGGTGCGCAGTTAGTGGAAGAGAGATTTCTTCCTAAGCCGCGGAAGTGGGTGCCCGTGTTGCCCCACGGTGAGGCAGGGTCAGAGGCCTTTCTGTGGGCTGAGGGCAGAGTCTCTGGGCAGCCCCAGCGCCCTGGGAAAGCCACACACGGGAGGGAGTGAGAACTAATCCCAACGGTGGAGATTTTCCGTGCTGGAGGCTGTTTCACTCAGAGGGAACCACGGCCGGCCTCATATCCTGGTTTGCGCGCGCAGATAAGGAGTGAGCGATTCCTCCGAGTGCCTCGGCAGTGCGCGCCCGTATTATCGCAGAGAGGGGCAGAGTAAGGGGCCTTTGTGTGGGCCAAAGCGGAATCTCGGGCCGCCCCAGCGCCTTGCAAAAGCCGCACACGGGGACGGAGCGAGACTCAATTCCAACGCTGCAACTTTTCCCTGCGGTTGGGGGTTTCACTCAGAGCGTGAGACTGCTGGCCGGATATCCTGGTTGCAGACAGTGAGTGAGAGTTTCCTCCAAGCGCCCCGGAAGTGGGCGCCCGCTTGTGTTACCGGATAGAGTGGCAGAGCCAGAGGTCTTCGAGTGGGCGGAAAGCCCGCCTGATTATGCTAGCAGCTCTGACTGACTGAGCCTTACCCAGAGCCCTGTGCTGAGTGGAAATAGAGTGGGGAGTTGCCAGCAATTTGAACCTCTTACTATCCAGGCAGAGGCAGCAGCAACCCCATACCTGGACTATCAGGCTACTAATTGAGGAAGGAAAGACTAGGAGAAAGGCTCCAGGAACACAGACTCTCTCACTGTCGGAGCCTATAAATGCTAATGAGCCTCGACTCCCAACGAGAATAAAGCACAATACATGACATTGCCATAGAGACTTATCAACTGCAAACCTCTACCTGAGCGTGCCAAAGGGGCAGAACCCGGGGTACAGAGTCACCGACCAGGAAGAGGGAGAGAAAAGAAAAAGCAAGAAGATAACCTCTCAAAATCAAGAATAATCTGCAGACTTTATAACCTATCCCATTTTATTATATTTGTTCGTTTGTTTCTCTTATCTTCATTCTTGAGACTTTTTTTTCCTCCTCCAATTTGGCCGATTAACTCTCTACCGTCTTACTCTCTCCTCTCCCTGAACTACACTACCCATAAGTGTTACATCTCCCATTATCATTTCTCTTCTCTTCCTTTCTCTCTATGAGGGTTGCACTCCAAAACCCTTAACTCTCTCTCTCTCTCCTTTCTTTTTTCTTCTTTTAGTGGTTCCCTCTTTTTTTCTCTCTCTCTCTTTCTTTTCTCCCTCTATATTAGCTTCTTCCTTTCTCCTTTACATCTCCTCTCATTCAAACCTCAATAACAAACAAATTATCTTATCTGGGACTCAAACCTATGTTTGTGGCATTTTGGGGGGTTTTTACTTCACCTTTTTAACTCACTAGCAGTGCTCCCATCCCTGGCTCTCCATATTATCTAGTTCTTGTTCCACTAAATACAATAGTAAGTTTTTAATTTGTCCCCCCATTTTTCCATTTTCCTCTTATTCCTCTCATAATAACTCTTAGAAAACCAACACCTAAAAGCAAATCATTTTATTCTTGACCCAAATTTTTTCCTTATTTGCTTTTTGTGGGTCCATACGCTCGTTTTTTTTTTCTTTTTTCTTTCCTTTTTTTTTTTTTTCTTTCTCTCTTTTTTGCCCCTTTATTACTTTTCCCCAATTCAGGCCCTCCATCACAGGCATTGTTTGTTATAACTCACAGTCCACCACAAGATTTTCTCAAGAAAGAGGGGAGTAGAGGAGAGGAAAAAAAGAGGGGGGGAATAATTTCCTTTTTTAAAAATTTTTATTTTATTTTATTTTTCTTTATTTCATTATTAATTTTTTTTTAAAAAGACAACTCTTTTCGATTTGTTATTTTTTTATTTTTTTTAACTTTTTATTCTTTATTAAATCTCATTAATACTATCAACAAAACCACCCTCAGATGCCATTAAGGAAGAGAAAATCAAATATCATGGATACAAAAGAAAGAGGTAACACAGCTAGATGAGGAAAAATCTATGGAGAAAAAATTTAATATATTGGAAACCTTGGAGCTAAATGACAGAGAATTCAAGATAGAAATCCTAAAAATCCTCCGAGATATACAAGAAAACACAGAAAGGCAATATAGGGAAATCAGAAAACAACTCCATGAACACAAAGAATATATGTCCAAGGAAATTGAAACTATAAAAACAAATCAAACAGAGATGAAAAACTCAATTCACGAGCTGAAAAACGAAGTAACAAGCTTAGCTAATAGAACAGGTCAGATAGAAGAGAGGATTAGTGAAATAGAAGACAAGCAACTTGAGGCACAACAGAGAGAAGAAGAAAGAGACTCAAAAATTAAAAAAAATGAGATAGCCCTACACGAATTATCTGACTCCATCAAAAAGAATAACATAAGAATAATAGGTATATCAGAGGGAGAAGAGAGAGAAAATGGAATGGAGAACATACTTAAACAAATAATTGATGAGAACTTCCCAAGCCTGTGGAAAGAACTAAAGCCTCAAGTTCAAGAAGCAAACAGAACTCCAAGTTTTCTTAACCCCAACAAACCTACTCCAAGGCATATCATAATGAAATTGACACAAACCAACAGCAAAGAAAAAATTCTCAAGGCAGCCAGGGAAAAGAAGAATACAACATATAAAGGAAGGCCCATTAGATTATCATCAGATTTCTCAGCAGAAACTCTACAAGCTAGAAGAGAGTGGACCCCAATATTTAAAGTCCTGAAAGAGAGGAACTTTCAGCCACGAATACTATACCCATCAAAGCTATCCTTCAAATACGAAGGAGAAATAAAAACATTCACAGATACAGAAAAGATGAGGGAATTTATCATCAGAAAACCCCCACTCCAGGAATTACTAAAGGGGGTTCTCCAATCAGATACAAAGAACAAAAAAAAACAGAGCCACAAGTAAAAGCTCCAAGAAGAACACAATAAAACCAAATTTAAACTGTGACAACAACAAAAAGAAAGAGGGGGAGAAGATGGAGATTAACAGTAGCAAAGGACGATGGAGTGCAAAAGTACTCACAAAATAGTTCGCTACAATGAACAGGGTAGGGACCCTTTTCATTACTCAAAGGTAACCACCATTGAAAAAACCACCACAGAAGCACATGAGATAAAAAAGATAGCAACAGAGGAAAGATGTATGGAATACAACCAAATAAAAACAAAAGATAGAAAAACGAAAGAGAAGGATCAAACAAGACACAAAACTAACAGAAAGCAAGATATAAAATGGCAATAGGGAACTCACAAGTATCAATAATTACACTAAATGTAAATGGATTAAACTCACCAATAAAAAGGCACAGAGTAGCAGAATGGATTAAAAAAAAAATCCAACTGTATGCTGCCTACAGGAAACTCATCTAAGTAACAAGGATAAAAACAAATTCAAAGTGAAAGGCTGGAAAACAATACTCCAAGCAAATAACATCCAAAAAAAAGCAGGTGTAGCAATACTCATATCGGATAATGCTGACTACAAGACAGGAAAAGTACTTAGAGACAAAAATGGCCATTTCATAATGGCTAAGGGGACACTGAATCAAGAAGACATAACAATTCTTAATATATATGCACCAAACCAAGGAGCACCAAAATATATAAGACAGCTACTTATTGATCTTAAAACAAAAACTGACAAAAATACAATCATACTTGGAGACCTCAATACACCGCTGACGGCTCTAGATCGGTCATCCAAACAGAGAATCAACAAAGACATAGTGGCCTTAAACAAAACACTAGAGCACCTGGATATGATAGACATCTACAGGACATTTCATCCCAAAGTGACTGAGTATACATTTTTCTCCAGTGTACATGGATCATTCTCAAGAATTGACCATATGTTGGGCCACAAAAACAATATCAGCAAATTCAGAAAAATTGAAGTTGTACCAAGCATATTTTCTGATCATAAAGCCTTGAAACTAGAATTCAACTGCAAAAAAGAGGAAAAAAATCCCACAAAAATGTGGAAACTAAACAACATACTTTTAAAAAATGAATGGGTCAAAGAAGAAATAAGTGCAGAGATCAAAAGATATATACAGACTAATGAAAATGACAATACGACATATCAGAATCTATGGGATGCAGCAAAAGCAGTGATAAGAGGGAAGTTCATATCGCTTCAGGCATATATGAACAAACAAGAGAGAGCCCAAGTGAACCACTTAACTTCCCACCTTAAGGAACTAGAAAAAGAAGAACAAAGACAACCCAAAACCAGCCGAAGAAAGGAGATAATAAAAATCAGAGCAGAAATAAATGAATTAGAGAACAGAAAAACTATAGAAAAAATTAATAGAACAAGGAGCTGGTTCTTTGAAAAGATCAACAAAATTGACAAACCCTTGGCAAGACTTACCAAGGAAAAAAGAGAAAGAACTCATATAAACAAAATCCAAAATGAAAGAGGAGAAATCACCACGGACACCGTAGATATACAAAGAATTATTGTAGAATACTATGAAAAACTTTATGCCACTAAATTCAACAACCTAGAAGAAATGGATAAATTCCTAGAACAATACAACCTTCCTAGACTGAGTCAAGAAGAAGCAGAAAGCCTAAACAGACCTATCAGTAGAGAAGAAATAGAAAAAACCATTAAAAACCTCCCCAAAAATAAAAGTCCAGGCCCTGACGGCTATACCAGCGAATTTTATCAAACATTCAAAGAAGACTTGGTTCCTATTCTACTCAAAGTCTTCCAAAAAATTGAAGAAGAAGCAATACTTCCAAACACATTTTATGAGGCCAACATAACCCTCATACCAAAACCAGGCAAGGATGGCACAAAAAAAGAAAACTACAGACCAATATCTCTAATGAATACAGATGCTAAAATACTAAACAAAATACTAGCAAATCGAATACAACAACATATTAAAAAAATAATACATCATGATCAAGTGGGATTCATCCCAGAATCTCAAGGATGGTTCAACATACATAAAACGGTTAATGTAATACACCATATCAACAAAACAAAGAACAAAAACCACATGATCTTATCAATAGACGCAGAAAAGGCTTTCGATAAAATACAACACAATTTTATGTTTAAGACTCTCAACAAAATGGGTATAGAAGGAAAATATCTCAACATGATAAAGGCCATATATGATAAACCATCAGCTAACATCATATTAAATGGCACTAAACTGAAGGCTTTCCCCCTTAAATCAGGAACAAGACAGGGTTGTCCACTCTCTCCACTCTTATTTAATGTGGTACTAGAGGTTCTAGCCAGAGCAATCAGACAAGACAAAGAAATAAAAGGCATCCATATCGGAAAAGAAGAAGTAAAAGTATCACTTTTTGCAGATGATATGATCCTATACATCGAAAACCCCAAAGAATCCACAAAAAGACTACTAGAAACAATAAGCCAATACAGTAAGGTCGCAGGATACAAAATTAACATACAGAAGTCAATAGCCTTTCTATATGCCAACAATGAAACAACTGAGAAGGAACTCAAAAGAATAATCCCCTTCACGATTGCAACAAAAAAAATAAAATACTTAGGAATAAACATAACAAAGAATGTAAAGGACTTATATAATGAAAACTATAAACCATTGTTAAGGGAAATCGAAAAAGATATAATGAGATGGAAGAATATACCTTGTTCTTGGCTAGGAAGAATAAATATAATCAAGATGGCTATATTACCCAAAGCAATATACAAATTTAATGCAATTCCCATCAAAATTCCAATGACATTTTTTAAAGAAATAGAGCAAAAAATCATCAGATTTATATGGAACTATAAAAAACCCCGAATAGCCAAAGCACTCCTAAAGAAAAAGAATGAAGCTGGGGGCATAACAATACCTGACTTCAAACTCTATTATAAGGCCACGACAATCAAAACTGCATGGTATTGGCAGAAAAATAGACACTCAGACCAATGGAACAGAATAGAAAGTCCAGAAATAAAACCACATATATATAGTCAAATAATTTTTGATAAAGGGGCCAACAACACACAATGGAGAAAAGAAAGCCTCTTCAATAAATGGTGCTGGGAAAACTGGAAAGCCACATGCAAAAGAATGAAACTGGACTACAGTCTCTCCCCCTGTACAAAAATTAACTCAAAATGGATCAAAGATCTAAACATAAGACCTGAAACAATTAAGTACATAGAAGAAGACATAGGTACTCAACTCATGGACCTGGGTTTTAAAGAGCATTTTATGAATTTGACTCCAATGGCAAGAGAAGTGAAGGCAAAAATTAATGAATGGGACTACATCAGACTAAGAAGTTTTTGCTCAGCAAGGGAAACTGATAACAAAATAAACAGAAAGCCAACTAAATGGGAAATGATATTTTCAAACAACAGCTCAGATAAGGGCCTAATATCCAAAATATACAAAGAACTCATAAAACTCAACAACAAACAAACAAACAATCCAATAAAAAAATGGGAAGAGGATATGAATAGACACTTCTCCCAGGAAGAAATACAAATGGCCAACAGATATATGAAAAGATGCTCATCTTCTTTAGCTATTAGAGAAATGCAAATCAAAACGGCAATGAGATACCACCTCACACCTGTTCGATTAGCTGTTATTAGCAAGTCAGGTAATAGCAAATGTTGGAGAGGCTGTGGAGAAAAAGGAACCCTCATACACTGTTGGTGGGAATGTAAAGTAGTACAACCATTATGGAAGAAAGTATGGTGGTTCCTCAAAAAACTGAAAATAGAACTACCTTATGACCCAGCAATCCCTCTACTGGGTATATATCCCCAAAACTCAGAAACATTGATACGTAAAGACACATGCAGCCCCATGTTTATTGCAGCATTGTTCACAGTGGCCAGGACATGGAAACAACCAAAAAGCCCATCAATAGATGACTGGATAAAGAAGATGTGGCACATATACACTATGGAATACTACTCAGCCATAAGAAATGATGACATCGGAACATTTATAGCAAAATGGTGGGATCTTGATAACATGATACGAAGCGAAATAAGTAAATCAGAAAAAAACAGGAACTGTATTATTCCATACGTAGGTGGGACATAATAGTGAAACTAAGAGACATTGATAAGAGTGTGGTGGTTACGGGGGGGAGGGGGGAATGGGAGAGGGATAGGGGGTGGGAGGGGCACAAAGAAAACAAGATAGAAGGTGACAGAGGACAATCTGACTTTGGGTGGTGGGTATGCAACATAATTGAACGACAAGATAACCTGGACTTGTTATATTTGAATATATGTATCCTGATTTATTGATGTCACCCCATTAAAAAAATAAAATTATAAAAAAAAAAAAAAAAAAAAAAAAGATTAGAAAATTGTCATTATTCACTTGTACCAATTAGTTACCTGTGCCATTTTGATTTTTAGATATTTTAAATATATTTTATGATTATTCTTGATCACTAGAGATATCAGAAGTCAACTGGATATATAATAATATACACCAGATCCCATCCCTCATTACACTGGTATTTAATAAATTCCCTGCACAGATGAAAGAAAGAATGGAAAAGAGTTCTAAGTTGAGATTGCATTTCCATTATCCAAAAGAATGGAAATCTCAAAATTTAATTTAAATTCAGTTATAGAAAAACAACACTGCACTCCCTAATCACCTGACTTTGTGGACTAAGGGTCATACACACAACTTGTGTGCACACACTCACACACACACCACATCACACCACCCAGAGTTTGTAACATGAAATAGTAGCTTTTCATGTATATTCACTTTTTGTGACACTTCTCAATGTGAGACAGGTAGGGCTAAATTAGTACTTTGTCTATAATCTGAAACAAAAATCCCTTCCCACTAAGAGAGAGAGAAATACTTCTCTGAGAGCAAAAGAAATTCAAAATATAAATATACAGAAGGAAGTGACAACAAAAACACTAGCCAAATCAACATAAGAATTCTAGAATTTACCTGGTAAAGATCATGTAGATGTCAAGAATCTTCAAGAAGTTTATTTTATACAAAGTTTTCACCAAAGTCATAGCCCAGTTCTCAGAGGCATTTCAAACCTAATGAACTGCTCACTAGAGTAAAGTAGCCTAAATTTGACCCTTTAAAACGTAAACTGTAGTCATTTTAAGTAAAAAAACATTGGCAAGCTGTCCCTGTCTCTGAGTCTGACTGTCAGAAACATTTCACTGAAACACATCAGCAAAACAGGTATACGCATCTCTCTGTCCACATCTGGTTGGTCCCTGGTGCATATTTCTGCTGTTTTCAATATTTATTTTCTTACACTTAAGTGCTAAGGAAAAAAGAATGGAAAAGAACTGAAGACATTAAGATGAAAAAAATACTGATGAAGTTGACATTTCAGTACAGGCTGGTTGGTGGTCAGATGGTGACTTGAAAGTTGCATTCATTAATTTCATTAATTTCATATTGTTTATTGATTTCACATTCGAGGACACATTGTCGAAGGCAGAGTTGGAAATAGAATCCAAGACTTTCCATTTAAAATCAAGGTTATTTCTACTATGCCTTTAGTTGTGTTCTGCAATGTGAGATGCGGAATTAACTTTGGGAAGCCCAGTAGAATGGAGTTCTCAGCCCAGTACACAGCTTCTCACCAAAAGAGCTGAGACTATGACACAGTAGGTGAGACTAACTCAGTTGATGGCAAACAAGTAAACAAATCTACAAATAACAATAAATGGACAAAGAAGAACAATTTTAATTACAGGGATAAAGTTGGTACCAAATAACATCCTTATATATACTTAGTTTCCCTTCCCCCCAGTATTCCTCCTTCATATAGATATACTTTAAAATTTTTAATAAAGATAATGTGAAAATATTGTCTCCTTCTTCAAAATCTGACAAACTTACCCAGTGGTGGGATTCAGCTGGTTTAGCAGAACTAATACCTAATTTTTCGTTGAGTTCGGCACACCGGTTGTTAAAATGGCACTTTTTTTTTTTTTTTTGTATTTTTCTGAAGCTGGAAACGGGGAGGCAGTCAGACAGACCCCCGCATGCACCCTACTGGGATCCACCTGGCATGCCCACCAGGGGGCGATGCTCTGCCCACCAGGGGGCGATGCTCTGCCCATCCCAGGCATCACTCTGTTGTGACCAGAGCCACTCTAGCGCCTGGGGCAGAGGCCATGGATCCATCCCCAGCACCCGGGCCATCTTTTGCTCCAATGGATCCTCGGTTGCGGGAGGAGAAGAGAGATAGAAAGGAAGGAGAGGGGGAGGAGTGGAGAAGCAGACAGGCGCCTCTCCTGTGTGCCCTGGCCAGGAATCGAACCCAGGACTTTCGCACGCCAGGCCAACGCTCTACCACTGAGCCAACCAGCCAGGGCCTAAAATGGCACTTGTAATCAGTGTTCTCTCTAAGGTGGGCACCTGGGCAGCTGTCCAATGTGGAAATCACAAATTAACATTCCTTACTCTTTTTTTAACATTCATCTGTGCAACAGTGTATTCTAAGTGCCCGTAGTCATGTCTATTCCATCCTTAGGTGAAAATAATTGCAAGTGAGGATGCCAATCAAAAAGCAATATGGAAATATCTTAAATAACAGTTTTATTGTTTTTTGTCAGTATTATTTAATGTTTTTTCATTAATATTTTAAAACTTTCTTGTAACATAATCTACTTTTATGTACCTCTTATTGTTCTTATTTAAGTATAAATGCATGAAATAATAAACTATTTTTCAGGATATCGTATTTTTATACTTAAAACAGTCATTAGGGTGGAGAACTGACTGTTAAGTTATTTGAATCCCACCACTGCGTGTACCTCTTCCCAATCTTGCACAGGGGGTCCTCGGGTTATCACACAGTTTTGTCCTTACGTCAGTGACGTAACCCAAATTTTGGTGTAAGTCAAAATATACCCTAACCTAAGTCATTCATCCTAACACAGTTGTAAAATTATAATGTAGAACATAAAAATACAACTAAGAAAAAGTACATAAATATATTTTATAGTGCATTGTACTGTACTAACAGAAAAAACTGACAAAAAAGTGTAAAAAAAATTTCTTATCTTTATTTCTGTGATGGGCTTGCACACTGGAAGGGGTATTGCAAGGCGGGAGAGAGTGACCTATTGGGAGGAGGAAGCTGGAGAGGCCGGAGAACCTGCAGAAGGTGCTGGAGATAGGGGAAGGTAAAGGGTACACCCATTCGCTGTTCCACTCAACTTTGCACTCATTGATTGCTTCTCGTGTGTTCCCTGAGCAAGGATCGAATCTGCATCATTTTTGGATGACGCTCATAACCGACTGAGCTAAAAGGCCAGGGCCACTTTTTACATATTTGATGTGTTCTTTCGTTGTCACACTTTACAAATGAATTCAACTTATTATTTTTTCTTTTAATTCTTGATACAATAGTTTTGATTTTTAAGAATTAGTTTTTTTAAGTTTTTAAAAATCATATTTTGAGAACAACTTTGCTCTCAACAGTAGCATATCATTCTACTCTTTAAGAATATATTTTAATTCTGAAAAGAGCCAGAAGCCATGCAGAGTCAAGTCAGCTAACCAGAGTACAGATGAACAAATAGCATTTTGGTAAGAAAACAGATAAACCAAAAAAACAAAAGCACAAGCCAGCTGCAATGATAATATAATAACATTATGATTTTCTTGTGTGATCAAGAAATGGCTTAAAAGCCAATTTCTAATGCATTTTTAAAATGGCAGCATCAGTTGAGTATACAAACTCTCATGGAAACTAATTCAAAGAATAATAAAAAATAATTTCCCTGTTATGACTTTTGAGATAAAATAAAGGGTACATGGAATAGAAGAAAGATTCTGCAAAGAGAATAAAGAGAGCTCTGTTAGCTCTGTTGCTATTAAGATGTATAATCACTGGCAAGTTTTGTAATTCCTTATTTATTTAACAAATATTTATTGAATGCTTACTATGCACCTGGCTCTGTTGTAGTATCAGAGATCCAATACTTGTGTAATTTGTGTTTTAATAGGGGAGAAGTAGTCCTGGCCGGTCGGCCTGGCGTGTGGGGGACCCGGGTTCGATTCCCGGCCAGGGCACATAGGAGAAGCACCCATTTGCTTCTCCACCCCCCCCCCTTCCTCTCTGTCTCTCTCTTCCCCTCCCGCAGCCAAGGCTCCATTGGAGCAAAGATGGCCCGGGCGCTGGGGATGGCTCCTTGGCCTCTGCCCCAGGCACTAGAGTGGCTCTGGTCTTGGCAGAGTGACCCTCGGAGGGGCAGAGCATCGCCCCCTGGTGGGCAGAGCATCGCCCCTGGTGGGCGTGCCGGGTGGATCCCGGTTGGGCGCATGCGGGAGTCTGTCTGACTGTCTCTCCCCGTTTCCAGCTTCAGAAAAATACAAAAAAAAAAAAAAAAATAGGGGAGAAGTAAAGAATAAAGAAAATAAGCAATGACCTAGTAGTTTAGAAGATAGCTAGCATTATGGAATAAACTTAAGTAGACAAGGGATGTAGAGAGTGTGAGGTGATGGGAAGGGACATTTGCAATTTTAAATAGGTGGTCAGGGAAGACCTTGCTTAGGTGACAATTAAGTAAAATCTTGAAGAAGATGGAGAAAAAGCCGTGATCTCTGGGGAGAAGCATCCAGGTGGAGAGAAGAACAAGGAGGAAGTCTTGGAGGAGGGCTGCACCTGGTATGTTTTAGAAAAAGTGACTACAGTGATGTGAATAGGAGGAGAGTAGCAGCAGACCAGGTGACAGGGACAAGAAGAGAGATGAGGCCCACATATGTAAAGGCCTGAAGGCCACTCTGAGAACTTTGCTTTTATCTTGAGAGAGAGTATATGGAAGCCACATGAGAGTCTGGAATGATATGATCTGCCTTGTCCTTTAGATCAATCACTTTGGTTGCTCTATTGAGAACGGATTGTGGAGGACAAGGCTAGAAGCAGTGAAATTAGTTAGGATGTTGCTATAATAATCCCGGTGACAGATAATGACAATCAAGAAAAGGCTGGTAGTGTGGGAGGTTGGAACTTGATAAAGAAAGGGATCAAGTTCTGGATATATTTTTACTTAATATTCTAACATATATTGATCTAAATAATGTATGTTAAATGATGGTCATAATATCTATCTTAATGGATTGCTGTTAGTTTTTAATATTATATTTCATAATGTCTTTATTAAAAGTGTAAAATGTAAAAAAAGTGTAAAATGTTATTAAAATATAAAATTTGTGATAAGGAGTGAACATACATGCTGGAGCAGAGACCACGAGAGCAGTCTAATTATAAATTTTTTGCCTGAAAATCAATGAGGACTCATTGTCATTTTAAGAGCATGAAAAAAATCTTAAAGGTCTGTATAAAAGACAGTTTCAGGGCTCATTTCCTGCTGGCATTTAAAAGTTTTGCCCAATCAGGGATAATAGTTTATAGATGATTGTATCCTCAGACCTCATTAGAAGGCCCAATTAAATGTGGCTTGAGAACCAAGAAATTAAAATGTCTGGGACAAAGATATAGCCTTCCTCTAAGCCAGAATGGGTATTATTGCTTAAGAAGTAACTTTAGCTCCATACATCTGAGGTCCTAAAAATTCTAAATGTTTAAGGAACGAACGTGTACTAAGAAAATAATATGCCAGGCACTGTGCTAGGTGTGGGCATAGGTTATCTCTTGTTGTCTTCATAACAACGCCAGGTTGTATTATTTTACTTAATTTTTCAATTAAAGTTAACGTAAAATATTGTATTAGTTTCAGGTGTACAAATATCTTAGGAAGTGATTATCCTGAGAAGTCTAGTATTCAGCTGACACCACACATAGTTATTACAGTATTATTGACTATCCTCTATGCCAGGGGTCCCCAAACTTTTTACACAGGGGGTCAGTTCACTGTCCCTCAGACCGTTGGAGGGACGGACTACAAAAAAAAAACTATGAACAAAGCTCTATGCACACTGCACATATCTTATTTTAAAGTAAAAAAAATAAAACGGGAAGAAATACAATATTTAAAATAACAAACAAGTAAATTTAAATCAACAAACTGACCAGTATTTCAATGGGAACTATGCTCCTCCACTGACCACCTATGAAAGAGGTGCCCCTTCCAGAAGTGCGGCGGGGGCCAGATAAATGGCCTCAGGGGGCCCCATGTGGCCCTCGGGCCGTAGTTTGGGGACCCCTGCTCTATGCTGTACTTTACAACGCCATGACTATTTTGTAACTACCAATTTGTACTTCTTAATTCCTTCACCTTTTTCACCCATCCCCCCCAAACCCTTTCCAATCAGGAGACTACAATTTGTTCTCTGTATCTGTGAGTTTCTTTCTGTTTTGTTTGTTCATTTTTTTTTTTTTTAGATTTCACATTTAAGTGAAATCATATGGTATTTGTCTTTCTCTGACTGACTTATTTCACTTAGCATAATACCTTTTAGACCTATCCATATTGTCACAAATGTCAAGATTTCACTCTTTTTATGTCCGAATAATGTTCCATTGTATATATGTACCAAATCTTTTTCTATCCAATCATATATTGATGGACACTTGGGTTGGTTCTATATTTTGGCTATTATAAACCATGGTGCAGTTAACATAGGGATGCATATAACTCTTCAAGGTAATGTTTTAGATTTCCTCAGATAAATACCCAGAAGTAGAATTTCTGGGTCATATGGTAGTTCTATTTTTTATTTTTTGAAGAATCTCCATTCTGTTTTACTCTATGAGGTATTTTTAAACTCTTTCACGGGTGTGGAAATTCAGACTGATTAAGGAAAAATGACTTACCAAGAGTAATAGTGAGTTTTGGAGGCAGAATTTAAATTAATCTGCATGCAAGAAGATCCCTTACCTTTTTGCTGTATCTTACAAATAAAGTATGCAGGACTCCATGGTTCCAAGAAACTTAAAAGGTCAGTGCTGGCCGATAAAGGGTGGATGGATTCCGGCCTTCATCAAGGCAACCACTGGGAAGGATCCACATAAACAGCTGTGGTTGCTACGCCTGGCCAGGCATTAAGATCTCATAGGCAGCCTGTCACTGACCTACCTTTCTATACATGATGCAGAGCAACTCAGAATGAGAGGTCGGGGAAAACAGTAGCAGTGGAAGACATAGAGCTCATAGGTAGCAACCTGAAACCCATCGGCCACAGAGTCTAAAATAATCTGGACTTCTTGCAATTGGTGTCATAATTTTTCTAAAATTTTGTTTCTAAGCAACTTTTTTGAGAGACAGAGGTGTCATTCCCTCCATTGTGAAGGTCTCATGGCATCACAGAGTAACTTGAACTGGAAGAAACCTCAGAGATTTCCCCACTTCCTTGAGAACCAAGACTCAAAGGGATAATAAGGTGGCTTATCAAAGCTCACAAGAATTCAGCTCTGGGTCTTAGTTCAGTGTTCTTTTCACCAAGTAATTCTGCCTCCCTAAATATTTACCTCAGTGTTGTCAGCCATCTGAAAAAACTTTGTATTCCCTGGGTTTAATCTGAACGTCTAATTTTGCATACCTACAGCTGTCCCCAGAAACAAATTCTGAGCATTAAAAAAAGCCGTTCTCTGTCCACACAGTTTTAATGACTTGGATTTCTTCAGCAAGACCTTAGGTTCTTTTTAAATGTCAGGACTTTTCTGTATTTCATTTTCATTTTTTAAAGGTTATCCTAATATAAACAGGAGCAAGGTAGTGGGAATTAAACATGCAGGCTCACTCTAGCACTCACATCGTTTCTTTAATACACTAACTCTTCCTTTAGCCCTCTTCATTAGCTTTCAACCATATATTTAATTTAAAACAAATCATATTTCTCATTTTTTTTCTCCATCATATGTATGCCAATACATTTTGGAAAGAAATATGAAGGAAAAGTTTGCCCCATCCAATCCATTCTCCTGTCCTCACAGCCTAGGGTTCTGCTTTACAGCAGTTCTCTCAGTAAACACTTCGCTGGGTGGAACGTTGTTTGTCTGGGCCAGAAAGAACCAAGGCTTAATTGAAGAAGCAGCTGATCACCTGCTACTTACCGAGGAAAAAGAAAAAAGACCATATTAGAACTTGTTCTCTTTGTGAACCAGCTACCATTTGTCTCTTTCCTCATTTTTATTTTCTTTCTTGATATTTGGAACCAAAGAGTCACACCATTGGCATAGTACATCCTTAACTCTGTAGAAAGGTTTAAGTAATAATGGTTTTAGTCTTTTTCAAGGGGAGAAGGTCATTCTTATAAGGTAAAAACCACTAGACCTGCCTGATGTGTGGTGGTGCAGTGGTTAAAGTGTCAACCTGGAATTGTGAAGTCTCTGGTTTGAAACCTTGGGCTTGATTGGTCGAGGCACATATGAGAAGCAACCAGTAACAACTCAAGTGAAACAACTATGAATTGATACTTCTTGCCCCCCTCCGTCGTAAAATCAACAAATAGAATCTTTTTAAAAAATTATTACACCCTTTAATATCTTTCCTTTCATATTTCTTTTTAAAACAGTGTTTTCCAAGCCTTGGCTAGATAGCTCAGTTGGTTGGTGTGTTGTCCCAGAGCACGGAGGTTGCCGGTTCGATTCCTCCATCAGGGCACATACAGGAGCAGCTCAATGTTCCTGTCTCTCTCTCTTCCTGCCTCTCTCAAAATAAGTAGATAGATGTATAGATAGATAGATAATGAAAAAATGAAATAAAATAGTGTTTTTCCATCAAAGCATCAAATAACTCTAGGGGGACAAAAAGAAAAATATATTGGAACATCTAGGTCAGGGGTCCCCAAACTACGGCCCGCGGGCCTCATGCAGCCCCCTGAGGCCATTCATCTGGCCTTCGCAGCACTTCCGGAAGGGGCACCTCTTTCATTGGTGGTCAGTGAGAGGAGCACATTGACCATCTCATTAGCCAAAAGTAGGCCCATAGTTCCCATTGAAATACTGGTCAGTTTCTTGATT
This sequence comes from Saccopteryx bilineata, assembly GCF_036850765.1. Lineage (NCBI taxonomy): Eukaryota > Metazoa > Chordata > Mammalia > Chiroptera > Emballonuridae > Saccopteryx > Saccopteryx bilineata. The sequence goes on from NC_089497.1 coordinate 37,866,771, forward strand.
TAAATTTACTTGTTTTTTTATTTTAAATATTGTATTTGTTCCAGTTTTGTTTTTTTACTTTAAAATAAGATATGAGCAGTGTGCATAGGGATTTGTTCATGGATTTTTTTATAGTCTGGCCCTCCAATGGTCTGAGGGACAGTGAACTGGCCCCCTGTGTAAAAAGTTTGGGGACCTCTGATCTAGGTTCTAATTAAATGATCATAATTCTGGTCAGGTCACTGCCCTTTGGTAAATGATAATGACAGTCTCAGAAATTAATTAAAGTGTTTGAGGCTCTTCACACATTAGACTTTACTTGTTATGGAATCCCTTACTCAAAAAATTACTGTAAAACCATTAAGGGGGAACACATGGCATTCTTGTTAAACACACACAAAAAATGCTGTTGGTCAAATACATTTGTAAATATGTATATGGTAAATCTGTATATGTTTGCTCGCTTTGGGTGTGAGAGACAGTCTGTAAGCTGGCAAAGTCATTATAGCCTAAGGTTTAGTTTTAAGACAAAGCCTTTTCCTCCTTTCTAATACTAAGAACTTCTCAAAACTAAGCTTTTCCACACACCCTTGACTGTTGCATGATAGGGAGTGATGCATTCTTATGAGTAATCCCATTTATGCCTCAGATAAGTGGCTTTGTATCAGAGATTTCCCTATTTGTGTATTGGCTTAAAAGCTTTAATTTTCTACACTATAAAATGAAGCAGACCAGAGGCTCTCTTTCTCGATTCCTGCCATCAGCATTGCAGAGGCCTCCCAGATCCATGGCCTGCCATGGGAAAAGCAGGCTTTTCCTTTGGCTTTTCTTGTGGCTGGCTCGTCTTGGTGAGACACCAATAAACATAATGGCCTTCCATCCTCCGACTCCACCATTTCTTTACCATCTGCCTGATTTCAATGCGAACCAGCATGTGAATGGCCACAATGGCGCCCCTGGCCAGACAATTGGTGTAGTCAGCAGGATTCAGATCAGATCGGTATGGAGCCGCCACCCTTGAGGTGCATGGTAGAGGACTGGTTGCTATTCTGGCTCCCCATGGCTGTCCTTTTAGGGACTATGGGCTAGGTGCTTTTTACTCAAGGGGAAAGCAGGAGTTCTGTACGAGAAACTGCCCGAGGTCAAAAGCTCCAAAATGAATTGCAAATCAAACAGCAGAAAAGGCTGGAATTAGAGCGAGCACTGGAGAAGAAATGACGGGTTCGCAAGTTGCAGTATGCCCCAGAAGCTGAACATTTACACCGGCCGTTGTTGGAGAAAAAAACTGCAGATTCAAGAGCTCAGGTCTCAGCTTCTGGCCAGAGGCCAGAGGCCAGAGGCCACAGAAGCCTAAACGGTCGCCAAAAGAGCAGCAGCATTCGTGCCGGTGGATTGGCTTTGAGTCAGCGGGAATAGGTGCTTCCAGCTCCTCTTCTGAGGATGAGAAGGCTCAGGCTGAAGCTGCCATACGCACACTTAGAGCCCGACTAGTGGTCGTCAAGAAGGTAAAAACCCAGCAGCGAAGAGTCCTCAGGAGCAGCCACAGCCTCCTGTCCAGGTAATGGAACACTCTGTGGTCCAGCCCTATACCCAGGCAGAGCTGGTGGAATTAGGGGCACAATTTAGGCAGAAACCTACTGAATCCCTGGTAGCCTGGTTACTACGATTATGGAACATAGGGGTGGATGGCATCATGCTCTCTGGAACAGAGATGGAGAAATTGGCTGCCATTACCACGTACTTTTTCTTTTTTTCTTTTTTTTTTAAATTTTATTTATTTATTTTTAGAGAGGAGAGAGAGACAGAGAGGGAGAGAGAGGAGAGACAGAGAGAGAGAAGGGGGGAGGAGCAGGAAGCATCAACTCCCATATGTGCCTTGACCAGGCAAGCCCAGGGTTTCGAACTGGCGACCTCAGCATTTCCAGGTCAAAGCTTTATCCACTGCGCCACCACAGGTCAGGCACCACGTACTTTTTCTTGAGGCAGCGTCTTCAGAACTGCCATGGCATCCCAGGAGATCATAACCTATTAAAATGGGTGATGGCCACCATTCATTTGGTCTGGCAGTATGCTGGAGAATTGCTGGGGACAGTGAGTCAATGGCGGTGCTACAGTGAGTTAGTAAAGGTCCTTTGGGAACTAGGTATGAAGAATGCTGCTTTCAACCTGTGGTCCTGTGGGCCAGACAAGGAAGTGTTTATGGCAAAAATGAGGGACTTTATCCTTGCTAGCACCCCGTCAGCCCTTTTTGGGTCACTTCTGGCTATCTTGGGCCCCTATGTGGGGCAGCCCATCAGTGCGGTTACACAGATGGTAGCAGATTTGGGAGAGCTGGAAGCCGCTCGGGATCATAAAGCAGTGAGGGCTGCTGCCTATGCTGCCCCCCCTCAACTAACAAGGGAAATGGGACTATAAAGGTTACCCGAACACAGATGTAGGTAGATTTGATTGTGGCTGGAGCAGATAAGGGGAAATTGGATGGCCAGTCTAATAAAATTCTTTTGGAGTTTTCGTGACAGCTTAAACCAGAACAAAAGTTCCAGCCACTGAGACAAAAGGCCCAAACAGCTACCAATAAAACGTTTGGTGCGTGGGCAGCTCAGTTAAAAGATTACATGATAGAGACGGCCGAGGGAGAGGAGAACTCCCAAGACCCATTGTACCAGTTTGAATAGGAAAAGGGTTGAGGGACCCGGCTACAGTGGTACCTTGAGATACGGGTTTAATTTATTCTGTAACCGAGCTCATAAGTCAGTCAACTCGTATGTCAAACTGCCAATACTGGACCCATGCGACGATGCCCCAACTAGCGGCAGCTTCCGAATCATGACTCGTATCTCGGAATTTTGCTCAGATCTCAAACAAAAATATGGACTGAGTTGCAGCTCATATCTTAAAAAATTTGTATGTTGGTATGTTCATATCTCAAGGTACCACTGTAACAGGGATGGGTAGGGACTGGAGGTCACACATGGAACTGGCTATCCACTAGTCCCCTTCCAATGTACAACAGGTGTTGGCCTTGGTGGATACAGGTGCAGAATGTTCCCTCCTCCCCACTGAGACCCCAGTGGCCATTGACAGTTATGGGGGCCAAATTGTTTGAGTGAAGCCAATATAGTGGTACCCTGAGATACGAGTTTAATTCATTCTGCAACCGAGCTTGTCTGTCAACCTGTATATCAAACAAATTTCTCCTGTTTAAAATAACTGAAATAGATTTAATCCGTTCCAGCCCTGTGAAACATCCCCAAACCATCCTAAATTATGAAAAAAGACATGTTTTTAATTAAGAAACACACATGTATACTTACCATGTGTGTTATTTGCATAACAAAATATATAAAAAAAAAAGAAAAAGTGTTATTTAGTACTGTATTCTTATGTTGGAGACAGACGAGTGCGGCTAATGGAGGTGAATGGCAGAGGAGGAGGGAGGGAGGAAGGGATGCAGGCACTGTAGACACGTAAACTAAAACTGCACTTTCTTAACACTAAATGTAAACTAAAACTGCATTTTCTTTACCTTAAACAAAACTAAAACTGCACTTTCTTTACTTAAAATGAAACCACAAAAACTTATTGGTAAAAAAAAATGCTCTTTCTTAACTTTAAACTTAAAATCAGCTTAACACTGTTTTTCATTTAATCATCACCTGTTTTTGCCTTTTTGGCTGCACTTTCAGCACTTTCACTTGCAGGACTTTTGAATAAAAATCTATCCAAAGAGGTTTGCTTTTGCCTGCCTTTTAAAATGTTACAGAAATGTGACAAACAAGTGTCATTAAAAAGTGCTGAAGCATGACCAGTTGAAACTTTTTCTGGGTGTTTCTTTTCAGTGAAACTTGAAAGCTTCTCCCACATTGCCAGCATGTCTTTAATTTCACTTGTAGAAATCACTTCCTCTGACTCTACCTCCTCCTCACTACTAATCTCTTGCAGAAGCTCTGTATGTTGCATCATCTGTAGCTCCTTCAACTCCTCAGTTGAGAGTTCCTCCTCATGTTCGTTGACGAACTTGTTTACGTCACTCTCATCTACCTCCAGACCCATCGACTTTCTGAGGGACACAATCTCCTCCAACGCTTCTACCTCGGTCTCGGTCTCTGGTTTGAATCCTTTGAAGTCCCTGTCTGCAACAACATCAGGCCATAACTTTTTCCATGCCGAGTTCAAGGTTCTTGTAACCTCTTGCCATGCCAAGTCAATAATGTGTAAACATATCATGATGTTGTAGTGATCTTTCCAAAACTCTCGAAGGGTTAGAATTGTATTCTCAGTCACCTCAAAGCAGTGGCAAAACAAGTGCTTTGTGTAAAGCTTTTTAAAGTTGGAAATGACCTGCTGATCCATAGGTTGCAAGATTGAAGTCGTGTTGGGTGGGAGGTAGAGGACTTGAACAAATTTGAACTCACTGAGAATGTCATCTTCAAGACCAGGTGGGTGGGCTAGAGCATTATCAAGGATTAGTAATGCTTTCATCGGGAGTTTATTTTCTTGAATATATTTCTTCACTGAAGGACCAAAGACAAGATTTACCCATTCATTTACCCATGCCCTAGCATTGGCGTGCCACATAACCTGCAGTTTTTCTTTAAGAATCTTGTGAGTCTTGCCTGACCAGGTGGTGGTGCAGTGGATAGAACATCAGATTGGGATGTGGAGGACCCAGGTTTGAGACCCCAAGGTTGCCAGCTTGAGCATGGGCTCATCTGGTTTGAGCAAAAGCTCGCCAGCTTGGACCCAAGATTGCTGCCTCGAGCAAGGGGTTACTCAGTCTGCTGAAGGCTCGCGGTCAAGGCACATATGAGAAGGCAATCAATGAACAACTAAGGTGTCAAAACGAAAAACTGATAATTAATGTTTCTCATCTCTCTCGTTCCTGTCTGTCCCTGTAAAAAAAAAAAAAAAGAATCTTGTGAGTCTTAAAGGCTCGAGGATTTTCGGAATGATACACTAGCAGTGGCTTTACTTTACAGTCACCACTAGCATTTGCACACAATGCAAGGGTCAGATGGTCCTTCATGGGTTTATGGCCTGGCAGCTTCTTCTCCTCTTCGGTGATAAAAGTCCTCTGGGGCATTTTTTCCCAAAACAATCCTGTTTCGTCACAGTTGAACACTTGTTGGGGGATGTAGCCTTCCTTTGCAATAAGCACAGCAAAACGTGTGATGTACTCCTCAGCTGCCTTAACGTCAGCACTTGCAGCTTCACCATGCCTCACCACCGAGTGGATACCAGATCTCTTCTTGAAATTTTCAAACCAGCTGTGACTTGCCTTAAACGTATCTTCTGCTGCCTCTTTTGAGCTTGATGGTTCTTTCTTCTTTAAGTCGCCATAAATAATACGTGCCTTTTTGGCATATTACAGTCTCCATCACTGTATCTCCTGCCAGCTCTTTCTCTTTCACCCACACCAGCAGAAGCTTCTCCATTTCTTCATGGATATTTGTCCTTAATTGGGACAGACTTGTAATTCTTTTCACTGGATTTGCACATTTGATGGCATCCTTTCATTTAAGGATTGTACAAATTATAGATGTATTGCAGCTGTACAGCCTTGCCAGTTCAATCACTTGTACACAATGCTCATTTTTTTCTATTATTTCTTGCTTTACTTCTATCGACATCATTCTCTTCTTCTTCTCACCACTGTCCTTTACACTCACTTTCTTCAGCCCCATGATAGCACACAAAAAAATGTTAGTAAAAAATGCAAAAATGATGCAAGAATGAGTACAGCACACAAGATTCGACTTGATTCTATGGGTAACATGTGAGAAAGAATGAGATGCTGGTGTTGTGCTGCTGATACGGGACCCATGCGCCAATGCGCCAACTAGTAGCAGTTTCCTGAATCACAACTAGTATCTTGGAATTTCACTCGGATATCGAGCAGAAATACAGAACAAGTCACAGTTCGTATCTTTAAAAATGTATTGGTTGGTCTGCTCGGATCTGAAAGTACCACTGTAACACATGCGGGCGCTACCTCGATAAGGAGTGTACCTACCTATATAGTTTAAGATTAAAAAATTTGGCTCTCAAAAAAATATTCAATCGTTGTACTGTTGATATTTGGCTCTGTTGACTGATGAGTTTGCCGACCACTGCTCTAGCCCATCCTGGCAATGATGAGGCAGATACGTTGGCAAAGGTGTGATGGTTGGAGACTGCACCTGCAGGTGATGTGGCGCAGTGGCTCCACCGGCGCCTGCTCCATGCGGGACAGAAAACTATGTGGGCTACGGTTAAGGCTTGGAACTTGCCTGTGTCCTATGCAGAGGTACTTGCAGCCTGTGAGCAATGTGCAGTATGTTCCAAGGAGCACCCTCGGAGACCACTGGTGTCACCTGGACAGATCCAGAGGGGTCATGTTCCACTGACACGATGGCAGATAGACATCATTGGCCCCTTACCAAAGTCAGAAGGGTACCAGTATGCAGTCACTTGTGTAGATACTGCCACCGGGCTGCTTGCTGCTTACCCTGCTCGTAACCCTGACCAGAGGGCAGTCATACAGGCTCTGGACCGCCTGAGTGCTGCATACGGGCGACCGCTGGTCCTTGAAAGCAACAATGGTACCCACTTCACTGGTTCAATGGTGAGGCAATGGGCTCAAGAGCTGGAGGTGGACTGGAAGTATCATGTCCCCTACTAACCCCAGGCTGCTGGTATCACTGAGCGTTATAATGGACTCTTAAAGCAGGGACTGCGACAGGAGGGGGGCACCGGCTCTCTTACTAGATGGACACGCCGCTTATGGACAGTACTTCAGATTTTGAATGAGCGACCTCGACGGGGGAGCCCAGCTCCAGTAGAGGCCCTCCTGCATCGGACAGCTGCCCCTATTCAGTTGCAGATATGAGCCAAGGACATTTTACTCAAGCCAGGTTTCAGACAGCAGGGCAACGTGCTCTTACCTGCTCCAACAGCCCTTCTTAAAGGCCATTGGCTTCAATGGACTTGGCCCTGGACTGTACAGGCCCCCCATCTGAACTGGGCACCCTTGTTGGCACCATAGGGAAAAGTGCTAGAAGTGGACCTCCAGTTAACTCCTTGGGCAACCAGCACCTGGCCACCTAAGGTAGAAGTGTATTATCCCTTGAGTGTTCAGGGGGACAGCATTCTGAAGGGCACCTTTGTAATTTCATTATGGCCAATAATGAGTTCTCCTATTTTGCTACACATAGAACTGGCAGACGCTGGTGTATTGGCCAATAAGGTTTGGTATGCCTGCTCAGGGCGGCCTCTGGTACCAGATATGGTGCTGTCTGCCGACAAAACTCTGGCCTGTATTCTGCCAGAGGGAAAAGATTTGTCTTTCTTGGTTCTGCTCTCAGCTCTCTCATTTCACCCATAGTTTTTGATCTGTTAATCCTGCTGCTGTAGTTGGTACTGTTTCTGTTTATGCAATGTATCCCACTCCTCGCACAGTGACCATCATGGAAGATACCTGTGGTTCAGATTGTGAAGCAAGCAAAAGGGATGGAATGTTGGTCAAATAAGTTTGTAAACTGATGTATATGTTTGCTCGCTTATAGTTTGCATTGTGTGTGGGGGACAGGCTATAAGCAGGCTGGGTCGTTATAGCCTGAGTCTTACTTTTAGGACTACGCTTTTCCCCACACCCTTGACTGTTGCATGATGTGGGGTGGTGCACTCTCATGATGAATCCCATTATGCCTCAGATAAGTGACTTTGTATCAGAGGCTTCCTTGTTTGTATATTGGATTAAAAGGTTTTGATTTCGATACTATAAAGTAGGGCAGACCGGGAGCTTGCTCTCTCTCGGTTCCTGCTATCACCATTGCAGGGGCCTCCCTTAATGGGAAAAACTGGTTTTATGCTCTTCCCTTGTCTTCTCTTGTGGCTTGCCTGTCTTGATGAGACACCAATAAACAGAATGGCCCACCATCCTCTGACTCCGCCATTTCTTTACCATCTGCCCAAATGCAATGGGAACCTGCATGTGCATGGCTATGATGGTGGCTCCTGGCCTTACAACTGGCATAGTGGGCAGATTTTGATACAGATCAGCATGGGCCACCACCACCTTTGAGCAGTGGAGTAGAGAACTGGCTGCTGTTATGGTTCCAAATGGCTGTCCTTTGGGGGGCCGTAGACTGGCTGACTTTTACAACCATATGTGAGGAAACCAAGAGCTTCCCGGGACCTGAAAACTGAGCAGTGGAAGGAGTTGGAGCAAATGTGGGAGAAAGAGATGCTGGCCCTGGAGCTGGAGCAAGCACGAGAGAAGGAGGCCAGCCAGGTTCATGAGATTCGCTTGGAAATACAGCGGCTGCTCGAGGAGGAATCACAGGTTCGTGAGTTGCAGCTTGGCCTGGACGTTGTGGAGAGCCAGCAGCGGCAGGAGGCTGGGGCCTGAGTGCAAGGTCTGCGGAGCAGAAGGCAGCGGCAGCCCGGGGCTCAAGCCTGGCAGCGGGAGCTGGTGTTTTCAGTTCCTCTTCAGAGAATGAGGAGAATCAGGCTGGAGTTGCAAATGCAGTCTCCAGAAGATGAGAGCCCAGCAGCAAGGAGTACTTGCTATGTCCCTGGTAGGTCTGAGATTTTGGGACATAGGGGTGGAAGCCATCATGCTCTTCAGAGCGGAGATGGAAATGCTGACTGCCATTGCCACGTGCTCCTCGTTGGGACAGTGTAAGACCTGCCAGTATGGCAGGGATGAGGGGGGAGGCTGAGGCCCCATGTGCATGGACTGATTCCTGAACTACAACCAGAGTGGGCACTGGCTCCTTTGTGGGACGGACTTATGGATTTTGGACAATGTGAAATGCCCTGATAGGGGTGGGGGGCGGCTTTGCTGGAGGCCCTTGCCCTGTCCCGGGAAGCTTTTCCCATGGCTAGAAAGAAGGCCAAGGACATTTTACGCTTTTGGCAAAGTGCTCAGAGACTGGTGATTTGTACCTTTGTAATTGTTGAAATTGTATGATTTGCCATGTTGCTGTGATTTGTGTAATGTGCTTAATTTCCTTGCACAAGGATGCAGGTGATGTAGATTGTGGGTAGTAAAGTGAGCATAGGGGTGGATTGTTGGGCAGATGAAATATATTATGCTCACTTTGTTAAAGATGGTGCTGCCCACATGGAAGGCCATCACCCAGGTGATACTTATGTGTGTTGGGGGCAGGGTGTGGGCAGGCAGGATCCTTGTAGCCTGGGGCTTGGTTTTAGGACTAAGCCTTTCCCACCTCTCTTGATGTGGGGTGGTGCAATTTCATCATGCCTTAGATAAGTGACTTTGTATTAGAGACTTCCCTATTTTGTATATTGGATTAAAGGTTTTGATTTCTGCACTATAAAGTGGGGCAGACCGGGAGCTTGCTCTCTCTTGGTTCCTGCTATCACCATTGCAGGGGCCTCCCTAATCCCTTGCCCTTCATGGGAAAAGGAGGTTTTCTGCTCTTTCCTTGTCTTCTCTTGTGGTTTGCCTGTCTTAGTGAGACACCAATAAACAGAATGGCCCACCATCCTCCAACTCCACCATTTCTTTACCGTCTGTCTGAATCCAATGGGAACCTGCATGTGAATAACCACAATGGCGGCTCCTGGCCTTACACTTAAATATCCAGTTCATTAAAGTTACATGACTTCATATATAGACAAGGACCGTTTCCTTGGACTGAGTTCATGATGCTAATTTGCAAAGGAAAGCACAGAGAAGAAGCTTGAATTCAGGGAGATATGACCTTAAAAGCTGAAGACTTAAGGAAAAGAATGTGGTTTTCTTTTCCAGCCTTTTTATTTTCTACTTTACCTAACCATGAATTACTCTAAATTACTTTTTACCTAAATTTCAAACTCAACTCCTTTTTAGCACCACTCTTAGTGAAGCTAGGGAGTAGATATTATTTTATGATCTGTTTTCTTACGACAACTAGTATTTTTACATTCTTTGTACTCAACAACCAGTTTTCCTAAGAAGCTAACAAGGGTGTTGCTGGGCAAATAAGTTTGTAAAATGTGTTCTTAGGTTTGCTGGCTTATATTTTGCATTGGCCTGGGCAGTTTCATGTCTGTAGTCTGTGAAAGGCTGCAGTGCTTGTCCTCAGGGCAGCAGATTGCAAATTGCTTGGAAGGGGCCACTGCATTGCTAATGTTTGCTGGAGAAGGGGTATCCTCCCCAGCCTAGGTTTTGCAAGAGAAGAAGGAATGCAGATGTGGAACTGGAGCTGAGGGGCTTTGGGAATTCCGCTGAGGCTGGTGGAGGCCTGTGATTCCAGGAAGAACTGGAAATTTCCCCGGTTGTGAAACCAGAGAATGTGTCAGGGCTTTGGGAGCTCTGAATGACAGGGAAGCAGTCTTCCTGGCCTGCTGGCTCATCCGCTAGTAGTGTTGATGTGATAAAGTACCGCGCCCCAGATTTTGAAAGGCACTGTACCTCATTTCATCGAGTTCATGTAGAGACACCCAGTCCAGATGAATTTTGAAGAGTTTTATTAGAGGAGGAAATTTTAATATGCCAGCCACATATGGCTGACACAGGGCATCTGCAAACCCAAATCGTGCAGTGCCAAAAATAGTTTAGGGGCTGTTTATATACCCTTGATCACACATGGGCAGGGGAGAGCGTGACATCATGCTACTCGCTGGCAACGGGATACACAAAGACATTAAAACTTTTAAGGTAACACAATCAAAGATGTTTACAAATCTTTCAGGGTTTCTCTTCCCTCACTAGAAGTGTTTTATCCTCAAGGTTCCAGGAAGGGGGAGGAACTACAATCAATGCAAGGTGGTATGTAAATTTTGCGTCCTATTGAAAGAGAAGAAGTTTCTAGGTTAACCTTTATTTTAGATTTGAAACTGAATGACCCATTGTTCTTACAAGCCAGAAACTTCTACATTCTTCTCCCTCCCCTCCCTAAAGAAGGGACAGGACAGGAAAGCCTGAGAAGAAAGCCTGACCTTTCCTCCCAGAATATCAATATCAGTTTTCAGCTTTTGATACCTTACAACAGTAGGAGACTGTTGGGCAGATAAAATATATTATGCTCACTTTGTTAAAGATGGCACTGCCCACGAGGAGACCGTCGCCCAGGTGATATTAATGTGTGTTGGGGGTGGGCTGTGGGCAGGCAGAATCCTTGTAGCCTGGGACTTGGTTTTGGGATTAAGCCTTTCCCACCCTTTTTGATGTGGGGTGGTGAATCCCATTATGCCCCAGATAAGTGACTTTGTATTAGAGACTTCCCTGTTTTGTATATTGGATTAAAGGTTTTGATTTCTACACTATAAAATAGGGGCAGAACGGGAGCTTGCTCTCTTGGTTCCTGAGATTAACATTAGAGGAGACAGCAGAGAGCAGAGAGCAGAGAAAGGCCACGTGGAAGAGGCCAGGACCGTAGGCTGGGAGATGGGGAACAGAGGTGAATGAGACTGGTGAGCTAGAAATCTTTGATTCTAGGAAACTCGGATAAGTCAGTAGCTTTGTGAGCACTGAATGTGAGTGGGTTTTGGAGCCCAGTGTGTGTTTTTACTTGCCTGCCGGGTGCAAGCTAGGATTAAAGATGATGGCCCATCAGTTTGTGGCTCCATTGTTTCTTTACCGACTGTTCGAATCCAATGCGAATCTGCATGGGCCGGGCTGCTGTGATGGTAGCCATGGCTACTGGCTTTACAGAGACTAAGAAACGAAATGGCCCACCACTTTTGGGCTCCACTGTCCCTTTACTGTCTGCCTGAATCCAATGAGAACCTACATGGCCACGAGAATGGTGGTGGCCACTGGCCTTACACGCATCATTGGGCTATTAGGATTAAAAAAGCACTCAACACAGTTCCAGAGTGAATAGTGCAGATAAGGAAAAAGGGGCAGGGTTCCTAACCTTAAATAGGGTTGACCCTCCAGTCAGTCAGGGCCCAGCATTAGTCAGGCTCCAGTTAGGGAAACAAAACCACACTAGTTATTTCAATAGAGAAAATTTAATTGTTGGTCAAATAAGTTTTTAAATATGATATATATGTTTTCTCGCTTATAATTTGTATTGGGTGTGGGGGACAGGCTGTAAGTAGACCGGGTTGTTATACCCTAAGACTTAGTTTTAAGACTAAGCTTTTCCCCACACCCTTGACTGATTGCATGATATGGGGTGGTGCACTCTCATGAGGAATCCTATTATGCCTTAGATAAGTGACTTTGTATCGGAGACTTCCTTATTTGTATATTAGATTAAAGGTTTTGATTTCTACACTATAAAATGGGGGCACACTGGGAGCTTGCTCTCTCTTGTTTCCTGAGATTAGCATTAGAGAGGAGAGAGCAAAGAGCAGAGAGAGGCCACGTGGAGGAGAGGAGAGAAGTAGGCTAGATGGCAGAGTGCTGAAGGAAAAGCCAGTTTGTGCAGAGTTTGTGCAGAGAGAAGGAGATGGTAAACTGAGGTCAATAAGACTGGTGAGGTAGATAGATACCTTTGATTCTAGGAAACTCGGATAAGTCAGTATCTTTGTGAGCACTGAATGAGTGGGTTTTGGAGCCCAGTGTGTGTTTTTACTTGTCTGCTGGGTGCAAGCTAGGATTAAAAGTGATGGCTCACCAGTTTTTGGCTCTGTTGTTTCATTACCAACTGTCTGACTCAAATGCAAACCTGCATGGCCACGTGGCTGTGATGGTGGCCGTGGCTACTGGCTTTACATTAATGTAAGGAATTATTAGTTAAAAAAGACATTGGAGTGTCACAGAGACAGTAACTCCTGGGAGACCAGATGGAGTGCATCGAGGGACCTAGGGCAAACCACGTCACTATCCCCTCTACAGGTTTCAGGAGATGGTCCTGACCCCCAGTCCCTACGTGTATTTATTGATACACACAAATAGAAGCAGAGATGAGAATGAAGAAGTCAGGAAGGGGAACTTCCTTAGAGCAGACAAAAGGGCAAGGGAAGTAACTCCCTTTTGAGATATCTACCCCACCTATTAATTAATGAGAATTGCTAATTCTACACCTATTGTGCTGTGTTCAGCATAGTACTGTGGTGTCTCTGACACTGAACTGTGTCCCTATTCTGTGTTCCTATTCAGGGACCCTACCTTGGAGGACTGAAAAAGCAGAAGGAGGACACTGAAGAATACAGAAATGGCAGGAAGCAGCTGCAACCTTAGGCTGGGGGGACAAAGGGAAGAGATGGGTGTGACTAGAACAAGGAAGCTTGGAAAGGGCAGTGGGTCCAGTTTTCTGTGGAAAGGACACCAGGTGCCTCAGGAATGTGGGGGTGGGAGTGAAATCAGCTGTCACTGCCAGAGTGGGGCAAGACTGTAATGATCCTCAGGAAGCTCAGAATTCAATGGGTAGCCCACTTTTGGCAAAGGAGTTAAGCTGTGTGTATGGCTGCAATGATTTTCTTCACATTACTTTTATTTGTGATCATTTTATTTGAACATACTTTACATTATACTACACACTTCTTTGTGAATCCCCTCAAAATTTTTTGGAAACCCCTAGAATATTTCCGCCTCCATCTATACTACTGTCATCTATATATTTTCATCTATACATCCATCTATAACTTTTAAAACTTCATTGTAAAGCCAGAAGCCATGGCCAGGGCCACTATCACAGCAGCCTTCTGGCCCATGCAGGTTCGCATTGGATTCGGACAGTCGGTAAAGAAACAACGGAGCCACAAACTGGTGGGCCATCATTTTTAATTCTAGCTTGCACCCGGCAGGCAAGTAAAAAATACACACTGGGCTCCAAAACCCACTCAAATTCAGTGCTCACAAAGCTACTGATTTATCCAAGTTTCCTAGAATCAAAGGTTTCTAGCTCACCAGACTTATTCTCCTCTGTTCCCTATCTCCTTCCTTCTCCAGCTCCAAACTGCACAAATTGGCCTCTCACTCAATACTCTGCCATCTTGGCTGCTTCTCCTGGCCTCCTCCACGTGGCCTCTCTCTGCTCTGCTCTCTAATGCTATTCCAGGAACCGAGAGCAAGCTCCCGCTCCGTCCCCATTTTATAGTGTAGAAATCCAAACCCCTAATCCAATATACAAAACAGGGAAGTCTCTAATACAAAGTCACTTCTCCGAGGCATGATTGGATTGTACCACCCCACATCAAAACAGGTGGGAAAGGCTTAATCCCAAAACCAAGCCCCAGGCTACAGGGATTCTGCCTGCCCACAGAGACACACATTAATATCACCTGGGCAATGGCCTCCACGTGGGCAGCGCCACTTCAACAAAGTGAGCATAATACATTTTATCTGCCCAACATTCATTTATACTTAATTTTTACTGCCCAGCATGCCTCATCTTCATCTCCATCTATACTTTAACCCAAGCTTTAACTATGAGGGAGACAGGGACAGTCCAATTCTGTCTTTATAGTTTCAATTGTGCGTTTCTAACCCCAATTTGAATATGAAAGCATAATTAAGAAACTTTTTGCATAAAGACAGCTGACATCTGCTCTTCAGCCTCCCTTGTTTCCATAAGAAAGCTTTGCATTGAAAGATGTACTAATAGGCCTGTGATATAGAACCCCAAACTTAAAAAGTTCTGACCCATCAAGAAATCCCATTCATCATTTCATTTTTAGAAAGGATGTAAAAAAAAATGAAATGTCAGAGCTATAATGTTAGAACCATTTAAAATGTCAAATGCTTGTTGTTGCATAGCCTGGCTGTCTGCTATTCTGATCAAACCTCCAACTGGCATAATAATTACAGATGATGCATTGCATTTTCACGCACCGCTGGACCCAGTTTTATAACAAATCAGATAGTAATGTTCTTATTGCCCAGCCCTAAATTTTCTTCTTTTACTGCATAGCTTAAGACTTTGCCTTTGGAATAGAACATTATCACTGATTCAAGACAGCATTTGGGGTCAGGAGTAAGAAAGAACGACAGAGGAAAAGTTTCTCAATAGACCAGAACTCAGTCATTTATAATATACAGATGCAACAAGAACCAAGAGGCAATAAACACATTTGCCAAATGCACGTTTAATCTAAGAAGAATGTCGAACTGTGGAGACACTGCCTGTATCACCTAGTTTTATTTCAAGATGCAGATTAATTTAGGTGTGCAAAGAAACAAACATATGAGCTCTGTTTTGAAGTGATATGGAGACAAGTCTTCAGTTTAATCATCATATTCTGATCTGCTCAGAGAATGAGGTTGTATAAACAGAAAAACAACAATGCTTCTATCCAAGATCATTATGAAAGTCTCTGTGGGACTTAAGATGAGTGATACATTCATAAACTGACTTCAGTTATAATAAAAACCTGAAGTCGATAACATGTACATAGGGGAAATTTTGTTTTTTTCCTAATTAAAATCTGGGAAAGGCATTCTCATTGTCACCATCTGTAGACCAGCCTTGTCAGATGGTTTGAAGGAAGCCTCCTCCTGTGTCTGGCTGCTTCCCATTACAGATAACTTTCAGTACATTGGAAAAGTCGAAGCTCTTAGAAACAATCTCCAGAAGATCCTGATCCTTTTCTGTGCCATTGATAAATTCTTCTAAAGTCAATTCTCCTAGAAAATGATAAACAATTAATAAGAGGTTTTACCAATACCATTCACTGGTATATATACCATATATGCACAGGTATTATAATTGATATTTTTCTCTTTCAATATTTTTACTTCAACTAGACTCTAAACTCTTTGACTTTCCTTATATAAAAAAAGCATTCAATGGTAGGATTGCTAGTGAAAATAAAGGTGATGTATACAATCTATTTTTTCTTAAAGAACGAGAGAGAGACGGGAAGGGAGAGAGGTGAGAAGCATCAACTTGTAGTTGTGTCACTTTACTTGTACATTGATTACTTCTCATACATTCTTTAATTGGGGGGCTCAAGCTGAACCAGTGACCTTAAGGCTCAAGCCAATGACCAAAGGGTCATTTTGATGATCTCATGCTCAAGCCAGTGACCCCACACTGAAGCTGGCAAGCCTGTGCTCAAGCCGAATGAAGCCACACTCAACCTGGTGACCTTGGGATTTCATATCTGGGTCCTCAGCATCCCATGTCGATGCTCTATCCTCTGCACCACCGCCAGTCAGATAGAATACAATCTATTATTTTGAGTTGAGAATGTCAGATAAAGCATCTTTGAACATATATACATTCACATCTTTACATAGTATTAATTACTTGACCTTTAACTTTGAAGATGTCCCAAGTCATAGAAGCATGAAAATTGAACATTTTTGAGATCAGGAGGAAATAATTGTTTGCAAGGCTGTTTTCAATATTCTGAGAAAAAATTTCAGACTGTCCAAAGCTGTGAGGAGGGCTAAACATTCATTCATTCCACATAGAATTGTTGGTCATTAGTTCTCCTCTTCTGTTTTGATTTTTGGTTTTTAATTTTATTGCCTTGACTTAAGCCTTGGCTTCTGCTGGCCAGTCGGTGTTATAAAAGCACCATATACCCTCATATGCTGGCTGCCTTGGTTTTTTACTACCCTCATTCCACAAGACAACTTTTCAACATTATGGTGGGGATGGAGTAGGGTTTTCTGTTGACTTAAGTTATTTGTATTATAATAATGACTGTATTCAAGTTAAGTGGTCAGATGCAATTTCTGATTTCAAAGAGATTGTACCCAATAAAGTTTGTGGCTGGTAGAAGGCCAGCCAGAGACAAGTCAGATACATTCAGTAACTAGAGGATGTGCATTGGGGAAGAAAGTCAGCAAGAATGAAATAAGGTGTTACCTGTATCTGTATTTTTTAGTGGCTAAAGAAAAATATTTAAAATACCATCATAGCGATACAAATATAAATCAGCATGAACCATCACATTCTCATAACATACTTTCTTTTTGTTTTCAATGACAAAATACCAAAATGCTTTTTTTTCCAGGGAGAAATCTAATCTTTTCTCCTTATGTTTTTCTTATGCCTTATGTGCAAAACCCCAGCTTACAGTGGGTAGGAACAGGAATTCCCTCTGTCTCACAGGGAATGTACAGTTGAGGGATGAATCAAAATAAAGTAAACTGAAAATAAAAGAAAGTGAGCAGTGTGTGGGTGGAGAGGGTCACATCGGTGTAAGCATGGTAGAATGGGGTACCATACATATCAAAAGAATAACTGTCCTTTGCAAAGGAAAATCAGAGTTGCTAAATTCTCAAACCAAGAGATTTTTCAAATCTTTAGGAACTCAGCATGACCAAAGCAGAATTGGGAGTGGAGATAGGAGAGCTGAAGTAGATTTTGACCACACAGGTATAACACTTCTCTGTTACCACTGTTGTCCGTGGGAGAAACTGTGTCCATGGGGTTGGAGTGTAGTTACCATGCTGATTAAAAAGCAGTGCAGGGGCCCTGGCCAGTTGGCTCAGTGGTAGAGCATCGGCCTGGCGTGCAGGAATCCCGGGTTCGATTCCCAGCCAGGGCACACAGGAGAAGCACCCATCTGCTTCTGCACCCCTCCCCCTCTCCTTCCTCTCTGTCTCTCTCTTCCCCTCCGGCAGCCAAGGTTCCATTGGAGCAAAGTTGGCCCGGGCGCTGAGGATGGCTCTGTGGCCCCTGCCTCAGGCGCTGGAATGAATCTGGTTGCAACAGAGTGACACCCCAGATGGGCAGAGCATCGCCCTCTGGTGGGCATGCCAGGTGGATCCCGGTCAGGCGCATGTGGGAGTCTGTCTGACTGCCTCTCTGTTTCCAACTTCAGAAAAATACAAAAAAAAAAAAAAAAGGCAGTGCACGGTTGCTCAGTGGTAGAGCATTGACCCGGCTTACGGATGTCTTGGGTTCGATCCCCAGTCACTGCACACGGGTGAAGCAACCATTTGCTTCTCTTCCCCTTCCTCTCCCTCTTCTCTCTCTCTTCCCCTCTTGCAGCCAGGAGCTTGACTGGTTTGAGCATTGGCCCCAGCACTGAGGTGCCGAGGGTTGGTTGATTTGAGCATCGAGGTTGCCGGGTGGATTCCCGTCAGGGCGCATGCAGAAGTCTGTCTCACTAGCTCCCCTCTTCTCACTTTAAAAAAAAAAAAAAAAAAAAAAACAGTAGCAGAGTTTTAAGAGCAGCGGTTTCCTCTCTTTATGAGGATATTCAATTTTCTCCAATCTTCTAAAAGTTCCCGGTTTCCCAGTTTGTTTCAATCTGACCCTCACGGCTTTTCAGAATGTTCCCATCTAACACATGTCTTGCTGGTTAGTCGCTCCATGTCTTCCTTTATGTTGTTTTCTTTTTTTTTTTTTCCCTGTTTTATGCTAAATGTTTGTCCAATAACCAGCCTCTTTCATTTCCCCTTCGGCTTCCTTCTGTCTCACTTTACTTTCACTGTTTATTTTTATGAGCCACTTAAGTCTCTGTTGTCCCTGTGCTATTTGGCGCTGTGTTAAACACTCAGCACTTAATGTTGTGAACAGCATCTATAAATCTTCCTAAATCATGTCAGCACCCACTTCTAAGCAGCCTGTGGTGGAATGTGGATTGCTCTTCTTCCTGTAGTGAGGCTTGTGCAATTCCACGCTGTCATTTATCTTGACTTGTCTTGCTGTCCTCTCTGTTTTCATTCTTCAACAATGTTTAATATTGAACTTTAATTTTCTGTCTTTGTGATTCCCATCAAGCTCTCCTTGAATGCTATTGTACATAATATAAAAATAATACTAACTTGCTGAACTATAACAATATATGTTCATGGTAAAAAAAAAAATTCAAACTGCTGAAAGGTGTAATGAAAAGAAAGAATCTCCATTTAACTTCTCTCTGGCCCCCAGTTCCACTTTATACTGGTAATCAACTCTTGCTAAAATCCGTGTTTATATTTATAAAGTTGGGCTAGAGGTCTTTTTTCCTAGAGATAACATTCAATATTTTGCTTATTTCTTCTTGATGTCTTCCTTTGCTTTTCATCTGATGTCTTCTTTTCAGACACTCAATCATACTGCAACTATTTCTAGGGAATCTACCATATGCCAGGAAGTGTGAGAGAGCAGGAAATACCAAAGTATAAAAAATGGAGATAGTTTTCACCCTCATGGAGCCTATAATTCTTCATCTTTTTATTATTTGTATTTATTTATTTATTTATTTATTTATTTATTTATTTATTTATTTATTTTTGTATTTTTCTGAAGCTGGAAATGGGGAGAGACAGTCAGACAGACTCCCGCATGTGCCTGACCGGGATCCACCCGGCACGCCCACCAGGGGCAATGCTCTGCTCACCAGGGGGGATGCTCTGCCCCTCCGGGGCATCGCTGTGTTGCGACCAGAGCCACTCCAGCGCCTGGGGCAGAGGCCAAGGAGCCATCCCCAGCGCCCGGGCCATCTTTGCTCCAACGGAGCCTCGGCTGCGGGAGGGGAAGAAAGAGACAGAGAGGAAGGAGAGGGGGAGGGGTGGAGAAGCAAATGGGCGCTTCTCCTGTGTGCCCTGGCCGGGAATCGAACCCAGGACTTCTGCATGCCAGGCTGAAGCTCTACCACTGAGCCAACTGGCCAGGGCCATCTTTTTATTTTCTTAACATTATTTCTATGTCTTTTTTGATTAATCTTCTATTTTTGACTTGTTAACTACCATGATGATTAGGTACAGACTACTTCACAGTTGTTAAGTATATTTTGTACCAATGGATTTGATGTTGAACATTCTTTTGCAAACAGTTTGCAGTCTAATTGGGGTTTTCATATAGATTCTTGAAATATTTCTGGTTGTGTCTCAGTGTGTTGTGATATTATCTTTGGTTTCAATATTCATTGGATCATCAGGTACTAATGATGTGCTTGCTTCTTATTTGAGAAATATATATATTACAATCTGGTTGTCTTTCTGTACATATCTTCTATTACACACACAGACAAATATATAAATATATATATATATATATATATATATATATATATATATATATATGTTGGCATATAGTCAACACTATTCTGGTGTACTTAATTTAACATCTCTATTTCTACCTGCACTGATGTTTTCATAACAATGATAATAAAAATAATAAATCATATTTAATTAGGCTTGTACAATATAGAGATTCTCCTCGGTGGTACCAACTTCCCCTTTATGTGTGAATGGAGCACTTTATTCTCCTCTGCTAAATACTGCAAAATCCTTTTACATTCCTGCAAGTATCAACCTTCTGCATCTTCATTACTTTCTCATTCTTGCCCTCTGATGCACTAAGTTGTCTAACAGTATGATTTTAGCATCTTTTTTTAAAAATTTTATTTATTATTATTTTTTTTACAGAGACAGAGAGAGAGTCAGAGAGAGGGATAGATAGGGACAGACAGACAGGAAAGGAGAGAGATGAGAAGCATCAATCATCAGTTTTTCGTTGCGCGTTGCGACACCTTAGTTGTTCATTGATTGTTTTCTCATATGTGCCTTGACCGTGGGCCTTCAGGAGAGCGAGTAACCCTTTGCTGGAGCCAGTGACCTTGGGTCCAAGCTGGTGAGCTTTTGCTCAAACCAGATGAGCCCATGCTCAAGCTGGTAACCTCGGGGTCTCCAACCTGGGTCCTTCTGCATCTCAGTTTGACGCTCTATCCACTGCGCCACCGCCTGGTCAGGCGCATCTTTTTTGATATATGGAATGACTCAGGTGTCTGGGGATGAGATGAAGTAATAGCCTCCAATAATTTCCACGTAAAAGTGAATTCTGCCAGTGTTACCTCTGCATATGAATTTGCCAAGAAACCATGGTTTATTGACTCTAAAGTAAAAATAGTTTATTTGGTACCTTCATTTTGTAAAAAGCCAGTGATATGTGTTTTTTCTTAAATATAAGTTTTTATCAGAAAAAAAAATTATTTCATGTGGTTAGTTCTACAAGCTAGTCCAGAAATCATAATGCATTCTCTCTCATTTGACATTCTTTCCGGTCAAATAGCCTATTTTTCTAACTCAGGTAACCTCAGTTGTTGCCTGAGCACAACACCTTTATGCTCCCAGATCCAATCCTTTTCCCCCTCCAGATTTTTCTACTTCTAGGCCTCTTCCAAACCACAGTCCTCATTTTACTGGTTCCTTGTACTTTGTTCTTGCGAAATCTGCTTGGATAGTAAACAAAGAGTCCTACATTATTTTCTTATTTTCTGGAATATATTGTATGTTCCTTCAAACTAATAGAACCCAGCTTCTTTTTAGGGACACTGCAATCCTCATAGTTCTTCAAAGAAGCTCACCTTTTTTCTATTCCCCTTCTCCAGGATCTATAGATATTTTCGAGCATTCTTGGCCCGCCTTTTGAAATTCAATGTATACTAAGTCTTAAACATTTGTGATGTCCTATCTATTTCCAGACTACTCTTCCTTCAGTCAATGATTTCAGCCCTGAGGGAAAATTGGTTTTATCTCCTCTATTCTAATCTTTGCCATCCTGCAGGACCTCTAAGATTGAAAACGAAAGCAAAGCAGAACAAAAACTACAGCATTTTTCCTGTTTGGTGATCACCATTTTCGGTTGAATATTCCAAATAAAATTTCATTGGCTTCATAAGACCTTCCACTCTCCGTTTCTGGCCCTTTCTCTAGCTTCTCTTAGCTTCCTTATCAACTCTAGGTAGTCTAAATTTGTTCCTTGAAAGCTTTCACATGAACTAATTTATTTTATTCTCAATCCGTAGAACCCAAATACGAGTAATCACACCAGTGGCTTTGATCTTGGTAAACTAGTAAGTGAGCATTCTGACTTGAGATTGAAGTGAGGTTAATCTAAAGTTAGGTCCTTAAAAGGAGGATTGATGTAATTGATTATATTGTTTTTCTGAAAATTATACTTGTTGGGAGGATAAAATGTATTATGCTCACTTTGTTAAAGACGCCGTGGCCCAGGAGATATTAATGTGTGTTGAGAATCGTTGTAGCCTGAGGCTTGGTTTTGGGATTAAGCCTTTCCCACCCTTTTTGCTGTGGGGTGGTACAATCCAATCATGCCTCAGAGAAGTGACTTTGTAGTAGAGACTTCCTTATTTGGTATATTGGATTAAAGGTTATGAATCCACACTATAAAATGGGGGCCGGACAGGAGTTTAGGCTCTTGGTTCCTGAGATTATCATTAGAAGAGAGAGCAGAGGAGAGCAGAGAAAGGCCACGTGGAGGAGGCCAGGGGAAGCAGCCAAGATGGTGGAGTGCTGAGTGAGATGCCAGTTTGTGTAGAGTTTGTATCTGGGATAAGGAAGGAGATGGGGAACTGAGGAGAATAAGGCTGGTGAGCTAGAAACCTTTGATTCTAGGAAACTCGGATAAGTCAGTGGCTTTGTGAGCACTGAATGTGACTGGGTTTTTGGAGCCCAGTGTGTATTTTTACTTGCCCGCTGGGTGCAAGCTAGGATTAAAGGCTATGGCCCATCAGCTTTTGGCTCCGTTGTTTCTTTGCCGACTGTCCGAATCCAATGCGAACCTGCATGGGCCAGGTGGCTGCTGTGATAATGGCCCTGGCTCTGGCTCCTGGCTTTACAATACTCTTGTTCAGTTGTATGGCACGTTCATAATGGTGATTTCATTTGAACTTCTTTTCAGCCTCCTCACCATCCTATCCTGCCAGACTAAGCTGTCACAGTTGACTAGTGCCAGCTGCCGCACTTGACATAGGTCTCTACTGCCCTCAACAGTCCGCTATAAGAAGTGACTAATGGTGGGCAGGCTGATTCTGTGGAAAACGTTACTGTGGATTGATGACAACCATGGCTGGAGTTTCCAATGCCTTATATCCATACTTTAAAAAAATTATTTTGCTGACATTATATTTTACACAATTCTAAGCTTTCATTTTTTTTCAAGGACCATTCCTAGATATGCTGCTTCAATCTCAAATTAATATGCTCACCCAGCCAATGTGTAAGCACTCTCCCTTCTCTTATAATACCTGCATTTTCCCATTTCACACTGCCTCTGAAGAAGTGAACCTTCTCTGATCCAAAGAAGAGTCCATATTTTAGGACAGAAAGAACAGATAGAGAAATGAGCATAAGAAATAGGAATGCAGAAAAGTTAGAAAGAGCAGAAATAGAGGCAAGTATGAACAACTCTTTCCAGAAATGTGTAGCCAAAGGGAAAAAACAAAAATTGGTAATAGAAGAAGATAGCGTAATTGAAGGAAAGATTTCCTCAGTAAGAAAAACTAAAGTTTGGTTGTGTAAGTAAGTTAGAAATCTCCGGTAGAAAGGAAATAATGACTAGAATATGTCCCAGAGCAAAGAGCAGATGGTCCTTCATCTCATATTCTTCCACTTTTCTTTTCTTATATCTTCCTTTACTCTTCTTCATCCTAGAGTCTTAAGCACCATGAGTTGAATATAAATGTGGCCAATAAATATTTACTCAGTTGAATTGTCCCAACTGGAAAATATTAGACTCTAGGTTAAATTATGTAGCTCAAATAATGTCACAACTAGGGTTCTCCTGAAAGGTCCATGCTTTTGTCTCAATGGCACCACCAACTACCATCTCTTACTTTTGTAAGAAAAGTGAGACTGAGGAGAACAGCTGCCTTACCATCGCGGTTTATATCAATCTTATGAAAGACCAAGTTGGTGAATTCTTCAGGACTCAGCGTTTGCTGGCCATTGAGGGCTTGTACAGACTGCAAAGAGAAGAAATTAAATCAGGGGGTTCAACGCTGCTGGAAGTAAAGACATTTTATGAAATTTCTACTTCAGTGTGACAGAATTTGGGGATGTGTGTGTGTCAATTTTGCTCTCTAACCTGTTCTAGCTGTTAAAGATATTGTATGTCACTTCTGAGTAATGAGGATTGGAAGTTAGATGAACTGAATACAGTCTGAAGTTTGATTTTACGCAGGACCAAGGGATTTGTTCAACATATTAGGTCACAAAAGATGCCAAGAGCCCACTGGAGGAAAAAATTGTACTGGTCTCTGCCATAACAACCGCAGACCCAGAAAACAGGTGATGTTTTAATTTCAGGTTTATTATCTTTGACCGTGTAGATGGGCATAAAAAAGATGGTCTATAAGTATCTAATGCTTCCTTTCTGGCTTCTGAGACTGGAAACTCTGATCCTTTTATAGAATGTTCAACTGGGAAGACATATGCCTTGCAAGGACACTTGATTTCTCTCACACTCTGCCGGTACTTTTTTTTTTTTTTTAAATCATAAAAGCTGTCAGAGAACTGAGAGAAAATGACATTTCCAGCTTTCTGGAGGGAACATTTAATCCCCCTGCCCCCCTACCCACTCCCACTCCCTTCCCTAGGTGATTAAGTTAACTAACCCATATTTGACATAGAAATTCTTAATAAAATAAAAGAGACACATACAGAGAATAAATTAGTGCTCTGGAATTTGAACATACAAGGAATCTTTAGAAAAACTGGCAGCAACGCATTGCAATTAGAAGGCATGGTCTTAAATATGACCGTCTCTCTTGCTGCTTCCCAAGCACTACTAGTCTGAAATGCAGCATCAACCGTAATGAAGTGGCAACGCTCCACTCCTGACCTTACGTCAAGGTCTCACAGTTAATTATACGGCAATACTTAAGAGTAATAATGGATACATCAGACAGCATCTTATTAGATGAAGATTTTTAGGGTTTTTCAGTGAATTGGCAGAGACCCCAAAGCCTAGCAATGGGGCTAAGCCTCCAGTATTCCCACATTCTGAAATGATACTAGACCACATCTATGAGCCATAATAAAATATTACAAAATGTCTAGGATTTGTCTATCACCCATCCCCTGGCAACCTAAATGAGAGTGAAGGATTGATTGGATGGTGACAGAGTTTGAGCGGATAATATTTACAGAGGGAATGGTCAGTGTGCCCTATTGTCTTCCCTCTTCTTATAGGAGAAGGGTGGTGGGGAGATGAGCAAGCTCAGAGCTTTCTCGATGGCCCATATCTAAAGTCCACTCTTCTTCTGAGGATGCTTGTACCTGCTTTTTATTACCAAGGCTTTCTCTCCTGCAATTCCCTAAATATAAAGCATGCATTTTAATTCCAGTTAATCCTTCAAGGTCTGAGTTTCTCGACATCTACACAATTGCTATTTTGGACAATTATTTCTTGTTCAGGATCATCTCCTGCACTGTATAATGTTTAACAGCAGCCCTGGTCTCTAAACAACAAATGGTTGTAACACCATACACGCCCCAGCTCCCCAGTTGACAACAAAATATCCCGTGACATTGCCAAATGTCTCCCGGGAAGGAGGGTGAAATTCCTCCGGGTTGAGAAGCAGTCTCTAGGCCTATCTCCAGCTTTCCTCTTCTGGGGTTCCCTCTCTTCTCCAAGCGCCTCAGCTGGACAAGACCCAGACAACTCTGGCAGCTTCCTCTCCCAGTAGCCCATAGCTGACTCATGGAGAAACACCCAGGCATCTTTCCTCCCAACAAATTCTACAGATGCAGACATTTCCTAAACTTCATCCCTCTTCCCTGTGCTGTCACGTGTGCCTCATTGGACTTTTCAGGTATGACTCAAACACTGTAATACTGTGTTTCCCAAATGGTAGGGTACACCCACATCACAATAGTCTCCTTAAATCCCCATGCTCTTGACTTGAGTGAGGAACCTTACCAAAGAAATCCTTTCCTGTCATTTTCACAAAAAATCTGTTCTTGACCATTATACCCTTTAAGTGAGATTAAGAGGTAGGTACTTCCTTTGTAAATTCTACCTATCATCTAGTACTTCTTTCAGATCTCTTGATGCCTGGGCTAAATTCCATTTTAACATCCTATTGTCATGTGTTGAGAGAACTTATATTATACAGTATGGATTACTCTTTACCCTGCTGGCGTTTTTTTCCCCCCATAATAGAGGAAGTATGTTTGTAGACCACTAATTTTTGTAAGTACATATTCCATTGGATTAATTTATTTTAAAATTTTCCTCTTTAAGTTGTTTTGTATTTTTATCGCCTTAAGTGATTCTGTGATGTAAGTCACAGAACTTCTATCTTTATGATACTAATGATTATTTTTCCTGACATAATGTTGACTCTAAAATAAATATGTAACATCCTAATACAAATTACCATATTTCCAAGAATGTTTCATCCATTCATACTCCCTTTGCAGTGAGTAAGGGTGCTCCTTTTTGTGTCCTTGCCAGAAATATTTCTTATTGTTTTTAATCTTTATTAATTTAATTGGAAACAAATATATCCAATTATTAAATTAACGTCTTCTCGGTGCTTTTATTATTTGAGTTTCCCTACTTTTTTTTGTTGTTGTTCTCTTTCTAAACACTTTCAGGAAGAACTGAATTAGCTACTTAATATTTCCTTTGCCTTGATACTAAATTTTACATTTCAATTAATAAAAATCTATGTATATTTTCTTATAAGATTTAGACAAAATCACTTTTAACATTTTTTCTCCCTAATTTTTTTGAGACTCTAATGACTCTTTCCCTGGCCCCCAAATGAATAACACACAGGCAAGATTTTGCCCTCAGCTTCAAAGGCCTGAAGGATGCTTTGTGCACAGATCCTAAAAGAAGAAAACTTGCTCTGAGTACTGCTTTAGAGGCTTCCCCTAACATTTGTATGCTATATTAGATATTCAGGGGCGGTTGTTTTGTTTTTTAAGTGAAAAGTTGGAAGATAGACTCCCGCATGTGCCCAAACCAGGATCCACCAGGCAACCCCCTTCTGGGCCAATGACTGTCCTCAGAGCCTGGAGCTGATGCTCAGGGAGAGAAATAAGGGAGAGAGGGAGGGGGAGAGAAGCAAATGGTCACTTCTCATGTGTGCCTTGACCAGGGATCAAACCTGGGATGTCTGCATGCTGGGCTGACGCTCTATCCACTGTGCAAACTGGCCAGGGCCAGATTTTCAGGGTTTAAAAAATAAGTTTGAGTATATTTATTTAGGTAGATACTTTCAAATTTGCATGGGGTTAGTCACTCTATAGCAGGGGTCCCAAAACCACGGCCCCGCAGGCCACATGCAGCCCCCTTAGACCATTTATCTGGCCCCCACCTCACTTCCGGAAGGGGCACCTCTTTCATTGGTGGTCAGTAAGAGGAGCATAGTTCCCATTGAAATACTGGTCAGTTTGTTAATTTAAATTTACTTGTTCTTGGCTCTGGCCGGTTGGCTCAGTGGTAGAGTATCGGCCTGGCGTGCAGGAGTCCCAGGTTCAATTCCCAGTCAGGGCACACAAGAGAAGCGCCCATCTGCTTCTCCACCCCTCCCCCTCTCCTTTCTCTCTGTCTCTCTCTTCCCCTCCCACAGTCAAAGCTCCATTGGAGCAAAGTTGGCCCAGGTGCTAGGGATGGCTCTATGGCCTCTGCCTCAGGCGTTAGAATGGTTCTGGTTGCAACAGAGCAACACCCCAGATGGGCAGAGCATCGCCCCCTGGTGGGTGTGCCAGGTGGATCCCAGTCGGGTGCATGCGGGAGTCTGACTGCCTCCCCATTTCCAACTTCAGAAAAATACAAAAAAAAAAAAAAAAGAAAGAAAGAAAAAGAAAAAAAATAAATTTACTTGTTCTTTATTTTAAATATTGTATTTGTTCCTGTTTTGATTTTTTACTTTAAAATAAGATATGTGCAGTGTGCATAGGGATTTGCTCATAGTTTTTTTTATAGTCCAGCCCTCCAGCAGTATGAGGGACAGTGAACTGGTCCCCTGTGTAAAAAGTTTGGGGGCCCCTGCTCTATAGAATATTTTAGATTCTTAATTTTGTATTGCACCCCGTAGTATGTATAAAAAATTTCTGAATTTAATGTTTACAAAGTTTGATAACAAAGTTCTTAATACTTTAAAAAAATTTATTTAATTAATTGTGTTTACATAGATTCTAGGGTCACCCCAAATGCATCTCCCTTCTCCTCTATTCCCCTCAACATCTCCCTTGCCCCCTCCCCTTAATACTTTTTTTGTGAATGATCTCTGTGAGATTAAAGTGATAGTAATATTAGCATTATATAAATACTTTTGAATTCTTTCCATATGTTGATTAACTCTACATTTGCTAAAAGTTTTAAATTTTAACAACTTTGTTCATTTGTTGAAGTATCTAGTTAAAATTGTAATTTTACTCATTTTTTTGAATTTTTACTAATATTTCTACTATAAATTATGTTTTTAACTCAGCTCCTTCATCTATAAATGAGAAAATCTGGACCAGATTATTTCAGATTAACTCAGTGTATTACATTCATAATTCTTTTAAACTTTATATCTTCATTTAGGTAGTCTCCCACTGAATCATCTATTACTCTGAAATTCATTTGATCTCATACAATGATAATAACTATCCCACTCCATTTGTGGAGGGAGTTGAGATTTATAAAAGGAATTATTTAAGGCCCTGGCCGGTTGGCTCAGTGGTAGAGTGTCGGCCTGGCATGCAGGAGTCCCGGGTTCGATTCCCGGCCAGGGCATACAGGAGAAGTGCCCGTCTGCTTCTCCACACCTCCCCCTCTCCTTCCTCTCTATCTCTCTCTTCCCCTCCAGCAGCCAAGGCTCTACTGGAGCAAGGTTGGCCCGGGCGCTGAGGATGGCTCTATGGCTTCTGCCTCAGGCACTAGAATGGCTCTGGATGCAACAGAGTGATGCCCGAACGCCAACCCCTGGTGGGCATGCCGAGTGGATCCCAGTCGGGCACATGCGGGACTCTGTCTGACTGCCTCCCCGTTTCCAACTTCAGAAAAATACAAAAAAAAAAAAAAAAGGAATTATTTAGCTTCAGAGATGTAAAAAATTGGGATTCCTGAGCTATCTTTCGGAAATACTGTAATCCAGCTCCTGGAAAGATTCGTCCTCAAGTACCTTTATTCTTAGTCCATATCTCTCGTTCTATAAACCATCTTCTATTTTAGCTGCTCCCTGCAAGACTTTCTGTACCAAGGCAGAGAAAAAAAATATAACATGTTTTCACCTTAATACTCTACCAAATTTGTGAACTTCAGAGTGGACCGGTTATCAAGGCCCTGGCCGGTTTACTGAAAAGAAAATGATTTGCAGTTGTATGCTCAGTGATCAATAAGATAGTGAAGCTTCATTGTTTCAACAATTTCAAATGCACATCCCCCCAACAGCCAAGCACACAGAAAGTCGTCACCACTTCAAAGGGAAGAACATTAAATTAACTGTCTAACATCCTGCAAAGGATATTTTACTACTCCACTTACCATGAAGATGTTCAATAGTTCCTTTTTGTCAATAGAACCATTTCCATCAGCATCATACAGCTTAAAATACCACTTTAGTTTTTGCTCCATTTTCCCTCGTACAACTAGATTTATAGCAGCAATAAACTCTAAAAAGTCAATAAAGCCATCCTAGGAAAAGCAAGGTAGAAAGAGAAATAAATATTTAAGAAAAACAATTGTTTTTTATTTGAGAAGTCATCATTTAAAAACAGGGCCTTTCATATAATTTAATACAACCCACAAGATTTTAGCATAGAACTTTCTCCTGTTTTTTTTTTTTAATTAGGTACAGGTAATGAATATAGAAGCAAGTAACTATTATCAACAAGCCAACTAGTAACAAGTGTTGGTGAGGCTGTGGAGAAAAAGGAACCCTCATTCACTGTTGGTGGGAATGTAAACTGGTACAGCTGTTATGGAAGAAAGTATGGTGGCTCTTCAAAAAATTAATAGAACTACCATATGACCCAGCAATCCCTCTACTGGGTAGCTACCCACAAAACTCATGCACTCCCATGTTCATCACAGCATTATTCACAGTGGCCAAACATGGAAACAACCCAAGTGTCATTCGACAGAGGACTAGATAAAGAAAATGTGGTATATACA
Organism: Saccopteryx bilineata; assembly: GCF_036850765.1. Lineage (NCBI taxonomy): Eukaryota > Metazoa > Chordata > Mammalia > Chiroptera > Emballonuridae > Saccopteryx > Saccopteryx bilineata. The sequence continues at coordinate 37,896,440 of NC_089497.1, forward strand.
GTGTGTCCATAAAGTCATGGTGCACTTTTGACCGGTCACAGGAAAGCAACAAAAGATGATAGAAATGTGAAATCTGCACCAAATAAAAGGGAAACCATCCCAATTTTTGTAGGATGATGTGGCAGCATGTGCGCATGTGCAGATGAGGATGTAACATCGTGTATACAGCAGAGCAGCCCACGGCCATGTCAGTCGAGATGTGGACAGTACAGAGGAAAGTTCAGCGTGTTTTGTGGCTCGCTAAATTCATATCCGTGGCCCTGGCCGGTTGGCTCAGCGGTAGAGCGTCGGCCTGGCGTGCAGGGGACCCGGGTTCAATTTCCGGCCAGGGCACATAGGAGAAGCGCCCATTTGCTTCTCCACCCCACCCCCCCTTCCTCTCTGTCTCTCTCTTCCCCTCCCTCAGCCAAGGCTCCATTGGAGCAAAGATGGCCCGGGCGCTGGGGATGGCTCCTTGGCCTCTGCCCCAGGCGCTAGAGTAGCTCTGGTCGCGGCAGAGCGACGCCCCGGAGGGGCAGAGCATCGCCCCCTGGTGGGCAGAGCGTCGCCCCTGGTGGGCGTGCCGGGTGGATCCCAGTGGGGCGCATGCGGGAGTCTGTCTGACTGTCTCTCCCCATTTCCAGCTTCAGAAAAATACAAAAAAAAAAATTCATATCTGTGACCAAAGTGCAACGTGAATATTGGCGCGTTTATAATGAAGCGCCACCACATAGGAATAACTTTACTTGTTGGGATAAGCAGTTGAGGGAAACCGGCAGTTTGGTGGAGAAACCCCGTTCTGGTAGGCCATCAGTCAGTAATGAGTCTGTAGAGGCTATAGCTACCTAAGGAGCCCTAAAAAAATCTGTGCATGAGCCCACATCGAACTGCACTGAATAAGTATGAAACTGGGAGAGTTTTCCTTTTATTTGGTGCAGATTTCACATTTCTATCGTCTTTTGTTGCTTTCCTGTGACCGGTCAAAAGTGCACCATGACTTTATGGACACCCTGTATATAAATGGAATACTACTCAGCCGTAAGAAATGATGACATTTTTCTATTTACAACAACATGGATAGACCTTGAGAACATTATGCTAAGTGAAATAAATAAATCAGAAAAAGCTAAGAACTATATAATTTTACACACAGGTGAGATATAAAACTGAGATTCATGGACATAAATAAAAGTGAAGTGGTTACCAGGGAAAGGGTTTGGGGAAAGGTAGAGCAGAGGGGGAAGTAAAGAAAGACAAATACATGGTGACAAAAAATGATTTGACTTTGGGTGATGGGCACACAATGCAATCAACAGTTCAAATGGTATAGAGATGTTTACCTGGAACCTATGTACTCTTATTAATCAATGTCACCCAATTAAATTTAATTTTTTTATTTTATTAATTTATTTTATTTTATTTTATTTTATTCAGTGAGAGAAGGGGAGGCAGAGATACAGACTTCTGCATGTACCCTAACCGGGATCCACCTAGCAAGCCCACTAGGGGATGATGCTCTGCCCACTGGGGCTTACTCTGTTGCTCAGCAATTGAGCTCTTCTTAGCACCTGAAGTGGAGGCCATGGAGCCATCCAGAGTGCCCAGGGCCAACTCAATCCAGTAGAGTCATGGCTGCAGGAAAGGAAGACAGAGAGAGAAAGAGACACAGAGAGAGAGAGAGACACAGAAAGAGAGAGAGAGAGAGAGAGAGATGAGAGGCAGAGAGGTGGAGGAACATAGTCATACAAATGCAGGGCTTCTCCTGTGTCCCCTGACCAGAAAACGAACCCAGAACACATCCACACACTGGGCTGATGCTCTACAACTGAGCCAACCAGCCAGGGCCTAAATTTAATTTTCTAAATAAAAATTTAAAAAATTACTACAGCTAATAAGCAAGGAAATAAAAAGAAACAAGTAACATTAAATATATAGTTAAGTACCTTTTTCGGGAAAATATCTACTTCTAATACCTAAAAACAATGGTTGTGAAATGCCAGGTTGGAAGGCTGAGTCCTCACCACTGGGCATCCCAGAGTGGCTGTCTTCTCCTCAACATCTTCAGGTTTGGCCGTCCACTTAGGGCAAAGACCAGGTACTAATTTTGAACTGAAAGGAAACATTTCAAGTAGCTAAATTCTGTACTCCTTTTCAGAGAAACTGATTGGTCTTGTTGGGCTGATAAACTCCAGGATTCCTTTTAAGGGCCTCATTTTTGGTATGAATCAAAATATATGAGCTTCCCTTTTTTTCTATAAAGATTTTTGTCATATTAGTCAATCTTAGAAAAGATTGTTTCAGGGTTGCAAACTTAAGCAGTTTCTCTCATCCTGTTTTAAACTGGTGAAACATTCTCAATTGAAAATGACACAGTTGTGTCATTCTTAAGAACCATACACTTCAAACTTTGCTCAGTCAAATGCTCAACTATGTTAAGAAAGGTGGCCAGCTCTGGGTGTGCAACTCACTCTGCTGTGTTCCCGTGAGTTCGGGCACCAACGGTAGCATATCCAGGCCAAGGCGTGCCGTCAGCTGCACTCTCTTTGGACTATGAAGACGTCGAGTTTGATTTTCCAAACAGAATATGACAGGGTCCCCAAACTACGGCCTAAGGGCCACATGCAGCCCCCTGAGGCCATTTATCCAGCCCCCGCTGCACTTCCGGAAGGGGCACCTCTTTCATTGGTGGTCAATGAAAGGAGCACATTGACCATCTCATCAGCCAAAAGCAGGCCCATAGTTCCCATTGAAATACTGGTCAGTTTCTTGATTTCAATTTACTTGTTTTTTATTTTAAATATTGTATTTGTTCCCGTTTTGTTTTTTTACTTTAAAATAAGATATGTGCAGTGTGCATAGGGATTTGTTCATAGTTTTTTTTATAGTCCAGCCCTCCAACGGTCTGAGGGACAGTGAACTGGCCCCCTGTGTAAAAAGTTTGGGGACCCCTGGAATATGACATAAAATACCCCTTTCCCTTGTAAATAAAGAGCTTTAGACTTATTGGTCTGTAAAGTGATAGGTGTTTGCCTTGAGTCTCAAGCTTCTGTGCCTAGTTCTGCCTGGTTTATAAGAACAGCAACTGAGAAACCGCTAGTAGTTCTGGATGTGAAGCAAAGCCTGTTTGGTTAATTAACACCTTTTTTTTCCACCTTTAAAAGAGGCAACTACAACATCTCCAATATCTGGAGCCAATGTGGTAATCACTATACTATTATCTCTAAAATGTATTATATATTTTTAATTTTCTATATGCTGTGAATGCTTTACCTCTAAGTAAAAAATATATCAAAAAAGAAGATGAAGAAAAATATTTAAAAATGAGCTCACTCCATTTGGGTATTAGAGTTTGACATTTTACAGTTGAGGCATCTTTACCCCATCATTAACTTTAATGCTTCATAGGAGGTAAGATTTCTGCTAACAGGTTGAAGTCTGGTTGAATGAGTCTCCTGAAGGAAGTGTGCTCAAGTATATAAAGCGTAAAGTGGTTTCACCTTTTCTCCATCTGCCTTTCGTATTGCTTATGACCACCACTTTCTTAATCCCTGGTAGCTGAGACAAGGGAAGCATTTTTTTGTTTTGTTTTTTTGTTTTTTTTGTATTTTTCTGAAGCTGGAAATGGGGAGAGACAGTCAGACAGACTCCCGCATGCGCCCGACCGGGATCCACCCGGCACGCCCACCAGGGGGTGATGCTCTGCCCACCAGGGGGTGATGCTCTGCCCCTCCGGGGCGTCGCTCTGTTGCAACCAGAGCCACTCTAGCGCCTGAGGCAGAGGCCACAGAGCCATCCCCAGCGCCCGGGCCATCTTTGCTCCAATGGAGCCTTGGCTGCAGGAGGGGAAGAGAGAGACAGAGAGGAAGGAGACGGGGAGGGGTGGAGAAGCAGATGGGCAGTTCTCCTGTGTGCCCTGGCCGGGAATCGAACCCGGGACTTCCGCACGCCAGGCCAACGCTCTACCACTGAGCCAACTGGCCAGGGCAAGGGAAGCATGTTTTTATAGAGTTGAAATTTACTTAAAATGACATCATGATATCTCTAGATCTGGCAGGGCATAACCATTATTCTTCAGAAACAGGATTGGCAGGTTCAGAGGATGTGCCCTAAGTGGACGGCATCCAATCAGAGGCACATCTGTTCCCAGCTCTTCCTCCTGTGTCTCTAGAGCTGACCAATCAGTACAACTGTTTCCTGGGTGCTCATGTGTACCAAAAGGTCACAGAAGCACCCTCCCTGCAAAGACTGAGCTGGCTGGTCATCAAGTTGATCCTCCAGTGTTCCCATAAAATAACTGATATTTTAGGATGGCTTGTTTCATGTTACGAGTCCCACCTCAGTGATCACAGTCTTGAGTGTCACCTGCATGATAAATGGCTGCAGGCTAGACTGAACACTGTTGCCTTTAGAACAGTTGGTATTTTACGATTAGGCACAGTGGGTGGGTGGCCCTAGCACTTTCCAATTCAGGCTCTGAAAACTCTGGGCAAACGCTACCAGGAGAGGGGCATAAATATTTTTATTGTATGGTTTTAAAATGGACAATCTGCTTAATCTATAAAGTTAACTGTGGGCAGGGAAACCTTTCTACCTGAACAAGTGTAGGCCCTTCAAAAGCTCCTGGAAGCAAAACATTTCCTGTTAAGATTTGGTAAAACTTTGCATTAGTGAGAGGATCCTCGGCCAATGTGATTTAATAGCTTGTGTTACTTGTTGGAGAGGAGTTTAGGTGTATGCTTACTCCATAAATCAGAAAAAATAATTGTCGTCTTCAGTTAACCTACAGATTTCAAGCGTGGGAACGGGGGCTAAGAGTTACAGAGAACCGAGATGTTCTTGCAGATGTACTAGGAAGAATGCGGTAGCGAATGCCCTAAAACGTTTCTTTGAGGCAATCCAAAGGAACGCTCCTCTGTTCAGAGTTCTGAGGTTGAGCCCACAGGAGCCCATAAGGCACCCAAAACTGTCTGGAGATTTCAGAGTGGAGGTCGAAGAGTCTGTATTTTTAAATGCTTCCCAGGTGAGTCTTACGCATCCCAAGGCTTGGAAACCTTAGATCTAAGCTGTTTTTCTTAGCCATGTCTTTCTTTACAGGCAATGTAATCATCAAGCCTTCTCTCCAAGTGGCTATTATAATTGTGACTTATTTTCCCATGAATTCAGATAACCTTATAAAACTAATTAGAAAAATTATGACCCATATGGCTTAGTCTCAGAATACTGACACAGTCATACAAATGCATTCCAGCAATCAAAACTGAATTTCAAAATAACAGCAAGTCTTCGTTTTCATTTCTGGAACAAACACGAGTGGCACAAAACTGATAGATTTCTTCACAACACCCCCTTCATCTCCAATCTGCTCTTTCTCAGACACCTGCTGCTGGGGCTCCAGCAGTCTCCATTGCCCAGGCTCTTCGCTGCCAACTGAGGGTGCAAATGTTTCACCCTCTTAATCCCCCATTTTTTCCTCATAATTCTGTACCACAAAATCCTTAAAAAATCAGTTTAGCAATGGCAGGATCTTCTTTAGAGGTTGAGGGAAGGTTGTTAATTAGGCACGCACAAAGCCGTTCTAGTAAGCCTCAGGAAAATAAAGAGTTTGGGAGGGCACATACAATATACTTTTAATCTCAACACGTTCATAGATTTATACATTATGTTCTGAGGATGGAGTGGTTTACAGGAAGGGTTAAAACGGGCTCAAGATATGGAAGCACGATAGTTTCTTGGGCTCCTGAGGGATTTGGCTCCATTCATATGTCATGTTACAGAAAGGATTTAAAACAAGAGGAAGAAAAAATGTGTCTCGGGCCTTCAAATTTAAGCTTTCTCATGGTCTCTAAAACGTGAAAACTATAAGGTGTGGTTGTTACATCTATAAAGAAACTATAATGTATGTGTGTGTGTGTGTGTGTGTGTGTTTTCTTTCTACTGTTAAAGAGATAAAACTTTAGAAGTCTAATATAACAAAAATCAGAAAAACAATGTCCTGTAGGGCTTCTGTCCAACAAAAAATCCATAAGTGAGGCCCTGGCCGGTTGGCTCAGTGGTAGAGCATCGGCCTGGCGTGCAGGGGACCCGGGTTCGATTCCTGGCCAGGGCACATAGGAGAAGCGCCCATTTGCTTCTCCACTCCCCCCCTTCCTCTCTGTCTCTCTCTTCCCCTCCCGCAGCCAAGGCTCCATTGGAGCAAAGATGGCCCGGGCGCTGGGGATGGCTCCTTGGCCTCTGCCCCAGGCGCTAGAGTGGCTCTGGTCGCGGCAGAGCGACCCCCCAGAGAGGCAGAGCAAAGCCCCAGAGGGGCAGAGCATCGCCCCCTGGTGGGCAGAGCATCGCCCCTGGTGGGCGTGCCGGGTGGATCCCGGTCGGGTGCATGCCGGAGTCTGTCTGACTGTCTCTCCCCGTTTCCAGCTTCAGAAAAATACAAAAAAAAAAAAAAAAAAAAAATCCATAAGTGAAATTTGTGGCCTTCAGGCAAAGTTTATGACCTGCCATCAATCAGTTATTTTTAGAATATGATAAATTTGAAATGCAGTTAGCAAGTTGAATTATAAAGCTTATATGCATATGGAAAGAACTATTTTCTTATACATTACCAAGTATAAAAGCAACTACATATTTATATTTAAAAAAGGAAATAAAGCCCATGTTTCAAGCACTGTGCTAGTCACTTTCCATGCATTCTCTTTCATTCTAACAGCAACCTCACAGGGAGCCTTGTTATTCTTATTTTATAGAGGAGAAGACTGATTGCCAGAGAAGTTAACAGAGCTAGTTAAAGTAACTGAACTGGAATGTGGGTGAATCCAAGATTTAAACCCAGTCAGCCTTACTCTAAGGCTTTTGTTCTTTGTATAACCTGATATTGTCCCCAAAACACATTACAATAGAATGGTTTTTCTGGAAAAGGTGTCCGTAGATGTGAATAGGTGGGGCATGTTCAGTGTAGCACGTTGTTCTGGATTCCTACGTATGAACTATCAGTCAACAGCTGCATAAAGTCAGGTAACTGACTGTCTGAGATGCTGCGCTTTGGAGCGTGTGCTGCCTTCATACCTGTGCTGGCCCAAGTTAAGCTGGTCCGTCTGCTGTAAGCTGCTTAGCCTTAGGGAGACCTGTGAGCCCAGGGTTCTCAGGACTGCCACGGCCAGGCCCTCCCTCACCCTGCCCCGACTGCCATCTGGCTCCGCAGGACACAAGTTGTTCATTCTCCTCTTGGCCTATCCTGTTCCCTAGTGTCTTGGGTAGACATTTCTTCTTTCCATTTTGGAATCCATAGCCCCTCTTTCCCACCCTCCACCCCTCTAGACAACAGCCTCTCCCTGCCTACAGTCTTCCTAAGACATTTTCCCAGCTGCCCTTCCAGGGCCTGAAGTGTACACACTGGTCCTGCTCTCGCTGATCGTGTTCGTAGTCTTCACCCGCCCCTGGAGAGGAAGCTATAGCCTTCCCTTGCTGCACAGCTGGTTCTTGCTTTGGCTCAGCATTTCCCCCTCTTTCGTGCCCCACGCCTGCATGACAACCCTGAGGAATCCCTCCATTCCCCCCACCTGTAAAAATCTCTGCTAATATCTCACCGTGGATATCACCTGATATATCCAATATGGTCCATCACTCTCTCTCTCCCTCTCTGTTTGCCTGAGTGATCCTAAGAAATAGAGACATCTGCTTTGGGGGTTTGTCCCAATGATGAAACCAAGAATTTATAAACTGAATAAAATCATTAGGGTAGCTTGGCTTCATTTCATTGATTAAAATCATAGAACTATCGCTTCTCAGCCTTTTGGCTAAGATCAAGTGTAGTATCTGTCCTTATCAGCTTAAAATCATAGAACAAAAGCTTTGGAAACAGTCTTTCATTTTGCAGATGAGAAATGGACTGGACTATTAATAATGACAGTTACAATAATAATCATGATGACAATGACAACCGTCGGAGTTAATGTCATACTTGCTATACATATAGTGCCAGGCGTTGTACTTTACACACATGAGCTCACTTAGCCCTAACAAAGCCCTTCAAGTACTGACCACAAAGCACATCATCCTAGGTCTAGTAACGCTAAAACCACGGAAATAGAAATATTGCTATAACAACAACTAGTGATAATACCCCATTTGCTCTAGTGTACCCTGTTACTCCCTTATGCAGGAAACAAATAATTCCGCATCCCAGTTCGACGCTCTATCCACTGTGCCACTGCCTGGTCAGGCAAAATAATTCAAATTTAACAAAAATCCACCAAACTATAGCCCCAGATTCATACCATTTCCCCCCCATAGCATTAACTTTCTGCTACTTTTCACAGAATCTCTGTCTGTGAAAAATTCATGAATTGTCACAGCACTTGACCTGAAGACATTTAGATATTTTCTTTTTTTTTCACGTGACACTTTTCATTGACATTTTACCAACTGTGGAGGGTAAATATAATACAACATAAGAAATGAAATGTCTGTTTGAAAATGGTTGCTCAGATGGTCACAGAGAGCTGGTATAAGTACATTACAGGCTTGATCAATAATTGTCAGTGACACTTAATTTGCATCTTAGGAAGTACAAAGAAAGTAGACTATATAAAGGCCATCTCTAGCATGACAAATATGCATGAATACTTTTTAAATACTTTTATAAATTTTATAAATCTGTGAAGGAAATGTTATGTTCCGCATATATGACCTAGCCCATTTTCACCTACGGGCACTTATATTAAGAGCAAACACAGACTCTATCAGCCGTGGAATTGCTGGAACATCCTGAGGAGAGACTTCCCTCTGTAAGATGAGAAATATACTCTGACTTGGTAAATTGGTTCTCTAACATGATCTTTATGCAGATCAGACACGGCGGTTCTTCACTTAACCATGACTATACAAAATCTAGGACTCCAGGACACAAGGCATTTCACAATTTTTATCAAATAAACTCTTGATTATTATTAATAGGTTTCCTGGATATATCAGGCAGCCCTGACCATCTGCTCCCAGAATGCAGCCAGCTCAGCAGGTGTCCAACCCACAGTAAATTAGAAGCCAGTCTCCTGTGTTTGAGGAAGAAAGACAATTGTCCGAGCTTGGTCATTTCTGAATGAGCTAATTACCGTAGGGAAGACCCACCCCGGACGATAGCAATGACAGCCTTTTGCAAGGAACTTCCTCAGGCAGCCAGTGTGGACTTCCTCGTCTAAAAACATGTCTCCTGAAACTGACATTGCAGCAGATAAAATAAAATCCAGCCTCACCCTAATTCAGTCAGCCTGTCTCTTGAGGGTATTGCATTTCCCGTGAAAGAGTCTGGATCTTTGTTCTTTTGTGAATAGAAAAGGTGAATAGAGGAGGCAGAAGATGCCAGAATAGATGGTGGAATATATATAGTACTAATATACCAGGTGTAACTTGCTTCAAGGCCATGTTCCTTTACTATGTCTGTAAACAAAAAAGACCAGAGGAACTGCTTCTGGATGAACTATTTTGGGCCCAGAATCCCCTTTTTATATGTGTCCACGGTACACAGCTCTTTGGTGGCAGAAGTGGGCCTAGGACCAAATTTTCTGCCACTTTGACTGTGGTCTTTCCTGTCTAGCAGCAATGCTCGTTTCTGGCTGCATATTCCAACCGTCCGGCAGCTTAAAACAAACAAAACAAAACATTGCTTTGACACAGTTGGACTGAAGTAGAGACCCAGCCACCGGTATTATTTATTTATTTATTTATTTTTATTTATTTATTTTTGGTATTTTTCTGAAGTTGGAAATGGGAAGGCAGTCAGACAGACTCCCACATGCACCTGACCGGGATCCACCCGGCATGCCCACCAGGGGGCAATGCTCTGCCCATCTGGGGCGTCACTCTGTTGCAACCAGAGCCACTCTAGCACCTGAGGCAGAGGCCACAGAGCCATCCTCAGCACCCGGGCAAACTTACCTCCGATGGAGCCTTGGCTACGGGAGGGGAAGAGAGAGACAGAGAGGAAGGAGAGGGGGAGGGGTGGAGAAGCAGATGAGCGCCTCTCCTGTGTGCCTTGGCCGGGAATCAAACCCAGGACTCCTGCACACCAGGCCAACGCTCTACCACTGAACCAACCGGCCAGGGCCGGTATTTTTTTTTTAATTGAAATTATTGGTTTACACTTGTTAACACCCCTAGATGCTTCTAATCTGTAGCCAGAATTGAGAAACACAGTTCCGACAGATTCTGTTGAAATATATAAGTTACAATAGCTGAAATTTAAATGTATGTCAGCAGACACAGTTGATTATCTTTAACAGGTACAATAAATGTAACTTGAGGCCCTGGCCAGTTGGCTCAATGGATGGAGCGTTGGTCCAGCATGTGGACATGCCGTGTTCGAGCCCCGGTCAAGGCATACATGAGAAATGACCATCTGTTTCTCTCCACCTCACTCTCCGCATTCTCTCCCTCTTCCCTTCTCGCAGCCAGTGGCTTGATTGGTTCAAGTCTTGGCCCAGGTGCTGAGAATAACTTGGTTGATTTGAATATCAGCCCCATATGGGGATTGCTGAGTGGATCCCAGTGGGGTGCATGAGGGAGTCTATCTCCCCTCTTCTCACTTAAAATAATGTACCTTGAATAGCACAGTCCTACTAGACTATGTTATATTATACAGCCTTCTTTTATTCTTTGGGCATTTAGTCTTAGTATAATGTTTATCCTCAAATAACTTTTAAATTCTTAGGGGGCACAGAAAATCATGTCTTATACCTACTTATGCACCCTTCTCCCCTAGCCCTCCAAAATTTGGTTGTGATTTTTCTACCATTACCCCACCATGCTGGGATAAGATTGAAGACATCTGTGGCCCTTCATCCAGTCTGCTAGTCTAGGAAGAGGCTGAACCATCAGTCACATTACTGGGCAGAGTTTAAAAGCACCCATAAAATATCTGAGACCCATCTGCAACCTTAAAACTAAAGTTAGTACAATGTTTTGTCCTTTCAATCTTTGATTATTTACCTTGTATTTTTATTCATGATTTTAATTTTTGTTTACATAGATTCAAGTGTACCAACGAATGTATCTCTCCCCACCCCCTTATTCCCCCTCAGCCCCCCATGCCCCCCCAATACCCTCTTCCCTCCAGGATTTGCTGTCCTATTCTCTATAATGCTGTGTTATGTATATATAATTTCATTAATCTCTTTCCCTTCTCTGATCCCATCTTCTCTTCTACTTTCCCTCTGACCACTTTCCTTCTGGTCCCTTTGATCCCGCCTCTGCCTCTGTTCTGTTGCTCAGTTCACATTGTTCATTGGATTCCTCAAATGAGTGGGGTCATATGGGGTCTCTGCCTGGCTTATTTCACTTAGCATGATAGTTTCCAGGTCTATCCATGTTGTCGCGAAAGGTAAGATTTCTGTCTTCCTCACGGCCATGTTGTATTCCATTGTGTATATGTACCATAGCTTTTTTTTTTTTTTTTTTTTTTTTTGTATTTTTCCGAAGCTGGAAACGGGGAGAGACAGTCAGACAGACTCCCGCATGCGCCCGACCGGGATCCACCTGGCACGCCCACCAGGGGGCGATGCTCTGCCTCTCCGGGGCGTCCCTCCGTCGCGACGAGAGCCACTCCAGCGCCTGGGGCAGAGGCCAAGGAGTCATCCCCAGTGCCCAGGCCATCTTTGCTCGAATGGAGCCTCGCTGTGGGAGGGGAAAAGAGAGACAGAGAGGAAGGAGAGGAGGAGGGGTGGAGAAGCAGATGGGCACTTCTCCTGTGTGCCCTGGCCGGGAATCGAACCCGGGACCCCTGCATGCCAGGCCGACGCTCTACCACTGAGCCAACCGGCCAGGGCCTATGTACTATAGCTTTTTAATCCACTCGTCCACTGATGGACACTTGGGCTGTTTCCAGATCTTGACTCTTGTAAACAATGCTACAATAAACATAGGAGTGCATTTCTTCTTTTGAATCAGTGATTTGGTATTCATAAGATATATTCCTAAAAGTAGGATAGCTGGGTCAAAGGGCACTTCCACTTTTAATTTTTTGATGAATCTCCATACTGTTTTCCGTAGTGGCTGCACCAGTCTGCATTCCCACCAGCTTTGCAGGAGGGTTCCCTTTTCTCCACATCCTCGCCAGCACTTACTATGTGTTGCTTTGTTGATGAGCGCAATTCTGACTGGTGTGAGAGGATATCTCATTGCGGTTTTAATTTGCATTTCTCTAATGATTAGTGATGTTGAGCATTTTTTCATATGCCTATTGGCCATCTGTATGTCCTCTTTGGAGAAGTGTCTATTCATTTCTTTTGCCCATTTTTAGATTGAATTGTTTATCTTCCTGGTGTTGAGTTTTTTAAGTTCTTTACAAATTTTGGTTATTAACCCCTTATCAGACCTATTGGCAAATATGTTTTCCCATTGTGTGGGTTGCATTTTTATTTTGTTAATGGTGTCTTTTGCCATGCAAAAGCTTTTTAGTTCCATGTAGTTCCATTTGTTCATCCTGTTCTTTATTTCACTTGCCTGTGTAGAGAAATAGGCAAAAATATTGCTATGGGAGATATCTAAGAATTTACTGCCTATGTTTTCTTCTAAGATGTTTATGGTTTCATGACTTACATTTAAGTCTTTTATCCATTTTGAGTTTACTTTTGTGAATGGTGTAATTTGGTGATTCAGTTTCATTTTTTTGCATGTACCTGTCCAATTTTGCTAACACCATTTGTTAAGGAGACTGTCTTTAATTCCTTGTATGCTCTTACCTCCTTTGTCAAATACAAATTGTCCATAAAGGTGTGGGTTTATTTCTGGGTTCTCTGTTCTGTTCCATTGATCTATATGCTTGTTCTTATGCCAGTACCAGGCTGTTTTGACTGCAATGGCCTTGTAGTATAACTTGATATCAGGAAGTGTGATACCTCCCACTTTATTCTTCCTTTTCAGGATTGCTGAGGCTATTCGTGTTCTTTTTTGGTTCCATATAAATTTTTAGAATATTTGTTCTATATCTTTGAAGCATGTCATTGGTATTTGAATAGGAACTGCATTGAACTTATAGATTGCTTTGGGTAATATAAACATTTTAATGATGTTTATGCTTCCACTTGTTTGTATCTTACTTGATTTCCTTTAACAATGTTTTATAATTTTCCAAGTACAAGTCTTTAACCTCTTTGTTAAATTTACTCCTAAATACTTTATTATTTTTTTGTTGCAATAGTGAAAAGGATTGTTTTCTTAATTTCTCTTTCTGACAGTTCATTGTTGGTGTATAAAATTGGCACTGATTTCTGAATATTGATTTTACATCCTGCCACCTTGTTGAATTCATTTATCTGGTCCAGTAGTTTTTTGACTGACACTTTAGGGTTTTCTATGTACAGTATCATATCATTAGCAAATAATGATAGTTTTACTCTTCTTTTCCAATTTGGATGCCTTTTATCCTGTCTTCTTGTCTGATTGCTGTGGCTAGGACTTCCAGAACTATGTTGAATAAGAGTGGTGAAAGGGGGCACCCCTGCCTTGTTCCTGATTTTAAGGGGATTTCTTTTAATTTTTGTCCATTGATTATGATGTTGGCTTTGGGTTTGTCATAGATGGCCTTTATCATGTTGGGTATGTTCCCTATATTCCCACTTTGCTGAGAGTTTTGATCATAAATGGGTGCTGGATTTTATCAAATGCTTTTTCTGCATCTATGGATATTATCATGTGATATTTTTCTTTCCTTTTGTTTATGTGTTGAGTCACATTGATTGATTTGCAAATATTGTACCAGCCTTGTCTCCCCAGAATAAATACCACTTGATCATGATGTATGATTTTTTTTCATGTATTGCTGGATCCAGTTTGCTAATATTTTGTTGAGATTTTTAGCATTTAAGTTCATCAGGGATATTGTCTATAGTTTTCTTTCTTTGTAGTGTCTTTGGCTGGTTTTGGAATCAGTATTATGCTTGCCTCATAAAAGGTGTTTGGAAGTCTTCCCTCCTCTTGAAATTTTTGAAATAGCATGAGAAAAATAGGAATTAGTTTTTCTTTGAATATTTGGTAAAATTAGCCTGTGAAGCCATCTGGCCCAGGACTTTTTTCTGTTGGGAGTTTTTTGATTGTTTCAATCTCATTGATGAAATCAGTCTGTTTAGGTTTTCTGACTCTTCTATATTGATTTTTGAAAGAGTATATATTTTGAAGAAGTTGTCCATTTCGCCTAGGTTGTCTAATTTTATGGCATACAGTTCTTCAATAGTATTTTCTTACAATCCTTTGTATTTCTGCTGTGTCAGTTGTTACTTCTCCTCATGTCTAATTTTATTTGAGTCCTCTCTCTATTTTTCTTGGTGAGTCTTTTTTTTTTTTTTTTTTTTTTTTGTATTTTTCTGAAGTTGGAAACGGGGAGGCAGTCAGACATACTGCCACATGCGCCCGACCAGGATCCACCCGGCATGCCCACCAGGGGGCGATGCTCTGCCCATCTGGGGCATTGTTCTGTTGCAACCAGAGCCATTCTAGCACCTGAGGCAGAGGCCAAAGAGCCATCCTCAGTGCCCAGGCCAACTTTGCTCCAATGGAGCCTTGGCTGTGGGAGGGAAAGAGAGAGACAGAGAGGAAGGAGAGGGGGAGGGGTGAAGAAGCAGATGGGTGCTTCTCCTGTGTGCCCTGGCTGGAATCAAACCCGGGACTCCTGCATGCCAGGCCGACGCTCTACCACTGAGCCAACTGGCCAGGGCCACTTGGTGAGTCTTATTAAACATTCATCTATCTTGTTTGCCTTTTCAAAGAACCAGCTCTTGGTTTCATTGATCCTCTGTATTTTTTAGTTTTTTGTTTTTTGGAGGGTTTTTTTTTTTTTTTTCAGAGAAAGAGAGAGTCAGAGAGCGGGATAGATAGGGACAGACAGATAGGAACAAAGAGAGATGAGAAGCATCAATCATTAGTTTTTTGTTGTGACACCTTAGTTGTCCATTGATTGCTTTCTCATATGTACCTTGACTGTGGGACTACAGTGGACTGAGTAACCCTTGCTTGAGCCAGCAACCTTGGTTCCAAGATGGTGAGTTTTGCTCAAACCAGATGAGCCTGCACTCAAGATGGCAACCTCAAGGTCTTGAACCTGAGTCTTCCGCATCCCAGCCAGACATTCTATCCACTGTGCCACCGCACGGTCAGGCACCTCTGTATTGTTTTTTAAGCCTCTATGTGATTTATTTCCACTCTGATTTTTATTATTTACTTCCTTCTACTTCCTCTAGGTTTTATTTGCTGTTCTTTGTGTCATTCTTTTAGATGCAGGGTTAAGTTGTTTATTTGAGCTTTTTCTAGCTTCTTAAGGTATGCCTGTAGTGCTATGAACTTCCCTTTCAGAACTGCTTTTGCTGTGTCCCATAAATTTTGAGTTGTATGTTTGTTTTCATTTGTTTCAAGGAAATTTTTTATTTCTTCCTTGATCTCATTGTTAACCCATTCGTTATTTAGTAACATGCTATTTAGTTTCCAAGTGTTTGAGTGTTTTTCAGTTTTTCCATTGTAGTTGATTTCTAGTTTCATGACATTTTGATCCAAGAAGATGCTTGATATGATTTCAATTTTCTTAAATTTATTGAGACTCTTTTCATGACCTAGCATGTGGTTTGTCCTAGAGAATGTACCACAAGTACTTGAAAAGAATGTATATTCTGCTGCTTTAGGGCAAAAGGTTCTGAAGATATCTATTAAATCGAGTTGATCTAGTGTGTCCTTTAAGTCTACTGTTTCTTTGCTAATTTTCTTTCTTGAGGATCTATCCAGTGATGTTAGTGGTGTATTAAAATCCCCTTCTATTATACTATTGCTGTTGATCTCGCTTTTTATATCCATCAAAATCTGCTTTATGTACTTAGGTGCTTCTATATTAGGTGCATAGATATTTATAATGGTTATATCTTTCTGTTGAATTGCTCCCTTTATCATTATATAGTGACCTTCTTTATCCCTTACTATAGCCTTTGTTTTAAAGTCCATTTTGTCTGATATAAGTATTGCTATCCCAGCTTTTATTTTCATTTCCATTTGCATGAAATATTTTTTTCTAACCCTTTACTTTCAATCTATGTACATCTTTTATTTTGAGGTGGGTGTCTTGTAGACAACTATGCACAGGTCCTGTTTTCTTATCCATGCAGCTACCCTATGTCTTTTGATTGAAAAATTTAATCCATTTACATTTAAGGTTATTATTGATATGTAGTTGTTTATTGTTATTTTATTCTTTAAATCTACATTCCTCTTTTACTAATCCCCCCCCCCCCTTGGTTCTGTTTACAGCAGGCCCCTTAGCATTTCTTATAGCATTGGTTTGGTTGTAATGAATTCCTTGAGTTCTTTTTTTTTTAGTCTGGGAAGCTTTTTATTTATCCTTTAATTTTAAATGATAGCCTTGCTGTATAGAGAAGTCTTGGTTGTAGGCCCTTGTTTTGCATTATTTTGAATATTTCTTGTCATTCCCTTCTGGCTTCTAATGTTTCTATTGAGAAGTCAGATGTCATCCTTACGGGGGTTCCTCTGTAGGTAATAGACTGCTTTTCTCTTACAGCTTTTAGTATTCTTTCTTTATCTATTAATTTTTGTATTTTAATTATGATGTGTCTTGGTGCTGGCCTTTTTGGGTTCATCCTTAATAGAACTCTCTGTGCTTCTCAAACTTGTGTGACTTTTTCCTTCATCAATTTAGGGAAGTTTTCAGCTATGATTTGTTCAATCAGATTCTCTATCCCTTGTTTTTTCTCTTCTCCTTCAGGAACCCCTATGATGTGGATGTTATTTCTCTTCATGTTGTCACAGAGCTCTCTTAGAGTTTCCTCTGACTTTTTGAGCCTCTTTTCTTTTTGCTGCTCTACTTCTGTGCTTTTGTTTATCTTGTCCTCTAACTTGCTGATTTGATCCTCAGCTTCATCCATTCTGCTTTTAATTCCTTCCAGTGTGGTCTTCATTTCTGATATTGTATTTGTTATTTCTGACTGATTCTTTTTTATTATTTCAATGTCCTTTTTTATACTTGCTATCTCTTTATTTAGGTGCTCGTTATGTCCATCCATTGTTTCTCTAAGATCTTTGAGCATCTTAATAATCATTATTTTTAACTCTGCATCCTGTAATTTGGTTATTTCTGACTCATGCAAATATTTTTCTGGGGATTTCTCTTGATTAAATTGGTTGCATTTTTCTGCCTTCTCATTTTGTCTGTGTATAAGAAGGGTGTGGCCACAGGAGTCCGATGGGTGTGGCCTCTGTGTTTTTTAAGTGTGGTCTGTCTGCAGGCCTGACACTCCATCTGCCACTGCCTTGGGTGTTTGGGCTTGGGTGTTGCTGCAACCGGCCTGCTATGGCAGTTGCTGTAGTTTCTACCTCGCCTCTGCAGGCTGGACTGTGTTTGCATGCCTGGGCTACAAGCCTTGGTCGGGCCGGCCTTCACACCTCCCCCAAAAGCAGGACTGTGCTCATGTGCCTGGGCTGCAAGCCCTGGTCAGCCCCGGCCTTCACCCTGCCCTCTTGAGCCAGACTGCACTCCTGCATCTGGGTTACAAGACTTGGCTGTCCTTGGCCTTCGCCCTGCCCCTGCAGGCAGGACTGCAGGTGGAACCAGCCTCTCTCACCTGGCCCGCAGCTGTGAGTTGGGCTGCTTTCATGCGTCCTTCCACCACTGCGGCCAACCTCAGCCTCTGCCCCAGCTGGGTGGGACTGCACTTGCACCAGGCCTCTGTTGCAAGGAAGAGAAAATAATCTAGGAGGCACAGGGAGAAACACTTTGAGGACAGCCACCCTAACCCCTGGGCTAAGTCATTCCCCAAATCTAAAGTGAATATTTTTCCAGGAACCAGCAATAACTGCAAAAGGAAGCATGTCACCAGCCCTGTAGGCAGGACTGCATTCGCACCTGGGCCACAGCCGTGGCCAGCCCCCAGTTTCTGGCCCCACCAGCAGGACTGCACTTCCATGTCCCACTGCCGCCTGCCCTCCAGAAAGCACTCAGCAGTCTGGGGGGGGGGCAATACAGCTCAGACCTTAGCACTCAAAACTGTATCCCTGATAGCTCACTGCATCTAAGCTACTCTGTTCTGAATACAGCAGGAAGGCTTCTGTTTGGCTGGTGACATGCTTCCTTTTGCAGTTATTGCTGGTTCCTGGAAAAATATTCACTTTAGATTTGGGGAATGACAGCCCAGGGGTTAGGGTGGCTGTCCTCAAAGTGTTTCTCCCTATGCCTCCTAGATTATTTTCTCTTCCTGCTACTCTGGTCCTCTCATCTCTCCCCATTTCCCAGAGCCCCAGGTGAGTGGTTGTGAAAGAGGTTTTCTGCATGGTCCCTTTAAGAAAAATCCTGGGTCTGAGAAATCTGTCTCTTTCTTGCAAACAATATTCTGGTTTCTTTTGCAACTAAATACTGTCTGTATGCCTCTTCTAGGCTCTGGGGCTGCAGGCTGGGTCTTAGTTCCTGGGGCCCAGGACCATCCCCTCTCTGCTAAACTCACTTCCCACTGCACGAGTCCCTCTGGGCTGCCATTCGCTCCCAGGAGCTGGGCAGCCCTCTCCACGTTTCCGCTTTTCCTACCAGTCTCAGTGTGCTTTCTTCAGTGATCCTTGGTTAAAGAGTCTTCTTAGTTTAGTCCAAGGTTGGTTTTTCCAGATGATTGTTGTTAAAATTAAGTTGTAATCCACTTTGGTTCTGGGAGGTGGAAGTTGTTATGTCTGCCTACTCCAGCGCCATCTTGCCGCTACCCTACCTTATGTTTTTTGAGATGCATTTATTACAACTCAAGGTTATAAACTCCTTTGAGGAAAGGGACTGATTTCTATTCACTTTCGTGCCTGCCTTTTTTCCACCATGCCTCTAGGTCCTCAATAAATATTTGCAAGTGCACTGGGATAATAATATAGTGCAATAGGGACTTGACTTTGCTCCTGGTGATCCTCTCTATCAACCAGCCCTCCCCTATTCAGTAAAGACATTCATTGCTTGAGAGATAAGTCATTACAGCAAAAAGCAGAAATCAAATATTCATTCTTGGCTTTTGAGTTTCAGTAGTTTAAGCCATCCAGAATTTAAAGCATAAAATTTATGCCATAAACAAAATATTTGAATAAATACATAAATTAGAGCCAGTGTCTCTACTTTCTCCTAGCTACTTCCAAACTAGATAAAGATTCCATTGGCTGGGGAGATATGGAATAGGGAAGGAGAAGAGAGTTACAAGACACTGAGGAATGAGGAGGAGGAGAATGAGGGTGCTGCCTTGAAAGGCCAACAATGGTTGGAAGAGTGGATAATAGAAATGCTAGGTGGGTTGGCAGGTATAAAAGCAGAAGCACCTGTGATTCACTGACTGGGTAGAAAATCACCAAGTTTCCCTGAACCTAATATAGCTTGGGAGGAGTAGCTGGTCAGACAATCTTGAGCCAGTCCTCAAAGCTTCTGTTCTTGGAATGATAATGTAACAGAGAAAACTGGATCCAGGGAGCTTAGGTGTACAGAGATAGAAGTTTTTTAAAAGAAGTAAGAGATAAGAAGTGATGCTGTCTCAGCAAACACCAGTATGTACAGAGGCCTCTCTGACCTCTACTAATACCTCTGTTGCAGGAACAAAGGGAGCGACTCCTGGAGGACAAAGACGCTCAGACAATGTGCTGGACGAAGAGGACTTATTAGCTGGTGGGGCAACGTGACCTACTAAGCACCACAACGCGAGCTCCCCGAAGTTAGCTTTTGAGTCTTACATACCTTTACAGCTTTAGCTTGCACATGAAAAGTGCCTAATTTCGTTGACTTCTTTGTCTGCAGACCTAAGTGTCTTTCATGTCTCTGGGAGGGAAGGGGGTATGAGAGGAGATTCAAACTGTTTGTCCCTGACTATTCAAATACCCCGTTTTCTTTGCTTATGTTGCAAAGTTACATTTCTTCAATGTCTGAATATGTGAGCTAAAGTTGTTACCCACTATTCAAATTAAAATAAACTTAAGACTGGTGCAGCCACTGCAGAAAATAGGAGTTCACTCAAAAAAAAAATTAAAAATGAATTTGCCTTATGACCCAGAGATTCCACTTCTGGGAATATATCCAAAGAAATCCAAAACACTAATTTAAAAAAATATATATGCACCCCTATGATTACTATAGTACTATTTACAGTAGCCAAGATTTAGAAGCAGCTCAAATGCCCATTTGTAAATTATTGGATAAAAAAAAACTGTGGTACATATACACAGTGGAGTACTACTCAGCCATAAAAAAGAAGGAAATATATATATTTTTTGAGAGACAGAGGCAGGGAGAGAGAGAGGAACATCAAGCTGTTTCTGTATGTGCCCTGGCCAGGGATTGAATTGGCAATCTCTGTGCTTAGGGACCATGCTCCAACCAATGAGCTATCCTACCAGGGCTTAAAAAGAAGAAAACCTTATCTTTTGTGACAACATGGATGGACCTGTAGAGTATTATGCTAAGGAAAATAAGCCAGTCAGAGAAAGACAAGTACCATACGATTTTTCTTATATGTGAAATCTAATGAAAAAACAAAAAACAAAAAAAAACTAACAAGCAAAATAGAAACAGAGTCATAGATACTGAGAACAGACTTACTGACAGCTATCAGAGGGGAGGGAGGTTGTGGGATTGTGGGGGTATAATAGGTGAAGGGATTAAGCAAATAAAAACTCATAGACATAGACAACAGTATAGTGATTTCTAGAGGGAAAGGGTGGGGTGGGGCAGACAGAACAATGTAAATGGGGAATAAATGGTAATATAAGGAGACTTGACTTTGGGTGGTGAACACACAATATACTATAGACGATATATAGAATTTTATACTTGAAACCTATATAATTTTATCAACCTATGTCACCCCAATACATTCAATAAAAAATTTTAAAATAACACATAAAGAAATATTCTTTAAAAATTTTAAGTGATAAGAGGGGAAACAGAGAGATTCTCACATGCACCCTGACCTGATCTATCCAGCAACCCCCTTCTAGGGATGATGCTCACAACCAAGCTATTTTTAGTGCCTGAGGCAAAGGCCACAGAACCATCCTCAGTGCCTGGGGCCAACTCACTGGAATCAATCAGGCCATGGCTGTGGGAGGGGAAAATAGAGAGAGAGAGAAGGGAGAGGGGAGGAGAAGCAGATGTTTGCTTCTCCTGTGTGCTCTGACTGGGAATCAAACCTGGGACTTCCACACATCAGGTTTATGCTCTACCACTGAGCCAACCAGCCAGGGCCATAAGTAAAATTTTAAATCTCCCTTGAGATAATCACTTTAATTGGGCACTAAGTAAGAATTTAAAAGACACAGTGACCATCCTTGATAGAAATGAGACAAAAATAGAAAGAAAAGGAAAGGAATGGAAAAGTAAAGGTGTATATATAAAAGTAAAGATGCTAAAGTTGTCATTTCCTCTATTGTTTTATTTAATTAGTAAATATCTGTTTAACATCTATTTTATGCTACCATACTAGGTGCCTGTTCTAGGGAAGCATGTGGGATTTGAAGGCGTGGGGACCCTAATAGTGAAGACCAGGATGGAAGCTCTGGTTAGTATGAGAAACTGCAGAAGCAAGTACTGAATCCTATGACTTTCTGGGCTGCTTACCCTGCATATGTGGGCTCCCTGACTCAGCTTTGGTTCCCAGGCTTTTCTAGGTCAGCAGCCCTGAAGACCACCTTTTTAAGGTGTGGGCTAGCTGGCTCAGCAAGTCGACATCACCACACGATGTAACAGTTCATGTAATGTTCATACTGTTGCTACTATTGTCTCTAAGCCCTGTATCTACCAGTGCCTGCCCTGCTAGAGCAGCAGCAGCAGAGATGAAGCAAGAATAAAGCATTGAAGCACGCACCATCTTCCTCAGCTCCTTACGCTTTCTTTATCTTGAAGATCTCCCCACCAAATTATCCCCTGTAGAGCAGGTGTGCTCTGACAGAAGGGGATGATAAACTTTTCATTTTTATTCTCCATTATTTCTGCACTGTTGTTTCATGAGGATAAATTTATGCACCACGTGCTCTTGTAAAGAGAACGGAGAGATGAAGTGTAAATTGAAGACCTAGTGTGAAGAAAGCAGTGTGGCTGGCGTGCAAAGAGTACAGAATGAATAGCCGTGCAAGGTCCTGCTCTTCAGCAGAGCAGAGGTTCAACTTCATGCATTGTGTACATATAGAGATCAGAGTGCAGGTTCATGCTTAGTACAAGAAGTTGTTTCCAGGGAAGAAGATGTCTTGCATCAGTCTCCAGGGGAAGCATGTGGATGCTTAGGTGAGAACAGTGCAGCACTTGTCCAATTTCACTGCATTTTAGAAACCTATAACCAGCAGCAACAGCAACATGCAAATCAAAAACTGTTACCTAGGCTTCCTCGTCACCCCCTGAGAATTAGTTGTTAAACATTTCCCAACACACCACCTGTTCTTCCTCCATATTTGCACAGTTGTAGGTCAATTTGAAAGTCAATTTTTATTTTAATAACTCTGGTAAATTTCATTCTCTACTTAGCCCATTGTTATACAAAATCATTGACTTCCTTATTTTATATAACTTACCAGGCTGACATCTTCTGAACCTAATGGACAATCCATGAGAGGAGAGACAACCAATAATTAGGTGCTTATGAAGTATTCTTGCCAAACAAATGAATTTGAATACATTTATGCTTCTATAGCTAAATACCAGTTTGCAAGTAATATGAGGAATAGAAAGCAAGTTAATGAATCAAGAAGGTAATCAACTAAATCTACAGTGCAGTATATTATATGGAACCACTGACTCATTTTCCCTACCCAATCAATGGCATAAATAGAGCAAGGGGGTTAAGGAACTATTATAGAAAAAATAGACTTAAGAGCCATAACCACTAGTTTCCATGTATGAACCTTGTTGGGATCAAAACTGAAAAGAATAAAAAAAGTATGCTTGAGGCTCTCAGAAAACTTTCCCACAGACTGAATATATATAACTTTAGAAATTATTGTCACCTTCTGAAGGGGAATATAGTCAATATTATTGTGGTAAGTTTGCACAGTGACCGATGAAGACTAGAGGTAGTGTGGTGATCATGTTGTAAGCTATATAAATGTCAAATCAGTATGTTATACACTTGAAACTAATATAATATTGTATGTCAACCATACTTAAATTTTAAAAATTATATTACCAAAATAGATAGAAAAAAATTACTGTCATCTTTGTTATGTATGATAATGGCATTTATATTTTAAAGAGTCATTATTATAGATAAATAATGAAGTACTTTTAGGTGAAATCATAATGTTTGAGCAGTGTTTTTTCTTTTCAATTACAAAAAAATTTCTGAAAAATAGTATATGACAGATGAAGCAAGAGTTATAATTTTGATAACTGTTGAGAGATGGATCAATAAAAATTAATATTCCCTCTACTTTTGTATATGTTTAACATTTTCATAATAAAAAAATGTTCAGGCTGCTTCATTTTCAATTTCAATAGTTTTTATTGCACGCAGGCTGGCTAATTTTTTTCCAAATGCACCACTGCCCATATCTATTTTTCTACATTGGATTCACTCTCTCCCTCTTTGTCTATAGATTTCCTCATTTTACTGGAGCACCTGCTCCAATAGTTGCCTAAGAAAAAATAAGTATGAAGTAAATTTTTTAGTCCTTAAATGTCTTTATTCTCTCATATTTGATTTGGCTTGATATTTACCCCTCAGAATTTTGGAAGCTTTTCTCTATTTACCTGTACTTCCAGCTTTCTGCATGGATGTTAAGATGCTCAAGGCTATTTTGATGTCCATTTTTCCCCCTTTCTTGAAGATTTTAGAATCTTCTCTTTATCCTTATTGTTATAAAATTTCTCAGCATATGCTGTAGGCTGATCTTTTTCTATTATTGTACTGGGCCCTTGTGTCTGATAAGTCCAGAACATTTTTCTTGTTTTTTTTATAATCTTACATTTTCTCTGGAGCCTTTTTCTATGACTCTTAGTCATAAGATATTAGACCTAATCATCTCAATTTAAGGAATATATTTGGAGAAATGCTGGGTGGAAGGAAACAGGAAGAAAGTCACAAAAGGCTGGGGGAGATGTTAAACCAGAATGCTAACCTGACTCAGGTGAAGGGGAGAGAGAGAGAAAGAGAGAGAGAGAGAGAGAGAGAGAGAGATATGGAAAAAGAAGATTGGGCAGAAATGTCCTTGACACTCCTTAAACCCACTATTGTGGACAAAACCTCCAGGGAATCCTTGAGTCAAAGTCAATAGACAAGAGTCCCTGTCTTTCAGCAATGTATTGGCCTTATTATTTCTGGGGCACTCAATCATTGGTGTTAATCTACACTTGGGCATAGACTCAATGCAAGAGCAGTGATAGGTCTCAAAGTGATGCATGTGGGCAATGGTTAGTTAATTGCCTTACCTTGTGGTCTGATGTGCCAACGTCATGGCTGCTACCATAATGTACTTTTTTTTGAGCTGAGAGGAAAAAAGATAATGAGGCAGACTTCTGCATGCACCCCAACTGGGATCAACCCAGCAACCCCATCAGGGATGATGCTCAAATACCAAGCTATTTTTAGTGCTTCAGGCTAATGCACTCTAACAGAGCTATACTCAGTGCCTGGGGCCACACTTGAACCAATTAAGTTACTGGTTGCAGGAGGGGAAAAGAAAGAGAAGGGGAGGGGAGGAGAAGCAGAAGGTCAGATCTCCTGTGTGCCCTGATGGAATTGAACTCAGGACATCCATATGCCAGGCCAATACTCTAGCCACTAGCCACTGGCCAGGGCCCATAAAGTACATTTTATAATCATGTGATGTTGAATGTGATTGTTCATGTACTGTGCCTAGAATAGTGTCAAGCACAACATAGGCACTCAGAGAGGATCATCTATTGTGTTCATCAGTGCCAA